>NC_057354.1:91065653-91690653 GCF_016509475.1 Prionailurus bengalensis | reverse complement strand
GCTCTGTGCTGACAGCTCAGAGCCTGGAGCCTGCTTCAGATTCTGTGTCTCTGTCTCTGCCCCTTCCCTGCTCATGCTGTCCCTCTTTCTCTGCCCCTCCTCCACTCACGCTCTGTCTCTCTCTCCTTCGGAAATAAACATTAAAAAAATTTTTTTTTTAAATCCTCAATTTTGCTTGACCCACGAAGCCTAAAATTTACTATTTGGTAAATTTATTATTTGGTTATTTATGGAAAAAGTTTGCTGATACCTGCTTTAGCATAATCATCTGGAAATATCAACAGAGAATAGGATAAATGCAGACTTCTATTCCCTCCCCAACTGTGGCAGGCTGAATAATGATTCCCTAAAGATATCCATATCCAGATTCTTGGAACCTGTGGTTATGTTACCTTACATGACAAAAGAGACTTTACAGATAGGATTAAGTTAAGGGGATAATTGATATAAGAGATTATTCTGTATTTTGGGGGTAGGCCCAATGTAGTCACAGGGTCCTTATAAGAGGGAGGCAGCTGGGTCTAAGTCAGAGAGGATATGTGATGAAGAAGAAGAGTTTTCAGGGATGTGGCCATGAACCAAGGAATATGAGCAGCCTCTAGAAACTGGAAAAAGAACATATTCCCCCCTGGAATCTCCAGATGGAATCAGCCTTGTCAACCCCTTGATTTTACATAAGGCTCACTTTGGACTTCTGAACTCCAAAAATATCAGATCATAAACTTGTGTTGTTTTAAGCCACTAAGTCTGTGGTAGTTTGTTACAGCAGCAATAGGAAATTGATATGTCTATCAGCCTGTGCTCCTTGGGTTGTAGAAGAATTATAGGCTTCACTATAGAGTCTCAGACAATATACAGCATGCCTATAGACAAGCTGGGTAAGAGGAAGAGGTGCAATTGAAGAAGAAGTTTAGAGTGTAGAACATGTAGCTGATTGCAGATTGATGGTTTTAGAGAGCATTTGGAAAAGGCACCCAAGGAAGAGCTCAATTGTAATCAGTTAGGGAAGGAGGAACTGCCAAGAGGAATGTGGCTGAAAGTCAGGGGGAGGTAGATGATTGGCAGACCTGGGAGATGAGACATAGTTGCATTAGCTAGCCTCAGGTTTCAAATGACCTCCACCAGGTATCTATCTGACATCTAATGATGTCTCCATTGGCAGAAGAAGAGAAAGGACAGAGGCCCTTAAAATGACAAGGGTGTGTTTTTGTCAGTCATATAAATTCTGTGACTTCTTTTCCAATCAGAATATTTATCTCTACCTGCCTCTTATGTTCAGATCAATTCTCCTGTCTCTAAGAATCTACCTGCCCATTTTGTTTTCTGTAATTTGCACATGGTGGTATCCTTGGCAACCAGTCATTTGTCGCAGATACAGCCCTTAGAGCTCAAAATCAGGTCCTTATTTCAAAAACTATTCACCAAACAAAAAACTATTCACCAAACACACCAATATCTGTTAAGATAACGTTTCTCAAAATTATGTTCTGCACCTCACCAGTTACCACTCCTTGGAACTAGGGGTCCGTAGACCCATAGACACTTTTGGAAGCACTTCCTTAAATCAGTAAAACTGAATGTAAAACACAGGTTAAAACTGAAATTTGGAGTGAGTTCCTGCGTGTGTTCCAGGCCTTCGAGGAGCTACCCGTGCATACAATTCCTGAGGTTTTTCTCAGAAATTTGGGTCCATACTGAAATAGACCCTACAATTCAAAATTATTTATGAACCATATGAGTATAAAAGCATGAAAATCCAAAGCTACTTTTGGAGGGTCTCCCCAAATATCTGAGTAGTTTTTAAACTTTTCTGAACCAACTTGCATGTGAGCACAATGATGCACAATGTCCCCTTTCCCAAGATGTCTGCAGCCCACAATAACCAGTTCCTTCCAGGTGAAGGGCACCATCAGCCAGGATTTCTCTAGGGAGCAGCAAGGTGCTATTAAAGGCCCCCTTGACATGCAGGATGCCCAACTCTACCCTTTTGCCTAGCCTAAAATTGTGAAAAACTTTTAAGAATGCTGAGGTTCCCAGGTACCTGGGTGTCTCAGTCGGTTGAGTGTCTTGACTTAGACTCAGGTCATGACCTCCAGGTTCGTGAGTTTGAGCCTCACGTCCAGCTCTGTGATGACAGCTCAGAGCCTGAAGTCTGCTTCGAATTCTGTGTCTCCCTCTCTCTCTGTCCCTCCTCTGCTCGTGCTTTCTCTCTCTCAAAATAAATAAACATTAAAAAAAAAAAAGAATGCTGAGGTTCCTTTGTTGGATTTGAAACAGAGCCACAAGGATCAACCTTGACATACTGCAAATAAAGAGGCAGGCGATTTGTTAATTGAGTTTAACTCCTCTTACATACTCAGTGCTAAAAGGGTATTCGGCAGGTAATTTCTTGTTTAATTGTCTGTCTCCTCCACTAGATTCTGAGTTTTATGAGGTCAATAAACCTGTCTTTTCAGTATTTCTAGCACAATGTCATGCCTTAATGTGTGCTCAGTAAACATACATTGAATGGATAGCTGAATGTTAAGTTTTTAGCATCCCAAATCTCTTTTGAAATTCAGAGGCAATTTTGGCATTGTTGCTATTGCTATACAAGGTGGCAATACTAATTGTGTTGTTGTTATTTTCTGCCAGGCTATTTGAGCTGCCAATAGGGAGAAATTTGTTCTTTTGGTAAAAATGAACAAATAAATAAAATAACCTCTGATTATATCTGGAGATTTTATTAATATGAGGAAAACCTATGAAAGAGTAGAATGTTGGGGTGCCTGGGTGGCTCAGTCAGTTAAGCTTCTGATTTTGGCCCAGGTCATGATCTCATGGCTCTTGGGTTCGAGCCCCGCACAGGGCTCTGTGCTGACAGTTCGGAGCATGGAGCTGCTTCAGATTCTGTGTCTCCCTCTCTCTCTGCCCCTCCCTAGCTCACACTCGTACTCTCTCTCTCTCTGTCAAAAATTAACTTTAAAAAAAAAGAAAAAGAAAGAGTAGAATGTTTATAAAGCACTTTTTTTTTTAACCCCTGAGATTCCTTGGCATAAGTTCTAGAGTTTCCACTGGTATCATTTCCAGAAGTGTTAACTGTGTACTTATTATGTTTAAGACACCAAGAGAATTGTGTCCTTTACCTCGGTTTGCAGAGGAGGTAAGAAAGTACACGATGGCCTCTTTGCAAAGTATAATATGATAAACATAAGACTGAAAGACACAAAGTGCTAGAACTTTCCAGCGGCTGGGGAAAATAGGCATAGAGCTGCCTCTGTTTCTCTGAAGCATTCAGCCTTAGGAAGAATGAAGTCTCTCTGACACAAGAAGGCCAATTGAATACACATTCAAAGTAGGTACACATCCATTATCCATCTTTTCTTGAAGCAGAATGCCTCCTAGTTGGTTGAGGAATAGCATATACACACAGTTTTGGCCTTTTTCTACAGGAAGGGCAGCCTTATCAGTACATTCTAGTTACCAGTAATGTTTACCTCCACATCTTGTTCGTGCTTCATGCACCAGCATACTGGGTTATTTCTTCTTTACCAAAGCCTTTTGTAGATAAGTATTCTTATATATAACAGAAACTTATAAGACAGAAATCTATCATCCAAGATTATCAGAAACTGCCCATCTAATCTAGGCCTTCTGCTATTAAAAATAATTTTAAATTACTACATAGGGGCACCTGGATGGCTCAGTTGATTAAGCGACCAACTTCGGCTCAGGTCATGATCTCGTGATCCACAAGATTGAGCCCTGCATCAGACTCTGTGCTGACAGCATAGGGCCTGGAGCCTGCTTTGGATTCTGTGTCTCTCTCTTTTTCTGCCCCTTCCCAGCTCATGCTCTGTCCCTCTCTCTCTCAAAAATAAATGAACAGTAAAAAAAAATTTTAACGTCTACATAACAATTCCTTTCTGAATATCCACAGAGGTCTTGGAGTTGGGTCTAAAAGTGGTGAGGACAATGACAAAGGAGAGGAAGGACAGCATCCTGGTTGTAGGCAATAGTCAGAAAAAGTTTCAGAGGTGGAATCAGGGGCAGTGGGTAGTTCCATTTAGCTAGAGGCATGAGACATCTTAGGGAAGAGGTGGGGATTAAATCCTAAAAGGTAGATTAGATTCTAGTTTCTGGAGAGTTGGACTTTGAGAACTGACTAATAATACTGGCCACTTGTATTTAAGCAATGGAAAGCAAGGGAAGATGTATGAACCAGAGGGTTATATGATCAACACATGCTTCAAAAAAAATAATAATCTGGATTGGAGAAGGTAGAGTCTTGTAGAAAGGGGTTTAGGCAGAAGACTTTGCAATAGTTTGGTTACAGAATCAAGAAGATCTAACAACTGATTAAATGTTGATAGGAGACAGAGGAGAAAAAGAAGAAGTCCAAGAGGGATCTGTGGGTTGAAATCTGAATTATTTAATCTTGTGACATCATTAAAATATAATAGTAAGATTAATAACATTTAAAAAACACAGTTTAGTTTACATAATATTTTTACATATATTAACTCTTTACAACAGAAAAAGTGAGTCAGTGGAGAAAATTGGTTTTGGGAGGAGTAGACTAGTTGACATCTGTTGCTTTTGCCTATCCAGCATACTTTCTCCTTTTTCTCAATTTTTCTATAAAAGACTAAAGTTCATGTCACTGAAGCCAATTGATAGCTTCCAAGGACCTGGATCAATAATTAGCATATTTCCACATTTCAGTCATGTGATTGGTTATAGGATGGTCAGTGTCCCAAGTTAGCCCGATTAAATCAATTGTAGAATTATTGATGGAATATAGGAAAAAAGAAGTTCTTTCTTTCTCTAGGTTTACTAAGGCAGTGAAAGTAGGCCTGGTACTTATGACACCTATAATATGAATGTGTTCTAATAGGGAGACCCTGGCTTAGAAAGAAGGAAGTGAATACATACACACACATAACTGAAAAAGAGAGAGAAAAAAGAGAGAGAGGAGGGAGGGAAAGGGAAGGGAAAGGAAGGGGCGGGAAGGGGAGGGGAGCTGAAGGAAGCTGAGGGAAGAGGTTGAGATTCAATTCCTAACAATACTGAGTTCCTGGATCCAGTTCAGGATTCTTACAATTACGTAGGGAAATATATTCCTCTTTTCCCCATTTCAGCTACTTTAAGTTGGATTTCTGTCATATGCAGTGCAAAAGACCCTGGTGAATGCAGTGATGATGTGTTTGGCTTCAAACATATAGAATCTCAGGTTCCAGAATGATATCTTGGTGGACTGTAACTCTGAAGAGAAGCTATAACCAGGGATATATATTTGAAACTCACCTGCTTGAAAGGGATGTTAAATCTTTGGAAGTGACTGAGTTCCTCAAGAGCAAGAATTCAGAGAAAGGTGGGAGGGAACAGAGGGCAGAACAATGCTTAGTCATAGGAACTGAGAGACAAAAAGAGAAAAAAAGAAATGGTCTTCAGGGTTAAGTAGAAGTTAAATAGAATGAAGTTTGTCACTGGGCTAGCAATTGGAAGTCACCAGCCACCATTTAGGTAGTGATTTGTAAGGTCATGGGTCTTAAAAATGATTACAAGAGGATAAGATATGGATTTCCCCTTATATAGTACTTTACTTTATCCTCCATTGGCATTTATAGATTTTAGTAAGACATTATGTATATTATCCATCTTTAGCACTCTGCCTGACATCCAGTGGGTACTCAATAAATGAATGAATAAAAAGAAAATTGGCAGATGGATGTATAGAGTGTTTTTATTTAGGAAATGGGTTTTGTCAGGGAAAACATGTTATTTACAACGTGCTTCAAGTCGAAATCTGAGAATGTGCCTCTAGCATAACAACATCCACAATTTAAGGCTGGCACGTAGGATAAATCAGCCTAGGTAGCTGCAGAGCCCTGTGACTGTGAATGAGTCATAAAACACAGGAGACTTGAGTTATGAACTCAAACATGCAAAGCAAACGTTGTAAAAGGATGGAAGCACCTTGTATTTATGACAAGAAAATCGAAGAAGATAATCCATCTTCTATCATTAGGCTCTAAATGATCAGCAAAACCTGGTCCCTAGATTCATTCTTTATTTTTCATTTTTTACATTTTCCTCCTGGCTTTAGAAAAGGAAGGCATTTTGGAATAGGATGGAAAATAAGCCTAATCATGAATTTTAACACCAACCAAATGGCAGTGATAGTTTGGATTGCTAAGAGGATTTTATGGCTCCATGGAAAAGAGTTGATGGCTCTGATGGATTATTGCTGTCTGGCATGGGCAAGGGAAGGGGGTAAATCTCTATTTCATTCAGATCTCTGCTCAAATAACACTTGAACAAATGGCCTTCCTTGATCATTCTATCTAAGATTATCTTCTTATTTTTCTTTACAACACTTTGCACAATCCAATATTACATCATTTTTACATGTTGTATTGTCTATCTTCTCTTCACTGGATTATAAGATGCACAAGGATTTCACTGCTCCTAAAACAGTGTCCTCAGCAAACACTTAACTGAATGAATGAATGAATGAATGAATGGTTTTCATGCTCTGTGTTAGTCATACTGGACTATGATAAAGATCATCTTTGGGACTGGAGAACTCGGAGACAGTATTGCATATGAGCAGTTGCACCCCTTTCGGATTTTTACTATCTCTTAGTGAAAGGAAAGGAGAGTAGAATCCCTATAACCCATGTATACAAGCACAGATATCCACTGAAACTCGGTTTTCAGAAAAGATAAACAAGCACAACTTCCCCCTTCCTCCCTTTCTCAGAGGCTGTATTTGGAACGCAAGGCTGGGACCACCCACAGAGCTGGGGATCTGGGCCCGCATGTGTGTGTTCTATGCTGGCTCTTCCACTTTAATGGAAGAGCTGCTTAAAAGAAACAATCACAATCTTGAGCGAGAGTTAGAGCAATGAATCATAACATTGTAGTGACACTAATTTAAGATTCAAAGGGTTTGGGAAACACAACTGTCAAACAGCAGGATAAGCGTGGCTGGGTTTGAAAGCCTTAGTTATGAATGAGTGAGCACGCCTTTACCAACAGCAGGATGGAAATACACAAAGGGACACCTTGCTTTAAAGTTATTTCATTGCTTGGGGTTTGGGGCCAGAGTGTAGGAATCCCTGAACCCAGTCCCACTTAGGTCCCCCAACTGAGTGCTTGATTTCCCTGGGGGAACCTTTTTTGAAGGGAAAGGTAGCTCTGATCCCACCCTGGTGGAATGGGTGTCATGGTGGTCAGGATCCGAGAGGCAGAGTGAGGCCTTGGAGCCAGGGGAAGCAATGACTGCCAAACTTAGGGGTCAAGGCAGAGGTGGGGGCCAGAAGGAAGGCCAGCAAGTGGGAATTAAGGCAAAGATGAAGGGAATGAGAGATTCCAGGCGCATGTTGGTGCCTGCGGTGAGTAGTAAGAAAGGATTATTATGAGGACTGGGGAAAGGCCAAAGAAGAGGCAATGACTGCATGGCAGTCAGAGCGAATGTTAAGGGATTGCTATGTGGGAGAAAATGGACACATGTGTTCTATTTATTCATAATTTATGTTTGCATAACACTTCCAAAAAATTTAAGGCGGCTTTCAAGAATAGAAAAAATTGCAGTGCAGCTGTTAAAACAGAATAGAGAAATATTTTTTAAAAAGGAGAAGTAACAGGAAACAAATTTACTAAATGCTTAGGAAAAATCCGGCTATTTTAATTGGACATTGACTTTAGCTCTGAATCTCCTAGCCAAGGAAAAGAAGAGGAAATTTTTCATAACTGGCAGTCAAAAGAAAGTAGGATTAAATTCCAGTTTTCTCTTTTATTCAGAATAAAGAGAACAGAACCTGCCTGTGGCAAGAGATGGAGTATACCCAGTGAAAAGCAGAGAGAGAAACTGAGGAGCTGCTTGCTGTTTGGGTCCCATTCTCCCTCTCATGCTGGCTCCACACCCTCGCTGACTTCTGGCCATAAGATTCTTACCCTCTGTCTGTCTTCTTTCCACCCATCTGGCTGCTTGATGCACCAGAGAATGAATGTAAGCCTTTCACCGCCTTTTTGCTATGCTCTGAACAAACCCACACCCTTTTACCTTCTGGCTTTTACTGAGTATTACTTTGGGTGAGACTTCAGATACCACAGAGACTAGAAAAGTTTTCCTGTCTCCTGCTGACATTGAAACAGACTTCTGTCCTCACTGATGCCTTTAGTGGATGGGGTAGAGCTCTTACACACCCTATTGTATCCCTCTTTCATTTTCACCACAGGGATGGGCACCCAGCCTACCTCCCACCTTCCCTGACCTCTGAGTCCCATCGGGTCTGACTAGCCACGTGAGCTCTCACATGTCTGTGTTGGTAGACCATCTTTACCTGAAGGATAAAGAAGGGGCATAGGATCTTTCCCTCTCTTCAGTGGCTTCATGAATTCCATCCACAAACCCTGATATTATTCTCACCACCCCTTATCATAATACTCTTTACACTTCATTGTAATTGCTTGTTTAGTCAACCTGTCTGCAGCTTGCCAGCGCCCCCCACCCCACCAAATACCAGAAGCCACAAACAGAAAGGGCTAGCCTGTGCCTGTCTGGTTTGCTGTGGCATCTCCGGCACTTAGCCAATGCCTGACACAAAATGAGCATTCAAAAACCATTTCATTTATTTAACAAAGATTAAGCAACTATTACAGGAGTGGCACTCTTCTATGCATCTGAGATACCCGAGGAAACAAATGGACAAATTGCTTTTCCTTGTAGATCCTACATTCTCCCGGATTTCGGTAAGTGAATAACTAATGGTCATGGAGGCAATAAGGAGGAGTTAATTAAAGAGCAATGAAAGGGGTCAGGACAGTCCAACAGTGGTTCTCAAACTGGAATGTGCCTCAGAGAGCATTGATAAACATGTGGACTCTCAGCCCAGCTCCAGGGAGTGTGAGGCTGGTATGGGGCAGGGGCTCTCTCCTGTGGGTGGTCCTCAGACCACACTTGGAGCCATCTTGTCCGGTCTCCTAGTGTCAGAAACTTGAGAGTAGAATTTTGATGAATGGGGTCAGGAGCATGGTGGGTTAGGTCAAAGTGACATTCTCGGCACAGCAGCGAGTTGTGAAACAGTTTAAAAAAAATAATAAAAGCAGGTGAAACTGTCTTTTATACCAGGTGAAAGACTGGCTGACTTCTGCCTTAAATCAACAAAGGATGTCCTGCCCTGAGGCATTAATCCTCTGTTGGCATAAATAACCAGGTATCAGAGAAGTCTCTGGGAGGAAAAGGAAAGAGGCTTATGCCATATTTTTTACTGAGAAGCCAGGGTGTATCTACTGGCTTCTGGCTCAAAGCATCTGCTTTTTACCTACATAGAGGACAGTGAGTAGACGGCAAATGTATTTTCATGCTCTTCACATTCTTTGGAATTGAGGCATGTAGGTAGGCAGCCCAAAGGCACCATTTTCTCCTGGGCTTTCTCTACCTCACACAATTTCCCTGTCTCACCCTCAATCCTTCTTAGAAAGAACACATGTTGGAAATGAGGGATAGAACCATCTCCCCGTGGCCCCACTCAGACCCTACCTCAGCATGTGTGGGCCTGATGCCAGCACCTGGGACCTCCGCCTGAACTAGCCAGGATAACACTGTGCCCCCTGGGCTCCAGAGAAGCTGTGGGGTGCCACCAAATGCCTCTAATGCCCGTAACGCAAGCCCTCTGGTGGGCTACCCTCTCCTGGCCTCTTGATCCTACATGCACCTTGCTTTCTTTCTCTCACTTCCAAATCTTTCTACTCTGCCTTGTGGAAGCCTCATTATAAGGTAAAAATAAAATGATTGTCCTATATTATCCACCTCTTTCCTGAGGGTTTTCTCCACATCTTGTTTTAATGGAAACCAGACTTCAATCTATGTGTCACTTCTCCCTGCGGCCCCCTGGGTTGGAGGCTTCTTGTTCTCCTAAGTCCCATGAAATGCAAGACAGGCAAGAAGAAGTCCCATCATCTTTGAGGTATATGCCATTGGCTGTGTACCAGTCTGGAGAAACCCAAATGTTTATCTTTTTGTTCTAACATATAATCCCCTGATGAAAAACAAAAATCACCTGAATGTGCAAAATGGTGCTTCTACAAAGCATTGTTCCCTAGTGCTGCCCCACAGTGTCTGAGATCCACACTAGTTGTCTCCCTCCCTGTCTCTCTCTCGCACGCGCTCTCTCTCTCTCTCTCTCTCTCCTTTATTTCTCCAATTACAGCATTTCAAACATTTACAAGACTGGTCAACCTGCCTCCCTTCACTCTCAGCAGTTGAGTTTATGCTGTACTGTGAGGTAGGGCCCTGGAGTGTAGCAACAGCCAGCAGAGATCAGAAGTAGGAGCTGCTGGGCTCTGAACCCGGGGCTCTCTGCTTCTTGGCTATGTAACTCTAGGCAAATTTTGTTTGCTTGTTTGTTTGTTTCTCTTTGCTTCAGTATCCTTCTGTAAAATGAGGGTGATAACATTTACTTTGTAGGGCTATTATGATGGTCAAAGGAGTTAATGCAAAGGAAGATAAGAATAGAGTCCAGAATATGACACAAACTTAAGAAATATTGCTTATTGTCTCCTTTTGTATTTCCAGGACTCTTTCTTTCACTAAGACTGTGGGCTTCTAGATATAGAACCTTCAAGGTGGAGGGCAGAGATGGGTCATATTCGCATAAGACTAGGAAGCTTTACTGATGTCTGCACGTATCATGGGAACAGGCAATGTGAGGTCTCAAGTCCAGGTCAAAGGAAATTTTCACAGAAGTGCATGTAGCTTATAACCTCCCCACCCATTGCACAATCCTTCCCAGTTTGGTCTTTGCTTATCACTAACAACTCGTATCCCTTTTCTAAAAAGTTTTTTTAATTTTATTAAGTTTTTTATATTTATTTTTGGGGAGACTGCAAATAGGGGAGAGGCAGAGAGAGGGGGACAGAGAATCTTAAGCAGGCTCTGAGCTGACAGGATGACAGCAGTGAGCCTGATATGGGGCTTGAATTCACGAACCACAAGATCATGACCTGAGTCGAAGGTGGATGCTCAACTGAGTGAACCACCCAGGTGCCCCTAATTTTTATTAAGTTTTTATTTTAATTCCAGTATAGTTAACAACTCATATCCCTTAATAAATGGAAGAGGTACCTTAAGGAAAAGCAGCAGTTGTGTCTAAAAATGCAATCTTTGGGGCGCCTGGGGGGCTCAGTCGGTTAAGTGTCCAACTCAGCCGTGAGATAGAGCCCAAAGTCAGGCTCCTCACTGAGCATGGAGCCTGCTTGGTATTCTCTCTCTCCCTCTCTCTCTGCCTCTCCCCTGCTTACACACATGATTCTCTCTCTCTTTCAAAAATATATAAATAAGCTTAAAAAATAAAAAATAAAAATGCAATCTTTGCCCTGATTCAGAATTGTTTGCCCTTAGGGGTATAATTTTGGCATTTTGTGGCATAGAAAATCTGCTTATGAGCAGCAAGAAATCCATGTGGTGGATCCAGAGGATTCTAGGAGATTTTTTCCACAGTGTCTGGGAAATACCAATATTAGAAAAATATATCTGCGTCACAAGAGGAGAACATGGTGCGTGGTGAACAAACCATCACAAAGGCTCTATTCTAAATGGTGGAGGGATGCAGTCCTAGGCAGGCATGAGCCATCAGCTGCAGAAGCTTCGGCCCTCGGTGCAGATACCTAATCTAGATCACCTCCACCCCAAGTACATTTGCATTTTCTATAAATCTACCTAACATTTAGTTTGTTTTCATATTAAAAGACTCAGGCTTCCTCTTCTATTATGCCCAGATGCCCTTTACATTGAAGTGCAATAAATTCCAAACACTCCAACCTGGCCTCAGGGAAGACCAAAGTGAACCACAGTTAGGCATAGATCATGGAGCCCAGATGTGGGGATGGTGCCGGCTCTACCACATGCACAAACTCATGTTCCCACTGGCTGACTCACACAGAGCACACCAGAACAGAACACCTGAAACAAAACAAACCTGACTCTCCCAAGGTGAAGAACAGCCAAAATATCAGATCTGCAAAGGGAGTCCCTAATCTCTTAATAAAAAGCAATAAGAAAAAACAAGAATAAGGAAAAAGTATTATTTGCAAAATCCTTCTTTTCATGTCATCTCAAATAATTTGCCATTGTTCTCCCTCTTGTCACAGGCAATGTAGACCCATTTTTTTCCATCTCCTTAGGCCAGGTTTATTGCACCTTCCAACATCTGGTTCACATTTTTTTGTTAGGTTACAGTTAACAGCATTAGAAGTTTCCAGGTCCTTATCCCCATCCCCAGGAGTTCTGAATCCCATTAATGAGAAAGATCTGAAAGGTCTGTATCTGTCCTACAGGACAGATACTTAGAACCTATGGTCATAATGGCAATTTGGTCTTCATCAAGGTGGCCTTTAGCAGGGTTTGCCCAGGACTATCTTGGACTTCGTACTGAATCTCCTCAATTTCAGGTATATTGGGACACATACTCACCCTACTGTACCCAAGAACTTTATTAAAAACACTGATGTTGAACACCTCTCTCCAGACAGTGTCTTTTAATTGGCATGGGGTGGTTGGGCATCAATGTGGTTCAAAAGTTCTACAAGGTGGTTCTGATGCTCAATGAAGTTTGAAGATCACACCTCTAAGATACAATCAGTTAGTTTTGATCAGGCCGGTGAAAAAAGGTTTCTCTTAGGACATGATGTGTCCTCTAATAGATGTCTAGCCTGACCCAGTTTCTCAGAGGCCATTCAGAAATACAGGTACTTGGGCATCTGGGTGGCTAAGTCGGTTGTGTGTTTGACTTGGGCTCAGGTCATGATCTCATGGTTCATGATTTAAAACTTCACATGGGGCTCTCTGCTGTCAGTGAAGAGCCTGCTTCAGATCTTTTGTCCCCATTTCTCTCTGCCCCTCCCCTACTTGCTCTCTCTCAAAAATAAGTAAACATTAAAAAAAAAAAAAGAAATACAGGTAATTGTGGTTTAGCACTCTCCCAGTCCTCAAACAATCAAAAAGTGCCAAACAGGGAAATGAGAATATCCAACAAAATTGAATAACTAAATGCATCATAGGGATATACCTGATACTGCTCTTAAAATCCCCCCAAAATTAGATGAGAACAATTTCTAGGAACTCATGTATCTTACACCATAACATCTGGTTCCTCAAGAATCCAATGCCAATGAATTAAAAATTCAAACTGAAAAGGCCACCACTCAGGCTCAGCTGATGCCTCAATGGTGTGTACCTTCCATTGCTGACTGCGCCATCCCCAGCTACCGACTACATTCTCCTTATATTAAGATATCCCTCAACACATGCAAAAGAAAATCTGGAAACCCTTGGCAAAATCTGAGGATGCTTTTCAAAAAGAAAAATAAATTTAAAAAACATTTTAAAAAAAGAACAAATGAAACCAAACCAAACAAAAAAAAATTAAGAGCAAAAAAAGCGAAAAAGTATTCTTTAGTAGTTTTCAGTAAGTTTTGCTGCAGCTTGGATGAATTTTCTGTCTGTAATTTTCAGCTCACTCTCCTAGAAACCCAGTAGGAACTAGCATAAAGCTTTGGGAAAGGAGTCCACTTTGGCCTGACTCATCCAGTTAGCAGGATACCTCTACCAAATGCCCAGGGCTGAAGTTTTTGACAGGAGGGTTTGGACTCAGGTAATAAGGAAGTGTTCCTTTACCTGCCATTGTTCTCAGTGCATTCCTGTATGCCTCCTCATCAAGGCTAGGAGAGAACTCGGCCAGCAAGTCCCAGCCATTTTTAAATCTGAGTAGTGGAGACCCATCCGCAAGAAGGGACTGATTGCAAGCTGTATATGACGAGACTGGAAAATTATTACATTAAGGCAAGAGATGAGGATGGTTTATGACAGATACCTGAAGATTTAAATTGAATATATAAGACGAGCTATCAGTAATAAGTTGCTATTTACAGTAGCACAACTGTTAGAGCTCTGGTATTCATGACAAGATTCCATGGATCCATGTACCAGAGTTACCCAGAGAGTGGAAAAAATATGTATTCTGTAACTATAACTCGATAGATCTCAAACCAATAATCTGGTGTTGGAACTTAGGAATCTCTATTTTTCAAAACTCTTCAGGTAATTTTTGTTCATGTCTGGTCTGTAAGCTAACTCTGTAGGCCTTTTTTACTCCATCAGCCATGTCTCCAAGAAGACTAGAAGACTGTAGACCTATGTTCTTTTTTTTTTTTTTTTTTTTTTTCAACATTTTTATTTATTTTTGGGACAGAGAGAGACAGCGCATGAACGGGGGAGGGGCAGACAGAGAGGGAGACACAGAATCGGAAACAGGCTCCAGGCTCCGAGCCATCAGCCCAGAGTCTGACGCGGGGCTCGAACTCCGGACCGCGAGATCGTGACCTGGCTGAAGTCGGACGCTTAACCGACTGCGCCACCCAGGCGCCCCGGTAGACCTATGTTCTAATCTAACATGATTCTACATGTTTATTTTTTGTTTTTGAGAGAGAGACAGAGAACATGAGGAGACAGGGGAGAGGCAGAGAGAAAAGAGAGAACAGAGGATCTGAAACAGGCTCCATGCTGACAGCAGAAAGCCCGATGCAAGGCTTGAACTCACAAATCATAAGATCATTACCTGAAGTCGGATGCTTAACCAACTGAGCCACACAGGTGCCTCTAATCTGACATGATTGTAAAGAAAAGGTGAGAACCTTGGGGTCTTCAGTTTTCAGATAAAAAATCGACTGAAGACTGGCTACTATTATTGTCATTTTGAATTTCTCTGATGTCCAGCTCTTCATTCATCTAATGAGCTCCCCTGGCCTTCATGGACAAGGTCTGTACCTGGTACCCATCATCTGCCAGGCAGAAAAAGTAAAGGTGCTTTATTATTAGGTGACCATATCACTGATCCTTTGAAATTGAAAGGGGGCACTATTAATAATCACTCCAAATAGTAGGCATAAACTGGGACTGCCTGAGGCAAACCCTTTTGTATATCCATTCTGTTAATTCTCACTAAGCCTCTACCACCACAAACCTCTATTCCTTGAATTTGTTGATTAGTGACAAAGTCTCTCTGAAACTTCTTTCTCCCCCACCCACTACAAAAGCTTTTGACATTCCAGTGTTTGATTGAAGGTTTGTGGCCTTACATCTAACCCTAGTCTTCTTTTAAATTCTCTTTATTACAACATATTTCTGAATTTATTATTCACTTGCATGTTTTACACTTTACCACGTAGGCATGAATCCACAAGTAATGTCTGCATTGTTCTCCCTGTTTTAAAACTGTATGTGTTATTCCACAGTCTGCCTGTTCTCACCAACACTATGTTTTTAGAGATCTCTCACTCTACCATTCACTTTAAACACTGTGTTGAAGTGTTTTCTAATAGACCACAATTCGGGTATCCATTCTCCTATTCATGTACATTTATGTATATGTAATTTTTTGCTGTTACAAACAATGCCGCTATAAAAAATTCTTCTATATATATTCTTTTGGAAAATGTATGCAAGTTTTTCTAAGATATATTCCTAGAAGTTGAATTTGGGGTCATAGGTTTGTGCCTCTTCAACTGTAGCAGATATTGCTAAATTTTTCTCTAAAATGATTGTGCCAGCTTATATTCTCATAATCTGCACAGAAAAGCTCCCCTTTTGCCCCATCCTTGCCAACACATGGTATTATCAGCTGTGTTAATTTTATTGTTCTGGTATATGAAATAGCACTTTCTTATTTCAAATTGCATTCCCCTGATTATTAGTGATGTTGAACATCTTTTCGCATATTTACTAGCTATTCAGGGTTCCTCTTTTATGAAATGTCCATTCATATTCTTTGCTTTTTTTACTCTTGCTGATTTGTGGTAGCTCTTTATAAATTCTGGATAGAATCCTTTGTTGGTTATATGCTTTGTAGATCTCCTAGTCTGTGGGTAGAATTTTAATTTTGCTGTTGTTGTCTCTTGTTGAACATAAAGTTTTATTTTACTGGAGTCGGTTTTTATCTGTCTTTCCCTTATGATTTGTGCTTTCTTCATGTCTTATTTAAGATTCGTCCTCTACCTCGAGAGCAAAAAAGATATTCTCTTGTATTTTCTTTTAAAAGTTGAAAACTTTCGGGGTGCCTGGGTGGCTCAGTCGGTTAAGCGTCTGACTTTGGCTCGGGTCATGATCTGGCGGTTGACGAGTTCCAGCCCCACGTCCAGCTCTGTGCTGACAGCTTGGAGTCTGGAGCCTGCTTTGTATTGTGTCCCCCTCTCTCTCTGCCCCTTCCCCGCTCATGCTCTGTCTCTCAATGAATAAACAAAACATTTAAAAATTTTTTTAAAAAGCTTAAAACTTTTATTCTTTGTGAATATTCTTTATTCATGCTTTCCTCATGTTAGAGTTAATTTTTTATCGCTGAGATGAGTTAGAAATCTAACTTCATTTTTCCCCCCAGGAAACTGATTGTCCTAGTATCATTTATTAACTGGTCCATTCTTTCTCCCCCTGCTCTGTAAGACCATCTATGTTACTTATCAGGAATGTCTTTTACTCTTTTATCCCATTGATCTATTTGTCTACCCCACACACCATTACCACAATCTTAATTAACATAGCTTTACAATCAGGTTTGAGATCTTGTAGGTAAATATCCTGTTTTTTCTTCTTCAAAATTGTCTCTTCCATTCTTGTTAGAGCCTGGAATATTTACTATCTGAAATAGTTTGCAAATTTTTAGTGTAGGTTGATCAGCAAGGATGTTATTGGGCCACGGAGCAAAGGATGGTACTTGTTCAGGGTCCCTGAGTGTGAACAGTGAATTCTCTCCTGTGAATCTCTGTCACTTTCTTCTCCGGTGCTCCACTGAGGCTGCTGGGGTTATGATGGCCTGGGGTCAGAGACACTTGAAAACTCTGAAGGCTCTAGCCCCTTCTTCTCTACTACATCAAACTTTACTAAAATGTACTTCAGTTGACCCTTGACCAATGCAGGGATTATGGATTCTGACTCCTCAACACAGTATAAAATCCATATACAACTTTTGACTCCCTCAAAATGTAACTACTAATAGCTTACTGTTGACCAGAAGCCTTACTGATGATATAGTCAATTAACACATATTTTGTATGTTATATACATTATATCCTGTATTCTTACAATAAAGTAAGCTAGAGGAAAGGAAATGTTGTTAAGAAAATCATAGAGAATTTCAAATGTTTTGTGACAGTATTTGAGCCAGAAGTTGTAAAAACCAGCCTCATAGCAAATGCACTATTAGCAAGTTAAAATAACCTAACATCCACAAAGCCTTGTGTTGTGCCATGAAGGAGATTGGCCTCTATGCCAAGGGGTGCTCTGTGACAGCAAATGGGCTTGACTCCAAAGAATCTAGAAAAGATACTCACATTACTCAGTGTCTTTTAAGTTGGGTTGACCTGACAAGATGAAAGTTTTGGGACCTGCAACAGGGATGACTGTGGCTTTCTCAGTCATCAAGTGCTACCTCTGTGACTGTGCAAAACTAATATGTCCTGAAGTCAGTAGATTTCCTCAGAGTACAACGAAATTGGCACCTCTTCCAATTTCCTTTCAATTGGAACATGAAAATAAACCAACCACATTTTAAGAAAGGTTTTTAAAAATTCCAACAAGAGCTTAATTAAAGGCATATTGTCAGAGGATGGCCATAAGCATGACTATTCCGCACAAGTGTCAAGGCCATTGGCTTTAACTCTTGTATTCCTGTTGTAGTCAGCCTAACATATAAAAATAAAATGATTAATCAGAAAAAAAAAAAAAAAAAAAAGAAAATCATAGAGAAGAGAAAATACATTCATAGTACTGTATTGTATAAAATCTACATATAAGTGGACCTGTGCAATTCAAACCTATGTTGTTCAAGAGTCAACTGTACATCTCTCAATAAATGTAATTTATGTACAATTATAAAAATTAAGATGGAATGCAGTTTTCTAGTTGACATGTTGTTACAGTTTGTAGATATTAAAATTAAAAATGTAATATTTAGAGAGGTGTCCTGACTTAGAGATCCAGAATTGAGGACACAGGAACCAAATTCTTGGGTTCAAATCCTGACCCTATCACCTACTAGCAGAGTGATTACTATGGGCCTCAGGACCTTCAGCTGTAGCATGGAGATGGAAGTAGTACCAGAGGGATGCCGAACAGCACATGAGTTAGTGTGAGACAAGTGCCCAGAACAGAGCCGGGAGCATAACAAGTACCAGGCAGGTGTTTGCTGAGATTACTATTTTATTTTGTAGTTTTCTCTTCATATTTTTAAGGTCCATTTATTTTTGAGAGAGAGAGAGGACAGAGACAGAGGGAGAGCGAGAGGGAGAGAGAGAATCCCAAGCAGGCTCTGCACTGCACTGTCAGCAAGGAGTCCGATGTGGGGCTGGAACTCCTGAACTGGGGTCATGACCTGAGCAGAAATCAAGAGCTGGTCGCTTAACCGACTGAGCCACCCTGGCATCCCTCTTTTCATATTTCATAGCCTATGCCACTTTAAGTTTATTTTCAAGCACTTAAAAAACAAATAAATAAGCACTTGCAGCCAAATGCTCTACCCCTGAGCTATACCCCCAACTTCAATAAGCACTTGAAAATCCATTAGGCCTCAAGCACTGTCTCTATAGCTCCTCATGATGTAGACAAGCCCTGCCCATCCTTGGGGAAGCAGCGACATCTCTGCTGCTCTGGGTGTGGTTTTTCTCTTGGGCTTACCTTCTGTTTGGCCTACCTGTATTCACCATCAGAGAAGCAAGATCTAGAAGGCTGAATTTAGCATTAAGCCCTTTGGGAGAAAGGACCAGGAAAGCCACTAAGCTGTTTTGGTTCTAAACCTTAGTTTGGGACTTTGTGAAGTCAGCTTAATTCATCAAGACACAGTGTTAAAGTGGTCATATGATTAGAGTAGAAGAGAACCTGCCTTTGCCGGGCCTCTTCTCCATATCAGATTTGAACCTACATATAGGTTGTGTGGGTTCAAAATCCTGGGTGCTAACAAAGACATCATTACTCAAAATGTTTATTCACAAGATACATTCTAGAGTAAAAGTGCAATTGGCCAAAACCATCCCTGAATGTAGAAATCCCCTACATCTACCTAGCTTGACCTCCTTAGGGTGGATTCCAAGTTCTTTGCTAACCATTCTACCCTCAGCCTGGGCTATGTGTTAATAATATTTTTTTCTGCAATCCAGGCAACCTGAACCAAAGAGAACTCTGGAGATTAGTTGCTGTGTGGCTATGTTTCCCTTTTCCGTCTGTTATATTTAGGTAGACTTCAAAACACCAATACCCCTAGTTGGCATGATTTTATATCAAACCATTTTATGAGTTCTTATTCTCATTTTTCCCCCTGTAAATCTGAGCATTACTATGTAATGAATATTGTCTTTGTAAGTTGGTGAGAGACCTCCCTCTACTGGGCAGACACACAGCTGCTGCCCAGACTTACAATGAGGAGTACTCATCTTCACATTATATATTGAAAAAGAAAATAGTTTTTGTCTTTGGTTAAAAATGAAAGTTTTATAATGCAGTTGATCTTAACCTGGTTTGACCTAGGATGAATTGTCCCCAAGTCTCTGCCTCTCCTTTATCCTTTGCACAAAGCAGCTGAATGAGTGTTGCCGTGACCTGTCACTGTAATGACTGAAACAACACCAGGCTGTTGTCGGCTTTTTCATTGCCGTGATGTGAAAAACTGATGCAGAGCCAGCAGGCAAAACCACAGTGCCTTTAACTTAGTCCTGTAAGTGGAGAAGTTTATTCTAAAGACAATTCAATTGTAGATTCAGGCTATGCACAGGTCCAACACAGCGAGTTGCTAAGTTCTGTGGCTTCCTAATGCAGGGTAGTGTTTCTAATGCCTTCTTTGGGGAGAAATTCTGTAACCTTTCTACAACTGCTTTCCATGGTTTCTCCCTCCCCCACAAATTCTTTGTTCATTCTTAATAAACAGGTGCTGTCTGGGCAGATGGAGCAGCATGTTCGTGCATTGGGAGAAAGGAGTATTTGAGATCTATTGTGACTTTTCTATTAACTCAGAGAAACTAGGACACTGGGATGCAGATGTAATAATGCTTGAGAGGTGAGCTGGGGACAAGTTGAATGAGTCTGTGATGCTGACTTTAGATTTGATCCTGAGACAAAGTGTCACGATCTTAAAAGCCTTCAGGGTATAGGTAGACCTGAAAGTGACTGAAATGGCTGAATGAGACGGGAGAGAAATTGACCCATTCAAAGAGCACAACCACAATTTTCCCAGCCCATGGTTGCCTTGTGCAAGTGATTCCCCCCCCCCCTCCAAATTAATCTGTACTTAAGAATTTTTGCAACTAATTAAAAAAAAACAACCCTTAGTTTAGGCTACCTTGTGAAACAAGTTAGTAAGATCATGGAATGGACAAGTGATGAGGGCATGGACCAAGATTTGGTCAATGAGAAAGAACTCATATCTGCTGTTCTGTTCCTGGAGTTGTCCCTAACTGGTTAGTTCTCTTTACAACAAATTCTCAGAATGATGTGGATTGAGTTCCTAGTCTGGCAAAATGCTATTCAGCTTCTCCACAATATGCTTTGTCTAACCCATAGAAGTAAGTCTATTGTTTATGACAGACCCATTTTTTATCTGACTGTGGACCAGTGACTCTGCACATAGAAGGTGCTTAGTTCACACCAAATAAATGAACGAATGCAAGAATGTTTCATTTCCTCTCACAGAAAATACAATCCCCCGGATTAGATGAAAGCTTATGCCCTCCATAAGTGATGGCAGACAGCTTTATTATAGGGCTATAAAATAAACTTGTCATTTCCAGCTCAAGGCTGACTTAATTATATACCAAAGGAGGGTGCTGAAACCTATTATTTTTATGTGAGTAAAAGAGTAGATGGTGAGGAGAAATGTCAGGATATGTTGCCTTTACAGGCCCTTGGGAATAGAGTGTCAGTACTAGAGTATGAAGTACTAGAGTCAAAAGTACTAAGAGCAGTAAAGAAAGTAAAACTTCCAAAGAAGGTGATGGAGATTATCCTCCAAAAAAGGAGATTCCATTGCTAGACCACGGCCACTTGTGGGGACACTTTTCTTCAATCACTCATTCAACATCCTTTACTAAGAAAGTGCTCTTTATCAGGTTCTGGGAGTAGATCAGTGAAAAAGACATTGCTCTGGCCCTCATAAGCAGATAATCACAACACAGGAAGAGGAGTGCATGAAAGGGAAGGTGCAGGGTATTTGAGGAACTCTTAGGAAAATGGGATGGGAGTCCTGAAGGTGTTGTGTGGACACGATGCCTGTGTGGATAATTATAAGATGAGTGGAAGTGACCCAGGAGAAGATACTTCTTTGGGGGATGGGGTGGGATGGGCAGGGATGTGTACCAAGCAGAAGGAGGAAGAGTTTACTCAAAGCCCAGGAGGAGACAGCAAGCTTCATATGCCTCTAGAAGGGAATGAAGTTTATTCTAGCTGGAGTTTAGAGTGTGAGAGTGAAGTGGTAATATCTCACTCTGGAGCCTTAATTAGAGGATAGACCCTAAAAGGGCCTTGTAACCATGTTGAGGACTTTGGACTTTAACCTAAGAACAAAGGGAAACCAAAGAATTTTAATCAAGAAACTCATCAAGGGATTCACATGATCACACTTACATTTTAGAATGGGAAGTACGAGGATTGAACTGGAGCAGACTTGAAGCAGAGGATCAATTAGGTGCTTGTTGTCATAATCCAGAAGATTGCTGACAGCAGCCTGGAGTAGAATGGCAGTATGGTTAGAGAAAACTATGTAGATGTGAAGTGTTCTTAAGAGATCAGTCTTCTCTCTCTCATACACACACATGTCCCTCAGGAACTGATGAGTGAAGGTGGTCTAAGAGGAAATCAGGGATGAAGGCTGTGGTGTTGGGCCCACTGAGATAAGAGACACATGAGGGGGAGCAGGTTGAGTGGCGGGAGGTGAATATATCCAGTAAAAAGTCTCATAAAGGGATCTTAAATTGTGACACGTCAATATTTTGATGATAACTGAAGCTGTATGAGGGAATGTTCTCTCATTTCTTGTCATGGGGATCAGCAGGTGGACAGGGAACCAAGGGGTGCCCAGGTGGCTTAGCCGGTTAAGCGTCCGACTTCAGCTCAGGTCATCAGCCTCTGTAAGTTCGAGCTCTATGTGGGACTCTGTACTGACAGCTTGGAGTCTGGAGCCTACTTTGGAATCTGTGACTCCTCTCTCTCTGCCTCTCCCTCGCTCATGCTCTGTCTCTCTCTCTCTCAAAAACTAATGTTAAAAAAATTTTTTTTTAAATGTTGATTAAGGTAAAGGACACAAAAGTCACATTTGTGTGTAAAATGATCAAACATTTTAGGTTAACTTAAAATGTAAATATACTCACATGGCAATCTTTGATATAGAATTATGGCTTTTAAAAAACTTGGGTCCAGTGATTAGAATTCTATGTGAATTCTATGTGAATTCTATTAGAATAGAATTCTATTCTTTTTGCTTAGATCACGCTTATAATGCACTACCTGGGATTTCTAGTTTCGGTTTCTATAAAGTGGAACAAGAACCAAGAGGCACTTGCAAAAAATTCCAAATGTATTGTCTCTAGATGTTTACTTTTCTTTTTGGTTATTTATGGTTGTCTCAGTCAACCTAATTCATTTTTTTAAGCCATTTTTCTTTACTGAATCTTTCTAAAGCATTCAACTTTTTCTTTTTGAAATCACATTTTATCAGATTATGGAATATTTCATTACACCGGCAAGGAACAAATATGCATGGTAAGTTCATAACTCAATGGGTGGGAACATTTTACAAAGTAATGGGGCAGCCTGAGCATGGGCCAGTGTTTTACAAAGAGAATGGGGAATATTGGTCTATCTATTGATACATTGAGATGGTTTAAGAGAGCTTCTACTATAATTAAATCTTATGAATACAAATATAGTGATATTTGTTTTTAAGTACTAAATTCTGTTTTGCAAAATCAGCCTTTAAAATAAAACATTTGGGGTGCCTGGGTGGCTCAGTCGGTTAAGCGTCCGACTTCAGCTCAGGTCATGATCTCGCAGTCCGTGAGTTCGAGCCCCGCGTCGGGCTCTGGGCTGAGGGCTCAGAGCCTGGAGCCTGCTTTGGATTCTGTGTCTCCCTCTCTCTCTGCCCCTCCCCCATTCATGCTCTGTCTCTCTCTGTCTCAAAAATAAATAAACGTTTAAAAAAATAAAAAAATAAAAAAATAAAAAAATAAAATAAAACATTTACCTCTCCATCTATCAGAATATCTGCTTATTACAGGAGCAATAAGGCATAAACAAGTTAATCTCCTTTTATTTTTCAAATAAAAAAATAGAATTCCATATTAAAACAGTGATCTTAACGTTACACTAACTCTTGATCAGCAAGAACAAATTTCATAGTCAATAGGAACTTGCCTTTCCTACTGTTTCCGAAATGTTTCGAACTTTTCCCATACCTAATCTTATGCACAGATAGTGATTTGATTGCTGCATTTTAAAATCACTCCTTTGAGCTTCCCATCATTGGCCTTTTTTAGCAGTTTGTGTTCAACCTGGTGGACTGCATATCATCAAAGTGGCTTTGTCTCTCTCGCTTACTGGCTCACCAGAAGTGTTTCAGACAAGAAAGCGTTATTTCCCAGTCTGCTAAAATTTCCCTGGGTTCCTTATTCTGCCTGTCTGAGCTCCTCTTTCTTTGTTTCTTCTACATGAATAAAAGACATAAAAAAAAAAGATGTGCAGAGCATTGCTATGTGAATAAAATAAAATTCCTATTCCAATGACAGACCTCCCTACTGATTTATTTATTTTGTCTCGATGGAGGAGAAAAACAGTTTCCCTTCTGAATTCAGTATTTCTCATCTCCACCTGGCCTTACCCAGCTTTGTTCCTCCTCCTGTCTTCCCTCCTGTTCTTTGACACTGTCATCCCCATCCGCCTGTGATCCCAAATCATAAATGTAAGTGGCATCCTGGTCTCTCTTCTTTAAACACCATACCCTACTGGTCACCACCCATTATCAATTCTGTCTTCCAAATGTATCCTCCCAGGGGCACCTGGGTGGCTCAGTTGGTTAAGCATCTGACCTTTGGTTTCAGCTCAGGTCATGATCTCATGGTTTGTGAGATTGAGCCCCAAGTCAGGCTCTGCACTGAAGGCACAGAGCCTACTTGGGATTCTCTCTCTCCCTTTCTCTCTGCCCCTCTCCCACTCATGCTGTAAACAAACAAACAAACAAACAAACAAACAAGCTTTAAAAAAAAGAAACCTTCCTACCAAATGTATCCTCTCAACTTTCTCCCCACTTGATTCTTTCACCTGGATTACAGCCTCAGGCTCCTCCTAGTTTACCTTCTTCCCACTGGATTCAGTCCATCTTTCATCAGTCACCCCCACTGCTGCCAAAGTGATATTTTCTAAAAGTGCAAAAACATGTACGTCATCTGTCTCTGTGAAACCCCACATAGCCACGCACTCCCTGCAGGACGAAGTGCCAGCTCCTGCTGGGGCTCCTATCTCTCCCCCACCTCTGCAAGTTCCAGGCTCCTTGAGTTGGCCAACTCCACTGCATGGTTTCACGTCCCTCGCCCAGTGTGTGTCCCCTCCATCTAGAGGGCCCTTCTCCACTTGGAAGCATGGCAAACCCCTAGTCATCCTTTAAAACCCATGTATCACTTTCTCCCAGCAGCTATCCTATGGCACCTCTGTTCCTCCCTCCTTCCTGGGTGTCACTCTGGAGTACTGGTCTGCCTCCAGGGTGCAGATATTATCAGAAAGTCCATTTCCTCATAAGACCATGGACTCCTTGGCCACTGTTTCACTCATCTCGGTTTCCTAGCAAAGTGCTGGCTGCACTGAAGAAAACAAAAATGTATTAATAGTTGGTGTATAAATTATTTAATAAACATGCAAATGAATGTTCCTAGCAGAGTTTCCTTTTATCCTGCACACTCTTGGGGAAAACTACAGTTCAGAATAAGGGATATGTTCACCGCATCTGGCTCTAGTGGAATTACAGGCAGGATAGAATAGATCTCCATGAGGAACGAAATAAGCTGGCTGGATACCCCAGATATCTGTCACTTCTGGGGATTAGAAAAGAAGAACAGCTGGTCTCTATGTACACTGGGTTTTCCTCACACTGGAAGGAAACTCTACCAGCAGGCTGGTAACATGGGGCTTTTCCTGGCATGCTTTGTGGAAACTACCCCCATAAGGTCAGCTGAACTGTGTATAACAGTAAATGTCACTTAAAAATCTCTGAGATTTAATGAGCACTCACAGAATTATATGGCAACCTTAGGGAGAGAGGATTTGGAGCAAGGGCTTAATGAGTCAGCGATTTGGAATGTGTGGTTTATTATCAGTGTAGTAAAACCTATAACTGCTGAGGTGACGTTGTCTATAAAGTAGGCCTCCATTTACTGTTAGGCTTGTAGGGAGGGAAGCTACCCTCCAGCTCCAGAACAACAAATGCAACAGTGAACCAGTGATTCTTACTAAATTAGTTCGGATTCTGGATTGCTGATGAAACATCTGAGCTCAATTAGCTTAAGTATAAAAGGGGAATTTATGATGAGAATATAAGTGTGTCTCAGGGAAGCCAAGAATAAGAACACAATTGCTAGAACCGGACCCAAAGGGACTCTGGTTTCTCTCTTATACTTTTTTGTCTCTGAGCAGTTTTAAGTTTTTCTACTTCCTACCTTTTGTAGATCAGCCACCTCTCCTTGCAAATGAGAAAGTTTTTCTTTTTAATGGTTAAAAATTTTATGTTAAAAAGTACCATATAGTCGGGGCACCTGGGTGGCTCAGTTGGTGGGACATCCGACTCTTGATTTCAACTCAGGTCATTGATCACAGGGTCTGGGGGGTTGAGCCCACATCAGACTCTGTGCTGAACATGGAGCCTGCTTAAGATTCTCTCTCTGTCTCTACACCTGCTCCTCTCCTGTTCACTCACATATTTTCTCTCTCTCTCTCTCTCTCTCTCTCTCTCAAAAAAAAATACCATACAGTCAAATTGACTTTTTTCTTTTGAAAAACATTTATGAATTTTGTGAATTTTAACACAGGTATAAATTTGTGTAACTACCAGCACAACCAGGATGCAAACATTTTCGTGGCCCTCAAAACTGCCTCATGCTACTGCTTTGTAGTCATCCCCTCCCTCCACCTATAATAACCCTGGCAACCTCTCCTGTGTTCCCCATCACTGGAGTTTTTCTTTTTGAGAATGTCGTATAAATGGAATCATACACTATGCACCTTCTTGGACCTGGCTTCCTTTGATCAGCATGGTGTCTTTGAGATTAACTCAAGTGGATATGTTTATCAGTAGTTTCTTCCTTTTTATAGTTGAAGAGTATTCCATTGCATAGATGTACCAGAGTTTGTTTATCTATCTACTGAAGAATGCGATAGTCTTAATGCTTACCTCTTTGGCTGCCTGAAAAAGATTAACTGATGTTCTTGGCTTCAATTCCAGAACCCCCTGCAAGACATTCAGAGGCTCAGCATAGGTTAGACTGCCATCCCCGGAGAAATCAGCTTAGAATGGGGATAAGGAGTTAGGATTGGTCCGGCTTGGGTCTGTGCTCAGCCAGCCGGTGCATCATCTCTAGATGACTATAGGAGTGTAGTCATGGAGAGCAGGACAGCCACCATAGAAATGCTGGGGATGGAGAGGGAGAGGAGTGAGTGGTGGAGAAATAGTGCATTCCCAACCTGTTCTCCTATGAACTGTTCTTCCTCTTTTCCCTGATACATCGGTCTAAAACATATGGTTCTCCAACCTTCATTCATTCATAAGCTCTCAGAGTTCACTGCAAACTTCATTTGGTGGGAACAATTATGTCCCTTCATTGTCTGAATGGTGACAGATGGGTAGTGATTCCCCCCCCCCCCCCATGGGGTGCATGGCCTGGCCCATTCACCTTCTCTGCCCTGGCCCTCCTCTCTCAGCACTGTGACTTGCCTGGATGTCCTTAGCAATGGTGAGGCTTCAAGCAGAAGATTAAAGAAACATAGTTTAAGCCCAACCTCGGGCAGACATTTTTCTTGCAAGTCATGTTATCATCTCCCATTTGTCTTTTCTTTCTTTGAAAGATAAAAGGCTTCTTTTTCTTGTTTTCCCATTTAAGGAGTCTTTCCAATCAGTGCTGCACTGCCTTCAAATACATTTATTCTAGCCAGTGCACAACAATGGCTGTGATTGGCTACAGGTTGAAAGCGGGCTTCTGCTCAGCTTTGTCTGTCACCCACATATCGCTTGCATCAAACAGAGCTGCCTCTGCTTAAATCCCTAAAGCCAAGGAAATGAAAAGAAAAAGCCAAACCATAGTTGCTCTCTCTCTCTCTCTCTCTCAGTGCCTCAGCCTTTGTTCCTGAGGAAAGGGAGAGATAGAGGAGGGTGACCTCAGGCGTAAATTCAACCTCCTCCTCCTTCAACCAGAGGCTTGCTCCTGTGATCTCTGCTACATGCAAGCTCTCTGTGTAGATTTTATTAGAGGAAAGAATCCCAATACTGAAAAAAAAAAGTCTGACAACCACCGCCCCAGCCAAACACACAGACACTGAAAGTCCTACACTAGTACATGCCAGGAGTCTTGCTTCTGTTTCATCTGTTTTGCTCATCTTTTGAGGATTTTTCTTATTTTGAAGTTGCTTCTCCAGGATCTACCTAGTACATAATCTAGTTATCCCTTCTTGGTGTATTCAGGAAGATTTTTTTTTTTTTTTGGTTTTAAGTTTTTAAAAAGTTACTGATACAATCAATGTTCACTATACAAAATTATGAAATGTCTGAAAGAAAAAAATAGGTGACTAAAAATTATCCTTCAGTTCCACCACCTAGAGACAGCTACTTTTAGCATCCAGTCCAACACTAAATCCTGTAATTGTACCTTTAATGTATTTGGAAAATCTATCTCTTTATTCCATTTCTATAGCCACCATCCTAGTTCAATTTTTAATCAGACTCTTAATCTGTTAAAAATAGAAATCCAACTTCTCACTTTTTTTGGTTAAAACCTTTCAGTGGCCTCAAGTGGACAAGCAAAAAACACTTTTCCTGTGAGCCACAAGGGGCTGCTTGCTCTGGCTCTTGGAACTTCTTTCCCCAGTGAACTCCACTACATTTGCTCCGAGGGTCCCATGTCAGTCCCCAAGAATTCCACTTGCACAATAAATCTGAGAAATTCCTTTAGATGTCTAGCATGTGTTGGCATGGGTTTCAGTGCTAATACAGAGGATTTCCTCTCTGGTTATTTCATCAAGAATGTGAGAAAGGAGAGGTACATGGAATCATGTTGCCATCTTGCCTCCTTAAGAAAAAAACGAATTCTCGCTCAACAATCAGCTATGCCTTTTTATGAAGTGCCAGCTGCATCCCTAAGACATGGCGATGAAGGTCAGAATAAACAGATGTGGCCATATTGCATGCCTGATCACCAGAAAGAGCTGCCTTGAACATTGGCAAAGCAACATTGTTACCATCTTGGACCTCAACTACACGATCTGTTGTATGCATGCAAATTCAATGGCACTGTCTAAACTGAGACTGGGAAGCTTGTGATCGATGGGAAGTATGCCTCTGTCTTGTAATGTCAAAGGGGGATGATGCTTGTGCTAAATGTGCTTTGGAGTCCACTAGTGTCTTTACTACCTAACAGAAATCTGGGCCTCACTTAAAGGGTAGACTCCAAAGGGCTATCATCTCTGCCCCTTCTGCTGATGCTAGTGCTGGCAGTAAAGCATTAGAGGTATGACCACTCCCTCAATATTGTCAGCAATGTCCCCTGAACCACCTCTTGGCCTCCCTGGCCCAGGTTATTATGATAACATTGGCATTGTGGAAGGTTGATTACCATGTTTATGCTATTACTGCCATGTAGAAAACTTTAGATAGCTCCTTTGGAAGGCTGGCATGATGGCTGGGGTGCTGCCCAGACACCACCCTTATACCCACTGGCATTGTCAAGGCTGTGGGAAGGGCCTCCCTGAGTTTAACAGGAAACTCACTGGCATGGTCTCTTAAGTTCCTATTCCCTATCTGTCATGGATCTGACCTGACCTCTGGAGAAAGTTACAAAATATGACAACACTTAAAAAGTGCTAAAGTAAGCGTCAGAGGGGTATCCCAGGTGACAATGAGGTTTTACAGTAGTACCTACCCCTCCACCTCTGATGTTGGGTCTGCTATTGCCCTCACAACCATGTTACAAGCTTATTTTCTATTATAATGATGAATTTGGCTCTAGCATCTCTGTGGTAGACTTCACAGTCCATGTGGCCCCTACTTAATAAGCACCCTGGACCAACAGCCCCAGCAACAACATCAGAAGAGTTGGCCTTTGGGTGGGTGGGTGGGGGTTCACTGTCTGTTATAAACTGAATTACGTACGCGTGCCCCCCCCCCCACACGTACACAATTCTTACATTGAAGCCTTAACCCCAATGTGATAGTATTTGGAATTTGGGCTTTGGGGAGATGATTAGGTTTAGATGAAGTCATGAGGGTGGGGTTCCCATGATGCGATTAGAGTTCTTGTAAGAAAAGACACAAAGGAGAAGGCAGCTGTTTACAAGCCAGAAAGAGAGCTCTTACCACAAACCAACCAAGATGGCACCTTGACCTTGGGCTTCAAGCCTCCAGAACTATAAAAAAAAAAAAATTTCTATTGTTTAAGTCACCCACTCTCTCTTACTTTGTTTTGGTAGCCCAAGATGACAGAAACTGGCCTAGCTCTATTCCTTCATCACTTAGAATCTCTCCTCCTTGATACATTTCTATCTCAAGTCTCCTGGAGAAGAGGAGAAGCTTATAGAGATAGCTAGTCATGTATCATCAGTTACATTAATCAAGTCTATACATTGTCTCCCCACAAAGAAAAGAAGTTAAATGAAGCAAACTAAAACAAAACAAAAGTAAAACAACAATACAAAAGAAACAAAACGGAGTACTCTCCAACAGTTCAAATCAGAAAGCCAAACCTATAAAAGAAAAAAGAAAAACAAGAATGGTAAATGGTTAGCAGCCTAAATCCCCTGGTTGAACTCTCTTGTGGGCAAATGAGATTTTCTGAGAAGAACCAGGGTCTATTACTTGTTACCCCCAATGGAAGACTTTTATGATAAATAATTAAGGAACCAAAAGTCGTACCTGAAGCTTCTTCCTTTTCTGACAACATGTATTGGCAACTCTTGTCTCTATAAAATCATGTTTCTAAACTGCCTGACAAGGAATGAATTAACCCTTTAGTAAGTAACCTGTCTTGGGACCAGTCTTCCCTCACACTTCACAGATCACTCTACTTTTACATGAATATGTAGCAATCTAAACATTTGTGTAGCAATATGTATGGTTATAAATGATTTTCACATGTATTACCTAATTCCAATTCCTATATTCAAGTGCAAATTAGCCACATCTCAGGAATCTCCAGTCTTGGGTCTCTAATCTCTGTATTTTCAATAATTTGAATTTAAATGCTGAAGCAGGTCACCTTTGAGCCTTCTACTTTCTCTTCTTATGCCCCAAGACCCCACTCTCCCCTTTACTGACCTGTGATCTTTACCTGATAAAATGCTCAGTTTGAGTGCAGTGGTTTGATAAATATTTGTTGAGTGAATAAGTGAATGAGTAAATACATGAATATTTCTTTTTTTAAATTTTGTAATGTTTATTTATTTTCGAGAGAGAGAGTGAGAGAGAGAGAGAGCAAGTGGGGCAGGAACAGAGAGGGAGGGAGACACAGAATCCAAAGCAGGCTCCAGGCTCTGAGCTGTCCTCAAAGAGCCTGACGCAGTGTTCAAACTCGTGAACTGTGAGATTGTGACCTGAGCTGAAGTCAGACACTTAACCCACTGAGCCACCCAGGAGCCCCAATATATGAATATTTCTACATTTAAATTAATTGCTTAATGTGTTTTCCTTCTTGCCTGTGGCTTCTCAGTCAATTTTCCCTTAGTTTCATCCTCTTTGTCTACATCTCTTCCACATCCACTTGTCTCTGTTGAAATCACAGCAAGCAATAAATTGCCCACTGAACAATTCGTACTCAAGCTTTTCCCTCCATCCAGAATGCCCTTCTCTCCCACACCCTTGTCTGCCAGAGAACTCCACTCATCCATCACTGCCCAGTCTGAATACCAATGGGTCAAACCTGTGGATTTCCCACTCATCCTCCCAGCCAGTATTAATTGCTTGCTTCCACTGAACTTTATAGATGCTTTCACTGTAGAATTTAAAACGCTGAATTATAACTTAATTTATGGATGTTTTTCTTTTTCCTAGGCTAGTGAAACCTAACTTAGACTACATGACAAAATCTTCTGGAGAATTTTACCGAATCAGAATCTCTGGGAGGGAGCCTGGAGACCTTTATTTTTATTTAACAAGGACCTGAGTTGCCATCTTTTGCAATCCTTTAGGCTGGCTTTCAAAAATCTTTGCTCAGGCTATATGGTCCTTAACTAAAGGAATGCATTTTACTTAGCTTTGTATCTTAAGTTTAGCATAGCATTCGTCTACAGGAGACACTCAATACATGTTTATTGATCCAAACTGAATTGATTATAACTTCCTGCCTGCAGCTCTAAAATTCCTGAATTTAACAGAGGAAGGGGAAAGATATAAAGGGGGGAAAATTGCTAACAGTGAAATTTCCAGCAGCTGATCAGAAGATATTTGAAAGCAAAGCAGTCTTCCTAATGATTGTCTATGCCCATAAATAAGGCCCTTACATAAAGGAGGGAGACTCCCCCCACCACCCTTAATCTTAGTCGATGCTCACTCCGATTTTGGTTACAGGCTGTATGAACTAGCTAGGGGAATCATCTCCATCATGGATGTGCATATCAGCTTCTTCTCATCTTTTGTTGTTGTTTGTTTGTTACCAGGATATAGAGTTTTACCAAATGTTAAATTGGTCACCAGTGGGTGAGATGGCTTATTGCTTGCTGATCAGGTTATAGAAAACATTAAGATGTCAGAAAGTGACTTCTGTCTTGCCACATCTCAGAGAATTTAAGAGATTTCAGTAGTTCTTCGCTGTCTTCTTTGTTCAAGAGCAGCTAAGTCTCAAGACAAATAGGAGAGAACTTATTGCTCTAATAAAATGAAACACTGAAAAACGGTTCGAGAATATTGGCAACTCCTGAGATCCCCTTATTAGAATAGCTTAAAAGCACTTTGAGAATATTAGTACTAGGACTACAAATCACCATCAGATATTCATCTCTAGTCAGATTATTTAATTCCTTCTCTTGGACAATATTGAGTTTTTGCTTCATCATTATCGAGTTCCTTAAAGGAAGAGTATATATCTCATTCTCATTTGTATCTATCTTACTGCTTTGTCCAATGCAAGTGACCAACAAGTGTTGAACTTGTTAACATAATATTCTTTGCTTTTACTTTTCATTTTACTGTTTTAATTATAAAGGTAATACAAACTTCTAAAAAAAAACCCCTCAAATGTGTGTAAATACATCAAGTAAAAAAGTTGAAGTCCATAAGCAAAGACAGAAGGCTGGAATGACCCCTGTGGTATCATTAAAAAGGGATTTTTGTAGGGGCATCTGGGTGGCTCAGTTGATTAAGTGTCTGACTCTTGATCTCAGCTCAGGTCATGATCTCACAGTTCATGACTTCCTGCCCTGCATTAGGCTCTGTGCCGACAGTGCAGAGCTTGTTTGGGATTCTCTGTCTCCCTCTCTGCCCCTCCCCCACCTGCGTATGCTCTCTCTCTCTCTCTCTCTCTCTCTCTCAAAATAAAGAAATAAAAATTAAAAAAAAAAGAAGTACCAAAAAAAAAAAAGATTTTTGTAGTCATGAGACTTTTGCCATTATTAGCATGCCATTTACAGCTATGTACTCTGCATTAGCTACCAGGCCAAAACAAACAAACAATCTCCCCCAGTCCCCATTAGCTTAGAAGGAGATATACAGACTACCATAGAATTCTCCCTTCTTCTCCTTTCAGAGGTTAGTCTTTCTCTTCTGTCTCTCCATTGTTCAACATCTGACTTTTGGGAAAGGAGCAAGTCTCACCTTCAATACTGATTGGTTAATTTGAACATTATATGATCAGAAAAATGTAAATAGTAATTCCAGGGACTGGGATGGGGCTGAAGTCAATGTGAGGTTGGGGATATGAAGCAGGGGTTGGACACAGAGCAGACAGAGAAAGAAGGAGACAAGAATGAGAGTGGCCATGAGCGAATCTAATCCTAGATTTCAACAGTTACATCTCTTAAGTGAGGGAGTTGGGCTCTTGACTGCCCCCTATGATGCTGCCCACCCCAATACACAAATCTTTGAATGCCTCTGCCATAACATTTGTAAGAATGTTCTGAGGTTGTTTATATAACTGCTTCTCTGCCTTTGTAGCTTATTCATTTGAATCCCTAAGGCCTGAATAATACCTAGAATGTAGGAAAGAACTTAACTACAGGCATTGGGTGAATAATGGTTGGAATGGGTAAAGTGTGTGAAAGTGCTCATAATCTAGATACATTATGTGAGATTAGATCACACATATCCTAATACACAAAATGTTGTTTCATTGGGTAACTGGGATTCTTAGTGGTTAAAGAAAATCTAGTTTAGAGTCTACAGATGACCAAAATCCTCCCCAACACCTGTTATAGTCACTAAACTAACTCTGAACCAAGGATTTAATAGAAACTTGAAGACAATAAGTCATTTGACAGTTGATGTCTCATTCGAATCCCAATTTTATCCCTTATTAGCTATATGACCTTGGACAAGTTACTTCCCATCTCTGAGCCACAGTTTCCACATCTGTAAAGTGGGGCTATAAAGTAGCCTACATCATAGACATTGTGGTGAGCTGTAAATAAGTTAGGACGTGTGTTAAGGATAGAGACTGTTTTAAGGCCACCAACCACATACCTGTGGTTCATCATCCCAGGTACATCCCATTGCCACCAAGTTCTCCCAGGCTGCCATCCTGTCTGCTTCACTTTCCTCCTTGTTAACCTCTCCAGTTCTGATTACTTTCCTCTTCTAACCATTTTTATTATGTCCCACATATGGTTAAAACAACAACAAGACTTTATAGAGCATTTAACTTGTTTTAGACACTGTTCTGTTTTCCATGAATCCTTTTAATCTTCTTCACAACCTTATGATTTAGGTACCATCATTATTTCCAATTTGCAGATGAAGAAACAGAACCAGGGATGAAGTAACTTGTCCAAGATCACATAGCTTGTGACTGATAGAAACTCAAATAAACCCAGCCTGTCCTCTGATCTTCTTCAAAATCCTTCCTCCCCAATATGGCAAAGAAATTCTCTTCTCTATTCTCTTCACATTGAACTCCCTGCCCTTCCACCAGGATACTCTGCTTCCTTGGGTTGTACCTTTTTGAGGGGACACTGCCTGGATCCATCCATACAAAGGGCCACTTTCTGCCTGCTAATACCCAGTTGAGTCTGGCGCCTGAAGCCTACCCATCCCTTGAGATGGGTTGAGTTTCAGGTCCTGGGTTTTATAGTCTTCCAGTTGTGCTTAGATAACAAGGTGGATCAGCAACAAGATGCCCCCTCTAACCTACTCCTGCTTGTACAAATTACACCCTCACTCTGATGTTCCCCTTTCTGCATAATTTGGGCTCTGCCCTTTCCAAATCTGACTCTCCCTAATTTGTATCTTGTATGTTTGATGCTTTCTCCATCTTTATACCATAATATATATGGCAGAGCCATGTCATACTTTTTCGTTTCATTCCGTTCAAAGGCATCTCCTTAAAACAGAGCAATGATTCTGGAGCCAGACTGATTTGGAATCTCTGTTTTCTAACTTTGATTTGGGACATGTTGTGTAACTTTTCTGTGCCTCACCAATTACATCTTTATAATGATAATAATACCCACTTTATAAAGTTGCCATGATGGTTAAATGAGATAATGTGCTAGCAAAAGGCTCTGCTTCACATACAGTCAGTGCTCAATAAATCATAGCCACAACTGCTTGTGGTATCAGCATTGCCTGCCATGCTTGGCACCAGCCCGCTGAGTTGGGTGATCAGCAAGGCTATTCATGCTGGGCAGACCATGACATGTAATGAATGCAAACTGACAGCTTGAATTGCTGGCCAGATTGAGATGCATTCCCTGCCCCAAGCAAGTTCCTCTTCAGGCTATGTTTGAAACCATGGCTGTTATTCTGACTTCAGCCCCTCCTTGAGAGTCAGGCAGAACACTTCAGCCTCTCAAGCTTTTTGGTTTATGTTTTCCATATTAAATGGATCCCTTCAGAACGTAAGGTAATGGCGGAGTGGTGCTGTCATTTAATACAAAGTTGATTATGCTGCCGCCAATTTCTGGCATGGGTGGGATCACATCCCAATCAGAAGCTATTGTCCCCCACAAGCCCCGATTGAATGTGCACCTGTGTGCTTCTCATGGACTGCATCTCGAGGCTGAGAGACTTCAAAGCTGTGGGCGAGGGCACTGTCGGGGGCCTGACACCCGTGTGCTTGGAGGCGTTCACAACCACATCCCTGAAGCATCTCTGTGCGTGAAAGGAAGGTGCTGTTCACAAAACCACTTCTTGTTGTGATCTGGGATCCCATGAATAGCTGAGTGATTGCATTCTCGGGGAGGTTCCAGCATAGTGGTTTCAAAGTCAGACAGGGAGGGTGAGAAATACACGAGGAGAGGGAGGCAGAGGAGTTCAGTTCTACAGTAATGCAGAACTTAGGCATCTACTTTTAAAGCCTAAGGGTGGAGTGACATTTTCACCTGCTGAAGGCCACGTCATGATGAGACTACTCTGCACCTTTGGGCTCTTCCCCTGCAGCTTTCTTTGGGCTGAAAGCACACGTGACATAGTTTGGCTTCATTGCCCGAGTTATGGTAGTTGGAGCAAGAATGAAATAGATGAGTAGCAAGGGGCTAAGTAGTAAGAAAGGAGTGCTCAGCGAGGAGAACCTGGTCAGTGGTTCTCAGATGTGGGTGCTTGTAAGAAAAAGAGGGCATAGGGGCGCCTGGGTGGCGCAGTCGGTTGAGCGTCCGACTTCAGCCAGGTCACGATCTCGCGGTCCGTGAGTTCGAGCCCCGCGTCAGGCTCTGGGCTGATGGCTCGGAGCCTGGAGCCTGTTTCCGATTCTGTGTCTCCCTCTCTCTCTGCCCCTCCCGATTCTGTGTCTCCCTCTCTCTCTGCCCCTCCCCCGTTCATGCTCTGTCTCTCTCTGTCCCAAAAATAAATAAAAAAACGTTGAAAAAAAAAAAAAAGAAAAAGAAAAAGAGGGCATATTACAGAGACATACTCATCCACCCCACCCCAGATCTGCTGCATCAAAGTTGTTTGGGGCAGTGGGATGGTGCCTGAAAATCTGAATTTTAAATATAAATGTAACACTGAGGATAATAGAAGCATTCAACTCTTGCATTCATTACTACATGCAAGCATTGTCCAAAGTGTACATATTCACTAATGCATTTAATATACACAGCAATCCTGCACATAGGGTACATTATTCTCATTCCCAGCAGCAGATGACCCAGCTGGGCAAGGTAGGGACTCCGGTGAGTTGTGGGCACATGCTACTGAAGAAAGTAGTCACTGTTGGGACTATGCAAGTGCCTCTCAGGAAGTAAGGGCCTCCTTAACCTTTGTGGCCTGGAGACTCCACTTGCCTCACTTGAGTCTTGGCCTTGGAGCTGGGATTGAACCCAAGGAGTCTTTCTTCAGAGCATAGGCTCCTAACTTGTAGTACACACAAATGACACAGAGAAGGATCTAACAATGGAGATGTCTCCCCCATGACCTCTGGGTGATGGCAAGGATTGCCCTTCAGGAGATCTGCACTGTAGGGAGTACAGCTGGTGGACAGTTGCCAAAGCTGCATTTCAGTATCTGTCATTGCTCTCACAACAAGGCAATGTTCTCCCTGGGCTGGGGGCTTATTTTTGCTGGGCCATTCCTGCCCAAAATAAGAAATGAAGAAATTCTTTCTGTCTTCTCCTGCTTCTCTTTCTTCCTTATTCACATTGGTTCCACCAATAAGTGAATTAAATTATTCCTGCACAGATAATTCTATCTTGGTATCTACTTCTTGGGGAATCTGACCAACATATCACTCTCTCTTCTACAACAGTAACTTTGAAATATTTTTGACTAAGACCCACAGTAAGGAAAAAATGTTTTAACTTGTCACAGTGTGTGTGTGTGTCTCTGTGTGTGTGTATGTGTGTATACATATATGTGCAAATATACATCATGCATACATGGAAAAAAATTTCAAGAACAACACCTACCTTTCCTATATGCAATGTATGATTCTATTCCGTCGTTTTAATTTTTATTTATTTATTTTAAAAATTTTACTTCTTTATTTTGAGAGAAACAGAGAGAGTGTGAGCAGGGGAGGAACAGAGAGAGAGGGAGAGATAAAATCTTAAGCAGCCTCCATGATTCAGCACAGAGCCGGACACAGGGCTCGGGCTCACAAGCATGAGATCATGACCTGAGCCAAAATCAGGAGTCGGATACTTAACCGACTGAGCCATCCAGGTGTCCCTGTCATTTTTTTAAAAAAGAGAATTCGGTTTACAACCCACACAATTGCACTAAAGACCAAACACATACCAGAAATGCCATTTATGTGCACCCACTGGCAGCATTTGCTGTGACTCACATGATGGTAGCATTAATCTTTGATTGCCCCATCCTTGGCCAGTGCAGGAGGCTTCTTGCTCTGTATTGACCTTCCCAATGGTCTGTTTCTTGTATTTTCCTGTGAGATGTAGTTCTACTTTTTAAAGAATATACCATGACTGCAGGGAAATGGATACTAAATCAAAAGATTTATATAGTTGCTCCAATATTAGGAGCACCTGGAAGTCAGGATACTCTTTTCAGAATGCTTTAGATTTGATCAATTTAAGGTCATGATCCACAAAATGTGTGTTTGCATGTGTATTTGCTTATTTAGTAAAAACATTTCTTATGTCGCCCACCAATACTGGTTTCTTAATTGCTCCTTTGATACTTGCTAGGGCTCATTTTTAACAATCAAAGACAGGTTCCTGAGATTAAGAAACATTTATTGGATAGTAAATTAAGATTGGGTAATTCTATCCATTTAATTTTTGATGAATTGAGCAAAAGCTGATTTTTTAAAAAAAATTTAGCTCAAGGAATGTTCTTGTCTTCAGGAGCATGCTTTGAGAGGCAATGATTTATATACTGTACATTGTGTTCCTAGCCCATGTGGTCCTGAACATTCTGCTCATGCTTTTTAGAGGCACCTCAGTGCTGTTTGGCTTAATTCTATTTTGACATATCTATCCTAGAAAAATAATCAGAGTTACAGAAAATTATTTATGTACAAGGGTGGCCATTATGGCATTATTTATAATAGTGTAATATAGGTACCAACATTAATTTCCAACAGGGATGGTTCAATAAACCATGACATATCCATAAGAATATGTGATAAAGCACCACTGGCTTGTATTTATTTTGGTGATATTCAGAGCTGAGTAACTGGCACTCCTTTTAGAGAGAGCACAAAGTCTTCAGTTTGTCATTTCTTTCCTCTTCCCTACTGTGTAATACCCACTTTACTTATCTACTTTCCTGCCTGACATTGGTAGGGATTGAGGTTTTGGTCCCTGGCTGACATGATACTGTCCAAATTCCTTTGCATAATATGGTGAGCTCAATAATGGTTCCCCAAAGATGTTCATGTTCTAATCTCTGGAACATTTGAATATGCTAATTTACATTGTAACAGGTACTTTGGAGATGTGATTAAGTGGGTGGGCCCATTGTAATGACAGGGGTCCTTGTAAGATGCAAAAAGAAGGATCAGAGTCAGAGAGATGTGGACAGCAGCAGAGGCTGGAGTGATGTACTTTGTAGATGAAGAGAGAGACCATGTGTCAAGAATGTAGATGGTCTTTAAAAGCTGGGAAAAGCAAGGAAACAGATTCTCCTTTAGAATCTCCAGAAGGAACACAGCTCTGCTGATACCTTGATTTTAGCCTGTAAGATCCATTTTGGACTTCTGACATTCAGAATGGTAAGATAACATATATGTGTTGTTTCAAGCCACTAAGTTTGTGCTAATTTGTTAGAGCAGCAATAGGAAATTTATGCACACAGCATTCAAGTTTGTTCAGTACCTGACTTCAGCCCTACCCTTAATTCTCATTTCCTCTTCTCTGCTTCATTCTCTATACAGCCTAGAGTTTCTCCACACCAAATTACTCATCGTTTCCCAGGACACCATGTTTTCACACCTCCATGTCTTTGTGTCATTCTTTTTACCTAAAATTCCATTCTCCCCTTTCTGTCAAGCTTCCAGAAGAGAAAGGGGGGAAGCCTTTCCTAGTAAAGGAATTTTTACCACCTATAGTATAAACAAGCTGAGGTTGGCGGAAGACACCAAAGATCATTCGTTAGGCTTCCTACTTGAGGGGTGCCTGGGTGGCTCAGTTGGTTAAGTGTCCAAATTCAGCTCAGATCATAATCTCACAGCTTGTGAGTTTGAACCCCACACTAGGTTCTGTGCTGACAACTCAGAGCCTGGAGCCTGCTTCAGATTCTGTGTCTCCATCTCTCTCTGCCCCTCCCCCCACTTTTGCTCCATTTTTCTCAAAAATAAATAAACATTTAAAAAAAGTTTCCTACTTGAGAAAGTAGAGCTTATTAGGCCCCAATTATATACCCTAATTCGGAAGAATTATTGCTGGAGGTGAAAGCATATTGTGGAAGAAAATGGGAGTTCTTGGCATGAAGTCCTTTTAGCATTGTAGAGCAGCTGCTCTGGGGAGCCCATATGGTGGAAGGTGTAAAGGCAAGCATGAGCATGGCTAATGGAAAGATGGCCAATGGTGGGGCTTCCCAGAGACATAGCTTCCTTGAGCCTTTCTGTGCTTCCTAAGGTTTAGTATCAAGCACGTCATGCATTTGTAGTTAAAATATAATGTTAACTGAAGAAAGAGTTGGGACTGCAATCAGCCTGTTCTGGTTTTACCTGTAGAACTGCCAGGCTCAATAGTAAGTGGCTATCTGCTGTGGAACAGACACAATTTCTCCACCTGACAACACTCACATCTACATCCACCTAAGAAATAGTGTGCACTTTCCTCCACTTGCCTGCATGAATGAACTGTTCCTGGGCTGCTGAGCACCATTCAGTCAGTCTTGGCTGGGATCATTGCCAATTCTTTTGAGCTAATTTGTTTTCCAAGATGAACAACATCACCAGTATGACTTGTTAACATTGCTGAGGCCTCTCCAACAATTTGCCAGTATTTAGGTATGGTATGGACCACACATGCCTAGGGAGAACACAAATCGAGCCTTGTGATCAGTTCCCAGCATTCTGCAGGATGGTCTCTATTGACACATTTTCACTTTCAGATCAGATATCCTCTACTACACCAGATAGCTTCTTCTCTCATAGGCCAAAGTGCCATCTGAGGCTCTCCATCCACTCCACTCCCAACAATTCCTATTCATATAACCATTAGGTATGGCCCAGCCCAGCACAACACAGCTTTCCTTGCAAGCTTTGGCTCTTCGGTGGGACCTCTTCCCATAGCATTGCATTGGTGAGGCAGGTGGCTATCAGAGTCCTGACTTAATGCTGTCACTGCTCCTCTGCTCAGTTTGTGTATTGGGGGCAGCCCCTAAAACAACCACCTAGCATTTTAGGTGGAGAATTTTAAGATGGCAGCTCCCATCATTATTAGTTCATCTAGTGTGTCTCTGAGGGATGGGGGGAAAGTCTTGTAATGGTATACTGTTTGGTGCTTTGACACCCTTTCAGTTGGCTTCTACAGACCTACCTTTCAAGATTTCTTCACCATAATTAGCCCTTGACATACATTTAGCCTGTTGTTTTGAGGGGATTGTGGACTCTAAGTGGAAAGATTCTGTCTGAGGATAGGTGGAGATGTGGGGGTGGAGGGAAATACATCATTACAAGTGCCTCAAAAATCATCCCTTGCTTTGCAGAGATAAAGCAGCATGGATTTTCTGACACTCATCCGGAGCTTTCCAATCAAGACTTAGACAGTGGAGGAAAGAGACTACATTTTCCTCCATTTATTTATTTATTTTTTATGTTGCCAGCAGGTTTGCTCTATTTCTGATAACAGAGCTTGTGTGGGCTGCCCCATCCAATTCTATTCCTCTAAGATCTTTGTGAGAGATCAATTTTCAATTCTAGTTGATCAAATTTTGTCTTTTTTTCCCCTGTGTTCTCATAGGCCTTTAAGTGGAAAGTTGAAACAGGACTGCATTTGGGCCATATGACACTAAATTGAAACTACTAGATGTAACTTTCAAAAGGCTGTTTTGTTCTCTTTGATTTTTACCCCAATGTTTGTCTATTTAGACAAGCCCACTTTATGGCTTGTAGAACAGAGCTAAGTGGAAGTAGTTATTGTGATGGAGAATGAGGAGCTTCATTCAGTACTTACCTTTTTTTTTTTTTTAAGAAAAAAGTTAATTTGAATGGGAAGCTCAGAAACCTTTAGTTTTTATATTTATATACTTGATGGAGTTTTGGTGCCAATTTTTCTTTCTTTTGGATGAGAGATAGGTAGTTTGCAGTTGATTGTGCATTTACAATGCACTGTCTGATGTCTCATTAGCAAACAAAACAATAAATTGCATCCATGGAAGCTAGTGACATATCCTCTCCCATAATGTATGTCAATTCTTGAATACTGAGAATTTTTTTTTAAATTTGAAATGTTTTCTTTTGAAATCTAGCTGCCAGTCTATTTCTCTATTCCCCTTCAGTCTTGATCTTTGAAATAAAAATCTGCACTTGCTGCCACATTCCACACCCCAGTCGTTCCTTCATTCACTGGATTCTGGGCCACTGTTAACCCATGGCAGCTCATCTCAAAGGTCACCATTGAATTCCTAATGGTCAGTTCAACCTCCAAAATTTTCAGCCCTTTGCTCACCTAATTGTGACATCTGATTTCATGTCCTACTTTATAGGGAAAATATATGTGAACCAGGTTGAACTTTCTCAACCTGCTATCCTAAATTAAGTCCATCTTTTGTTCAAAGTTCCATTCTTGATACCAGTCCCTTCTATTTCATCTCAATGTTACTCGAACAATAACTACTCTCTTATATATCAGTGTTCCTCCATCTACTGACTGCTTCCAAATCAACTTATGAACATGTTCAAGTGCATCCCATTGTACACATACACACACACACACTTCATCCTTGGTCCTCTATTCTCCTTCCATTACTAGACCATGTGTCTTTTCTTGAACCAATTGGTTGACATAAGCAGTTTCCACTTGCAATCTCCAAATTCTCACCTATTGTTTTCTCTTAAATGTTTTAAATGATTTTTTTTTGCATCTAATGTGATTATTATAGGTTTTTTTCTCATCTGATTCTTGGGTTTTTTTTAATTCAATTTTGTTAATGTTTTATTTGACATTTTGCATGTCACAATGATTTACCCTCATGTTTTCTTCAAAGGGTTTTATAGTTTCAGCTTCCACATTCAGGTTTTTGGTTTTCAATTTACTATTATTATTTTTTAATGTTTATTTATTTTTGAGAGAGAGAGAGACAGAGTGTGAGCAGGGGAGGGGCAGAGAGAGAGGGAGACACAGAATCTGAGGCTCCACGCTCTGGGCTGTCAGCACAGAGTCCAACACGGGGCTCGAACCCACGAGTAGTAAGATCGTGACCTGAGCCAAAGTCAGACACTCAACCGAATGATCCACCGAGGCACCTCCGGTTTTCAATTGATTCTTAAGTCAAAGTTGGGAATTTATATTTTCCTAGACAGTGCTCTGAAAGTATTGCCCCCAGACCAGCAGCACCAGTACCTTCAGGAACTTGTTAGAAATGCAATGTCTCAGGTCTCAACCCCAGACCACTGAATAAGAAACTCTGGGAAGGGGGCCCAATAATCTGTTTAACAATCTCTCTAGGAGATTTAGATACATCATCAAATTTGAGAATCATTATTCTAGAAATGCATTCTTTTCATACATATTTTTAAGTTAATTGGTATCAAGTGCTACTTGTTCTTTTTTTGCTAATATTCTTCAAATATGAAATTACATCTCTCTCATTGCTAATATTGTTATTTTCTCTCTTCCTTGATGTTGATCATATTTGCCAAAAGTTTGAATGTATTGTTGGTTTCTTTAAATAACCAAGTTTTATTTTATTGATCATCTTTTCTGTTTCTGTTACTTGGTTTAATTAATATTTGCTTTTATCTTCATTGATCCATTTATTTTACTTTGTTTTATTTTGTTTTTTTTTTAACTTCTTGAGTTGAATGCCTTACTTTTTCACTTTTAATATTTTGTATTCTCTGATCTAGTGCACTATACCCTGTGTGTACACTTTGGCCTTAGTCACACAAATTTCACTTTATTCTCACATTATTGTTCTTCACTTCTGAATAGTTTGTAATTTCAGTTTTGATTTACTCTTTTATATAGGAATTTCTCTGAAAGGCTTTAAAATTTTGGAATATTTTTCTTTTTCTGATGCAATATATAATATACTATATATATTTGTATAAATGTATATTTGTTTTGTTGTTAATTGTTCTAACATGGTCAGAGAATTTGGCCCTTTTGGGATTTACTGAGATTTCCTTATGCCTAACAATTGGTCATTTTTGTGAATATTTAGTGTGTTTATATAGAATGTATATTCCCCTGTTAAGTAGAAAGATGGGGGTATGTTTGTGTCTACATACATACATATATGTGTATGTGTGTGTGTGTGTGTGTGTACACACATACCTATTTATCTGTTAGATTTAGGTTTTTTTAAATGTTTATTTATTTATTTTGAGGGGCAGGGGAGAATACATGAGCAGGGAGAGGAGCAGAGAGAGAGAAGAGATAGAATCCCAAGCAGACTCTGTGCTAATAGCACAGAGCCTGACCCAGGGCTTGATCCCATGAACTGGGAGATCATGATCTGAGCCAAAATCAAGAGTCGGATGCCCAACCACTGAGCCACTCAGGTGCCCCTAGATTTAGTTTTTTAAATAGATTTTAGTTTTTAGTTGGTTTTGGATTTGAAGAAAAATTGAGAAGATAGTACAGAGATAGTACAGAGAGTTCCTATATGCTCTGCACCCAGTATCTACTATTAACCTCTTACTCATTATGATATGTTTGCTATTAGTGGACCAATATTTATATCTTATTGTTAACTAAAATCTCATTTCACACTATTGAAAACAACAGAAAATCTCCTATATAATTTTTCTTTAAAAAAATTTTTTTAAATGTTTGTTTATTTTTGAGAGAGAGAGAGAGAGAGAGAGAGACAAAGCATGAGTGGGGGAGGAGCAGAGAGAGAGGGACACACAGAATCTGAAGCAGGCTCTAGGATCCGAGTTGTCAGCACAGAGCCTGACACGGGGCTTGAACCCACAAACTGTGAGATCATAACCTGAGCCGAAGTCAAACATTTACCCGACTGAACCACCAAGGCGCCCCTCCTATATAATTTTTAAAAAACAGTTTCCAAAATCTAGCAAATTTATGGTATCAATTGAGATTCTGTTCAGCTGAGTATATACAGTGGTTTAAACAAATTGGGGCTATAGCGAATAAAACTGTGTTATATACTTAAAAGTTGCTAAGAGATTAGATCTTAAATGTTTTCATCACAAAATATAAATGGAAATTTTGCAATGTGATGGACGTGTTAACTAATCTTATTGTGGTTGTTATTCTGTAATACATACATTTATTGAATCATTGCTTTGTAACCTTAAACTTATACAATGTTGTATGTTAATTATATCTCAATAGAAGAGGGAAAAATAAATATAAGTCATAAAAACCATAAAAGCAACCAAAAAAAACCTAAAAGAAAAATTATTTTAAAAAGCAAAACCCAAAACCAGTAGAAGGAAGAAAGTAATAAAGATTAGAGCAGCAATAAACAAAATGGAAACTAAAAGAAACAATAGAACATATCTATGAAACCAGGAGAGTTCTTTGAAAAGATCAACAAAATCAATAAACTTTTAGCCAGATTCACCAAAAAAAGAAAAGAAAGAAAGAAAGAAAAGAAAAGAAAGAAAGAAAGAAAGGAAAGGAAAGGAAAACGAGAAAGAGGACTCAAACAAAATCAGAAATATAAGAAGGGAAATAACTGGCACCACAGAAATACAAAGGTTTATAAGACAATATAATGAAAAATTATATGCCAACAAATTGGACAACCTAGAAGAAATGTTTAATTCCTAGAAACATACAACTTCTCAGGGATCCTGGGTGGCTAAATTGGTTAAGCGCCCAACTCTTGGTTTCAGCTCAGCTCATGATCTCACAGTTCATGAGTTCGAGCTCTGAATCTAGCTCTGTGATGACAGCATGGACCCCTCCCCTGCTCACTCTCTCTCTCTCTCAAAAATAAATAAGTAAACATTAAAAAAAAGAAACATATAACTTCTCAAAGTTAAATCAGGAAGAAATAGAAAATCTGAACAGACCAATTACCAGCAATGAAATTGCATCAGTAATAAAAAAAAACCCCAAAAAACAAAAGTCCAGGACCAATTGGCTTCACAGGTGAATTCTACCAAACGTTTAGAGAAGAGTTAATACCTATTCTTCTCAAACTATTCCAAAAAATAGAAGAGGAAGGAAAACTTCCAAATTCATTCTATGAGGCCTGCATTACCCTGATACCACAACCAGATAAAGACCCTCCAAAAAGAGAGAGAGAGAGAGAGAGAGAGAGAGAGAGAGAGAGAGAGAACTACAGGCCAATATCCCTGATGAACATAGATGCAAAAATCTTCAACAAAATATTAGCAAACTGAATCCAACAATACATTAAAAATCCCATGATCAAGTGGTATTTATTCCTGAGATTCAAAGATGGTTCAATATTCACAAATCAATCAATGTGATACCACACATAAGTATGAGAAAAGGTGAAAAACATGTGACGATATCAAAAAATGCAGAAATAGCATTTGACAAGTACAATATCCATTCATGATAAAAACCTTCAACAAAGCGGGTTTAGAGGGAACATACCTCAACATAATAAATGCCTTACATGAAAAACCCACAGCTAACATCATCTTCAATGGTGAAAAACTGAGAGCATTTCCCTTAAGGTCAGGAACAAGACAAAGATGTCCACTCTCACCACTTTTATTCAACATAGTACTGGAAGTCCTAGCCACAACAATCAGACAACAAAAAGAAATAAAAGCTATCCTAGGGTGCCTGGGTGGCTTAGTCAATTAAGCATCCAACTTTGGCTCAAGTTGATCTCACAATTAGGTTTGTGAGTTCGAGCCCCATATCAGGCTCTCTGCTGTTAGCACAGAGCCCATTTCAGATCCTCTGTCCTCCTCTGTTTCCATCCCTCCCCCACTTGCATTCTCTCTCTCTCAAAAATAAACATTAAAAAAAAGAAATAAAAGAAATAAAAGTCATCCAAATTGGTAAGAAATGAAATCTTCACTGTTTGCTGATGACATGAAACTACATATAGAAAACCCTGAAGACTCTACCAAAAAACTATTAGAATAATTGAATTCCATAAGGTCACAGGATACAAAATCAATGTACAGATAATCCGTTGAATTTCTATACACTAATAATGAAGAGAAGAAAGAGAAATTAAGAAAGCAATCCCATTTACAACTGCACCAAAGATAATAAAATACCTAGGAATAAACTTAACCAAAGAGGTGAAAGATCTTTGCTCTGAAAACTATAAAACACTGATGAAAGAAATTGAAGATGGCACAAATGGAAAGATATTCCATGCTCATGGATTGGAAGAACAAATATTGTTAAAATATCTATACTACCTAAAGAAATCTATATATTTAATGTAATCCCTATCAAAATAGCAACAGTACTTTGCACACAAGTAGAACAAATAATCCTAAGATTTGTATGTAACCTCATCAGGCCCTGAATAGCCAAAACAATATTGAAAAAGAAAACCAAAGCTGGAAGCATCACAATCCTGGACTTCAAGCTGTATTACAAAGCTGCAATCATCAAGACAGTACGGTACTGGCACAAAAACAGACACTAAGATCAACGGAACAGAATAGAGAACACAGAAATGGACCCACAAACGTATGGCCAACTAATCTTTGACAAAGCAGGAAAGAATATTCAGTGGAATAAAGACAGTTTCTTCAGCAAGTGGTGCTGGGAAAACAGGACAGCAACATGCAGAAAAATGAATGTGGACCACTTTCTTACACCATACACAAAAATAAACTCAAAATGGATGAAAAGACCTGAATGTAAGACAGGAAGCCATCAAAATGCTAGAGGAGAATGCAGGCAAAAACTTCTTACTCCCCAAGTCTCTGGAGGCAAGGGAAACAGAAGCAAGAATGAACTTTTGGGACCTCATCAAAATAAAAAGCTTCTGCACAGCAAAGGAAACAATCAGCAAAACTAAAAGGCAACCAATGGAATGAGAGAAGATATGTGCAAATGACATATCTGATAAAGGGTTAATATCCAAAATATATAAAGAACCATAAAATTCAACACCCAAAAAAACCAAATAATCCAATTAATAAATGGGAAGAAGACATGAATAGACATTTTTGCAAATAAGACATCCAGGTGGCCAATGGACACATGAAAAGACATTCAACTCACTGATCATTACGGAAATGCAAATAAAAAGTAAGAGATATTACCTCACACCTGACAGAATGGCTAAAATCAACAACACAAGAAACAATAGGTGTTGGCAAGGATGTGGAGAAAGCAGAACCCTCTTGCACTGTTGGTGGCAATGCAAACAGGTACAGCCACTCTAGAAAACAGTATGCAGGTTCCTCAAAAAGTCAAAAATAGAATTACCCTATGATCCATCAATTATGCCAGGAGGTATTTACCCAAAGGATACAAAAACACTAACTCAAAGAGATATGTCCACCCTGGTGTTTATAGCAGTATTACGTACAATAGCCAAATTATGGAAACAGCCCAAGTGTTCACGCCTGATGAATGGATGAAGAAGAGGTGGCATGTATGTATGTGTGTATATATACACACATACATATATAATGTAATATATATATATACACATATATATATAATATATTATTACTCAGCTATAAAATAGAATGAAATCTTTCCATTTGCAACAACATGGTTGGATCTAAAGGATATAATGTAAGTAAAACAAGTCAGTCAGAAAAAGACAAACACCATATGATATCACTCATATGTAGAATTTAAGAAACAAAACAAATGAACAAAGGGGGAAAAAGAGACAGAGGCAAACTAGGAAACAAACTCTTAACTATAGAGAACAAGCTGACGGTTACCAGAGAGGAGGTTGGTGTGGGGATGGGTTAAATAGTTAATGGGGTTTAAGGAGTGCACTTCTGATGAGCACTGGAGTGTTGAATCACTATATTCCACACCTGAAACTAATATTACACTGTATGTTAGCTAACTGGAATTTAAATTAAAACTTTAGTAAAAAAAAAAAAAGAGGTGACATACACCCATGCACACACAGTAGAATATTATTCAGCCATATAAAAGAATGAAATCTTGGTATTTGGCAAGGACATGGATGAAGTTAGAGAGTATAAGGCTAAGCGAAATAAGTAAGCAAGAGAAAGACAAATACATATGACTTCCTTCATATATGTAATTTAAGAAACAAAACAAATGAACAAAGGAAAGAAGGAAAAAAAGAGAGAGAGACAAACTAAAAAACAGAGTCTTAACTATAGGGAACAAACTGATGGTTGTCTGAAAGGAGGTGGATGGGGTATGGGTGAACTAGGTGAAGGGGATTAAAAGCACACATCATGATGAGCACTGAGTAATGTATAGAATTGTTGAATCACTAAATTGTGCACCTGAAACTAACATAACACTGTTTGCTAACTATACTAGAATTAAAATAAACAACTTTTAAAAAAGAAATTAAAAACCCCAAATGAACAGGCATCTATATAATGTAACATTAATTTCTGACAGAACTCTTTCTAGAAATAAGGTGATAGCTGTTTGTTTTTTATTTTGTAAGGTAGATTCTCATTAAAGACATGCACAGAAGGAGGATAGCTACTGTGACCAGTATTGTTTAACACTTTGCTGGAAATTTCAGTAAAAACAATAGGCAATGGAAAATAATTAAGTTGGGCAACTATTGGAAATGACACATTATAATTCCCATGTGATATTTGCCTGACAACCAAAGGAAATGAACTAATAAAAGTTTACTTAGGAGAGGCCAAGATGGAAGTTTTTTTGTTTTTTTGGTTCTTTTTTTTGGCATCTTTCACCCCTGAAATGCAGTCAGATCAACACTAAACCATCTTTGACACCTAGAAACTGATTTGACGATTAACACAAAAGTCTGCACAACCTGAGATAGAACTCGGCAGGTATGTGGCACAAAGAGGTGAACTAGGGGAGAGAGAAGCTGAGGAGGGCAGGGAGCTCTTTTTGCTGGTGGAGAGAGGACAGAGATGGGGGAGAGATTACAGGAAAAGCACCTCCCCTGAAAGCAGCTGGAGAGAAAAAGAGTGGAAATAGCCACATGGACTGAACAAAAAAGGGAGAAAGGAGACAAAAGAGAGTTTAAATTCTGTTAAGACTATAAACAGGGGGAGCTCAGAGCCTGAAATTCCACAGTTCGATACCTGGAAGTGCTCTGGTGAGAAGGGGAAATCTCTGGGAGCAAAGAGTGAGGTCCAAGGGGTCCTTGGGCCACATAGGGAGAGGCAGTTCCCCTGCTGGGAGGACATTTGGTAGAAGTGGTTTGGTCCCCCCACAGGTAAAGGTCCCAGTGGATCTCAGAGAATGGCCACATTCACTGGTATTGGAGCAAGAACGTTAAGGGTGAAGCCTGCTGCCAGATGTGTGTTGTGATTTGCCTTAGTCCCTGAAATGCTGCTGCTACATGATGGCACAAACTTTTTCTGGGGCAGGTTTGCAACAGCTGCAGTCTCTGGGTATGGGCAGCTGCACAGTCTCGTGAATGTTCCAGGGGGTGGGGGGGGGCGGCCTGGCACCTGGCCATTGCTCAATGAGACCCTCCCCCAGAGGATCAGAATGGGTCAAAGCTGTGGTCCATCAGAAGTGAGGGGTTGGGAAACACTGCCCCATCTGAGATAAAACTCAGGAGGGAGGTGCCTCCTGGAAACATGACGGTTTGGTCATGGACAGTGTAGAAGCAGGGAGTAGACAGAAACCGGAGGCAAAGGAGGGGTGCTTGATTGCCAGTTGCAGAGAGCACAGAGGTCTGAAACTAGAGACTAGGTAGCTGGCTGACATCATTTTCATCCCTCCCGGTGCTTGCGCATACATGCCTACATGTGGCACAATAATCAACCCCAGTAAGCTATGCAGCACCATCTAGTGGAGAACAGAGCTGTTACACTAAGCAGCCCCCCAACTGGGGGGTACTGCGCTCTTGAGGAACACCATGAGTCTCTCTGACTGCTTAGTTTACAGACTATAAAGTGCTTCATAGTTTGACTTCTAGGAGAAACTGGATATAATTTCAATCATATTTGATTTTGTTTGCTGGTCCATCTATTCAATTTTTTTTTCCTGACTCTTGAATACAGAAAGAGAAAAAAATTATTTTTATTTTCCATTTTTATTAAAAAGATTTTTCTTTTTTCTACTATGTTTTCATTTTTTAATAAATTTTCATATTATATTTTACTTCTATCATTTCATTTTATTCCTTTTTGAATTCATTTTTTCAAATTTTCAGAAGTCTTCCTATTTTTTTTCCTTTTTTTTCTTTTCTTATTTTGCCATTTTTTCTCTAATCTATCAAGTTTCTTTCAACAATCAGACTAAAACACACCTAGGATCTAGAATCCTTTATTTGATTTTTTTGTGTTGTTTTTAATTGTTTAATTTTTATTTTTTTACTTTATTAATTCTTTTTCTTCCTTCAAAATGATAAAACAAAGGAATTCACCCCAAAAGAAAGAACAGGAAAAAATGACAGCCAGGGACTTAATCAACACATATACAAGCAAGATGTCTGAACCAGAATTTAGAGTCATGATAATAAGAATACTAGCTGGGGTTGAAAATAGATCAGAATCCCTTTCTGCAGAGTTAAAGAAGTAAAAGCTAGTCCGGATGAAATAAAAAATGTTGTAACTGAGCTCCAGTCTCAAATGGATGCCATGGCGGCAAGGATAGATGACACAGAGTAACAAATCAGTGATATAGAGGACAAACTTATGGAGAATAATGAAGAAGAGAAAAAGAGGGAGACTAAGGCAAAAGAGCATGAGATAAGAGAACTCAGTGACTCATTAAAAAGGAATAACATCAGAATCATAGGGGTCTCAGAAGATGAAGAGAGAGAAAAAGGAGTAGAAGTTTTATGTGAGCAAATCATAATAGAAAACTTTCCTAATCTGGGGAAAGACACAGACATCAAAATCCAGGAAGCACAGAGAACTCCCATTAGATGCAATAAAAACCAACCAACAACAAGGCATATCATAGTGAAATTCACAAAATACTCAGTCAAGGAAAGAATCATGAAAGCTGCGAGGGAAAAAAGTCCTTAACCTACAAGGAAAACAGATCAGGGTCACAGCAGACCTATCCACAGAAACTTGGCAGGCCAGAAAGGAGTGGCAGGATATATTCAATGTGCTGAATCAGAAAAATATGCAGCCAAGAATTCTTTATCCAGCAAGGCTTTCATTCAAAATAGAAGAAAAGATAAAAAGTTTCCCAGAAAACAAAACTTAAAAGAGTTAGTGACCACTAAACCAGCCCTACAAGAAATTTTAAGTGTGACTCTCTGAGGGGAGAAAAGGCGGGGAAAAAAAGACCAAAAGCAACAAAGACTAGAAAGGACCAGAGAACACCACCAGAAACTCCAACTCTACAGGCAACATAATAGCAATAAATTCATATCTTTCAGTACTCACTCTAAATGTCACTGGACTAACCACTCCAATCAAAGACACAGGGTAACAGAATAAATGAGAAAACAAGTTCCATCTACATGCTGTTTACAAGAGACCTGTTTTAGACCTAAAGCCACTTTCAGATTGAAAGTAAGGAGATGGAGAACCATCTGTCATGCTAATGGTCGCCAAAAGAAAACCTGAGTAGACATACTTATATCAGACCATCTAGATTTTAAAATACTGTAACAAAGGATGAAGAAGAGCATTATAACATAATTAAAGGGTCTATCCACCAAGAAGATCCAACAATTGTAAACATTTATGCTCCAAACATGTAGGCACCCAAATATATAAACTGATTAATCACAAACATAAAGAAACTCATTGATAATAATACCATAATAGCAGGGGACTTCAACAACCCACTTACAACAATGGACAGATCATCTAAACAGAAAATCAACAAGAAAACATTGGCTTTGAAGAACACGCTGGACCGGATGGACTTAACAGATATATACCCAACATATCATCCTAAAGCAGCAGAATATACATTCTTCGCAAGTGCACATGGAACATTCTCCAGAATAGATCACATACTGGGATACAAATCAGTCTTCAACAAGTACAAAAAGATTAAATTCATACCGTGCATGTTTTCAGACCACAATGCTATAAAACTCGAAATCAACCACAAGAAAAAACTTGGAAAGATAACAAATACTTGGAGACTGAAGAACATCCTACTAAACAATGAATGAGCTAACCAAGAAGATAAATAGGAAATTAAAAAGTACATGGAAGCCAATGAAAATGATAATACCACAACCCAAAACTTCTGGGATTCAGCAAGGGCAGTCATAAGAGGGAAGTATATAGTGATCCAGGCCTTCCTGAAGGAGGAAGAAAGGTCTCAGATACACAACCTAACCTTACTCCTTGAAGAGCTGGAAAAAGAACAGCAAATAAAACCCAAAACTAGCTGTAGGCATGACATAATAAAGATTAGAGCAGAAATCAATGCTACTGAAACCAAAAAACAGTAGAACAGATCAATGAAACCAGAAGCTGGTTCTTTGAAAGAATTAACAAAATTGATAAACCACTAGCCAGTTTGATCAAAAAGAAAAAGGAAAGGATCCAAAGTCAAGAATGACAGAGGAGAGACCATAACCAACACAGCAGAAATACAACCATTAATAAGAGAATATTATGAGCAATTATATGCCAATAAAGTGGGCAATCTGGAAGAAATGGACAAATTCCTAGAAACATATACACTACCAAAACTGAAACAGGAAGAAATTGAAAATTTGAACAGATCCATAACCAGTAAAGAAATTGAATCAGTAATCAAAAATCTGCCAAAAAAAAAGAGTCCAGGGCCAGATGGCTTTCAAGGGGGATTCTACCAAACATTTAAAGAAGAGTTAACACCTACTATTTTGAAGCTGTTTAAAAAAATAGAAATGGAAGGAAAACTTCCAAACTTTTTTCTATGAAGCCAGCATTACCTTGATTCCAAAACCGGGCAGAAACCACACTAAAAAGGAGAACTACAGACCAATTTCCCTGATGAACATGGATTAAAAAATCCTCAACAAGATATTAGCCAACTGGATCCAACAATACATTAAAAAAAATTATTCACCACGACCAAGCGGGATTTATACCTGGGATGCGGGGCTGGTTCAGTATCTGCAAAACAATTCACGTGATTCATCACATCAATAAAAGAAAGTACAAGAACCATATGATCCTCTCAATAGATGCAGAGAAAGCATTTGACAAAATACAGCATCCTTTCTTGGTAAAAAACCCTCAAGAAAGTAGGGATAGAAGGATCATACATCGAGATCATAAAAGCCATATATGAACACTCCAATGCTAATATCATCCTCAATGGGGAAAAACTGAAAGCTTTCCCCCTAAGGTCAGGAACAAGACAGGGATATCCACTTTTGCCACTGTTATTCAAGATAGTATTGGAAGTCTTAGCCTCAGCAATCAGACAACACAAAGAAATAAAAGGCATCCAAATCGGCCAGGAGGAGGTCAAACTTTCCCTCTTTGCAGATGACATGATACTCTATATGGAAAACCCAAAAGATTCCACCAAGAAACTGCTAGAACTGATTCAAGAATCCAGCAAAGTTGCAGGATATAAAATCAACGCACAGAAATCAGTTGCATTCCTATAAACCACCGATGAAGCAACAGAAAGAGAAATCAAGGAATCGATCCCATTTACAATTGCACCAAAAACCAAATCTTTGGGAAAACCCAAAAGATTCCACCAAAAAACTGCTAGAAGTGATCCATGAATTCAGCAAAGTGTCAGGATATAAAATCAATGCACAGAAATCAGTTGCATTCCTACACACCAACACTGAAGCAACAGAAAGAAATCAAGGAATTGATCCCATTTACAATTGTATCAAAAACCACAAAAATACCTAGGAATAAATCTAACCAAAGAGGTGAAAAATCTATACACTGAAAACTATAGAAACATTATGAAAGAAATTGAAGAAGACACAAAAAAATGGAAAAAGATTCCATGCTCCTGGGTAGGAAGAACAAATATTGTTAAAATGTTGATACTACCCAAAGCAATCTACATATTCAATGAAATCCCTATCAAAATAACACCAGCATCCTTCTCAGAGCTAGAACAAACAATCCTAAAATTTGTATGGAACTAGAAAAGACCCTGAATAGCCAAAGCAATCTTGAAAAAGAAAACCAAAGCAGGAGGCATCACAACCTGACTTCAAGCTATACCACAATGCTGTAATCATCAAGACAGTATGGTATTGGCACAAGAACAGACACTCACATCAATGGAACAGAATAGAGAACCCAGAAATGGACCCACAAATGTATGGCCAACTAGTCTTTGACAAAGCAGGAAAGAATATCCAATGGAATAAAGACAGTCTCTTCAGCAAGTGGTGCTGGGAAACCTGGACAGAGACATGGCCAGAAGAAATACTTTCTTACACCATACACAAAAATAAACTCAAAATGGATGAAAGCCTTCAATGTAAGACAGGAAGCCATCAAAACCCTTGAGAAGAAAGCAGGCAAAAAAACCTCTTTGATTTTGGCCCCAGCAACTTCTTACTCAACACGTCTCCAGAGGCAAGGGAAACAAAAGTAAAAATGAATTATTCGGACCTCATCAAAATACAAAGCTTCTGCACAGTGAAGGAAACAATCAGCAAAACTAAAAGGCAACCAACAGAATGGGAGAAGATATTTGCAAATGACATATCAGATAAAGGGTTAGTATCCAAAATCTATAAAGAACTTATCAAACTGAACTCCCAAAAAACAAATAATCCAGTGAAGAAATGGGCAAAAGACATGAATAGACACTTCTCCAAAGAAGACATCCAGATGGCCAACCGACACTTGAAAAAATGCTCAACCTCACTCATCATCAGGGAAATACAAATCAAAACCACAATGAGATACCACCTCACATTTGTCAGAATGGCTAACATTAATAATTCAGTCAACACCAGATGTTGGTGAGGATGCGGACAAAGAGGATCTCTTTTGCATTGTTGGTGGCAATGCAAACTGGTGCAGCCACTCTGGAAAACAGTATGGAGTTTCCTCAAAAATTAAACATAGAACTACCCTATGACTCAGCAATTTCACTACTAGGCATTTATCCAAGGGATACATGTGTGCTGTTTCGAAGGGGCACATGCATCCCAATATTTATAGCCGCACTATTGACAATAGCCAAATATGGAAAGAGCTCAAATGTCCATTAACAGATGAATGGATAAAGAAGATGTGGTGTATATATATATACAATGGAGTATTAGTTGGCAATCAGAAACAATGAAATCTTGCCATTTGCAACTATGTGGATGGAACTAGAGGGTACTATGCTAAGTGAAATTAGTCAGAGAAAGACAAATATATGACTTCATTCATATGAGGACTTTAAGATACAATACAGATGAACATAAGGGAAGAGAAGCAAAAATAATATTAAAACAGGGAGGGGGACAAAACATAAAAGACTTAAATATAGAGAACAAACAGAGGGTTGCTGGAGGGGTTGTGTGAGGGGGGATGGGCTAAATGGGTAAGGGACATTAAGGATTCTACTCCTGAAATCATTGTGGCTCTATATGCTAACAAACTTGGATATAAATTAAAAACTAAATAAATTTAAGAAAAAGTTTACTTATATGATCAGTAAAAAAATGTATACAACATTCAAGATTTTGTACATATTCAACAATGCACAACGCAGATTTATAAAAAGAGCCCATTGACAATTGCAATTAGAATATATAGGATTAATCTTAATAAGAAATATAGAAATGTTCAGGACTTACTAAAATAAAGGGGGAAAAATACTGAAAATTAATTCAGAAGAAAGATATCATGTTTCTGGATAAAGAATACTCAATATCATAAATATCTCCAAATAAATTGATACATTTGGTGAAATTAGTACCAAGGAGGATAGTACATGTACTGACCTTTTCAAGTTCATGTGGTAAATAAACAATAAGAGCTAACAAAATTTGAAACAAAATTTCAAAACTAATTCTGGCACAAAAAATCCATAATATGAGATATTAAAATAGATAAGTTTCTAATAATTAAGAGTAGAGGCTTTGACTTGCAGCAATGGTGGAAGAGCCCTGCTGTGACCATTCCTGTCAAGAAAACAAGAAAAACCAGATAAAATACCAAAATGTCCATTTAAAGGCATAGGCAAGCCACCAAGGCAGAGAAGATAATAGAACGATATCTAACATGTTGGAAAAAAAGTAACTAGAATTCTATACTGGAGAAAATAATTAACAGTGTTGACTACAAGAACTGAAGTTAGCAGGTCTTTGCATACAGTTGACTAGAAGCCTGAGACCATTTCTTTTTTTCTAATGTTTATTTACTTTTGAGAGAGAGAGAGACAGACAGACAGAGTGTGAGCAGGGGAGGGGCAGAGAGAGAGGGAGATGCAGAATCTGAAGCCGGCTCCACATTCTGAGCTGTAAGCACAGAGCCCGATGCGTGGCTTGAACCCACAAACAGTGAGGTCATGACCTGAGCCGAGGTCTGACACTTAACTGACTGAGCCACCCAGGAGTCCTGGAGCCTGAGACCTTTTAATCGACTTGAACGCTCCCCTGACTATGATCCCTAGGGCCTTGGGATTAAACCTTTTTCAAGACTCATCCTTAGGGTGGGGTAAAGAGGGAGATGGGTAGGAGAAGCCTGAATATCTCTTCATCTTCTCATAGAGGCCAACATTTATCCTGTTTCTGTACTTTCTCTAGTTGATTCCAAATACTTTACATTGAAGACTGTAGTCCCTAGGTTGTGGCCATGTCCCTATGTTGGGATATCAACAGAGAATCAAAAAAATCCTCCTGGCTCATGTGTCTGTTTCCTTAGTTCTTGTCTGCTTCTTTACATCTCCTGGGGTGAATAACATGAGTGCTTCAGTAACTCAAAGTCTGTGGAATCACCTCTCCCCCACATTTGAAAAAAGTCATTAGAGGGGATCACTTACCTTTATTCAACTTCTGACACTAGGTATTCATTCAGTATTCTTTCTGTCTTGAATGAGGGTCAGTGACCTTGACCAGCCAAGGTTACAGATCAGGTGATACATGTGCACCAAATGACATTACAGCCCTAATTATACAGTGCCAGGACTATGAAATGCCCTGCATGGCTGCTTTTCTTAAAAGTCGCCTCCAGGTCTCTTCTCTGGTCTTTCTCCATTCCTCATACTAAGGACGATTCAAGAATAAGGCTGCTCCCCCCCTCTCAGTCCACCTCAACGGAAGAAGACTTTCCCCACAAAGAGAATCAGCTGAAAAGTCCTGCACATTTCAAAGCTCTCTTTTTAATTTGACTTCTTCAAAAAAGCTAACGTCTGGGAAAAAACACTTTGGCTTGAAATGACAGTGCTTCTGTCTTCTTCTGGCTGCATGAACATATGCATTTACCCTTTGAATGCTAATGTTAGGAATATATCCCAAATACATAATTGCAAAAATATAAAAACATACATGCATAAGTCTATTCTTTACAGTTTTTCTTTATTTATTTACTTACTTATTTACTTATTTATGAAAGAGAGAGCACAAGTAGGGGAGAGGCAGAGAGAAAGAATCTTATGCAGGCTCTACCCTCAGTGCAGAGCTCAGTGCATAGCCCAATGTGTGGCTAGATTCCATGACCCTGGGATCATGACCTGAGCTGAAATCAAGAGTTGGAGCCACACAGGTGCCCCTACAGCATTTTTTAAAAACTAAAAGACTGGAAATAACACAAATGTCTTGAGAGGAAATTAACATGGGGAAATTGTTACAAAGGTATTAGAATTGCTAAAAGGGCAAATGGGATGGTAGGAGACCAAGAGATAAGGAACAGCAAGCAACTACTACTAATGGGTCCACCATTAGGAGTGTGTCCACCGCTAATGGGACAAAGAGAAAAGATGACCTTATCAGCTGGGGCTTTCCAGTGGGGCTACCCTGGCTGAACCTGATTGAAGCCAGTTATCAAGAAAGCCTGGGTTTGCAGGGGTCAGCCAGAGAAAAGCAGGAGGAAGGCAGAGAATGCAACTCAGTCAGATGGTTTCTGTTGGAGGCTCCCTGTGACTCCCCATCCCCGAATATGATTTACACTTTCCTTTTCTTTGTAGATCTCATAATTTTTTATTGAAAACCAGATATTTTGTAATTGTATTATAATATCATAAGACATTTTATAATATATTCTAGCAGCTCTGAGTCATGATTTTTATCTCCTGATGCTTGGTTGTTGTTTTTGTTTTGTTTTGTTTTTTGCTTTGCTTAGTAACTTGCCTGGGCTATACTCTCAAAATGACTGTGTATATCTGCTCCTTTAAAACAGTATTATTATTGTTGCTTCTATTTTTAAGCCTGACTTGCTAAGGGTTACTCCTCTTCCCATGTAGCTTAGTGGTCAGCAGTGACTGGACAGAGGCTGTACTCCAACCTCTTGAGCCAGTGAAGTTTCTGTTCTCTGTTGATGGATCTGTCTGTCAATGGGAAAGGCACCACATTCAAAGTTCAAGATGCTTAAATTCTTCTCTCGATTTTTTTTTCTCCTGGCCTCTTTCTCATCACTTCTGTGGAGGTGTGGACTCTGTGTTGTCCAGGAGTATGTGAAGGGCTTGAGTCCTCTCTGGTGAGTGTGGATGTGTGCAGTCTCAGCTGATATGCTTGTCCCGAGCACAACCTCCAGCTGAGACACTGGCCCTCTCCACTGGTCCACTGATCGAAATTGTCATTTCCACAGACAATATTGCCTGGGCATGACCCATCTCTCCCCATCAAGTGTACCCATATGCCACAGCAGCCAAACCACTAGTTGTCACAAGCTGTCATAGGATATGTGTCAACCACACCGGGTGGAGGATGGGAGCAGTGCCACTAATGAATTCCACAGACTCCCACAAGTCTTAAAAACTCTGAAGCTTTTCAAACATAAATGCTTCTCAAATTATGGTATGCCTTTTGTAGACTTTCAGAGCATAGAAATAGTTGTTTTTGTCATTTTTTTGTTCCAATTTTATAGTTGCTTTTTGAGGAGGGGTTTGCTGATCTCCTAACCTAGTTATACTTTGAAGTTATGCTTCATTCATTCAATAAATATGTGACATTTTCTTATGAAAGGCATTTTTTCCGGGCACTGAGGATATCTACGTAAATAATACAGATCTAGTTCCTGTCTTTTAGAGCTTATATTTTAGCAGGGGAGATAACAAGTGACTATATAATGTATTGTTTAGTGACAAATGTAGTGAATGCTACAAAGGAAAAGCACTTGTACCTTTGTTTTTTGTATCATGTCTCAATGAATCAGTCATAACTTCTACAAAACCTTTCTTAGTAATGGTGATGATGTGTATCATTCTTTCAGTCCTGATTTCAATAGATATGCCTTTGATGTGTAGCCACTAAGATTTTTTTGGAAATCATGTTGAAGAATTACATATTTATTCCTAGTTGTCTAATATGTTTTCCCCCTCAAAAGTGTATGCTAAAAGTTTACATATGCTTTTCAGCATCTCCTGAAAATTTCATACACATTTCCATATTAGACCTATTTGCATCATGCTTTATGTTTCAAGATATCCTAATAGCAAAGTATCTTGCATAATTAAAGTAAAATATACTAGATGGAGGTAGGCAATCATGTTAAACTTACTTGGATTTAAATTGCTGCTACTTTAGTGTTTTATTGAAAGTGAGACTGGGTTATTATTTTGGTTCCAAAATTTTTTAGTTTTTGATTATTTTATATTTTTCTATGCTCTGCAGTTGTTAATATAAGATGTTTTTTGAAAGTGCGGAACAATTTAAACCAACGGGAGAAGGAAAAACTAGGCAATTTTCACACACTGTATCAGTGAGGGCAGGAATAGGACCTAGACTCTGGACTCACAAAACAAATCATTTTATTAATATATCTTGAAAGGACATTTTTTACTTTAAAAATAAATAGTCTTTATCTTCCCCACCCCACCCCCCAAAAGAAAGGACTTTAAAGATCATCTAGTTGAAATTACTGCATCCTCACCCTTAAACAACCCTGTGTCCTTAGAAGTTAATCTGGGTGGCTTTTTGCTCAGTGACTTTGAATAGAGTTCTAAGTCATAATAATGACAACTCCTTAGGAAGGGAGAAATAGAGAAGTCCCACGAGGAAGAAAGTTGGGACTCCCATGACACCAGTAAATATCTTTAATATAGCATTTACCACACTGAATTAAAATTATTTATTTACATGTAGATAATTCCCACTAGCCTGCAAAACCCTTAAGAGCAATGATGATTTTTTTTTTTGGATTGTGAAATAATCTTTTTTTTAAAAATTTATTTATGTTTTAATTTATATCCATGTTAGTTAGCATATAGTGCAAATATGATTTCAGGAGTAGATTCCTTAATGACCCTTACCCATTTAGCCCATCCCCCCCCACCCCTCTAGCAACCCTCTGTTTGTTCTCTATATTTAAGTCTTTTATGTTTTGTCCCCCTCCCTGTTTTAATATTATTTTTGCTTCCCTTCCCTTATGTTCATCTATTTTGTATCTTAAAGTCCTCATATGAGTGAAGTCATATGATATTTGTCTTTCTCTGACTAATTTCGCTTAGCATAATACCCTCTAGTTCCATCCACATAGTTGCAAATGGCAGATTTTTTTCTTTTTAACCAAGTCTCTTTCTGTATATCCTACTGTAGCTTCCAGTATGTATAGTTCTCTGTACATTTTTATTATATGAAGAAATGAATGGGGCCATAGAGGGCACATCTCAATCTAAAAGACAATTCTTACTGTTCTAATGTCCCAATTAGAGACCCAAATAAGTGGGGCACTTGGGTGGCTCAGTCAGTTAAGCATCCAACTTCAGCTCAGGTCATGATCTCTCAGTTCACGAATTCAAGCCCCACGTAGGGCCCTGTACTGGCAGCTCAGAGCTCAGAGCCCGGAGCCTGCTTTCTGATTCTGTGTCTCTCTCTCTCTCTCAAAAATAAATTAAAACATTAAAAAAAATTTTTTTTTAAAGAGACCCAAATAAGAGATTTTATAGGGGCATAGGGATGGTTTAAACCATAAAGATGGTTTAAAGAAAAAGACCTGCAAAGGGCAAGGACTTTCAGTGGATAAGCATCTATTAAAATGTACCCAATGCTTCTGCTAAGATTTCTTACCAAGGATAAAGGCAGCCAGTTTTCATGCAGACGTTGTTTGACTCACAGAGACCTGTACAAACTATGTGTTCCATGAGAGTCCACATTTAGCTCCATGAGTTCAAGTGAGCTGGATCTCTGGATTTTCTGGAACTCTGTCTTCCTAGCTATAACTTATGAGGGTGAGTAGGGCTTTCTGAGTGTTTGTTTTACACTGCACATCTTATGATCCCCAAATGAATAAAAAACAAGCATATATATATATATTTTTTGTTTGTTTGTTTTTAATGAAAAATCAGATCATGGGACACCTGGGTGGTTCAGTCTATTAAGCACACTTATTATGTCTATAAGAGCACAAGATTATGACTCTTGATGTCAGGTCATAATCTTGAGGTTCATGAAATTGAGCCCTGCCTCCACCTTGCCTGCTTGGGATTCTCTCTCTCTCTCTCTGCCCCTCCCCTGTTCACTCTCTCCCCTCTCTCTCAAAAAAGACAAATAAACATTAAAAATCAATAAAATAAAAAATCAAATCATATGTTTTTACAGTAATAAAAGTGAACTGGAGATTGCCAAGCCACTTACCAGTTTTAAGCATCCCCATGAGCAGGAAATTTCTATTAAAGGCAACAAAAACTCAGTTGAGTCCCAAAATGTCAACACTTTGTGCCTGTCAGGAGGAAGAATTATTGTTTGCTCTTCCTACTGTCAGACAGTTATCAAGTCAAATAAGTTAAATAGGTTTGTCTTCCTAATATTTGAGACATGGATCTTTCTTTTTTTTTTTTTAATATATGAAATTTATTGTCAAATTGGTTTCCATACAACACCCAGTGCTCATCCCAAAAGATGCCCTCCTCAATACCCATCACCCACCCTCTCCTCCCTCCCACCCCCCATCAACCCTCAGTTTGTTCTCAGTTTTTAACAGTCTCTTATGCTTTGGCTCTCTCCCACTCTAACCTCTTTTTTTTTTTTTCCTTCCCCTCCCCCATGGGTTTCTGTTAAGTTTCTCAGGATCCACATAAGAGTGAAACCATATGGTATCTGTCTTTCTCTGTATGGCTTATTTCACTTAGCATCACACTCTCCAGTTCCATCCACGTTGCTACAAAAGGCCATATTTCATTCTTTCTCATTGCCACGTAGTATTCCATTGTGTATATAAACCACAATTTCTTTATCCATTCATCAGTTGATGGACATTTAGGCTCTTTCCATAATTTGGCTATTGTTGAGAGTGCTGCTATAAACATTGGGGTACAGGTGCCCCTACGCATCAGTACTCCTGTATCCCTTGGGTAAATTCCTAGCAGTGCTATTGCTGGGTCATAGGGTAGGTCTATTTTTAATTTTCTGAGGAACCTCCACACTGCTTTCTAGAGCAGTTGCACCAATTTGCATTCCCACCAACAGTGAAAGAAGGTTCCTGTTTCTCCACATCCTCTCCAACATCTATAGTCTCCTGATTTGTTCATTTTGGCCACTCTGACTGGCGTGAGGTGATATCTAAGTGTGGTTTTGATTTGTATTTCCCTGATAAGGAGTGACGTTGAACATCTTTTCATGTGCCTGTTGGCCATCCAGATGTCTTCTTTAGAGAAGTGTCTATTCATGTTTTCTGCCCATTTCTTCACTGGGTTATTTGTTTTTTGGGTGTGGAGTTTGGTGAGCTCTTTATAGATTTTGGATACTAGCCCTTTGTCCAATATGTCATTTGCAAATATCTTTTCCCATTCTGTTGGTTGCCTTTTAGTTTTGTTGGTTGTTTCCTTTGCTGTGCAGAAGCTTTTTATCTTCATAAGGTCCCAGTAATTCATTTTTGCTTTTATTTCCCTTGCCTTTGGGGATGTGTCGAGTAAGAGATTGCTATGGCTGAGGTCAGAGAGGTCTTTTCCTGGTTTCTCCTCTAGGGTTTTGATGGTTTCCTGTCTCACATTCAGGTCCTTTAACCATTTTGAGTTTATTTTTGTGAATGGTATGAGAAAGTGGTCTAGTTTCAACCTTCTGCATGTTGCTGTCCTGGATCTGGCTTTCTTATCTTGCTCCGGGAGTGTTTGATTTGGTGTTTACCAAAGGGGGTGGGGGAGAGAAAGAGTAAAGAAAGAAAGAGCGAGAGTGTGGGTACATGCTTGAGAAAGAGAAAGAGAGAGAGAGAACTGGCAAATTGCAGCCACTTTTCTTCCACAGCCATAGGCTGTGATGTCAAGAAGTAAATGATAGAAGATGTCAGCTCTGCTAATCTATAACCTCATGCTTTGCAATTGCCCTGAGGCCCCCATGCACTCTTACAGCTTCTTAAACAACAAGTAGATTGACAAAAAATTTAAGTGCATCTTACACTGGTTACACCACAGACTCACACACAATAGTCCTAAACAGAAGACTTCACAGAAAATTCTGACACTTTGTTTTTTTGCCAAAGAACAGTGGCTCCTTCAAAAATGCTGACCTTTGGATGAAGGACATTCTCTTTAGTACTTCTCTATTGGAAGGAGGAAATCCGTGCCTTTGTTTACACACCCTCCCACCCAACAGCCCTTCAGGAGGGACAGTATTCTGCAAAAACAAGTACTGCTAGAGGGTAGGGTGGGGAAGAGGGAAAAAAGTAGAAGAGGAGGAGTCAGGGAAGAGAATTGAAGTAGTGAGACCAGAAGAGCCTGAGGAATGGAAAGCACTGGGTGATGGGAGGACTTTCACGAAGGGAAAGAGGAGGTGAGAAGGTCCCAATGAGAAATCCTGCCTACTCCATATCTTTGCCTACTGCAGAAAGTTGGGGATTTGCACAAAGTGTGTGTTCTCATGGGAATCCAGAGCTTACTGCTTTGAGCATTTCATGGTGCCAAGTGCAGGACGTTGACTAATGCAGGCAAAGTTCTTTAATTCTTCTAAGGAATGGCATATACAGGAATTTTTTTATTACACAGATCAATCATTAGAAACAGCCTAGATGATATTATTCATGCAGTTAACTGAAATAAGTATGGTAATAGTTGCAGGAAACAAGCAAGAATTACCCTCATAAACTTGGAGATTAAATTAAATCTTTTTGTTAAACTCATTTGTTGAAAAAATTATCGATTCTCCCAGTAATAATGTGATTCTGTGAATTGAATTTTATGTTATTTAGGGACTTCAGAGTAAAATTATACCAAGGCTTATTTCTCTTGGATGAGGGGCTGTGGAATCTCATTTAGGATGTAGAATATTATAATTGCGTAAATTACTCAGGGCTTCTGATATGAGATTTTTAAGACAAACAAATAGATCTTTTGCTTTTAAAAATTCAGGGACTATGTGGCTCCCTGACGAGATCACTTTCTTTTCAACCTCAATCAGCTTTATTTCTTGGCTCTTCCCCTAGCTTTCCCCCTTGTGCTACAAGTATTTCTAAGGGAGATTGCGTCATGTGCTTTCAGATTCTGCCAAGAAACAGTGCTCCATTGCTCACAGATGCATTGATATTGTACAGATAGTTCTTACAACAGAAAATAGCTGAGGGAAGAGGACAATGCTGAGTTCTTACTAACAGTGTATCTGTGAATCTTGACTCTGTAGCTGGATTGGTCTTATAAGCAGAGAGAAAAAGCAGCCAATTTAATGTCTGAAATTCTTTTCTTAAAAAAAAATGGATAGGGGCACCTAGGTGGCTCAGTTGGTTAAGCATCTGCCTTCCGGCTCAGGCCATGGTCTCACAGTTTGTGAGTTCCAGCCCCTTGTGGGTCTTTGTGCTGACAGATCAGAGGCTAGAGCCTACTTCAGATTCTGTCTCCCTCTCTCTCTGCCTCTCCCCCACTCATTTTCTCTCTCTCTCTCTCTCTCTCTCTCTCTCTCACTGAAAAATAAATAATAAATTTTTAAAAAATGGGTAAAGTCTCTCATAAGTAAAGACTGTCTTAGTCTAGATTTCCCCAATATGTCAAGCCTAATACGAGATCTTGTCTGTTGATAGTTTATTTGGGGAAATGATCCCAAGGATAGAAGTAAAGGACAAGGAAGAAAGGAAAAATAATCCATTGGTGTGTTATCAAACTTTCATCACTACAGGCAGCTAAGGCTTTCTGCATTTGGGGACATCTGAAGAACCATTTATAATTTCACCTTAGAATTATTCACTCCAGGGATGAAAGAGGGGGATATTTATCAAGCAACTTTTATTGCCATTGGCCAATGCCCACTGAAGTATTAACTCCTGCTCATTTCTAGGCTTGTCCATAGATTGGAATGCCTGAGCAAGTATCCACAAGCATCCAGGAAGTAGTGTTGAAATTTTCACTTTATTCACGCAATGCTCTCCTGACCTCGTTGGGCATTTTTGTGACCATTATTTTGAACTATTAGGTAAATCATTCATTTCCATTTCACTAAGGTCTGCTTCTGGAATTTTACCATGTTCTTTTGTTTGGAACATATCTTTATGCTTTTTCCTTGACTCTCTGTGTGGTTTCTGTGCAGTTGATAGAACAGCCCCTTTCCCACTCTTGGCAGTGTGATCTCATGTGAGAGATGAACCTTGTTGATCAGCCTGGCTTGAGCTATCCTAGTTGTCTCTCAAACCTCTGTGCTTGTCCAAGTCTCCTTTGTTGTTCTTAGTAGCTCCCAGTAGCATTCCAAGAACCATCAGTGTTCCAAAGAGGAAGTCTGCAGTTAGTACCTATTAGATTACAAGTTGGAGTTTCAGGAAGCCACTGGGATAGTATGTAGTTAACCACCTTCTAGGGAGAAACTGGGAGATGGGCATCTTTGCTTGCTACATCTATGTTGGGGCCAGGTGTACAGCTGCAGAGGGGTGCTCCTGAACCTGCTAAATACTGCTTCTTTATTTGCTATAGTACTGTGGGACTTGTGAGTGCAAGCCCTATAGGCTCTTACAGACAGGTGATCTGCAGGCCCATCCCTGCAAAAGCTGGGGTGCGAGATGTGTGTACAAGCTCTTTCCAGGGAGATACTGGACTTGGTTTTATTATTGGAGCAGGCTGGAGGGAGAAAGCAGTAGAGGTGTTCACCAGCTTCTTCAGTCTCTGGGGAAGATTGCAGCCAGCCCCTAGATACATGCTAAATTAGAAGTCTGGCATTCAGACAGCAGCTTTTTTTTTTTTTTTTTTTTTTTTTTTTTTTTTACTGAGATATAATTGACATAAAACATTGTATTAGTTTCAGGCATAGAGCATAATGATTTAATATGTTTATATTGCCAAATGATCACCACAATAAGTTCAGTTAACATCTATTGGCACACATAGTTACACATTTTTTTTTCTTGGATGAGAACTTTTAAGATCTATTCTCTTAGCAACTTGCAAATATACAATACAATATTATGAACTATAGTCATCGTGTTGTACATTACAAGCACCAATATGTTCTCTCTATCTATGAGTTTGGTTTTTTCTTTTTTTCTTTTTTTTTTTTTTAGATTCCACATATAAGTGAGACCATATGGTATTTTATCTTTCTCTGTCTGACTTATTTCACTAAGCATTACACCATCAGGTTCCATCTAGGTTGTCACATAAGGCAAAATTTTCTTTTTTTTTTTTATGGCTGAGTAATGACATATAATAGAGATAGATTATATTATATATAGATATACAAGATTACATATATATCTATCTCACATTTTCTTTAAGTTTATTTATTTATTTTGAGAGAAAGAGAGTACAAATGCATGAGTTGGGGAGAGGCAGAAAGAGAGGGAGAGGGAGAATCCCAAGCAGGCTTCATGCTATCAGTGCAGAGCTCGATGTGGGGCTCAATCTCATGAGCTGTGAGATCATGACCTGAGCCAAATTCAAGAGTTGGGTGCTTAACTGACTGAGCCACCCAGGTGCCCCTCTCAATTTTTTTTTATTCTTTCATTCATAGATGTGCACTTAGGTTGCTTCTATCTCTTGGCTATTGTACATAAAGAACAGCTTTTAAAGTATGTAGACAAACCTCTTTCAGGGAAAGACTGGGAAATGGGCAATTTTGCTCATTCCCTCTGTGCTGACCCCTGGAGACATAGTTGCTGCGAGAGTTTGTGCATCTGTTAGGAATTGCTTTTTTGTTTACTATAGTCCTGTGGCTCTTATGGACACAAGCTCCATTGGCTAGGTGTTTTGGGATCCCACTCCTCGGTGTTTTAAAAGTTGGGGCACTAGGTGTGAAATCTAAACCCTTTGCTTCTCAGGGAGCAGCTAGGAATTGGGGATTATCTCCTGATTGTATGGCACTTTGTTGGGATGGGGTTGATGGCAAGAGTGTGTCTCAGCCTTTCTTACACAATTCAGTGTGGGCATTTTCCATTCATCTGATGTGTAGAAGTCACTCAGCTCTTTTCTAGATCTCTTTCAGAGGTGATTTCTCCATGTATGGCTGTACATTTGGTGCATGTGCCAGAAAAAGAGAACTCATGAACCTCCTGTGGTAGTACCTTCTGCCTACTTTACTCTTAAAATTGAATGGAGAGCCAATGATTGCCAATTTTTTTAGAAAATCCTTAAATTATCTATATTTTATTTTTCTCTTTTTATTGAAAAATGCCATGATGAAAGCAACACTTCTGCTGTGAGTCATCTTTTGTCTTATAATGTCCCCCTCAAAACATTTGAGTGAGTTTATAGTGCTCTGGTAGAAAGCCTTCATCTTTAGTCCCTTAAAAATATTTGTATTCCTTCTACCAACCAATCCTCCTCTCCCTGTCTTCCTCAAATCTCCCAAATTAAAGGTTTTTTTTTTTTCATTTTTACATTCATACAGTCTTGAAAAAATTGCTTCTTGGTTTATGACAGATCCAAATCTTGCTGTTTGTGGCTTGACTTCAGCTTAGTTCTTTCATCAGGTATTTTTTGGGGTTGATATTTTTTGTTTCTCTCACAGTGTATTCCATTGTGTCAGCTTACTGTGATATACATATACATATACATATAAACTGGTTTTTTTTCCTGAGAAGAAAATAACAAGTATTTTGAAGTTTAAGATAAATAAAATCTCTAACCTATTTTTATAGCTGGCTGTATTTTGCTCATTTTATTTCATAGGTCCTATAGTTAGTCATGATGTCTTATCAACTGACACCTTCTATTAAGGTCAGGAAGACTTGAAAATTTCATGTCACTAGTTTACTTTTGGATGCAATACAATAGCCCAGAAAGTGGCGTTCTTTGATAAATAAAATGGTTATATAATTTTTAAAAATTCAGTGAAGGAAATAAATTTGTACCTATTCTAGGCTTTAAGAGAAAAAGAAACCTTCCACAAACTTCAAAACATTCTCCTCATTTACTTTATATATATATTTTTTGTTCCAAATAGGTAGAATGCTCACCTAAACAGAGCTCTTTTTAATGTACATTTAAATGTAGTTAGAAGTTTCAGTTTTCTTATTAATTTAATGAGAAATAATAAATTAATAATAATAAATTAATTCTGTTTTCTAACAGAAGACAGTGTGTGAAAGAGGATGTGGTGGGGGGCAGAGCACCACCATGGGAAGGACTTTCCTGCACCAAGAGATAAGGAAAGAAGAGCCCTCATACATTGAAAGCATGTTTCCATCAGAGTAATGAACCTTATAACCACTCTTGTGTGAGTCTCTCAAAATATAAATCTTTCTTTATGATGAAAGGGCAGGTAGTAACGAATTGTTGGTACAGAAAAGAGATGAAGAAGCAAAAAGGCAGCCCCTTAAATGGTATGCAGTTATGCAAATCTAACTTCTAAAATATGAAAGGGTTTTCTCCATACTTTGAAAGTGACTAAAATGAATGGGTGAGAGTCAGGGAGATTTTGTACACTGCTGCTTAACTCTTTGCCTGTAGAATCCTTTTCAAAGGCTGCCTATAGCATAAAAGGCTGAGCCATCTTTTATAGGTGCCACACTATTGTGAATTCAGGCTGACATCCCAGATGGCAAGAGTAAAAAGGCAGATGTGTTTTGCGAAGACCTAAGTGGAATAAAATGCCAGGTTCAATAGAGAAACCTCACGTGGTGGAAGTGGGTGATAAATATGCAGGGAATACAACTAGAACCTTTAGTAACCTTGACAATACTCAGAACTCTCCTGTAATATAGAATGCCTTTAGGATTCTAGATTAATTTGAAAAGACAAAGCTTGATCATAGTAACTTAGTAAATATATTGCTACAGCAAAGACAAGAGACTCCAGAGGAATGGGTAATGAAAGATCTTAAGTTCATCTCAATGTATTTCATTTTGACCTAGGTTTACATAGACACAAGATCTCAAAGACATACTTTAGCTTTTCTGGAGCCAAGATGGTCATCTTCTTTGCAGATCCCAATGTGTTTAACTTTTTCAAAAGACGAAATGTGATATGAGTGCTCATAGGAGCCAAAGTACACAAGTAAGAGAGATGTGGTAATGAACAGGGGTATTCTAAAACAATTCTCTAGAAAAATTGCAAGACATAAAAGGAAAATCTACATGCAGATGAACACTCCAATTAGTTTGCCTTAAGATGGTGTTAAAATCCTTGGAACTAAATAGAAGATGGATGGGTAGAATCCTCATAGTTTTTTTGTTTGTTTATATAGTTTACTACATTTTCTTTTTTTTTTAAATTTTTAAAATTTTTTTTTAACGTTTATTTATTTTTGAAACAGAGAGAGACAGAGCATGAATGGGGGAGGGTCAGAGAGAGAGGGAAACACAGAATCTGAAACAGGCTTCAGGCTCTGAGCTGTTAGCACAGAGCCTGATGCAGGGCTCGAACTCACAGACTGCAAGATCATGACCTGAGCCGAAGTCGGATGCTTAACCGACTGAGCCACGCAGGCACCCCACTACATTTTATTTTAATAATAATCCTCTATAGCTGCATTATATGTAAACAGTAAGATTTGGAAAACTCAAGGCAGGACAAGTAGCCAATGAAAAATAACTTGAATCAAGACAAAGGGAGATTTTAAGAAAGGAAGAAGAAAGGTAGTTTGTTAGATATACATACTCAAGAGAAGGGTCCTGACCCAAATGAGAAGACTGAAGAGTATGTCTTAGCCTAGTAAAAAGAGAAAGAGCCTATGTTTCAAATGAGAGACAGAAACAGAGAGAGACCGACACAGCAAGATTCATGACAGATAGAAGCTTTTTGCCTGTCCAGTACAGTAAAATTGTGCTGTCAGATGTGACAATAGGAAGCTTCTAACAAACTGATATGTGATGCCTTAATGATAGTTGTATGCAAAGCTTGAATGGGCCACACAGCTTCTCCTTGCTTAGAAATTTCTTTCATCTATTCTGAGGCAATGTCTCCTGCCTTCAGAGACACTGCTTAGTAGGTGATAGACAATCCTTTTGCACAGATCTTAATAATAAAATGTAACAGAGCCTCACCTACTTGGGGATATCATCCTTCCTTAGGTCCTATACAGTATTTAGTTGTTGCTTTGTATGAAATTATGGAAATACAGCTATCCTTACAATAATGAGTATTTGCTGTATTAATATCAAATTTATGTCCTGTTATACTGTTTCCATACCTTTCTCTGTACTTAATAACATTTTGCTTCACTGCCAAGTTGAAGTACATCCTTCAAAAAAAATTTTTAATGTTTATTTTTGAGACAGAGAGAGACAGAGCATGAATGAGGGAGGGAGGGGCAGAGAGAGGGGAAGACACAGAATCCAAAGCAGGCTCCAGGCTCTGAACTGTCAGCACAGAGCCTGACTCAGGGCTCAAATCTACAAACCATGAGATCTTGACCCAAGTCGAAGTCAGACGCTTAATCAACTGAGTCACCCAGGGATCCCCAAGAGTATTATTTTTGAAGACATTTTACATGTCCATTAAATTCAATACATAGAGCCCCAACAATGCATATAATTCTCCTGAACAACTGTGAACTGTGAACTATGTTGAAGTTCATGCATACACAGGCACTGAAAACCACATGACAATACTGATAGCAATTATATGGTTCCATTGAGTATAAAATGTAGTCTAATTTCATATATATTAATATGTGAATAAAAACTTTAGAACTTTGGGGTATAGTAATGGGATTTATAAGATACACTTCCACATTCCATTTCATTATATCCTTTCATGTGCTTACACAGCTGTGAGGAATTTGGGAAATTTATTTTACTAAGTCAAAAGTTCTATTTGCTTGGAAACCTGCTGAGCATAATGTACAGAGAAAGTTGCTGCAGTTTTAATGAAGAAGCCATGGAAGGAAGAATTCTCCACAGTCAAGGGCACATTTGGCAGGTTAGATAGAAGCAGCACATGCTGATTTAAACCAACGGTTGCTGTGATGCTAAGTGAAATAAGCCATACAGAGAAAGACAGATACCATATGGTCTCACTCTTATGTGGATCCTGAGAAACTTAACAGGAACCCATGGGGGAGGGGAAGGAAAAAAAAAAAAAAAAAGAGGTTAGAATGGGAGAGAGCCAAAGCATAAGAGACTGTTAAAAACTGAGAACAAACTGAGGGTTGATGGGGGGTGGGAGGGAGGAGAGGGTGGGTGATGGGTATTGAGGAGGGCACCTTTTGGGATGAGCACTGGGTGTTGTATGGAAACCAATTTGTCAATAAATTTCAGAAAAAAAATAAAATAAAATAAACCAACGGTTGCAAGGTCTATCTATGGGAACTTCCATGGATGTACTTTTAAAAAGTTTATTTATTTATTTTGAGAGAGAGAGACAGACAGACAAGTGTGGGAGGAGCAGAAAGAGAGGGAGATAAAGAATCCCCAGTAGGCTTCAGCTGTCACACACAGAGCCCACAGAGCCCAACGTGGGGCTTGATCCCACCAACTGTGAGATCATGACCTGAGCTGCCATCAAGAGTCCAACACTTAACTGACTGAGCCATCCAGGCACCCCTCCAAGGATTTGCTTTCTAAAATAAAATGGTGGAGATTACCTGGTTGGATATCGAGACATAAATATATACCATATTTGTAAGAAGTGAACTTTTAGTCATGCAGCATGGAACAAAAATGGAAATGTTATGCTTTGCAGCTGCTAATTTCTATGGAATGAGGAAAACAGAACCTAACCATACAACCCCAACACTATTAATTAACCCAAAACACTGCCTTAGTTGTCTCTCACATGAACTTCCTAATAATTGTTCCAGGAAGAATATCACCTGATGTAAAGATGAGTAATAATAATAATTATGAACCAGTATCAGAGCTATACAAAAATATTACAAAATAGTAGGAGAGAACAAAGGACTAGTAGATAAAGAACACATATGAGAAAAACATCCCCATGTTGTAAATGAAATTATGACCAAAAATATTAACAAAAAAACAAGAGCTAAAAGTAGAAATAAAAGAGCTCAAGAAAGAAATGAGACAACCAAATAAGACTAAAAATAAGGGGGAACAGTAGAAGAGAAAAATGAAAGTATCATAGGCTAAGGGCTAAATGGGAAGTAGCACAAAGGACAATGCTGAAAGCACAGTGTTATAGGTTAAATTGTGTCTCCCCAAAATTCATATGTTGAAATCCTAAACCCTAGTACCTCAGGATGCAACCTAATTTGGATGTAGGGTTTTTGCCACTCAACAAAACTAAATATTAAAAACAAAGCAAGAGGGGAATCTGATGGCTTAGTCGGTTGAGCCACCAAATTTCGCTTAGGTCATGATCTCTCAGTTCATGGGTTCAAGACGTGCATTGGGCTCATTGCTGTCAGTGCAGAGCCCACTTTCGATCCTCTGTCCACCCCTCTCTTGTCTGCCCCTCCCCTGCTCACACTATCTCTCAAAAATAAATAAACATTTAAAAAATAACAAAGAAACAAAAGGGAACAACAATACACTACTTGGAAACTAAAGCAAAACAAAGCACCCTTAAAGAACTCTTGAGTCAGGGATGCCTGGGCAGCTCAGTTGGTTAAGCATCCAACTTCAGCTCAGGTCATGATCTTACTGTTGTTGGGTTTGGGTCCAGAGTCAGGTTCTGTGCTGACAGCTCAGAGCCTCGAGGCTGCTTCAAATTCTGTGTCTCCCTCTCTCTCTGCCCCTTCCCTGCTTGTGCTCTCTTTCTTTCTCACAAATAAATAAACATTAAAAAAAAAAAGAACTCTTGAGTGAAAGAGTAAATCAAAAGTAGGAATGAAAAAATAAATGTGAATTAGCAACAATAAAACACTACATATAAAAACCTATGGGATATAGCTAACATTGTTCTCAGAGCAAATTTCATGGACTTAAATTTCCACATTACTAATCAACAGGGTATGAAAATAAATGGCAAGGCATCCAAATGAAGACGTTAGAAAATAATTAATGGTGATAATGAAAAATTACAGATTTAATGAACTTAATAAGAGAAGGAATAAGCAGGTATATTTAAAATAAAATATAAAACAAGAGTGACAGCTGTAAAGAAAGAGAGTACTTAATGCAACATTATTCAAAGAAACCTAAACTCCTATGTATTAGGTATTTCTGAGAAAAGAAATATAAGTGATAAAAATTGATTTAAACAGATTGGTTAATATATTAGACTTAGAGAGATGCAAAGATTTTCTTCTTTATTCTAATATTAGATACTAAAATGTGATAAAAAAAATTGCACAAAAAGAAAAAATACAAATCTTATTAAAGAGTTTAAATGTAAAAATACAAAATATTTGCAAAATGTAAAAATACAAAAATATTGGAAAATAGAATCCAGCAGCATATTTAAAACATGATAAACTATGGCTCAATAAGACTCACACAAAAAGTTCAGGCGTAGTTCGTTTTGGGAAAAATACATGAATATTTTGAATTAATTGATCAAAGTGTAAAAGTCAAATAATTATGTTTGTAGCTGTTGGTCTTAGTTTGAGCTGCTACAACAAAATACCATAAACTGACTGGTTTAAACAACAGAACTGTATTTTCTTACAGTTCTGGAAGCTAGAAGTCCAAAATCAAGGTGCCAACATGTTTCGTTTTAGGTGAGGACTCTCTTTCTCAGCCATCTTCTCCCAGGGTCCTCACATGGCAGGGAGGCCTGGGAGGGGAGAGAGAGCAAGCTCTCTGGTGTCTCTTCATAGAAGGGTACTAATCCCACCCTCATAACCTCACCTAAACCTAACTAGCTCCCAAAGGCCCAAATACCATCACATTAGGGGTTAGGATGTCAAGGTATGAAATCTCGAGGAGACATAATTCAGTCCATAGCAATGTTGAAAATGTATTTTGTAAAGTTCAACATACACTTTTTTAAAAATTTTTTAATGTTTGCTTATTTTTGAGAGAGAGGTAGAGTGTGAGTGGGGGAGGGGCAGAGAGCAAGGGAGACACAGAATCCGAAGCAGGCTGCAGGCTCTGAGTTGTCAGCACAGAACTCGATGCAGGGCTCGAACACACGAACTGTGAGATCATGACCTGAGTCGAAGTCAGACACTCAAACGATTGAGCCACCTAGGCGCCCCAAAATACACTCTTTAATAAATAGAAATAACTAATTACTTCCTTAATAATCAAGTGTATTTATCTTAAAACATAAGTCAGCATCATGTATAATGGAGAAATAATAAAATTATTCTTACTGCAGGTAGGAATAGAAAAAGAATTTTTTTTAATTTTTAAAAAAAATTTTAATGTTCATTTATTTTTGAGAGAGAGAGAGAGAGAGCAGGGGAGGAACATAGAGAGAGGGAGACATAGAATCGGAAGCAGGCTCCAGGCTAAGAGCTGTCAGCACAGAGCTGGGCTGAAACTCACCAATGGTGAGATCATGACCTGAGCTGAGGTTGGGCACTTAACTGACTGAGCCACCCAGGCACCCCTAGAAGAAGAATTTTTAATATCACTTCTATTTTTTTTAATCAACATTGATGAGAGAGGATATACACACAATAAAATGCACATGTTTTAAATTTATAGTTTGATAAAGTTTGACGAATGCATACATCTATGCAACTACAGCCCTCCCAAAGTTTCCATTACCCCCCAAATTTCTTTCTGCTTCTTTTTAATCAATTGTAAATTATTTCCCTTTTCATTATTTTTTCTATTGTTTCACATAGTTCTAGAGATAACCCTCGACAATTAGAAAATATGAAGTAAGGTGTTTAAAAGCTAGAAAGGAAGAGATAAAAATAATCACTATTTATAGTTAACATAATTTCAAATCTAGGAATTGGCTGAAAAACAATGCAGATGTTAAGGTAGTTGGGCACAAATTAGTATTCCAAGGTCAATAGCTTTTCCATAGTCAAATAACAACTAGCTGAAAAGCATGATGGCCTCTTTTCACTTTCCATCTAACTGGGATACACAACAGAGAAATCTTAGAAAACTATGTGTTGAACATGGCAGAGCTGCTGTCACCCTAGGTCCTTAAAGCAGACAGTCCCCTCCCCTTATCCCCACTAACCTGAAATATCCTCATTAAACAGAAAAACCAAGAAGTAACTTTCTACTATCTTTGAGAGGAAAATAACCAGCTGTAACAGAACTTATTTAAAACTGAGCCAAAAGACTCAATTTTCTTCCTTTCCTAAATAGAATGAGGATACAATGCCTGAAAATGCAGCAGCCATAGTATGACCATAAGGACAAAAATCCCATGAAAAGGAGGGTAGAGGAATGGTGTGTCAGCCTGGAACTGCCTTCCCCTAGACATCTTGTTGCTTAAGATCAACAAACCCTTATCCATTTAAGTCATTGTAGTAGATTTTACCATTTTTTGCAAATAACAAACATTTCTCCAATCTATTGGACTAGACGTTTCAACTTTCTTATTGTCCTCATGCCTGACCATTTCTTCCCTGTTTTGTTTTTTGGTTTTTTTGTTTTGTTTTGTTTTGTTTTGTTTTGAGAGCTCTAATATGTCTACCTTTTAAAAGTGGATGTCATACAGTTTTGTCCTCAGTCCACAGGTCTTTTTACCACCTGGTATGACTGCAGTGCACAATTTCTGTGTTCATATGTGGTGACCCTACTCTCTACCCACTTCTCTTTGTGATTTAATCTACCATTATAAGTTGAATTACCTTGTATCAATTCATTATTTTCAGGTCAACAGATCAAGCCCAGTCATCTATCCTGCATTCAGATGCATCTATCTAGCTTATTGTTGGACATTTACCCTGGATGTACTATAGGATACCTCAATCTCAACATGACTCAAAAGACTTTATCATTTCTTCTCCTAAATGGAGCCCTCCTCTGATATATTCTATTTCAGTTGATATTACCAATAGCCAATTGGGGAAACTTGCTATTTTCTCTTATTTCTCCATATCCTTGACTCTCCTAATTTTAAACACCTAGAGTTGGTGATTTTATCCTTTAAAAATCTCTTAAAGTTGTCTCCTCAGTCCTATCTAGATGAATATTTCTCTGTTGAGGACCTTGTCATATGTCATGTAGACTACTGAAAGAACTTGCTAACAGTTCTAGCTGATTCCAGTTATATCCCAGTCAAATCCATTCTCCACACAGCTGCTAGTGTGATCTATTTAAAATGCAAATAAGACCATGCCATCCCCCTGCTGAAAGCCATTTCATGGCATTCCATCAGCTACGGGATAAAGTTCAAGCTCCTTAATATAGCATGTAAGATCCTAAATTATCTGTTTTCTACTGATCCTTCCAGCTTAAACTTTGGCGACTCTCTACTTTGAAATTCATGTTACATCTACACCTAAACACTTGTAATTCTTTTAACCTAGCACTCTTTACTGCACTTTATCTCCTGTATTGTGTGTGTGTGAATTTAATCTTTTTTGGACACAGCTCAGGCTATGTTATACCTTCTTTTGGAAGGTTTTACAAACCCCTTTTTTATCAGCCAGGATTTTAGGTGTAATCAGTGGAAATCAAAATGGCTTATTTAAGAAGAAATGGTTAGTGCCCTATGGAATCTCCAGAATTTTGAAAACAAAAACAAAAACAAAACAAAAACAGATTCAAGACTACACAGTCAGGAAAAATAGCTAAAAATCACAAAACTGTCCCAGTGAGGAAAACACTGCTATTGCAGTGTCTTGATTTGCTTGAGTTGCCCAAACAAAACGCCAGACATGGTGGCTGAAACAACAGACATTTATTCTTGCAGTTCTGGAGGCTGGGAGGTCCAAGGAGCCACTGATTTCTTTGTGGTGAGGATTCTTTTCCTACTTGTAGACAACCACCTTCTTATGTCTCCTCACATGGTGGAGAGAGAAAGCAAACTCTCTGGTGTCTCTTCTTATAAGAGCTCATCGTGAAAGCACATCCTCAAGACTTCATCTAAACCTAATTATCTTCCAAAGGATCCATCTCCAAATAGCATCACTTTTTAGGGCTTCAACATGTGAATTTTGGGGAGACAAAATTCAGCCCATAGCATGCAGTAAGGGGCCAGATACTGGAGATAGCACTGCCAAATCCACTGCTGCTGGACCCAGGATCCATCACTATAATGTCTGCCCCTCCTGGCAAGGGGGCTTAATGTTTCTGCACTCAGTATTGCTCTTACCCCAGCGATAATGCTTGTAGGACCCTCTTTTTCTCGTCATCACCTCCATATTCCAAGTCTGAGCAGAGTGCAACCAAATGGATGAGCTTAAGTTGTATGTTTATCTCCTAGCTGCAAAGCAGGCTGGGAAAATAACATATAACTCTAGGACATTCATATTTATAAGTTAGGAGAATTCCCCAAACATAAGAAAGGGGTCCAAATTCTGAGTCATCAAAAAGATTTTTCAAATGTCCACTACATTTATTTGGCTTTCCAACAACAATCTACATCTTTCTTCCCATTCTTAACACTTAAAAAATGCTCCCATTGAGCATAATGCAACAATCTCATTATATTTAAAAAAAAAAATCTTGCCATTTCAGCCAATGGGGTTAACCCAGCTGCATTTGGTTTTAAGTCCAGGACCTCTGGTTGTGTTTGTTACTCCTTTGGGTTTGTCACAATCCTTGCTTTTATATTTTATAAGCTATGGATCAGAGTGTTAATCACTACTAGAGTTATCCTAAACAATGTAAAATAATGAGGCAAAGAGAAAGGAAAAATTATTTTGAATTTTAAAATCAAGTGATATATCCAAAATGTATAAAGAACTTATACAGCTTGGGATGCCTGGGTGGCTCAGTCAGTTAGTGTCTGACTTCAGCTCAGGTCATGATCTCATGGTTCCTGGGTTCAAGCCCCACATCAGGCTCTCCACTGTCAGCACAGAGCCCACTTCGGATCCTCTGTCTGTTCCCCTTCCTCACTGTCCCTCCCCCACTTTCTCTTTCTCAAAAATAAATAAACATTTAAAAAAAAAAGAACTTTTACAGCTCAACACCAAAAAGCCAAATAATTCAATTAAAATCAAGTAATATATAGTATATATATATATATATATATATATATATATATATAAATGCACATTTTATTTATTTATTACTTATTTATCCATATTTTAAGTGAACCATTCAATGAGATTTGACTAGTACAAGCCTCAGTCAGGAGAACATAGAACATATTCATTAACTCAGAAAGTTTCCCTGGGCTATTTCCTTTATAATCAATCCCATCCCCTCCCTCAGGCAACCACTGATCTGGTTTCTATCTGATCAATTCTGCCTGTTCTAGAAGTTCATATAAATGGTATCATGTAGTGTGTATTCTTTTATGTTTGATTTCTTTGAATCACTATGTTTTTGAGATTCATTTGTGTTGTATATTTCATTAGTTCATATCTATTGCTGATTAGCATTCCATTTGATGAATGTCATAACCTGCTTATTCATTCACCTGTTAATGGACATAGAAGTTTTTGGCTGTTATAAATAAAGCTTCTTGGGTGGTCATGTACAATTCTTTACATGGCCATATGTTTTCACTTATCTTAGATAATTACCTAGGGGTTGAATTGCAAGGTCATAAGAAACCACTAGACTATTTTCCAGGGTTGTTGTACCATACAACATTCCTACCAACAATGTATGAGAGTTTCAGTTGATCCAAATCCTCAATACTTTGTATTGGTAATTTTTTTGAATGCTAATAGTTTTAGTGGGTATGTAGAGTAACTCATTGTGGTTTTAATTTACATTGCATGATTAAAGATGTAGACCATTTTTTCATCTGCTTATTGATCATTTTAAAAAGGTCTCTTTTCATGAAGCATCTTTTCAAGACTTTTGATCATTTAAAATTTAGTCATTTTAAAAAGAATTTCTAAGGGTTTTATGTTCTTCCATATTCTTCCCAGCCTCTTTAGTAATAGTCAGGATTATTTATGACTTTCTTTTATCTTTTTGCCTAATGATATCTCAGAACAAGCCTGAAGTAATATTGGCTTACCAGATGGGGTTTCCTTCCTTGGGTGCTAAGACCTCTAGAGCCCAGAATCATAGGGAGAGTGGAATGAAAAGCTAGCAAAGTGTCCCATTCAGTTATAATGGTGAGATATACTCCTTTTTCCCCACTTTCTATTCTTTGTCCCTGGAGCCATGCTTTCTGACTATGGCAAAACAAATATCATATAGAACAGTGTTCCAACCTCACTGAGTGTGGTCTTCCACTGATACTCTGAGCCTTTAATAGACAATTCCACCATTCATTAAGGCCAGCTGTTTAGGGGGATATGGGGTCAATGGAAAAAACCAGTGAATGCTGTGGGTATCAGTCCACTGATTTCCTTTTGGTCAGAGGAGATCAACAAGAAGATGTGACCATTGGTTGATCCACAAGCTCACCCCCGGCAATTGGAGGCTCCTTACTTACTCCCCTATACTTGGAATGTACATTAAACCTGCTGTTCTCATAGCTGGAGCCATTTCAAGGACATAGCCTTGAGTGAGTAAGGTGTTGTTGAGACTATCCGGACTGTGTACATGACTGAATCTAGTTAAGGCCTCTATGCAAACTTTTAAGATTCTGGTGCACTGTGTGGATATTTGCTTATCTTACACCCACTCAAGACAAGCCTCAAAAGAAACTTTCCTTGTTTATTAAAATTGCCACCTACCAATCTGGAGTGGTCTGCCTTTCTTTGGTCTCTCTTTTCCCTGTGTATATCATGACCAGTTTTGAATTTCACCTGGGGGATTCCTAAGGTTGCAAACCAACACTTCCTGATTGAAATGTGAGCTCTTTTATTAGAAGTAATGTGTGGAATTACAATGATGAATAATATGATCAGTAAGTCCACAGATGGTATAGCTGGCATATAAGAGTGGCAGGCAGAAAAAAATAAATGTCAAGAATGAGTGTTTATTCCAGCGAGGAAAAATCATTTTCCACCCCATGACGAAAAGAGTACAATGCAATCAATGTATCACCAGGTGGCTGGCTGATCCCTCAGTTTATGGCAGCCTATCAAAGTCTAAGAACTGGTCAGTGCTGCTGGCATAATGATGACTCAGCTGTGGTGATGGCCAGGTCAGCCTTGGTGAGGGAAATCTTATGACTGGGCCCATGCTTAGCATCTGTCCCTGCCAGGATGGATGTTTTGTTATTGAGTGCACTGGATAAGCACTGAGAGAACTGGGGAAAGAAGCTGACTGACATCCTCAAGACCCCCATGATTTCACCCCCATTATTACTGATAATCTCCAGTGCAGTGGGACCTTTTGTTGTACATTCACATGGGATCCAAAGAGAGCCAATTCTGAGTTTCATTCATATAAGTCATCCCCAAATCTCCTTGTCACCAATCATTTCCCTTTAATATCTCTGACAATCTAGCCAAGCCATCAGTCACTTCTCATGAATCACTATGGATGCACACTTCGGGCCATCTTTCCTTTTCATGGATGGAATTCTACCTCCTGGGATGATTACTCTTAGCCAATGTTCTTATGGATCTCTATCACCACAGCCTTGTCATTCAGAGCACTGTAAGTTAGGCTTAAAGTATTTTCTTCTCTGTTAAGTGATAAGAAATTCTTTGGAACACTCTTGATTTGGGTTGAGGAAGAGATTGCAGTGTGGCAGAGCATGTACACTGAGGATGTGATCCACCTGTTTATGTAACTTACTTGAGACTTCAGGATTTGCTTGAGCCTGTTTCTTTATATAACACCTCTGCTTGTTCATTGGGTGTTATTGAACATGAACAATTTTTTGATTTGATAAATCACATTATGGGCATCTCAGACTGTATTATCACCAAGTGTTTCATGGTTCAGCATTTGGTCTACCAGGGTTCAGTAGCTGCTTCTAAAAAGGAATTTAGTTATTTGCCTAAGAAGGATATGCTAACCTATCAGGACACTCTGCTTTCATTTTTCTATTTGGGCTTGCAACAGACTCCACTTAACATACTAATTTTCCACAGATTATCTACTGGGTCCTTCACATAAAGAATCCACCTGGATCACTTATAGACCCACTTCTTCCTCTGAGTCTTGATAAATAGATTAGAACCGCACACACAACTATACTGTTAACTTCAAAACCTAGAGACCTAGTAACAGTATCCCTTTATATTTGGGATTTGAGGAAGGTGAGGATAAAGAGTGCAGCAAGTTGTCTTTTAATTTGGAAAGGATGTCCCACAATGCCCCAAACCACTGATTCCTACAAACTTCACTGTAGTTGCTCAAGTCGGTATTTTCATGGGAAATATCTTCTGTCTTCTGGTACACATGTGTCTCATAACATTACCTAGAGTGTTATTATATTTTGCTATAGTTCCTACAAACATGATGTCATCAATGGAGAGACCAGTTGATGTACTGTGGGGATGTTGAGATAAACAAGTTATCTGGGACTAAATAGCAGCATAAATATGAAGAACTGGTATAGCTCTCAGGCTACATGGTGAGTGTACTCCTGTCCCTCCAAGTTATAGCAATGTGCTTCCGTAGTTCTCTCCTTTTTTTGGGATAGAGCAAAAAACAGACTTTTTGCATCTGTGATTCTTCAAATGTACATAAGAATTATGTAGAGGGCTCATTAAAGCACAGGCTGCTAGACAACACCCCCAGAATTTTTGATTTAGGGGGTCCAGATTAAATAGGGATGTGATAGGGGCGCCTGGGTGGCTCAGTCGGTTAAGTGTCTCACTTCAGCTCAAGACATGATCTCACAGTTCGTGGATTTGAGACCCTCATTGGAATCTGTGCTGACAACACAGAGCCTGGAGCCTGCTATGAGTTCTGTGTCTCCCTCTCTCTCTCCCGTCTGCTGCTCATGCTCTGTGTCTGTCTCTCAAAAATAAATAAACATTAAAAAAGAAATTTTAAATAGGGATGTGATAGGAATCAGCACCCTTAAATCTTTCAGACCACTGATAGTATCATTAATCCCTTTTGGTTTATAATTATGGCACAGACCAGAAAGCTACTATGGCCCTTCTGCCAATACTGACTAAATGTGTTTGTGAGTAAACACCTAGGATCTAGACAAATAGGCTCACAATATAGTATGCACCCTGGACAAAACTTACATATTTATCATCTGACTTAGGTATCTATTAGACCACAGCGACATTCTGGGTCCCCAGGAATCAAGCAATTAGCTCAAAATCAGGACTCAAAAATTCCCAAAATACTTATATTTTTTCCTTTCCCCATATATAGGTTTCCTGGTGAATGACTACAGATCTCTTAAGGAAGGACAGAGACAAAATTATGATACAGTTTGTGTTATTACTTCAAGTACACTAGGCTTCCATTCAGTCAAGGAACTCTGGTTATCTGAACTAATCACAGGTCCGAGAATTCAGTGATAGATAAACTACATTTCCCTATTATCATGGCTCAAGTCAGACCTCTGTTGGCCAGATCTAGAGGTTTTTTTGGCTTTTTTCATTTTATTATGCAGATTAATTAGTACCTTAGTCCATTTTCCATCTAGTTCAGTCCTAAAACCTCATGATTAATTAAGTATTACAGAGACCTGTGTAGATTGGGTTATTTGGTCATCAACCCAGTACTGGGATCTATTATGATAACCAGTTCCATCTTGTCTTGGTTGGGTAAGTGCTGCTAGTTGGCCTGTGTCTATTCCAGGATTGTATTCATCCCCACTGAAATTACGAAGCTTATTTCAAAGATGGCATCTACTACCCACATACTTGTTCAATAGGAAGCAGCCACTAACGTTTTTCTTTTTCTTTTTTTTTTTTTAATTTTGCTTTGGGGAGCAAAATTTGAGGTGGCTCAGTCAGTTGAGCGTCCGACTTTGGCTCAGGTCATGATCTCACGGTTTGAGGGTTCTGGCCCCATGTCAGGCTCTGTGCTGACAGCTCAGCCTGGAGCCTGCTTCAGATTCTGTGTCTCCCTATCTCTCTGCCCTTCCCCTACTCATGCTCTGTCTCTTGCTCTCTCAAAAATCAATAAACATTTTAAAAATTGCTTTGTTTTTTTATACTGACGATCCCTTTATCAGTGTATTTCTCTGCAGATTTGTGAAGTGAGCATTTCAGGGACCATTTAAAAGTGGAAATGGGTCCTAGAAAGGGAATGGGTCTCATTTATCCTACTACATTCCTATCTGCATAAGTTTTTGTGTTCCTTTCTGTACATCTCAACCTGACTGGTCATTAAAACAAGGTGGAGAGTTCTTGAAATTCCTATTGCCCAGTCTACACCTCTAAGACTCTCTAGAAGTGGGATACAGGCATAGTATTTTTCAAAATTCATTGTCTACTTCCACATTCCAATTATAAAATGAATTTATATAATCCCAACTTTATTAAGTGTAAGCCACTGTTGAGTCTAACTTTCAGCATTCAACTGAGCAAATAATTTACCAGTTTACCTGCTCAAGCTAGCACATTAAAGCCAGACTATATGGTATGTGCACCTGTATTGATAAAACTAACCAAATCAGAAATTAAATGTTTGCCCCCTGTCCTAATACCCTCAAAACTCATTCCCATATATACTCCCCTATGGTTTTCTTGAGTAAAATTTTAACTGAAGTATAACATATACATAGACAGTAAAATGCAAAATTTGTTAATTGTACAGCTCCAAGAATTTTACAGATTTTAACACACTCTTGTAACCATTGCATTAACTGGAATATTAACACCACATCAGATACTCTTTCATTACACCTTCTGCAAAGTTAACTACTATTTTAAACTTTCATCACTATATTTTGCTGTTTAAACTTTAAATAAAAGGAATCATATAGTGTGTACTCTATAATACTGCCGTCTTTTACTTAAGAGTGTGTCTGTGAGATTCACTGTTATTACATATCGCAATTGTTGGTTCTTTTTCATTGTTGTGTAGTATTTCATTTTAGGAAATTTACCACATTTTATTTACTAATTTTATTTTTATGTTATTTGGATTATTTCCAGCTTTGAAATATCAAAATGCTGCTGTTGTGAATGTATGTATATATATATATGTGTGTGTGTGTGTGTGTGTGTGTGTGTGTGTGTATATATATATAGTATTTAGTTTTTTAAATTTTAGTCATTCCAATGGATGCATTGGGTATCTCATTGTGGCTTTAATTTGTATTTATCTGATGATGTTGAACACTACACATTATTGTTAGATGGTTGGATGCTCTTTTTTAATACAGTGTTTATTTAATCTTTTTGCATGTTTTTTTACTAAATTGTCTTTTTTCTTTTTTATAGTTAGGAGGCTGGGCTACCTTAAGGAAGGACCTGGGTACACTACTGAAAATTTATACTGTTAATGTTTCTCCTAGCCTTCCCCAAAGGGATTATGATATTTACCAGGGTAACTGAACATTTGGGAAAAGGAAATAATTAGAACTTTCAGAGACTATTGCACACTGGTTCTGAAAGCACACCGATTCTAGGAGACCTGAAACATCATTATGGCACTGCAGTCAGAGTAGGGGCTTATGGAGGTCAGGTGACGAACGGATTTTTAGCTCAGGTCTGTCTCTCAGTGGATCCGGTGGGTCCACAAACCCATCCTGTGGTATTTTCCCCAGTTCCAGAATGCATAATTGGGAGAGACATACTTAGCAGCTGGCAGAATTCCCACAGTGGTTCCTTGGCCTGTGGAGTAAGTGTTAATACGGTGGGAAAGGTCAAATGGAAGCCATTAGAAAGGCCTCTACCAGGAAAATAGTAAATCAAAGCAATACTGCATCCCTGGAGGAACTGCAGAGATTAGTGCCACCATCAAGGACTTGACAGATGCAGGGGTGCTGATTACCACCACATCTCCATTCTGCTCCCCTATTTGGCCTGGGCAGAAGACAGATGGATCTTGGAGAATGACAGTGGATTATCATAAGCTAAACCAGGGGGTGACTCCAATTACAGCTGCTGTACCAGTTGTGGTTTCACTACTTAAGCAAATTAACATATTCTCTGGTACTTGGTATGCAGCTATTGATCTGGCAATCCCTTTTTTTCCCCACCTGTCCATAAGGCCCATCAGAATTAGTCTGCTTTCAGCTTCTAAGGCCAGCAATACACCTTCACTGTCTTACCTCAGGAATATATGAACTCTGTAGCCCTATGTCATAATTTAGTTCACAGGGATCTTGATTGCCTTTCTCTTCCACAAGATATCACACTAATTCATTAGTCTACTACTAATACGCTAATTGGATCTAGTGAGCAAGAAGTAGCAATTACTTTAGATTTATTGGTAAGACATTTGTGTGACAGAGGGTGGGAAATAAATCCAACTGAAATTCAGGGGTCTTCTATGGCAATGAAATTTCTAAGGGTCAGTGGTAAGGGGTATGGTGAGATGCCCTTTCTAAGGGGAAGGATAAGTTGTTGCATTTGGCCTCTCCTTCACCCAAGAAAAAGACAAATACCTAATTTGTCTCTTTGGATTTTGGAAGCCACATATTCCTCATTTGGGTGTGTTTCTATGACCCATTTACTGAGTGACCCCAAAAGTTTTAGTTTTGAGAGGGGCCCAGAACAAAATAAGACTCTGCAACAGGTCCAGACTGCTGTGCAAGCTGTTCTGCCACTTGCATCATAAGATCCAGCAGATCCAATGGTGCTTAAGTATCATTGGCAGATAGGGATGCTGTTTGGAGCGTCTTTAAAAAATGTTTATTTATTTACTAGAGAGAGAGAGAGAGAGAGAGAGAGAGAGAGAGAATGGGAGAGAGAGAATCCTAAGCAGGCTCCATATTCTCAGTGCAGAGCCTGATGCAGGGCTTGAAATCATGAACCATGAGATTATGACCTGAGCTGAAATCAAGAGTCAGATGCTTAATTGACTGAGCCACCTGGCACCCCTGTTTGGAGCCTTTGGCAAGCCCTAATAGGTGCAGTTTTAGGATTTTGGAGCAAAGCCCTGCCATTATCCATAGATAACTACTGTGTTTCTTTTGAGAAACACCTCCTGGTCCGCTACTAGGCCTTAGAGACTGAACACTTGACCATGGGCCACCAGATTACCATGTGACCTGAGCTTCCCATATGGGTGGGGTGTCATATGTGCCACCAAGCCATTTAGTTGAATCAAATTGAAATGGAAAATATGTGATCAGGCTTGAACAGGAACTGAAAGCACAAGTCAGTTACATGAAGTTGCCCAAGTACCAATGGTCCCCGTACCTGCTACACTACTTTCTCACTCCTAGCCTGCACCTATAGCTTCATGATGAATTTCCCATGATCAGTTGACAGAGGAAGAGAAGACTCAGGTATGACTTACAGATGGTTCTGCACTATATGCAGCACTATAGCCCCTCTCTGGGACATTCCTGAAGGAAATCTTTCCAGTGGGCAGAACTTCAGGCAGTGCCCCTGGTTGTGCACTTTGTTCAGAAGGAAAAATAACCAGATGTGAAATTATATACTGATTCATGGGCTGTGGCCCATAATTTGGCTGGATGGTCAGGCACTTGGAAGGAACATCACTGGAAAACTGGTAATAAGGAAATTTGAAAAAGAACTATGTGGATAGACCTCTTTTAATGGGTGAAAAACATAAAGATATTTGTGTCCTATGTGAATGCTCACCACAGGGTGATCTCAGCAGAGGAGGATTTTGAGGTTCAAATGAACCATTGTGTGCATACCATTCATCCTCCTTCTCCAGCCACCTCTGTCATTGTCCAATGGGCTCATGAACAAAGTGGCCATGTTGGCAGTGATGGAGGGTATGCATGGGCTCAGCAACATGGACTTCTACTCACCAAGGCTGATCAGGCTGTGGTCACCATAAAGTGCCCAATCTACCAGCAGAGACCAACATTGAACCCTTGATATGGCACCATTTTCTATAGTGATCAACCAGCTACCTGGTGGCAGGTGGATTACATTAGATTGCTCTCAACATGAAATAAGTGTTTTTTCCTTATTGGAATACTTAACTCTGGATATGGATTTGCTTTTCCTGCACCAAATGCCTCTACCAAAACTGCCACCATGGACTTACAGAATGCCTTACTCACTACCATGGCATTCCACACAGCATTGCTTTGGGTCAAGGAACTCATTTAATAGCAAAAGAAGGGTCACAATGGGACCACGTTCATGGAATTTACTGGTCTTACCATGTTCCCTACTATCTTGAAGCAGTTGACCTGATAGAATGACCTTTTGAAGACTCAGTTATAGCACCAGCTAAGTGCAAGGCTGGGCAAGATTCTCCAAAAAGCTATATATGCTCTGAATCAGTGTTCAATATATGGTGCCATTTCTCCAATAGCCAGGATTCATGAGTCCAGGAATCAAGGGGTAGAAAGGAGAAAGGGAACATTATTCCTGGTGACCCAGTAGCAAATTTTTTGCTTTTTATTCCCATGACTTTATGCTCTGCTGGACTAGAGGTTTTAGTTCCAGAGGAAGGAATACTTCTCCCAGGTAATACAGCCATGATGTCACTGGACTAGAAGTTATGATGACCACCTGGTAACTTTGTACTCCTCATGGCTCTGAATAAAAAGGTAAATACGGGAATTACAGTGTTTGCTAGGGTAATTTATCCTGACTACTAAGGAGAAATTGCACTACTACTACAAAAATGGAGGTAAGAGGGAGTATGTCTGGAATACAGGAGATCCCTCAGGGTGTCTGTTAGTATTACCATGACCAGTGATGAAAGTCAATAGAGAACTACAATACAATCCAGGTAGGATTAGTAATAGCCCAGACCCTTTAGGAAAGAAGATTTGGGTCATCCCACCAGGTAAGGACAACCAGCTGAGGTGCTTGCTGAAAGCAAAGGGAATACAGAATGGGTAGTAGAAGAAGGTAGTTATAAATGCCAGAAACAAGCTAGCATCAGCATCAGTTTCAAAGTGTGAAGAGGGCTTCTAAAAGAATCACAGAAACACATTTTCTGATGGAAGTACAGTGTCATAGATGATAAGGAAAAGGAGCAAATGATGAAAATAGTTTATTTACCCAAATAAGTTTATGAGGAGAAATTTATATTTTTCTAAGATTATTCATGTAAAATGGGAAGTCAAAGTGAACTAAAAGGCAAAAATAATGACCAAATCTGTTCCCCAAGCAGTTTGAAGGAGAAGAAGAAAAAGACAATGGTGTGGCTTAAGGTACTAGATAAAATCACATAGATGAGGGGCGCCTGGGTGGCGCAGTCGTTAAGCGTCTGACTTCAGCCAGGTCATGATCTCACGGTCTGTGAGTTTGAGCCCCGCGTCGGGTTCTGGGCCGATGGCTCAGAGCCTGGAGCCTGTTTCCGATTCTGTGTCTCCCTCTCTCTCTGCCCCTCCCCCGTTCATGCTCTGTCTCTCTCTGTCCCAAAAATAAATAAACGTTGAAAAAAAAAATTTAAAAAAAAATCACATAGATGAGATCAAATTTGTTGGCTCCCTGATGGAGTAAATATTTGACTCCTCCCCCACCTTTTTTTAAGAGTGAGTGGGCCGGGGAGGGGATGACCTGGCATATGAACACTTGTGCTACTTGAAAGAAGTCACAAATTAGGTGAGTGGTAGGACTCCACTTCCCATTAAAGAACCTAAAGAGGAGATGTCTTCCCTTCCCCTTCTCCCTGGTTGTGGGAATGGTCTAGGTTTAGCCAACTGGATGCCCCCACCTGGGACTTGAACCTTGAGCTGGTGGCACAAATTGCATGAAATAACTGGAGAGTCTTCACATTGGTGGCAGTGGAGTGGAGTAGTTTCCCATGCAGACTGCTCCTGGGGCCTGACCTTAGTTGTGCTCCCAGCTACCTGATGCCTCCACTCCCGCATATCTATCATGTCTGGAGCTTCAGGCTTCCTGTCAATTTTGTGAGGTCCCAGAAATCCTTCCAATAAATATTTTTGTGTGTTTAAAAAATGAAAAGCCAAACACCATTGATTGTCTGGTACAGCTGGACAGTATTTATCCAGAATAAGAGATAAATAGATTTGTTCTTACTTGATTTTAAATGCCAAATTGCCGCAGTGATTAAAAGAGTCAAATGAAGGAGCAAAACAGGATTCTAAAAAAGTTCTAGTTTTCTTAATAAATTGGGGCATATTTTTAGCCACTTGGTTCCATGCCCAGCCGTTCATGAGCAGTTATGTGTTTGAGGAGATGTAGTAGAAAAGTCAGTGCTAGTGGGAGCATTCTCTGATTAAACATATCCCTTCACAATCTACCATGGTACCTGCTACTCCACCAGGTGAATTTAATTATCACCATGCATAGGAATTCTATGTTTAAAAGCAGCCATATTTGGGAAGGGTGGCTCATGAAGCTGCTATTATTGGTATAAATTAGGTTAAAAAATGAGCTCACTTTGGATTGGGTCTCAATTTTCATTGGAATAGTCTATTCCAAAAAGGCTAAGAGCTAGAAAGTCAGCCAGAAATGGCCAGATATGAAAGTAAAAAAGGATGAATGAGAAAACCCTGCAATGGGGACTACGCAAACACTGGGCAATCACCCACAAGAGTATCCAGTATTCAGTGTAAGGGTCAGGAGCTCAAATGTTTGTTTTCTTGAATTAGAATCACACAGATGGGGCACCTGGGTGGTTCAGTCGCCTAAGTGGCCAACTTCGGCTCAGGTCATGAACTCACGGTTTGTGAGTTAGAGCCCCAAGTCAGGCTCTGTGCTGACAGCTCAGAGCCTGGAGCCTGCTTCAGATTCTGTGTCTCCCTCTTTCTCTGCCACTTCCCTGCTAGCGCGCGCTCTCTCTCTCAAAAATGAATAAACATTTTTAAAAAATTAAACACACACACACACACACACACTCACACAGCTAAACATCAGGTTGGGCCAATAGGTAGAAGCTCCTGGTATGGAGTGAAGAAACTTGGGGAGAGAGTTCCTAACCTCTTCTTGAGGAAGAGAAAATCTTCATCTCTTTGAAGCCTCCACAGTGGTCAGTATAGGGAGATGAAGAGGACAAAGTAGTGTGCAAAAGCCCAGCAATGACAGCACTGAGAGGGTAGTGCACAGGGAGCTGAATGAGCTGGTCTCTCCCAACGGGAGTCTCAGCTGACATAGGCAGGAGCCTGAGAGATGGCCTGGTCCCTCTTGGAGAAATACCTGGTGACTGTGATGCAATTATCCCTGGATAAAGAAACCCGTGGCATTTTAACACCATCAGCAACCATGGCTGCCATTTGTTGAGATTTTACAATGCCAGGCTCAGTGTGCATGCTCTGTTTACTTAATCACTTTCATATTCTCATAACTTTGTATATTAGTGTATTAGTACAGCACCAATATTTTATGGATGAGTAGAAAGAGGTCCAGAGAAAATGAGGAACTTCCTTCTGTGATACAGTTAGCAAATGGGGGGGGGGGGGGGGCGGAGGGACAGTATTGAACACAGTCCATATTCAAAGCTCATGCTCCCAGTTTTCATGCTGAAGCTCCTTCCTAGGCTGAAAGACAAATGTCATCCAGGGCAAGAGAATTCTTGGGCAGGAACTCTGTCATCCAGGACAAGAGGCTTCTGGGGATGCTCTGACAACAAACTTCATTGAATGGGAGCACTTGAGACACTATACGTATCTTGCTTATCTATCTACTTAAGAAAGGCACCCCCCGGGACAGCCAGCCAAAGTAGCCACACAGAGGAGAGCGGTACTGCACATATAAACTACTTTGCCAGTTAAGTCAGTGTCAGTCCTGCCCCCATCTCAGGTGAAAATTCCAGAGCCTGCCTCATTATCATCCTGCCTGATCCTTGATGGGACCAATGCCATTAATAGATGTAGGTCTCACTCCCTTTGTGTTGTCTCACTCCCTTTGTGCTGCCCGTCTTTGCTACAGCTGTTGCATTGGGATGATCCCCTGTAGCCTGTCCCCATGGGTTTTTATTAAATCAGCTTTGGCCAGCTCAGCCTTCTGCATCAGTACAGCTCCGTCCCATTCTGTGCAAATTCAATCCATGACCCCAGGGCAAGCCCAGTACAAGCCTTCAGCAGGTGGTTTGGGGACAGGCCATTTAAAATTTTTCCTAATTAGATATGGGGGGAAAAAATCTAAAATCTTTAAAAAATGCTTCTTAAAACAATACCCTGTAGGCTTTGGGGTTGTGGTTATTGTTTTATTTTGCTTCTCCTTATGGGTACTCAAATGTTCCTTTTATAGTCATAATTTTGAGAAATGCTGTTTCCAGGAGTCACCATGGAAAGAGCTGTGAGATGACAAGTCCACATATGTCTAGTGCACTTTTGTTGAGATGTATTTAAAATGAAACGTCACTCTCCAGAAAGATTTTGTGACCATGAAAATGAGCTGGCTTTTCAAGTCTGCACTGAGAGAGAGAGAAAGAGAGAGAGAGAGAGAGAGAGAGAGAGAGAGAGAAAGGAGATAGAGGGAATGAGAGAGAGAAGGAGAGAGGAAGAGGGAGAAAGAAATAATATGTGTGTTTATAGATCTCTTCCTTGCCCTCTTTGCTCTCAAACTGACTATTAAACACATTCACCCCAAACTGACAAGGTTGTGGGAGGTTAGGCAAGCATCAGGGTTCTGTCGCGGTGGACTAGAGTCCTTGGCATGGGTCCCATTAGGGAATTGGAAACATGATCAGGCATAGATGGTCTGCAGCTGGGTTCAGATGGGGCAAGCAGAGTTGTCAAAGCAGCATAGAGAGATCTTGCGAGTTTCAGCAGCAACACCACTTACAGCTATGCAGCAAACTTTGCTATGGACACACTTCAAGAGCTGCTTGATCTCTAATGGTCTTAAGGTTATTACTGATTAGATCGGAGCCAGTGCCTCCTGCTAATACACACAGGCCCCCTTTGACCTCAGACTATGGAACTATTGCATCAGTGTGTTCCAAATACTCATGAATTTCCATTAACAAAAGCAGAATCCTCTTTCAAAACCCAAGAGTCAACGTCTGGAGGTTGCCAATATTCCCAATGGAAATAGTCTTTCCATTTATCAACTTGAATTCTAGGGCAGGGAAATAGAGGTTTGGCAGTTCTTTCAGCAGAAGCAATGGGAAGGATAAAAGATGACTCAGAAAAAGGGTTAGAAAGACAGAGTCTGGTTGGTGCCCTCATAACATGTCTCTGAGTATTAAAGATGATACATAGATTCTGAGTTTTTGATTAAAGCCATTAGTGAGGGAACATTCTCCATCTTTCAATTTATTTTTTTAGATTCCAGGAAAAATAACCCATTTTTTTCTTTAATGTTTTTTACTCCATATATCTCAAAAGATACATTCAGAACAATTCTTTTGAGTGGGAAAAAGGGCCCTATTTTGAATAGAATCTCTAGATATACATTTCTTTCTCTTTTTTTTACATTTGAATGTCATTGCTTCCTTCTGACTCCTTTAGGTCAAAGGAGATGCCCTCCTATATTTTGCCATAACTTACCCATTTACACAGTTTTGTACTTTCACACTTAATGGGCATCTGCCCATTTACTTGTCTGTATTTCCCTTTAAATTTAATCTCAAAGACAGCCACATCTCTTGTATTCACAGTGTTGTATGAACACTGCTGCTCAAGAGCTTGATGTATAGAAGGTGTTGAATAAATGATTGTTAATATTTTTGTGTTTTCATGCAACACCTTTTAAGGTAAGCAATTGTAGCTGTGATCATGTTGCCAATGAACTGAGAAAGTGGTTCCCGGCAAGCATTCATGAAATGGCCTTAAAATGTAGTTAGAGCTAGTGCTGTGTGCAAGCCAGGAAGGCCACGTGTGAGACCCTGGCAGTAATGGTTGCAATCCACGGAGGCCTGTGAACCACAAATCAGTGAGGAGAAAAGAAGTAATGGACAGAGATGTTAAAAGATAGAATCAAAAGATGTAGTGACCCTGTAGCATCATTATTTTCATCTACTGCTTCTTTTAGAATCTGAGTTCACTGAGTGCCAAAACCAAGTTTTACTGTTATTTACATTTCCTGGACCAACTAAACATAGTGTCTGGCACATAAAAAAGCTCGATGAATATTGGATGAATAAATAAATAAGCATTGTATTAGTGCACTAATCCAGCTCTTACCTCACAGAGAGCTCTTACATCTATCTCTTCCTCTTCCCAAAGCTTTCCACAGTATTTTAGTTCAGATCCTCCTCATTTCCCTCCTGGAGTCGCCAATAGGCTTCCAAGGGTTAGAAGTCACATGGTGCTTCTAAGATTCCTCACCCCACCTCTGGAAGCAGCATGATACAGTGGTAAGAGTCAGACTTGGATTTAAATCCTAGATCCAAAATCCACTGCTGGGTGACTTCAGCCAAATTGCTTAATCTTTCTGGGCCTCAGTGTCCTCTTGGGTAAAATGGAGATACCAGCTAATGCCTCCATGGAGTTGTTGTAATGATTTAATGAGATCACATATATAAATAATTGGCAGAGTGCCTATCATTAGTAGATATTCAGTAGATACGGGATAAATTTTCTCTTCATATATACAGCTGGGCCAATAACATTCTCACCCTTTACAGAGTGTTCAGTGCATTCCTACATTCCTGCCCATGATTGGCACAGTAGGTCCTCACTTTTTACAAACTTGTGCCTACTTCATCTTCTGCCTGCACCTATTTGATATGTGACCCTACCTGTGGCAAAGTCCTGGCCCAGCTTTCACGTGAGAAATGAATGGGGAGTTGAGGCTCCACCATAAGCCTACCTGCCAACCTGGGTGGTATTCATTCATTCATTCAATCATTCATTCATTCTTCTAATCATTTGGTCAACAATTGCATGCACAAATACCTATGGAGGTCATGACCAAGGCTGTTAGAGTACTGTTCCTTATCTGCATAGACCTTGTAGTTGAGTAGAAGGTACAAGCAAGTAAGTAGACATTTACAATATCATGTAGTAATGCTACAGTAGGTAAAACATAGTGAACGATGGGAGCAGATGGAGGGGCAGCTACCCAGAGCTGAAGCATCAAGGGCAGCCTCCCTGGTTTGTGATGGGGTTGAGGAGCATAACTTAAAGCCATCTGGAAAAGCAGGTGGGAGGAGAAGACCAGGTAGAGGGAGCTCCATGTGCAAAGGTGCAGAGCTGAGAGGGGTTATTTGTGTACAAGGATTCCACCAAAGGGGAGACTATTAAGCACCAGCAGAGGCAAGGTGGCGAGGTCAACATCCACGTGCACAGAAGAGGGCCCAGAATGCGGTGAAGAAAAAGATAAGATATGAGCTTCAGGGAGATTCTTACCTATACACACATCTGCCACTTATTTACCATTCACTTACTACCCCACCCATCTCCTTATTCTCCAGCTCCCTTCTCTCTCCTTTGCCCCTCTCCTCACACACAGGAAAGGAACACTCCGACAAAAAAACTGTATGTTCATCTATGAGGGTTTTTGAGTAAGATTGTGTGAGGCCCCATAGGCAGACACTAGAGGTCATTGGCATATCTTTTTTGGCTGCCTTGGGCCTGTGGGAAAAAAAAGCCTTAAAAAATTTTAAACACCTACATTAAAGTTGCCTTGGAAAGATGGCACATTTAAGAGTGAACATGCTGAAGCCTTGTGGATAAGTCAGAGGGTTGGTTGTGCTGAGCTGTCATTGACAAAATATCGCATGGAACGCCTGCCCCTCAGAGTGCTCAATGCATTCCTGCATCCCTGCCAGTGGTGGCCCGGGTAAGTACAACAGGCCCCAATTTTTTAGTAAAGTACATTGCAATACAATTGTTTTATGCTAGCCATATTTTATTTTTCTTATTTGTCTGCTTATTACCTGTTATTTGAAATTAACATAGCATGAAACTGGCTCACTTATAACATCAATTAATAAAATTTAAGACTACTATCCATTTATCTGTAGTTGTCTTTATGATGAGTGAATGATGACAAGTGTATTTGCGGTTTCCCTCTGGGTGATGTATATTACCTCATTTGTTCAACATGAATGTATCTACCATGAACTGAGAGTTTAGTTTCTGCAGAATGCTCTGCCAAGCACAGGAGTGCATGTTCCATAGAAGCTCACTTCAAAAACAGTTGACAACCTGGTGGGAAAGACGGACACCTGCTTAATTATTTTCCACACCATCTGGATGTTATACCAACCTGTTTGTGGTTGGGTTCCCTGAATCCCATCTCTGGTCACTTCTGCCTTATTTCTCTGCTCAGAACAGCCTCTGCAGCCTCTCTGACTCCCAGGACTGCTCTAACATTTCTGAGGCCCCGGGCAAGAGTATAAATGGAGGCACATCTACCACACATGTCCATATTTGAAAGTTACAGATCAAGCCAACAAACTGTTATATGAAATGTATTCTGTCTTCCTACCTTGACAAACATATCTTCATAATGACCTGAAGGCCAGGCTCAAACTTAGAATTTTCAGATTCCTTGGATTTCCATGATGGACCCTAGTGGTATAAAAGAGTCAACCCCTATCCCTGGGCCCTGGACCTCAGCCTGCCCCACTTATTCCCTCACTCCTACAACAAGGGGCTTCACATACATGTGTGTGGACAGCTTAGGCTGCAGTCCAAGCTCCTGCCACATTCCCCAGAGTCCCCACTGGCCACTCCCTGGGACTGGGGGGTACACACACTGCCAATATATTCTGTCTTCAAGAGGCTGGACTTGGGGAAGAGGTCAACACAGGTGGCAAAGGGGAGTTGGGGATGTTTAGCTAGGGAACTCAAAGTATTGACTACTTATAACTTGGTCAAGATAGTGGGGGGCATGGGGCAGTGCAGAGCTGGGGAAGGGCCACAGCAGAACCCTAAAAGAATGGGGCACCAGGAGTCCCTCCTGCCCCATGTAAGAACAATACTGCTAATTCCATGCACTGGAAAAATAGTTCTGGCCTTTTAAGAGCAAGGGTGTTCTGTCAGACTGATATGGGGGCATCAGTTGGAAGCTTGCTAGATTGTTAGTAAGGAGATTAATATTATGTAAATGAAAGTAATTAATCAGCAAGCACCTCTCAAGCCAAATACCTGATGTGAGGAGTCCTCCTTTGAGAGGGGAAAATTGCTCTCCTCTGATTAAAAATGGACCATCAAACATCATTTAGCTTCTAACTTTCCCCAAGAAGTCTGGAGTTCAATGTAACTCCCCCCCACCACCATCATAAAGAGAAAAAGAGAAGCTGTGTAAATTGAGCTGAGATCTAGCTGAAGCACTATGAGTAGAGAATTTAGGACCAGGGAACTCTTCAGTTTGCTCAGAGCTGTGGATTAATGTCAGGCAACAAGTGTTAACTGAAATAACAGGACACTCAAAAGTATAAAATAAATGATTTAGGAATATTCCTTACTATTTGCCTGCCCTGGGATTCATCCTCTTGTCTTCTGAAACAGGCTCTGTCTGTTGGGCATGGACCCAGGTAATGGTGAAGGATGGTTGCTCCACCTTCACCTTCATCCTAAGGGTGTGAACATGGCCCAGGAACTGGAATCTCAGAACATTTCACCCTCCCAGCCTCAGGAACTGAGTCCAAAATGTGGTGGTCTGAGCACTCTGGTGGTTTTACTTGGGAGATAAATTTTTTTTTAAATCTTGATTTTTTTTTCCCCCCTAGGATTGCTAGCTGATAGGTCATGTATGCTTATTGGCATCTTTCCAAGTATGTGGAGTGAGGCTTAATAAGAACAAAGCCAACAAATACACAAGAAAGCAGATTCAAAAGATGCAACAAGAGTGACAGAGCCATGATAATATTGTTGTGATCCTAGCATGTTTGCTTGTGACCCATTCAACCCACAGACCCTACCATAAGCCTCTCTCTATTTTCTCAAACCAATTTAGGTTGAGTTTCCATTACTTCTTACAGCAGCTGCTCTAATATGACATAGTTTTCCAAAGGTTACTTAGGTTCTTGAAGTTGATGACCATATTGTCTATCAGCTGCTTTTGTGTTTAATTAAAATCTATTTAAACTTATGAGCTTGTCACTAGGCAAGTCTTGGAGAATGAAAGAAAAGATCAACAAAGCTTAGATTTTGCCTTCATAGTATGGGGGGGGGGGGTGGAATATTTTCCTTGACTCTATGAGGGTCCCTGGCTGGGTCTGAAAATTAAATGGACAGAGACAGATTAACAGAAGAAAAACATACAATTTTTAAAATCTAAGTTTTATATGACACAGGAAGCTTTTCATAAGGAAAGGAAGACCCAAAGTGACCATTAAACCTCAGTATTTTTATGCTGGCTTTGATAAAGAGTGGACAGTCATGGAGAAACAGGATAGGTTAGAGAACGTGAGGTAAGTGTGGCAAGCTAGAGGAAACCTGCTTGGAATCTTCCTGTGCCTCTTTGTCTTCAGAGATAAAGATGTTCCTTTCTTCCTGGTATAGGAAGGACGACTTTCACATGAGGGTTTTATGACTTACTTCAAGAGAGGTGGGGTGAAGGGGAAGGTCAGAGTGACCTTCCTGCTTCTATTGCTTTCACAAACTCCCTCACCTTAAAATATTCAGTATGTCACGGTGCTGTATTTTGGGGTAGCATGTCCTGAACCCCACCAGTAGAGTACACAATTAACTAAAAGTCAGTATAAGAGGATAAGGTTCTTAAAAATGAAATTTAAGTTAGATGTATTCCATTAACTAATATCTGTATCTTAATTTTATTCAGATAAGCTTTTTAATAAAAGTGTAATATTTGAAATTGCTATGATCCAGAAGACATATAGGCTCCATATGAAGAGTTTGCTGCTCACTTAAATATGTCTGTTTCTTTTGAGAAATGCAAAATTACAGAATATATGTTGTTTGTAATAAAAATATAATAAAACCCATAATTACGGACCTTTTATAAAATAAATATATAAAGTAGTATACACAAAAAATGTATGAGGAGGCATCCAGAGCAGTTAACCAAAAAAAAAAAAAAAAATTCATTACTGTACCTTCATTCTTAAAGATAGGAAATAATATGGATTAACAAATTTAAAAAAGAAAAGTTTAAAGATTCAAAAAATATAAATGATGAGATCAGAAGCTTATATACTTAAAAAGCAGAATTAAGCTATTCAGAACAAATTCTTTAAATATAAGCAATAGAGTACACAAATGTGACAAGTTTAATCAAAAAGAAAAGACAGAAAACACAATTATAAACTTGAAATTAAAGGAGATTCAAAAATGATTAAAAAAAAAAGTACATCATGCCATTCAACTAATTTGAAGAGCTCAATGAAATGGATGAATCACCAGGACAAAATAATTACTCCAAATTGAATCAAGAATAAGTAGAAACTCAAACATACCTAACAGAGTTTCCGGCAGAGTAGACATTCAACAAATTGAATGAATGGACAGAGAAGAAATGGAACAGGTGTCAAAGCACAACATTTGGGTGACTTTTCATAAATGTCATTTCAAACTTCCAAAGACTTAAGATCAACCACCCTATGGAAATTATTTGAGTTCGGAAAATGCCAGCAACGTGTGCAGTCTATATTAAGTATTATCTAGAAAGAAAAAAAGAAAAGAAGCAAGTTTTATCTGAGAACAAAACCTATAGGCTATGAAAAACAAAATCCCAAACAGACCTTGCTTATGAATATATATTAAATAAACTGTATAAATGTAATATGTTTATGATTCTATCTCATGAAAACGGATGGTTGAATTTCCACTAATTGGGACGCTGTGTTTGGGAGGCTGGGTTATCTGATTTTAAACAGGCTAGGAGACAAAAATAACTGTTTGGGTCTCCCAGGAAGGCCTCTTGAAGAGATGGGCAGCACTTTCTACCTAAACAGAGGCATGGGAGGCATACGTAAATGTTGAATAGAAGAAAAATACCACAGGTAATAAAGGGACAGAGAAAGAGGAGCAAAACACACACACACACACACACACACACACACACACACACACACAGGAAAACAATTGATCAAATGGTAGTTTCAAATAAATAACTCTATATCAGAACTTACAGAGGAAACTTTCCAAACTGCAGACCCTAATTTGTGATCAAACTGCTTCTCATATGTCAATTCTATATAGTGACCAAGTGCAAAGGGCAGCAAGATTTACTCACCATGATTGATGTCTTTCCTAAGCATCTATATTAGCAATAATACTAGTAGAGTGTTTATTAAAATAAAAGAATAACCAAATATAACAATCATAATACTTACAAATAAACATAGAATTGTGTGGACCCTATATGAATAAAACTAAAAGCAAAAGTGCAAAAGGGCTTAGAATTAAAAGTGCAGCATACAAGCAGATAAAAATGATTTAATTTTATAAAGTTGACAATATCTCCCAAATTAACTTATACCTACAATATTTTTCAGTCAAAATTCTAAAGGGAGATTTTAGGAATTGGACATATATACCTAGATTTTTCTAAAGGAATAAAAGGGCAAGAATATCCAATAACATTTTTTTCATGTTTATTTATTTTTGAGAGAGAGACAAAGAGGCAAAGCATGAGCAGGAGAGGGGTAGAGAGAGCAAGAAAGCAGGCCCTAGGCTCCAAGCTGTCAGCACAGAGCCTGATGTGCAGCTCGAATTCACAAACCAGGAGATCATGACCTGAGCTGAAGTCAAACTGACTGAGCCACTCAGGCAGCCTATGAATATTCATAACATTTTGAAAAGACTAATAAAATGATATATTTTACAAGGTAAAATAATTTGAAAATAATTATTTTTATTTCATGTATTAAAAAAATATTTTTTAATGTTTATTTTTGAGAGAGAAAGAGAGACAGAGCATAAGCAGGGGGAGGGGCAGACAGAGAGGGAGACACAGAATTCAAAGCAGGCTCTAGGCTCTGAGCTGTCAGCACAGAGCCCAATGAACTCACAGACCATGAGATCATGACCTGAGCCAAAGTTGGATGCCTAACCAACTGAGCCACCCAGGAGCCCCTATTTAAAAAATGTTTTTAAAAAATAATTTTAAGTTACTAATAATCTATGTGCACTATAGGGAAGATCATTCAATCCTATTATGATATAAGAAATAGCATATTATACATTTTTATATTTATATCAGTATGATTATTTTAAGTGGCATGTTCTTATTTTATTAATAAAAAGGGACAATCAGTAAGTCCTGAAAATATCTTTAACTTTTCATACTTTATTTTCCATAACAGCAACATAGTAATTGTTATAAGATTTTCCTATTCTGAATTACTTTTATTTATTTATTTAAATTAATTCATTTTAATGAATTAATTAGTTTTTTTTAAAGTAGGGTCACACCCAGCACAGAGCCCAATGTGGAACGAACCCGCAACCCTGAGATAAAGACCTGAGTGAGATCAAATTGGTGCTCAACCAACTGAGCCACCCAGGTACCCCTGAACTACTTTTAAAAAACATAGCACAAAACATAGATACAGTATATATGCATGTATACGCACATATGTAATGTATACATATTACATCTGGGCCATATTAAAAAAGACATAGAACAAAACATAATATCTATGTCCATATATTATTTCTGAACTATGTTAAAGGCTTAGCACAGTATATATAATATATATGCATACATGTATACATATACATTATGTAGGGTTTTTTTCTCCAGAAACAAAGTACAAACAGAAACCACAACCATGATTTTGTTCATTTTCTTTTCTGTTCCCCTTGCAATTTAAAGAAACTTTGGCAACTTTCTTATGGCTAGTAAGAACTTGAGGGGAACACATTTAGGAGATAAATGTAAGTTATCAGATACTCTTTTCAGATGACCTTAAGCTTCATTTTGCCTGCTGCTAAGGGTTGCACTTTACATTCAACTCTGTTAAAAAGTCCATTTAGAAAATTTCAAGAACTCTTTATTTCTGCCAGAGGATACTGTCCTAGTGACTGCCCCTTTGGAGATGATGCTACAAATCTTCACTTCTTTTTAAGTATGGGGAATGATTTACCCGAGCAAAGCAATAAAGTGTGTTCAGAAGTAACTAAACTCAGCATGTCCTGTCGTTACTGCTCAGCTCTATGATTTCAAACCTATAATTAGATATGTTGTTAGGTTTTGCCAGGATTTAATGACCTCCATTCTGTTTATGACAAATGCTGGAGAGCCACCCCCTGGGGGAATTGCGGGGGGGCAGATGAGCTGATGAGAGCTTGTTTTATTTAGTCTTGAGATGCAATTTCCTCATTTTCAGACTGCTCAAAATTCCAGCATGTCAGAACAATGTATGTTCATTGTCTGTGGATGTGTAGAATGGATAATGCTGGTGGGATATATGGGACAGTTTGGAGAGTTGACAACATCAAGGTGCTAATCAAGCAAAGGCTTCGTTGAAAGTAATAGCTGGACAGCCCATTGGATGTTCTCCATCACTGTACCTGATCCTCAAGAGGTGGTTAAGAAAAGTTGGGCAAAGCCATGTTTATTTATGGTTATTAAATAAACTGACAAACACTTACTGGGTGCCTAGTACATGTGAAATGTTGTGCTAGTGATTATGAGGGAAAAAAGGACAGTTTATAATGTATTTGGGAAGACAACACTGACATAAAGTGACAGTGATGAAGCAGTAAAGGCTCTTCAGAGAAGACTTCCCTGACCTGTCCCAGCAGAATGAAGAAGCCCTGTCCAAGCTCTACTAAAATACTCAGTACATTGCAATAATTCTTTGTCTGCACACTTGCTTCATTCACAAGATGGTGAGCTCCTCAGGGACAGGAACTATTCTTATCACATTCTATTCCTAGTGTCTTACATGGTCCTGACACGAAGCGGGTGCTCAGGAACTGGGAGTGAGTGTGTGAGATGGTGAGCATGGAACATTGCCACCTCCAGACCGGAGGAATGGTCCTACTGGTTGTTGGTAGGGAGACTTTATATCCACTCTAGATGAAAGGGTGTTGACCAAGGACTTGGTGTAGGTGGAATATACTTTCAACTGTGTGGGGTTATTAGAAGGTATCTTAAGGATCCTTCTACCACCCTGAAAAGAGTATTTCCTCAATTGGCCTTAAACTCCTTTGGAGTAAGCATATCTTTGTTATTAAAATTGAAAGCTCATTGGGAGCCTTCAGACATCAGCATTTTATAAATCACTATATCAGATAACTTAGTTTTAGGAATACTTTTCTCCCCACAAAAATAGGAGGGGAACTTGGCTTGCCACATGGAGCAGGTCTAGGCAGGATCCTTAGCCTAGACAGAAGTGGCCTAAGAACATTATCAAGTAGTAGTTTTCTAGGAAAGAAGCAAAAGCAGAAGGCAGTGATTGGGAAGGATCTCAAATACAAGCATGAATAACCATTTTTTCTTGAGCTAATCCTTTATACTGAATAAATGGACACACAGAGTTAGGTTGCTTTTTATATGATTCCTGTATCAGTGGAAAAGTGACCTGGAAGTTAGAGCAGCTGGAATAATTGGCAATTCAAACCTAAATCAAATGAGAAGTATTTGGGGAGTAAAGGAAAATTTGCTTTTCTCCATGGCCAGAGGGAATAATTGGTCCCATCTGTACAACTGAGAGCAAAGAATCAAAGCACAAGTTTGGAATCCATTTTCAAATTCTTAAGAAAAGTCTGTTTAAGTATAAAGTTTTATTACTATCAATGGCTCTACTTAAGATTTAAAAATTAGTCCACTGAAAATTGTTGCAAACCTCCATAAAAAGTAGCACAAGTACCAAGCAGCTGGAAGCCAGAGGTAAATGTAAGACAGTAGCTTTATCTCGAATGTTATTTCCTATATGGAAGAGTAATCAAAATTTTAAAAGAAGGCTCCACAATGGATCAGCACTTTTTTTAATGGGGTTTAGGGCAAACACAGACATGCTTAGAAAACATGCTTGCAGCATAACAAAAATGCATGAAGCAGCCTATGACTGAGTCTGAAGATGGCAGAAAAAAAAGTTGTCTGTGACCTTTGATCAGAGATATCCTGGGGCCCTGACGTTTTAGGGGTTTGTACTTAACTCCTGCCCAAGCCCAGAGAAATGGGAAACTATCTCCGATGAAACTTTCCAGTAAGTCTCTGCTCCCATCCCATTCTTATAGGCAACTAATACAACTTAATAAGGGGGGTGAGCTTAAGTAAATAAAGAAAACACCAGTTTAAATAATCAGTAATAAACACCTTGCCCTAGACTCACAAATACCCCAGTCTCTTGGGTCATAGAACTCCTCAGAGACACAAAAGAGACTTGTGTTCAAAGTATTTTTTTTCTTCTTCCTCTCTTGCTCCTGCCTCCCATCTCCCTGCCATAGAGTGCTTCAGGAAGTAGGCCATTAGGTTAATGAGTCCAAGTGCTTGCTAGAGGTGGGGGGAAAACAAGCCATGACACAGGAGTGAGGAAAAGGCACACAGAGAATGAAGATCTAAAGCTTTAAAACCCAGGAGAGTTGGGATGGAAGGAAATGCATAAAAGAAGAAGGAAATGGGAGGAAAGTTAGCTATGATGGGGAATCTCAGTCCTCCTCCCATGTGTCTCCTTCACCCTCACACACTACCAAAGGCACAGAACTTCTGACACTGGATGTGGGGAGGATTTCCCCTGCCAACCAATTCTCCAACACTACTTAACTCAATCCTGACACCATCTACCTGGAGATAGCACCAGATCCCACCACATTCCACAGTCTCACAAGACTATGCCCACTTCAGATGGCCAGTGACGAGTAATAAGTCCCCCCCCCCCAGCATTTCCTACAACTTCTATCTGATGTGACTACAAATTAGAGGTTCCAAAGACTCCATCCTTGGGTCTGATTAAACTTCTATTGCAGATCACAGAAATCAGGGTAAAACTTATATTTAATTTACCAGTTCATTAAAGGATCTGATAGAGGATACAGATGAATAACCAGATGGAGAGATACATAGGATGAGGTTTTGGAGGGTCCCCGAGCTCTATCTTCAGGGAGTTGGGGGTGTGTCACCATTCTGGGTGTGGATGTGGATGTGTTCCCACCTGGAAGCTCTCCAAACCCCATACTATTAGGATTTTATGGAGGCTTCCTCACGTAGGCCTGGTCAAGTATTGACTCTATTTCCAAACTCTCTCCCCAGTCAGATGGCAGATGGAGCTGAAAATTTCAAACTTCTAACCATGACTCAGTTTTTCTGGTGACCATTCATCCAGTAGCCATCCAGAAGCTCACCAGAATCACCTCATTAGAACAAAAGATGCTCCCAGTGATTTTATCACTTAGGAATTTATGAGGGTTTTTGGACCTTTGTGCCAGGAACTGAGGGAAGAAACCAATATGTATATTTTCTATTATCTCATATTAGCCCAGGCCACAGTGAAACAATGCATAGGGTGCTTCAGGTGGGCTAATCATTTCACACCCCTTCAAATAGATATGCTTGTGTTAGCTCTCCCTGATGTAACACAATTCCTTCTGACTGATCTTATTAGCTATTGATAATACTTCAACAAATTACACTTAAGCACACATATGTGTATAATTATATATAATAATTTACATATATTATTTATAATTTACAATTATAAATATATAAATTTATATTTATATAAAATTTATAAAATTTAAAATAAATAATAAAATTTAATATATAAAATATATACTTATTTTATTATAAAATTCTATATAATGTATTGTTATATACAATATATAATATATATTACATAATATAAATAATATATAAAATATAAATATTACATAATATAAAAATATAAATATAAATGTAATATATAAATAAATATATATTAATAAATAATAAATCTATATTATAATATATAATATAATAAATAAAATGTAATAAATATAATATATATTTATTTATAATATATATTTATTATAAAATTTAATATATAATAAAATATATAAAATTTATATAAAATTATAAATATATAATTTATGAATGTATATAATTATAATTTGTAACTTATAATTATATATAATTATTTACATATATTATTTCACAATCTATATCTATCTATATATACTTTTATGTGTACTTTGTATGTTATATATACATATATATATGTATGTATATGTATATATATTTTTGTATGTGTATTTTGTGTGTGTGTGTGTATATATATACATATATATGTATATGTGTGTGCATATATATATATTATATATATATATAATTCCACTGTATAATCAAATAACCTCCTGTTTTCTCAATTACAACTCCCAAGGAAGCCTGTGACAACTCCTGAAAAAGCCCCACAGAGTGGAAAGCCAATTATAGATTTCAGCAAATTTCTTCAGAAGTCTGCCTTTGTGACTTGATGATTATTGGGCAAAGCTAAGCAGATAGAAAACTGATTTCTTTTGAATAAGAAAAACATATTTGCGTCAGATTTTGAAATGTGAAGTTCATGAAATAGAACATTCTCAAAGTTCACCCCAGTGCTTGCTCTCTCTTCCAGCAATTTTCTCTGTTTGCTTTCTGTGTTGGTTACAGCTTGTTGATTAATCATATCTGGTTCTCTTTTTGATTGGACCACCATGTTTGGTGATTTTTCTGGACTCCAATTGTTCTTTAAGGGCTTCAGTCCATCTTAACTGTCCTTAAGTGTCCTTCTATTCTAATCTATTTGGTCTCTTCCCTATAGTCCCATTAGCATTTTTCCATCACAGTTTCTAAAAGTTCTTACACATAGTCTTTTCATTTTTAGACATATTAAATTCAAGTCTTTATTTGGTAAATCAGTGCTCATAAACATTTAATTCTAAAAATTGCCACCTCCTCTTCTTCACTGGCTCCCCATTTTCAATCCTCAGTAATGAACAGGCATGAGCTTCCATGATTATTGGCTCGAGTGATCATGTGAAACCATGTCCAATTAAACTCTGAGGAAGCAAACTAATTTCCTATATACAAATATTTATTCATGTTTAAAAATGAAGATGAGAATAAACTCATTTACTACTTACAAAGAGTTTATACTCTGTTTTTAAGAATAAAGAATTATTTATTTTTAGAATAAAGAATTTCCTACATGTCACTTTTCTTTCTTTCTTTCTTTCTTTCTTTCTCTCTTTCTTTGATGTAATTTTTCAAACCAGACAACTCCTGGGTGAAGCATTTTAAGTCAGTTAAGACTTTAGCTAGAGGCGCCTGGGTGGCTCAATCCAGGTAAGCATCCAACTCTTGATTTTGGCTCAAGTCATGATCTCACAGTTGGTGAGTTTGAGCCCCACATCGGGCTTGGCGCTGACAGCACAGTTTGCTTGGGATTCTCTCTCTCTTTCTCTCTCTCTCTCTCTCTCTCTCTCTCTCTTACTCTCTCTGCCTACCCCCCCCCAAAATAAACAAATAAACTTAAAAAAAAGATTTTAGCTAATACAACTTATTACCTTTGTCACATAGTCAGCCATTTGTTATGTATCACTTAGTTTCAGAATGGTAGCTCACCTGACTTCTGGCTTTGCTGGTCTGAGTTCGTGGTCCAACCTTGGGCTGCACCATGCAACTTACATATCTGCATTACAGAAATAGATAAGAATAAAATGAGAAGATCCTGGCGAGGAACACTTTTCCAAAACTTCCCATGAAGGTTGGAATTTCAATTTATATTTCACTAGTTGGGAATCTTAATTAATTAATGCCATTATTCAGATTTGCATCAGTGATTTTTTAAGAAGATATTACCTGTCAAAGTATTGCTTAAGTGAGTCAACCATTTTAACCAAAATATCAATTTTAATCAAATGCTCTAGCAAAAAATATTATTCTCATTAAGCCACCCACTTCCAAGTGTTACAGCCCACTTTTGCTTGACTCTGATTGGTTCTGAAAATACTAGAAATATTTAGCAAGTTCAATATCACTTGTAGAAAGATTTTGTTAAAATATTTAAGAATTTCTCCACTTTCTGATCCTCCAAAGCAACAGTTCCCCAATCCTTAACGAAATGTGAGTCCAGTGATCCCAAACATAGCTGAAAACTTTTGGAAATGTAAAATCTTTTTTTTTTCTTTAGCCCAGTGAAGAATTAGAAACTATTGATTCTGCATCTATTTTAAATTAAAATTAAGATACCAACAACTTAACTACGTCTAGTACCAAGAAGAGATTAGTCACTTTCCCGTCCCATAATTTCTGCTACAAAGTCTGCCTAACCACTGGGATTTATGAATTAAAGAGGACAAAAGGGAAAGGAAAGAGAGATTGTGTTCATCATTGAAAAGGAGGCCATGAGTAGATCTGGCTGACTCTTTGCTTTCTGGTGACATAGTAAACAACGTCGAGATACACTATGAAAATGATCAACTATGGATGGAGACGGGGGTTAGGTAGAGTTGATGTGGTCCTGCTATTTGTGTGTATTTGTTTGGGGAACATTTTGATACCCCTGGCAAGAACTGGATCCTGTGCTAACATTATATTTACATGGAATGCTGTAATACCAAGCTTGCAAACTTGGCTTGGGGTCTGTATCCAGCCCATCAAACTTATCTGTTTGATCTTCACAATCTTAAAAATAAATTGAGCCAAGATCTAAAGATCAAGTGATTTCATATAAACACTTTCAGTTCTGACTTTTTTGAAAAATCAGAATAAGATAAAATCAGGTAAGACAATGGTTTGTATTTCCCATAAACTCTAATTGCATAGAACTGAGTAGCAGCTGTCCACCCCTAGTCTGTCCACCATTCACAACTTTTTCCCTGATACTGAGTTTCATTTGCCATTTAGCATCATGCTTGAGCTCTTTTTCTGAGTAATTGCAAAATATCATATCTTGAAAGTAAAAAAATGAAAGGCAGGCTAAGAACTGTTTTCCCCCCAAAGATAAATGACAGACTACATTTATTTATGCAAATGAAAAAATCCATACGTTTAATAAGCAAACAAGTTGGGTCTGTGTCAAAATAAGACAATTTAAAATATCTAGCCATCCTACTAATTTATGTTACTCTCATGGCCCATGTAGGCGTTGAAGTTTGCAACCCCCGAATTATTATATTCTCTGCATCGGTGGTTCTCAATGAAAGTGTATAGAGGAATATCAGAATCATCAAGTGGCTTTTTCAAAGTACACTTCCTCCACATGGACAATTCTGGGATGCATGCTCCTCTGGAGGCTTCATTTGATTGTGGAAGCTGTCTAGGAGATTCTGGTGGAGAACTCTATATCTGATTTTCAGATGAGATCTATGGAAAGACATCCTGACATCTTTTTTCCAGTTTCTCTCCCCATTCCATCCCCAAATAAAACACCCAATGGCCCAAGAATTCAGGCCTCATGCCCACCACCAATAATGAAGCTAAAGTTATGTGTATAAATGGTGAGAAGCTGCCAACAAGCGTCTTCTGACTGAGAAGTTCCTGCTTCAAATGGTGTGTGGGGGTCAGAGTTGGGGTAAAAGCTACCTGATACCTTTGAAAATGTGTTAGGACAGTTAGCTAAAAGCCAGGATATCTCCAGATAGGTGGTTCACAAATTTGAAAACCTGGGGAGCTTATTCAAATATCACTGCCCAGGCCTACACCATTTTTTCTATTTAGTAATTCTGGTGTGGATGTTGAGAAACTCAAACTGACAAACTGACCATGGCCAGACTATATATAAAAATAGAAGTCTGACCCACAGCCTCTGCAGCAGCCAGTCTATGAAGCCAAACCACAGCCTCCACAGCAATCAGCCCCAAACAGCCATGATTTGATCAATTAACTGCCAGCTTCCCTAATTTTTGTCCCTGCTCCCAACATAGCACTAACCAGAGAAAGCTAAATGTGTTCTCCTAACTAATCACATATGATGTTCTACTTCGTTGGTTCTTCCAGCTTCCCCATGCCAGCAACCTCCAATCAAGGCATACCAGAGTCCTTCCCTTTTTCACTATAACCGTTTACATTCCACTTCCCACCTTTGTGTTTCTGCCAAATGCAAGTGATGGTGCTGACTCCCTTGCTATGGCAAGTTCTGAATAAATAGACTTTGCCTGTTTTCATTTGGGTGGTGTTTATTTATTTTTACAGGTTGCAGGAAACAATATTGTCAGTAGGGTCTCCAGATAATTCTGCTGTACACTAACATTTAAGAGCTATTGCTAGGGACCACACTTATGTTTCCCAGGTTTTACAAGGATTAGTTGTGCATGTATGTGTGTGGGGAGAGAACACAGATTCTCATGTCCTACCCCAAGCCCCAAATAAAATAGTCCAGGAAGTGGGTTCAGATCTTCTTTAAAAAATAAGCCTCCTCTTCCAGGTGATTCTTATTGTCAAAGGCATTTGTGAGCTACTGAACTATGTGAACTACTGTTCACAGGTTTGTATCAGGTTGGCAGAATACAAAACACCTAGAAAGCTTATTATAAATCAAGGTTTCTAGGCTCCACCCTTGGAGACTCTGATGTTAGTCTGGGCTCTCCCAGAGATTTTGATGGGTAGCATGTTCTGGGAAGGAGTGCTCTATTCCAAACAGCAATGTGCATACAAAATCCTGGAGTCCCTGGAGATCTTATGAAAATGCAGGCTCTGAGACAGTGGTCTGAAGTAGGGCTGAGATTCTGCGTGTCTAACAAGCTTCCCATATGATGCTTCTGTGGTTGGTCTGCTAATTACACTTGAAGCACTCAATGTCGACTGCACACTAAAACCAAATGGGGAAACAGCTTCAGGGGTGAGACTCAGGCATCAGGAGATCTCATCACACAGCCAAGATCACTTGTTCCTCTGCCCACTGTTTAGCCATGTGATTGGAACAGTGTTTTTGCAGGAATGGCAGCTTAAGCAATCTGATTGGAAGTCTGCTGCAATTGGTCATGGCATGTCACTCACTCCTCAGAATGGTTTTGTGGCTCTTGCACTTTGCTGTGGGCCTGAGGATGCCTAGAAGTCCACCAAATGCACTGAAAAGAGCTTTTTCCGTGGAGCTCCTGTTGAATCACCTTGTCAGATTTCAGGGGCTTCCTGCTGAGGGAGAGGTATGACAATGGCCCAGAATATCCCATGTGCCAAGCAGCTGGGGAAGCAAATGCTGACAGATATTGGTCTTCAGTGACCAAGGGAATTTCCATAAGATAAGTTTGTTTTTAACTCAGAGATGAATGTGATAGGGCTCTACCAACTGAAAAAAAAAAAAGACACCAAAAACTCTGGGTGGTCAGATTTGCTTTTTTTTCATCTTTCTTTGCTAGGGTTTCATGACTGATTATAAGGGTAAAGGAGATGATAGTGTTGCTGTTGATGAGAAGGCAGATTTGGATGGGTTATAATCACAATTTACTCTTCACCAGATGGCTTCGTCCTGTTGCCAAGCATTTGATGAGCTATTTCACGAAGACTGTGTGGGGATGGGTTAATGCCTGAAAGCCTGTGGATTTGAATGGACGAATGTGAAGGTACTTAACAGATCCTGGGATGCTTGGCTTGTTTTTGCTTAGCAGATAAATAAGCTGGTGCATAATAAAATCTAAGAGAGCTATTCCAGAAGAAAACAACCTCATACTCAAGGACTATGTGGGTTTTAGGTGAACAAGGATGCTAGCAGAATTGAGCAAAATTGTAATAACTGGCCTGGAACCATTTTATCATGAGGTCATGGTCACAAGTTTTTAAAAACCATCTATCCAAAATGCATCATAATAAATCAATCATAAAATTCTCCTGGCTGATAAACATTTCAATCTGCCTATACTCTGTAATTATCCACAGAAAACATTCTCCGCATAATGAATGGCTGCTGTTTTCAAGCATGTCTTAGTATACAAACAAAAGGTATCTCTAAGAAATATTCAGATATCTGAAGCCTGGGCCATGTTAGAGCCAGAGGCTCTTTGTAATTATAGTGATGCAATGCCTTAATACCCAGGCAAGTGTTTTCAGGTTAGCAGGGGAAGCAGAAGAATGCCCATGGGGAAAAAATTCTTTATCATCTATAGACGAATACATGTCTGGTTTCAGAGGAACAAGATAGCTCTCAATAGCTCTGATAGGCAGTGGTGGGCCTAATGGACATGAGTTATTGGACATGTGTCACATATGTCATATAACATATTATTATATAATATAATGTATATAATTTATATATTTATAACGTAAAATATGTTATTTTATATTATATATTATATACCATGCACCTTTACTTTAACAACAAATTTGATGTAAATTCAAAGGTGTTTGAACAGAGAGGTCTAAAAGATCAAATGGATTGGCTGAACTTTATATAAATGCATAACAAATGGTGATAGAGACACTCCAGAGCAACCAAAGAAAATAAGTATTTTTTAAATTTTTTTAATGTATATTTATTTTTGAGAGAGAGAGAGAGAGAGAGAGCGCACAAACAGGGGAAGGGCATAGAGAGAGAGGGAGACACAGAATCCAAAGCAGGCTCCAGGTTCAGACCTGTCAGCACAGAGCCCGACTCAGGGCTCAAACCCACAAACTGCAAGATCATGACCTGAGCCCAAATCAGACGCTTAACCAACTGAGCCACCCAGGTGCCCCAAAAATAAATTTTAAATTAAAGTCTTGCATTATCACATAGTAGATTAATGCTGCTTTCTTTGTCTTGTCTCACCACTGTATTTTAATACCCAAGGAGATCAGTAACAAGGGAAAAACTTAGCAAAGGCACTGAATATGGAGGTAAGTAAAACAGTATAGGGAATTTCTAATGACAGCCTTTATCAGTGGGTGTTAGGTTGAGAAATGTAATATCGGACTGCACATACCTTGCCCTACCTCATCCCCACAACTCGCCGTTATGGACAGATACCCAAGGAGCCCAATGCCGACCATACGATGGGAACCTCCTTCGGAGTGGTCCGGCTTGCCGCTCCCCTGTATCCACCACACAGCAGCATGTCTTTCCGTTCAAATCCAACTTTGAGAGAAGGCACAGATGTGAGTGGGAACTAGCTGGGCCACACTGTGTTGTGGGATCCGTGGTCACCCTAGGGAAAGCCTGGGAAGCTGTGAAGGCTCATGTACCACATATATCAGCAGAAGAGCTGCAGATTAGAGCTGACTCTCTCCTACCTTCAGAGAACAGATGAGAGGGTCCGTCAGGAGATTTCTGGCCAAGCCCAAGAGCTTTGGGCAGGAGCAGTCAGAAATACCTCTAAGTCCAAGTTGGAAGAGGGGAGGTAGCAGTAGCCAGGGGCTCGGTACCCCCTAAGTGATACCTCCTAAAATTCTGTGGCTAGATATCAGGCCTAGATAGCTCCTTTCTGAAGTATTAGTTAACTAAAAAATAATAATACAATAAAATTAACAAAGGCTCTAAGGAAAAATTCAAGTAAAGCAAATTATTTGAAGACTCAGAAGGAGTAAACATTTGCAAATTAGTTGCTATAGGAAACAGAATTAAAAAAGAAAAGACACCCTTCTGAGCGTTCATTGACAAACCAGAAGCTCCAGGGGTCAGAAGTTGAACACTGTGCTCAATCCTCTTAACATCATGTAGATTTAACACTCTGTGGGAACCCAGATGCCCCCTGCTGGGCTCCTGTGAGTGGACCCGGCTACCCCGGAGGCTGGCAGAGAGAAGACAGCAGCCAGCAGAGAAATCAGATGAAGCTGCGGGAAGCCTGGGAAAGGAAAAGCAAAGGAAGGGACTCCGAGGTGTTTACCCAGGAAGCAATTTCTTTTCTTATCTCCTCACACTTGTCATACTTTTTGACACATTTTTATTGACCTTGGACCACACAGAATACTAAACTTCCTGAATTTATTTTTGAATGGTTTCCTATCTGGAGATTCCTTATGTTACTACATTGGTATGTAATGTAGGATTTCCTCAATCCTTCTTTTCTCAGGGATGAATTTAAGAATAAACTAACACATACTAATTTCTGGCACTGACGGTGAGACAATAGTATTACTATTTCTTTATGATGCAATGAAGCATTGCACTAGGTTTTTAAAATAAGGATTCAGGGGAGAAAGGGGAGCGCTTGGGTGGTTCAGTTGGTTAAGCATCTGACTTCAGCCTTCAGCTCAGGTCATGATCTCACAGTTCAAGCCTCGCATCGGGCTCTGTGCTGACAGCCTGGAACCTGGAGCCTGCTTCAGATTGTGTCTCCCTTTCTCTCTGCCCCTCCCCTCTGGCACTCTGTCTTTCTCTCTCTCAAAAATAAAACTAAACATTAAAAGTAATAATAAAATTAAAATAAAATAAAATAAAATAAAATAAAATAAAATAAAATAAAATAAGGAATCGCATGTAGTTCTCACAACAACCCACAAGGTAGATGTGAAAATCCCTACCTTGTGGCTTGGGCACCTGGCACCCAACAGGGTTATGTAACTTGCTCAAGGTCATACAGAGAAGTCAGGATTTGAACTCAGGTCTACATTACTCCAAAGGCGTTTAGGCCATAACCATACTCTCTCAAAACAACACACTGCTAGGAGTCCATGATTTTCTCCACAGCTTCCCTATCTTCTGGCTAAATTGGTCTCTCAGGCAGAATTACAGTCCTCAGTTATTTCCCTTAATGGCTTCCTTCTCTGAATCCCTTGGGTCAGTTTGCTGCACCTATTTGAGCCTGGAATCTGAGATTTACTTTCTCCTTGGCACACATTCTCTCTTTGGGGCTGGTAACAATTGGCTGGCAATTGTCAGCCAATTATTAGCTAATTACTGCCTAGCAATTCCCTAGACAGAGGGAGGAAGAACCTTAGGTAATATTAAGGAGTGAAAATTGGCCACTACTTTTCAGTCTGTCACAAAAGAAACTTAAAAAGAAAAAAAAGAAAGAAAGAAATCATCACCCAAACCAGTATTACTCACCTTGATAAGTCACCTCATTCACTAGCTGTGATTTCAAATGATTTTGAAAATCAAATCTACTTTCAAGGGGCAAAAATTTGACATAATTCAGATATTCAGAAGAACGAGATGTGGATTCTGAAGGCAATTCAAAGTTAGTCCAAAAATAAAGTCTGAGCAGTTATGGTATGGTTGGAATACATATGAAGTTTTTCAAAGTGAGTACTTTGAAGGTAAACATTCTTTTGCATACAGATTTTCTGTATGTTACTAAAACTTAGAGTCGTTTTCTTATTCTTTCATTCCCTAAGAACTATCATTATCTCTCCAATAAATACTGTTTTATGCCGAAGTTGGACAGAGTTGGTTTGTGTTACTTACACTTAAAAATACTAATTGACACAAAATTTCAAACCTGAAGTGAGGTATTCAAATAACAGAACTTAAAATATGATCTTAAATATAAAATTTGGTTTTCTCATGGTATGGAAGGAAGCATGCTCTGGGTTTCATTCTATCCTGACTCAGATCCATTTAATGCACTACAGAAAAAAAACAGTAGTTAAAACTGTTAACTTTTTATTGGGATTGAGATCATACGCCTCACATGAAACTTCAGGGAGTTGGCAGAAAATGTCAGATTATTCAAGGATATCGGTTACTTCTTGTGGCTTTCAGCAAGAATGATATTCAAAATATGGCTAACAACTGGTACAGCCCTGGGCCCTCCAACCAGAATGGATGCCAGGTGCGGAGCTGGGTCCTGAGGTGCTGCTGGGCCCCATGCTGACCCTTTAGTTGTTGGCTGTGGTGTCCTCTAGGATTTCCCAGGGAGGAACGAAGGCACCAGGGAAAGGAGAAGAGTAGTGAAGGGACTACAAAGAGGCTTAAGGCTATAGCTCTTTCAGTTTGGGTCCTACAGTGAATGATTCAATATCACTTTGGCCTTCAGGAAGATCCTGCAAGAAACAAACCCTTGTCCAAGTTGAACCATGAGATAGAAGCAGAAAGAGAGCCAAATACAGCTGACTTTTCTCCTGTCACCAGTAATCCAGGACCTCTGAAGGTGAGCTGAATTCTCAGAGTGAGTAAAAAAAAGCAGAGTGATGATGGAAACAAGGTGAACATGAAGCAGGGCACAGGATCGTCCTCACAAATGGGGAGAATGTGCTCCCTGGTGCTTCTCTCACCACACAGGCTCCTCTATACCTTTTCTTTCTCATACTTGATGTAAGACTGAAATCTGGCTGCTCTACAGAAAAGGGAGAACTTAACCCCACTCTCCTAAACATGTCCTGCTGTGTGCTTATGCCCATCAGAAGCGATCATTTTCCCACTCTTAAACACTCCCCAGTGAGTTATACCCTGGGATAGGGAGGAGATGACTCTGCCTCCCTGCAGGCCTATTGCATTGGGCTGTGCCATGCCAGTGCAGGCTGAAGTGTGGTCCAGTGGGCAGAGCCCCCAGGCCTGTTGCAAAGAGATGGAAACAGTAAGGTAATGGGGTATGGCCCAGAGTTAAGAATCATGATTTTAAAATTTATTGCTTAAGTTACTAGTTATAAATTTCCCCAGGTATTGAACAGACTGGCAGCCTATTAGGATTTTAAGGAAGTTAAACTAACAAAGAAAATCCAGCTTATAAAAAAAGCCTGTGATACTGAACTCCTAAAACAGTTCCCAGGCTTGAAAATCAATAGGAAGGGGACCACTGAAGCAGCTCCCTGAAGAGGAGTCATCCCTACATGCTGTTTAACCACAGTCCTGGAGGTCAAACAGATACAGGAAATCTCACCAGGAGGAGACGGAGGAAGCCACACTGGCCAACAAAGCACAGAAACAGAGAACATGCTATGGGCCAGGATGGCAAGTCTCATGCATTTTCAGCTTCCCCCTTTATAGATGGGTGCTCCTGTTGTGGTTTTCCTGCTTTTCCTCTATTACTGATTCTTCAGTATGTTGGGGATGCTTAAATTTATCAATTAGCCATAAATTGACAGACTAAAAGAAGCCACAACCAGACTATACCCATCACCCAGGGGTCCTGGCCTTGAAGCTAGAGTGGATAACTGGATATGATTTGTGGTGATCTTCCTTTCAGGAAGTGGTGGTGAATGCATATGTGATTTCACATGGGACAACTGTGATACACTGGGAATTCTGGAATAGGAAGGATGGGAATAAAGGTTAGTGTAATCCTGGGGTAGCCATAAAGTAGAATGTAATAGACAGTGGTGGTTAGAATGTAAGAGATTATGGTACAAATTACAAGGGAAATAGACTTAGCCCAGCAAACTTTCCTTTCCCCTTTTTGTATTAAGAGCTTCTGCTCTGCTGGCTTAGATAGTGACCAGTGAGACTAGGCCCGGCCACTCATAAGCCTCCATTGCCCTGTGATGTGATTTGTTCTGGTGTGGTCACATGACCCAAGCAAACATGAGGAAAAATAAGCTTTCCCTGCTGATGGTGGTTTGCTGACCAAGGTCACTACCACTTGGAGAAGAGATAAGAACTGGACAGTGACAATACTAGTGGTGTTGACTACCCAATGTCAGATCCTTAGGCCCCAGTTCTTAGTTTTCATACCTTTTCCAAAGGTTTTGTGAGCTCTTTCTTTATATATATGCTACCTCTTTCTTTATATATATTCTATGCATTTGGATATCCATAGTTATATATCTATTTAATATAATTCTCTATATAATATATAAAACATAGGAGTTTAGTTTTCTTCACTTGCAACCAAAAAAGTACCATATAATATCAACTTGAATTCTATAACTAACAACAGCATGATCAAAATGACCCCTGAAACACACAACATGTATTATTTAAATAAATCTGCCATTATGTTTAGAAAACTTACACACAGAATGCCGTGAAAGAATAAAAGCTGCTAAAACACATGTGACATTTCTGTACGTAAAAAGTAGGACAATATTTTAGAATTTATTTAGCCATTTATTCAAAGCACTTTCACACCTCAATTAATCCTCACCAAGAAACAAACAAGTCAGCTAGTGATGATAATAGCAATTATTTATTAAGTACCTACTAAGTGCCAGGTGTTTATGTAGACACTTTGCATGCATTATCTCTAATACAGTGGCTCTGCATTGTAAGGATTTGTGTCCCAGTTCACAATAGGGAACTGAGGTGCAGAGAGGTTCAGTAATTTCACCAAGTTTAGTCAGCAGGCAGCATGGCAAGGTCTGAAGTCCAAATCTGATGCTTCCAAAATTTGCATACTTTACCCCATACTGCATGGCATTCCCTGTCTACATACTGGGACCTCATACGAGGAGTAACTACTTGACCTGTTGAACCCGACATCTTAGAAACAGAGAGATCTGGGGCGCTTGGGTGGCTCAGTCGGTAAGCCTCTGACTTCAGCTCAGGTCATGATCTCACGGTTCATGACTTTGAGCCCTGCATCGGACTCTGTGCTGACAGCTCAGAGCCTGGAGCCTGCTTCAGATTCTGTGTCTCCCTCTCTCTCTGCTCCTCCCCCACTCACACTCTGTCTCTCTCTCAAAAATAAATAAACATTAAAAAAATTAAAAAAAAAAACAGATCTGGAAAAAGAAGTCAGCTGAGACGGAACACAGGACAGTAGAAAGATTGCACATTGTCGTCAGGTAATGTTCATGGATCCCTGCAATGGTATGGCTGTTCCGTCTGCGTGGCTTTTCTGTGCTGCCTCAGTACAAAAGCATCTGACAACAGAATGTGAACAGCAAAGAGTTTTCTCTAGAAATCAAGAGAAATAAAAACTAAAGAGTGGTGAGGGCCAGGGAGAAGGCAGTGCATGAACACAAGCATGTGCTGTCTGTGAGCAGCAGCTTCCCAGGGCAGGAGTGGCAGGACAGGACAGCACAGCCACGCTGGACTGGGGCTGTCCAGGACAGATGCCTCCCATTGTTAACGGGAGCGCTGCATTGATCAGTGCTGCCAAATGCTCACAGGGCCTGGAGGACCCCCGTGAGGACTGCCAGCTGCTATTGATTATCTGCTGAGTGGTCTTCCCAGTTGCAGAGCAAAAAAGAAGGTTGCCAGGAGGCTGAGGAAGGTGGCTTTCCTCTTCCATCCACAGTGGGCACAGCAGGCCTTTAACCAGAAATGCAAATGCCTTAGGCTTAGGGGAGATGCAAATTCTTTGCTGGTTTCCTTACTTGCACTGCTCTGTGATCTGTTCCTGCTCAAAACTAATCTGGGAACTAATATTCACTTTTATTTGTATATTTGCCAGCCTGATCACACCCCAAAGGCTGGGGAAATCAGGACCCCCAAGATAAGAGTCCTTCTCCTTTCTTCTGGATTATATCCAGAGTGTTATTAAGGCCCTTGGCATCTTTTCCAAATCTTGCTTTTAGAAACAAGATGCACTTCAGCTAATTATTTTTACCTAATGAAAAATGTCTGCTTGAACTGGACTCATTTCCCCCAGGGGTTCTGGTCTCTCTAGGAAATAACGGAAAACTTTGACATGTTTTTCCTTTCACAGGCTGGAAACATATTTATTTTGCAGTTGATACAAAAGGATCCTTTGTGACATTCTTGCTTGAGGACACATTTCCAGCTCTAACTGTGTTATTAGCCATACCCTTTGGAGAATTAGTAATACACAGCTAGGAAGGGAATGAAAATACTGATTCAATAAGCTGAGCTCAGGAAACATGACCGAGTCAGAAATAAGAAGGAATGTGCAATGTCAGGTTCCGGACAAGATTAGAGAGAAAGACTGGTAAACTAGAGGGAAATCACACTTTGTCAGAACCAACCAAGTCTCTCATGTCCCCTTTGTATCCTCTGATGTCAGCACTGAGTCCCAAGAAATGAGGGACTCTGATGAGTATTGGTGAATCAGTTCAGTTAAAGAATCCAGTGGCCTCGACTTCCAGTTCAAAGTGGCAATGAACAGCAGTTTCTCTATGGTTCTTTCAAACTTTGCATTATAAGACCCAAGAAAGAAATTTAGAGAAATATACAACACCAGAAAATTCAAATTTTGAGTTTTGACAAACTATGAGTCATATTACACTAGTTAGTTTTTTTTAATGTTTATTTTTTATTTTGAGAGAGAGACAGAGTGAGCAGGGAAGGGGCAGAGAGAAAGAAGGAGAGAGAGAATCCCAAGCAGGCTCCATGCTGTCAGGACAGAGCCTAATGTGGGGCTCAATCTCATGAACGTGAGATCATGATCTAAGCTAAAATCAAGAGATGGACACTTAAGTGAGTCACCCAAGTGCCCCCTAAATTAGTTTTGAAAACAAAGCAAAAACAAGGACTTTGTTTCATTATACAGATATATCCTGAAGATAGGTAAGCAGACTCTCTGTACCACCCCCACTGTCTGTCTCTGGTCTCAGAATCAGAGTTTGTAACACATGGATATGGATTTTGAGGGAGCTTGAACACTCTTGTCCTTTCCACCCTTTTCCACCCTTTATGCGCCACCGCCCCTCCTTCCCCCTCCCCCCACACCATGGTACTCAACTCTCCATAGTTAGCAGCTAATAGAAAATGACTCAGCACAAATGGGGGTGGTATTGGTTGGCCCAAAGATTTCTGGGAGGCACAGCCCCATTTGTATAGAAGCTTGTAACAAATGGGCTCACCCATGGTAGCCCATGGGTCTAGGGTGCCAGGGACCAAGGTGGTAACTGAAGATTTTGGTCCAGTATCACTAAAGTAGTGATACCAGGTCACTCTTTTATTGAGATTTAAAAATGTATCAACATGGGGGATGTAGTTTATGTATTTTCTTTTGTGTGTGGTGTGTTTCATATTTCTCAAGTTTTACCAGCAGAAGTTATCCTATCTTAATATAATGAATTAAGTAGCTTTCATCTTAGTATATGTTCCAGGATATTTTATATATAGCATGGGAATTGCCCGTTCCTTGAAAAGGCTGAAAGGATAAAAGAATACAATTATCTGGGCTCAGTATTTTTGGGATATGGTTCTCAAACTTTAAACATTTGTTCTATAATTATTACTCATGTAATTCAAGTTTCTACTACTTCTTAGGTAATTATTATAATTTATACTTAAATATTATGATTCATCAGGATTTAAAATTTTATTGATGTAGACTTGATACACAACATGCCTTGCCTTGCTGAATTGTTTGGGAATAGTCCCTTGATTAATAGGCCCATCAGTACTGACACTCATCTCCGATAAATATCCATTTGGTCCAAGTTAACATGTGGAAGGATCAGGATCTGGATCCAGATCTTACCTTCAAAGATACCTGCTGTCTTGAAATCCACTTGGTATAAATCTAGAGTCAGGTGACTGTTACTTTCAGTTCAAAAGGCAGCCAGAAAACTCCTTGCTTTTTATTGAAAGTTAATTCTTTATGGTTTCCTATTTCCTTGTCACTTCCAGGTGTTGGTTTTCCTGACATTACTTAGCCTGGGCATTCATGTATTAAGTAGCCCCACTAGACAGAAGGTAAGCTCTGAGACAACCAGTGGGGAGGTGGTAGAAGTGCCCCTGTCATCTCCCCAATCTCTGAATATCCAAGTGTCCCAGGCTTTAGCTCTCTCTTGCTCTCTCTCTGTTTCCTACTTATCCTCACTCCCAAGGTGATCTCGTTCAGACCCATGGCTTAAATGCCATTTGTTTATCAGTGATTCTCAAATTTTTACCTCTCTCCCTTATACTCATACCTCTTATACCCAATTACGTTCTTGACTTCTTCACTTTGATATCTAATAGATAACTCAAAATATGTTCAAAACTGAACATTTTTTACCAGTTTTATTAAGGGTGCTGGCCTCTTGTGCAGTTGAAAATCCTTCTATGACTTTTGACTCCCCCAAAACTTAACTACTAATAGCCTACTGTTGACTGACAGCCTCACCGTTAACATAAACAACTAACACATATTTTGTATATTATATGTGTTATATATGATATACTTACAATAAAGTAAGCAAGAGAGAAGAAAGTGTTATTGAGAAAATCACAAGGAAAACATGCTTATAATACTGTACTGTATTTATCAAAAAAAATCTACATGTAAGTGGACTCATGCTGGTCAAACCCATGTTGTTCAAGAAACAACTGTAGATATAAAAAGAAAGGGAGAGAGAGAAGAAAAAAAATGTGACTTTTTTTCCTTGTGATGGCAACTTTTAGGGTTTAATCTCTCTTAACTTTTATATGCACATTCAGCAGTGTTGACTAAAGTCACCATGTTGTATATTACAACCCTAGTAACTTATTTATCTTGTATGCTTGTACTTTGGACCATCTTTCTCCAACTGAACTCTTGATTTCCTTTCCCCAAGTCTCCCCCTCCTCAAGTTTTCCCTACCTTGGTAAATGGCAATTCCATTTTAAGAATTGCTTAGTATAAAAATCTTGGAGTGGTACTTAACTCTGCTCTGTCTCTCCTACATATGTCCAGTCCATTGGTAAATCAAGTTGGTTCTTCCTTCATGACATACCCAGAATGAGACACACTTCTCACTACCTCTATGTGGCAGCTCAAGCCACCATTATCTTTTAGATTATTGCAGTAATCTCCTGATAGTTCTCCTGGCTTCTACCCCTTCTTCTCAATCAATTTTCCACATAACAGCTGGAGGGATTAATTTTAAAACAAAGTCTGACAAAATCATTCCTCTGCCCCAAACCCACTAGTGGCTTCTCATCTCACTAAGAGTAAAGTTCAAAGTCTTCGCCCAGGTACCCCCCCACCCCCAGCCTCTGGCCACATCTATGAATTCCTTTCCTCCCTCTGCTGCAGCCTCCCTGGTTTCCTTCCCCTTCGTCAGACAGCCAACCAGATTCCTATCTTGGGTATTTGCACTTGTTCTACCTATTTGGGAAGTTTTCCCACCATAACCCCAGGGGTGACTTTTTTCATTCCTTTAGATAGCTCCACGTTTTTCACCTTCTCTGGAATGACTTTCCTAATCCCCCTGTGTGAAGTAGCACCCTCTCCCTGTCATCTTGTGCTCCCTCCACTCTCTGCCTTATTTTTCTGCATACCACCTAATACATGAGGCTTTAATTTACTTGGGTATTGTTTCTCTCTGAGGGACTTCACAAGAGTAGGGACTTTGTTATGTCACTGCTATATTTTCAGCACTACACTCAGTAGGAAGCTTCCAGTAAATATTTGTTGAATGAATGAATGAATGAATGGGGAATCTACAACTAGTTCTGTACTCTGGCCCTCATCCTGCAATAAGGAGGGCAGGCTCCTGGGCCAATTTGGGGTATCTGGCCCAATACCTGGCTGTCTCCAACTCCCTTCCTTTATTCAAATCATGCCAACCCACCAGTTCTCAGTGTATCTCACTAAAGATAGCCCTACTGTGCAGTGTTTACCCCTGCAGCTTGTCTTGGTGCTTGTGGAAAGAAGCCAAAATATTCATGGAGCTGGATGAGTTTTTCAAGTCACTGATTCCAGAATTCAAATACATACTTTTTATTGTTTTCCTGTAACTGAACTTAAGTTAGCTGTCAAGACTGTATTTCCACTAATGGTTGAAAACTTAATCTTGCCAATTCAAGGTAGCTCAGATACTTCTAGTTTTAAGGCAATTTGAGATTTTTATCCCCCCTTTTATTTTTGTCCTCCTCTTTGGGACAAGGTTGGGGGTAGGGAGGCTGAGCTACCTGCAGTCACTGTGGGAAGAGAAACTCTGCTTTGAAAGCATCTTCTCCCTTTGCTAGTCCATGCTCATTTCTACACATGTTCCTACCTTGCCCTCAGGCGATAGGTACCATGCATGTTGCATCTTCCTTCCTCAGTCTGAGCACAGACCCCTTTGGAACATAGCTGTCTCAGAATTTCTGCGGACCCTTGGGGACTCAGGAACGCTAGGCTGGAAATTAAAGACGTATCCTGGTTTTATGGAGCCTGCACTTTGTGTAATTTGCGGGGCCTCTTTTAAGAAAAAAAAACCATACAAAATTAGAAACAAAAGTGACCTTTTCCGTAGAATGGGAGACCACAAGTTACGCATTTAAAAAGCCAGCGTATCATAGCCATCACAAAATCTAGAAAAATACTTTTAATTATTACTGTCAGCTCAGTAATACTTTTGTCTAATTTTTTGGCATATTTCTCAATTGTCTCTTTTATGACCATAATTTAGAATATTGTTTCTTTGAATAGAATAATAGGATAATTCAGTCTTTCCTCTTGTATGGTTGGTAAAACATGTGGCTTCACACATAGACACACTCTCTGTTGGTAGCTTTATTATAAGTTTGTGCCTTACCAACAAATATATTCTGGTAAATTATATTTTGTATGATTCTCATTTAGAAACAAACAAGTTGAGTTTGTTCCCAATAGGAGGGACCTTCCTTTTTGACGAGATGGTAAGGAGAACTAAATCCTCACTTTACATTTTTACACAACTATTGTTTGGAAGAATTTCCTACAGATTAATTTCTGGTCCCATACATTTCAGATGTGTTTTCTTCTCCACTAACTGCATGTTTCCAGTAGTTCTGGGCACCAGAGGGCATATTCGTATTACACATTTTCTTAGGCACTGCATCTTCCTATCATGGTGCCAGATGAGATGGTACCGTTTAAGGTAATAGGAGTATTCTTGGAAACTATTGCTGCACCAGAATGGCTGTACAAGGAAGTGCCTACTAGCCATATAAGTATATCCAGACATAAGTATCTGGAATGTACTCTCAACACAGCTTTCTTTTTACAGATCCCAGTTTATGGCCATCCCCTCTAAGGGAATTATGATGGAGGGGCAGGTGGAGAAGAGAGACAGTGGTCTTAACTGATTGCAGTTAAGATATATTACTTGCGAACACATTGTTGAACATGTCCAAGGATTTGTGAATGGGAGGTCCCTGAACCTAAGCTTCCTTTCCTTCATGGTAAATCCCCTTTGCTGGGAAGTGCTGATTGTGTGAGCTGTCCAAGGCACATCTACCCCAACCCCTCCATGGGACACCGTTTAGGAGCAATTTGCCATTTAGGAGCAATATGTGGTGAGGCTTGCATCTCCTGGGCTATACCCTGACAAGTGAATCCCAAGGACACATGCTCTGCTGTCATATTAGTCCTCAATATACATCTCAGATTCCCATCACATGTGCAGCACCTGAAACTTGACACAAGGGCCTGAGTCCATTCTTAGTGACCCTGAGAGCAACCAGGTTCTCATGAAATCCCCTCTAGCTTTCCCTTGCTGTTGACTGATGGAACTCTCACCTCATCTGGAAAAGAAAATTTTTATTACATCAAAACATCAAAAATTGTATTACAGAGTTTTTTTTCAAACTCTATATTTTATGGTATATACTCTTTACCTTTGGTTCTCTAGGCATGTTTTCTTTTGAGCCATTTTTTTTTTTAAGAATTCAAAATAAATACTCTTTCTCTCTCATGTACCCAGTTCTTCTAAATCAATAGTGCATTGACTTTTAAGACTATGTTCTTGGGCGCCTGGATGGCTTAGTGGGTTAAGTGTCCAGCTCTTGATTTTGGCTCAGGTCATGATCTTATGGTTCATGAGTTCGAGCCTCACAGCAGGCTCTATGCTGACAGTGCTGAGTCTGCTTGGGATTTTCTTCCTCTCTCTCTGCCCCCCTCTACTCACACTCTCTGTCTCTCTCTCTCTCTCTAAATAAACTTAAAATTTTTTTTTTAAAAAAGACTATGCTCATAATCAAATATTTGCAAGTCTGTTTAAGAATCCAAAAGTCAAGGGGCATCTGGGTGTCTCAGTCCGTTAAGCGTCCAACTCTTAATTTTGGCTCAGATCAAGATCTCACACTCTGACAGCACAGAGCCTGCTTGGGATTCTCTCTCTCCCTCTCTCTCTCTCTTTCCCACCCCAACTCATACTCTTTCCCTCTCTCTCAAAATAAATAAATAAACATTAAAAAAAAAGGAATCCAAAAGTCAAGAAAATGACTCTACATTGTATATATGTTTGCTTCCTCTGAATGTTGTTTGAGAAAAAGGCTAAAGCCTAAAGCAAAGATGGTGGAGTATGGAACAGGGAAAAGCAACCTATTAATATCTCAACATATATTTCTGTTCTAGGAAGTATTGGTTTGGGCTTCCAGGTACCAGAAAGATTAGCCAAAATAATTAGTCAAATGAAAGGGCTGTGATCTCAGTAAGGGTCTCATTGCACATAAATAGAAAAGAATTTAATAGAGGAAATTAGTTGCTTCCAAGTTTTTGGAAGGGTTAGAAAAGCAGGTTCTAGGCTAGGTCTCTAGGAATGACTTTTAGAACAAAACTGACTGAAAGAACTGCTATCCGTGCTATGATTTGAAAGTTGGTGGATCAGGAAGCCACTGTACCCCATGCTGGCCCCAGGATCATATAGCATTCTGGTTCTAACTGGGGATCAAAAAGCTGCCACCGGCTATATATGCCAATTAGAGCCACATCAGAAGTATGAATGCTCATGTGCCACCACCTTCCTCCCTGAAGAACTCAGTTCTAAATTCAGGTCTCAAATGAGTGCATCTGACCATCCTAGTTCAGGGAAGTGTGGGACACAGTTTTTAGCTTCTCAGCTTCTGTGGCAGAGGAAGGCACACTAGGAGGAGGTTGGAAGAGATGTTAGTGCCCTGATCTGCTATCCATCTGTTACAGCTGTGTACCATAACCCACCTCTGGGAACCTAAGACCAACTTCTCAGGACTAGCAGCTCCTCAGGACAAGTTCCCAAGACCAGTTTTCAGACCAGCTCCTATTCCATCAAGGTGCTAGGCCACACATAAAAGGAACATCCCCCACAACGTAGTGTCTGTGAATTTGCATCCAAGATACCTGACTTAGCCACTCAACCTAGCAGCTTCTGCCACCCACATCTTTGCCTCATCTCTTCTGATTGGCATATAATCCATTTCATTTTGGCCCTTATCCCAGGCAAGCTTATATCTTCTTTTGCCTGATGGAATTCTACAGATGGCTTACACAGCCCTAAGACTGTCCATCCCCATGAGACGCCCTTGAATACGGGCATCTTCTTCCACTTTCATCCAATTTGTCTTAGTTTCTGGGGTGTGACTTGTTTACAGCCAAATCTTGATACTGAAAATGATCTAGTTTTACTTTTTCAACAACAAGCTTGGGGAAAAAAATCTCATTTTTTTGTACAACTTTATGCTATGTACAATGCTTTCCTAGAAGGGTCCTAACATCAATGATTGAAAAATTTGATTTCTTGAAGACACAACAAGAAAGATTCAGTCCTATTGTGGTTTGCACTGTGAGAATCTTACTTTTCTCAATAAATATGCATCTTGGCTATAAAATATTGTGTTGGATCATGACCCCATTAATTTCTGTAAATGAAATTTCAATTCAGTTTATTATATGATACTAAATGATGTCAGACCAACATTAAATAAGCCTGTGGAAACAATCATCCTTCAATCATGGAGAAATTGAAAGCCACATTATATTCATGACTGAGCATAAATAACATGTTTAGACTTAATTGTTTAGGAAAAATAGATGCATAAATTAGCTCTTCCCTAATTTTAGTTTCATTTATCATGCCATTTTAATACCTCTTAATTTACTCATTCACAGAGTCAGTACAGAAAGGTATGAAAAACATTAATCTTCATCTCATAATAATTTTAGTAAAGGTCTCTTTACATTTACATGTCTAGGAAGGATTTTCCTTCCACTGTGACAATAAATTCAGCTCAGTATGTTGGTTGGACATGTGGTGGGAGAAATAGACAAAAGTTATTCCAATGCACATGGCTACCTGGGATCCTCCAACAGTGCCATCAGGTGTCCTTTCTGGGACATGATCTTATTTCTGTCACCCTGGCCCCAGTACCCTGGGAGAGGCCGCACTCATATGAACACATTTCACATCCGCCTTCTGACCTCCACATTGACCACACAGGAAACCCTCATGGCTGTGCCTATGTATTGCACACTGATGCCTTCTGCACTCCTGCTATTGCTTAGATCAATCTGCCACTCTGCCTCTAGACCTCTTACCCTTGAGAGTGTCCTTAGGCAGGGTGTACCCTAGACTGTAGCAGTGCCCCTCAGAATGAGGGCAGTCTTACTTAATATGGATCTGTACTCTTGCCCACTTCTTCCCTTTTTGGCAGAGTGCCAAATCTTCACTGTACTTTTCTCCTTTTTCTGTCCATGTCCACATGTCCCTTGCATGTTCACAAGGACATGGAGCCAAGGTATTATAGGCAAGAAAATTCTAAAAGGATCTGTCTCCCAGACCAGGAATGAAGAATAGCAATCAAACATTCATCCACTTATATACTTGGGAGCCTCTGTGCTCCTCTGAACCCATTCCTGCCTTCCAACACACACACACACACACACACACACACACACACACACACACAGCCTGTGTAATGGCTGGTAATTCGAAGAAGGACACACATAAGCTATGGGAGGAAAAAAATTTGAGATCTTGTATACCACCGACCCCAGAGCAGAGTTGTTGGGTGACAATGGGAGATGCTGCCTCTGAAGCTAGGGCAGAGATAACTTCAAATCTGCCATTTAAAATCAGTCTATTCCGATGCCGATATTTACAGATGGCCCCACCATTACTTTCTTGCTACATTACTTTTGTTTGGTTTTGTTTTAAAGCTTTGTTTTTTGTTTTGTATGAAAGATAAATTTAAAAAACATAAAAGAAATCTCTCCACATTTCTTATATCTATCTCTTGAGCCCAAGATGTCACAGTCCTTACACAGTTTATCTCTTCAGTCCAGCAGAGTAACAGATACCTTTTAAAAACATATATTATGGAATATTCCAGACACATAGAGAAGTATAAAGAATGATATAGCAAACAGATAAGTACCTACCATCTATTTGACTTCAGATATAAAATATTATCAACACATTTGGAGGAGGAGCCAAGATGGTGGAACAGCATGGAAGTTTTTTTGCATCTCGCATCCATGAAATACAGCCAGATAAACACTAAACTATCCTGCACACCTAGAAAACTGATTTGAGGATTCACACAAAAATCTGCACAACCTGAACCACAGAACTCAGCAGGTACGTGGCACAGAGAGGTGAACTGGGGGAGACAGAAGTCGCGAAGGGCAGAGAGCTGTTTTTGCTTATGGAGAGAGGATGGAGATGGGGGAGAGTACGGGAAAAGCACCCTCCCAAAAGCAGCTGGAAAGAAAGTCCAAAACTGGAAACAACTGCCGGGACTGAAAAAAAAAAGGGGGAGAAAGGAGAAAAGAAATGGTTTAATTCCATTAAGACTCTATAAACAGAGCGAGAGCAGAGTGTGAAATCCCACAGCTCCATACCTGGTGGTGCTCTCGTGGGAAAGGCAAATCCTCAGGAGCAGGGTGAGGTCTAGGGGGTCCTCAGGCCACATGGGAAGAAGCGGTTCCCCTGCTGGGAAGACATTTGGTAGAGTCCATGTGGCCATGCCAGCAGACCCCAGAGGTCCCAGAAGACCCCAGAGAACAACCACATTCATTGGTGCTGGAACAAGGTTGTTAAGGGTGAAGCCTGGTGGCAGTTGTGTGTTGTGATTTTCCATAATTCCTGAAACGTTTCTGCTACATGATCGCGTGAACTTTTTCTGGGGCAGGTTGGCACCCAGCCACTGTCTCTGGGCATCGGCAGCAGCATGGTCCTGCAAACGTTCCTGGATGTGGCTGGCACACAGTCATTGCTCGGTGAGACTCTTCTGCAGAGAGTCAGAACGGGTCAAAACTGCAGTCTCTGAGAAGTGAGGGGTTGGGAAACATAGCCCCATCTGAGATAAAATTCAGGAGGGAGGTGCTGCCTGGCAACCTGAGAGCCTGGTCACAGACAGTGTAAAAGCGGGAGTGGACAGAAGCTGGAGACAAAGGACGGGTGTGTGATTGCTGATTAGGGAGAACAGAGTTCCTATTACTAGACACTGGGTGGCTGGTTGATACCATTTTCACCCCTCCTACACGTGCCCATACACACATACAAGGCGCCACAACAATCCACCCCAGTAAGCTAAGCAGCGCCATCTAGTGGAGAATGGAGCTGTTACACTAAGCCCCACCCAACTGGGCCAACCTTGCTCTTCAGGAACACCTCACTGCTTAGCTTCCGGACTATAAAGTTCTTCACAGTTTGACTTCTAGGGGAAAACGATGTGATTTCAATTGTATTTCAGTCTGTTCACTGGTCCATCTATTCAATTTTCTTTTCTTTTTCTTTTCTTTTTCTTGAATACAGAAAAAGAAAATTTTATTTTTATTTTCAATTTTTATTAAAAATATTTTTCTTTATTTTTTTCTACTATAGGTTTTACTTTTTTGTAAAATTTTCAAATTCTATTTTACTTTAATCATTTCACTTTATCCTATATCATTGTATTCATTTTTTCAAATTTTCAAAAGTTTTCCTTTTTTTCTTCTTCTTTTTTTACCCCCTTTTTCTCTAACCTATCAAGGTCCTTTCAACAACCAGATGAAAACACACCTAGGATCTATCATCATTTATTTTATTTTATTTTGTGTTGTTCTTAATTTTTTAAGTTTAATTATTTTTAGCTTATTAATTCCTTTTCTTCCTTCAAAATGATGAAATTATGGAATTCACCCCAAAAGAAAGACCAGGAAGAAATGACAGCCAGGGAATCAATCAACACAGATACAAGCAAGATACCTGAACCAGAATTTAGAATCACGATAATAAGAACACTAGCTGGGGTTGAAAATAGATTAGAATCCCTTTCTGTGGAGATAAAAGAAGTAAAACTAGTCAGCATGAAATAAAAAATTCTATAACTGAGCTGCAATCTCAAATGGATGCCACAGCGGCAAGTTTGGATGAGGCAGAGCAGGGAATCAGCTATATAGAGGACAAACTTATGGAGAATAATGAAGCAGAAAAAAAAAAAGAAGACTAAGGCAAGAGAGGGCCATTTAGAGAAATCAGTGGCTCATTAAAAGGAACATCAGAAACATAGGGGTCCCAGAAGATGAAGAGAGAGAAAGGGGGGTAGAAGTTTTCCAACTCATAGTGGAAAACTTTCCTAACTTGGGGAAAGACACAGACATCAAAATCCAGGAAACACATGGCACAAAAACAGACACTCAGATCAGTGGAACAGAATAGAGAATCCAGAAATGGACCCACAAATGTATGGCCAACTAATCTTTGATAAAGCAGGAGAGAATATCTAATGGAATAAAGACAGTCTCTTCAGCAAGTGGTGCTGGGAAAACGGGAGAGTAACATGCAGAAAAATAAACCTGGACCACTTTCTTACACAATATACAAAAATAAACTCAAAAGGGATGAAAGACCTAAATGTAAGACAGGAAGCCATCAAAACCCTTGAGGAGAAAGCAGGCATAAACCTCTTTGACCTTGGCCACAGCATCTTCTTACTCAACACGTCTCCAGAGGCAAGGGAACAAAAGCAAAAATGAACTATTGGGACCTCATCAAAATAAAAAGCTTCTGCACAGTGAAGGAAACACTCAGCAAAAGTAAAAGGCAACTGATGGAATGGGAGAAGATATTTGCAAACAACATATCATATAAAGGGTTAGTATCCAAAATCTATACAGAACTTATCAAACTCAACACCCAAAAAACAAATAATCCAGTGAAGAAATGAGCAAAATAAATGGGCATTTTGCACTGCTGGTGGGAATGCAAACTGGTGCAGCCACTCTGGAAAACAATATGGAGGTTCTTCAAAAAATTAAAACTACCCTACTACCCAACAATTGCACTACTAGGTTTTTATCCAAGAGATATAGGTATGCTGTTTCGAAGGGGCACATGCACCCCCATGTTTATAGCAGCAGTATCCACAATAATCAAGAATGGAAAGAGCCCAAATGTCCATCAACGGATGAATGGATAAAGAAGATGTGGCATATATATATATATATATATATATATATATATATATACACACACACACACACATACATACACAATGGAGTATTACTCAGCAATCAAAAAGAATGGAATCTTGCCGTTTGCAACTACATGGATGGAACTAGAGGATATTATGCTAAACGAAATTAGTCAGAGAAAGACAAATATCATATGACTTCATTCATATGAGGACTTAAGACACAGAACAGATGAGCACAAGGGAAGGGTAGCAAAAATAATATAAAAACAGGGAGGGGGACAAAACATAAGAGACTCTTAAATATGGAGAACAAACAGAGGGTTACTGGAGGGGTTGTGGGAGGGGGGATGGGATAAATGGGTAAGGGGCATTAAGGAATCTACTTCTGAAATCATTGTTGCACTATATGCTAGCTAACTTGGATGTAAATTAAAAAAATGAATTAAATTTAAAAAATATTATCAACACATTTGAAGATCCTTGTATCCTTCTTTATTCAATTTTCCTCTTCCCAAGAGGAAAGTACTATTCTCATTTTAATTTTTTATTTTAGAGAGAGAGAGTGTGTAAGCAGGGGAGAGGGGCAGAGGGAAAGAGAGAGAGAATCTTAAGCAAGCTCCATGCTCAATGCAGAGACTGACACGGGGCTCAATCCCACAACCTTGGGATCATGACCTGAGCCAAAATCAAGTCAGACACTTAACCGACTGAGCCATCCAGTCGCCCCTGCTATTCTGGTTTTAGTCACACACGTTTCTTTTCTTATGTTCCTTGATCTACTTACTTTCAGATAAATTCAGAAAAAGTTAGGATTGTTTCATGGCCCCCCCTCTCCCCGTGGTGCCTGGTTTCAGTGTAGATCTGTATAATGTCAAGGAATGAGGTGTATGGTTTTGATTTGCAGTGAAATACCTGGCTTCTAAGGTGTTTCACCTTTTTCTCACACCTGGCCACCTCCTGTGAAGGATCTCCTTGAGATTCCTATATCCCCTACCAGCCCCAGCCAGTTTAAGGTGCGCCCTCTGCTGGCTCCGCAGGCCCCAGGGCTTCCCACCATTCCTCACTGAAAACAAGAACTTCTCTTGGGGATGCACAATGCTCTGGAAGCCAATACTCCAGTTCAACCAGAGTTTCAAAAACTGTGCTTTGCAATTTCATCTGAAGAAACATTTGCTTCAATAAAAATATATGAAAGGTCCTCATTTATTTAATTGGCATCCATTCTTGGACATGTATATACTTCAGTTGCCATCTCTATACATACAACTTGGTCCACAGTATAAATTCCTACTTATAACATTTCAAGATTAAAGAAGATACACGTTTCAAAGAATTTTGGTACCAAACTGCTCCCTGAAAAAAATTGTGCCTATGCACTTAATCAATGTTTGAGGACAGCTAAGGATTTTTTTAAAATATAGTTTACTGTCCAGTTAGCTAACATAAGTGTATATAGTGTGCTCTTGGCTTCAGGAGTACATATTCATGTATTCATGATTCATCGCTTACATACAACACCCAGTACACGCCCCAATAAGTGCCCTCCTCAATGCCCATCACCCATTTTTCCTTCCCCGCCAGCCCCCCATCAACCCTCTCAATTTGTTCTCTGTATTTGAGTCTCTTATGGTTTGCCTCCCTGTCTGTTTGAAACTATTTTTTCCCTTCTTTTCCCCCGTGGTCTTCTGTTAAGTTTCACATATGAGTAAAACCGTATGACATCTGTCTTTCTCTAACTGATTTCACTAGACATAACATCAGTTCCATCCACATTGTTGCAAATGGCAAGATTTCATTCTTTCTCATTGCTAAGTAGTATTCCATTGTATATATAAACCACATCTTCTTTATCCATTCATCACTTGATGAACACTTGGGCTCTTTCAATAATTGGCTATTGCTGATAGCACTGCTATAAATATTGGGGCGCATGTGCCCCTTCAAACGAGCACTCCTGTATCCTTTGGATAAATACCTAGTAGTGCAATTCCTGGGTCATAGGGTAATTCTATTTTTAATTTTTTGAGGAACCTCCACACTGTTTTCCAGAGCAGCTACACCAGTGTACATTCCCACCAACAGTGCAAGAGGGTTCATGTTTCTCCACATCCTCGCCAACATCTGTTGTTTCCTGAGTTGTTCATTTTAGCCACTCTGACCAGTGTGAGGTAGTATCCCAGAATGATTTTGATTTGTATTTCCCTGATGATGAGCAATGTCGAGCATCTTTTCATGTGTCTGTTGGCCATCTGGATGTCTTCTTTGGAAAAATGTCTATTCATGTCTTTGAGGGCAGCTAAGGATTATGTCTTCCAGGTTGTACACTTTGTTATACGTCTATTAACTTCAATTTATTGATCACGTGATTAAAATTCTCTTAATACTAAGTTTTATCTATTTGGTTTGCTAGATTGATTGGTGGTATGTCAAAATATCCCACTATTGTCTTATAGCTTATGTTTATCTTAATAACAGTGTATGCTATCTGCACAGCAAGTATAATGATTGTTACACCTTAATTTGGCCTATACATGTTATTAATATTAAATGTATCTAAATTATGTATTTCATTTAATGTGTTTGGACTTGAATTCCTGTCATATGTGTGTGTGTGTGTATGTATATGTGTATATGTGTGTGTATATATATATATATATATATATATAATAAATATGTTCATACACATACACATATACAAATTCAGTAAATGTTGAGGAAATGAATAACAATACTAGCTGAGCCCCTGGCATGAGGTGCATTGAATATAAATCCTGCCTGCCTTTTGGGGAGCCCTTTCCATCATGAGACTGGGCTGTTCCCTCTCATAATTGGCTCTTTGAAAAAATCACCCTCATTTCAAATTTGATTTCCTAATCTTCAAATGAATGATTCCTCTTCCCTCATATTCTTTTATCCTAGTAATTATACCCATTTATCTGATCAAAGGTGAGACATGGCTAATCTCCCCTTGCTTTCCCAACCTGAAATCTGAGGCCTTGGTGGCTGCCAAGAAAGCAGAAGAAAAGTCCATGTAGTGGTGGGTCTTATAATTTACTGTGCTTAAGAACAACCTGAGGAGGCTTGTTAAAATTGAGAATCTTGGGCTTCTCTGTTGCAGATTCTGGTTCAGTAGGCTGAGTTGGACCTTGAAATCTGTACTTTAAAAGACCTCCAGGTGATTTCAATACAAGTGGTCTTTAGATGACACACTGAGAAGCACCATCCATAGGAACCAACCTCCTATGGGGATTGTGAGGGTGCCAAACTTGGCAGTTCAGTGCAGGATGACTTCCCCTGCACTGGTATCTCAAAGGGCCTACATTTATCAATTTACAAGGGCAACCTCAATCTGCAAAAAAGAAAATTATTTTCTGAAAAGCTGATTAGGAGTCCTAGCATGTGCCTTTTGTCAGACACCAATGACTATAGGTATCTGCTCATCCCCATTAGCCATCTCTGGCCCAGGGTGTGTCCCTTCAGTGTGCCTGCATGGGATATTCATTTCAAAGGCCAAAAGAAATCCAGGGAATTTGGCTCTGCAGCAGAAATTTCTAAAATACAAGATACTGAAACCAACCCGTAAGTTTGGGCTTTCTAGTTGTTCTAAAGCTATGTGCCACCTTAGAGATGAGTGGCCAATTGAACATTCAAACATGGTTGGAGGAGTGGGGAGATGAAAGAGGAGCAGAGAAACAAGTCAGGGAAGTCTCCCCGTTGCCTATGTCTGGCACCTGGGTGGAGGGTGGGGTTACCTACACATCTGGAGAAGGAAAGAAAGAGATCCATAATTACAAAGCAGTTGAGACTGAATGGTGAATCCTGTGGAAGTTCTCTGATGCCCACTTCCACTCCCCAGGCATCCTCTGTACCACATAGTGAAAGTTTAGTATCAGAGAGACAGAGGTCTTACTTTTACAGAGATCATACATCATACCTATTCACAGGCACTAGTTTTGAAAGACTGCAGTGTTTACATGTTTTTGGAATTAGTTGTCCACATTGAAAGGCTGAGATTTCACATAAAAATTTTTTTTTTCACAGGTTTCTGTAAAATGGGAAGATCTCACCACACTGGGTCTTAATCCTCCTCTGGCAATCTCAATGGGGCTAAAGAGGTTAAGGGAAGCAAGAGAGGCTTGTCAGGGTAACAAGGTCCCCACCCACTCCATCTGGATTCCCCAGACATTGCTTTACCTACCAGTCTCTCTCTCTCTTTTTTTTAAAGTTTATTTATTTATTTTGAGAGAGAGGGAGTGTGCAGAGTGAGCTGGGGAGGGAGGGAGGGAGGGGGAGAGAGAGAGAGAGAGAGAGAGAGAGAACCTCAAGCAGGCCCCATGTGGTCAGCACTGAGCCCGACATAGGGCTCAAACCCACAAACCACGAGATCGTGACCCGAGTTGAAATCAAGAGAGACACTTAACCGACTGAGCCACTCAGGCACTCCCCTACAAGTTCCTTTTGGCCTTACACATGATACTTAAAAGCTGCCTCTTACATAGGCTGATTTTCTCCTCACAAATCATCTGAGAGGATATGAATTACACTCTCTTGTGATGAGGTTCCTGTCTTCTAGCCACTGCCACTGTGGGAAAGACCAGGGGGACTAATGGTATCCCCAGGTCAGCCCTTACCTGCCTAGCATCATGCCCATCAATCCCCTCCCACTGCTCCAGTAATGATCTATAGCTTAGACCTCCAGCAAGGGTGACTGACTCATCCTGGTTTGCCTAAGACATTCCCCATTTTTGCACTGAAAGTCCTGCTTCCCGAAAAACTCCTCAGTCCTGGGAAAACTGAGATAATTGGTCAACCTATCTCCAGCAGACCAAAAAGACTTTGGAATTTGGGACTGTAGGCACCAGAAGCACACCCTTGGGATCCTCTTGCCCTAGCTTTGGAAAGCTCAAAGGGTTGTAGGAGAAGAAATAAGCAACCTATCATAAGAACTTGTGTATGCAGGCAGGGGAGAAGTGGTTTAGGATGTACTGTCTCTAGGAGGGGAAAAATTAGACAAATTAGACTGCTTATTATCCCTTCTTCATATATTTAATGCAGCTGGACAAGGAATTAATGGCTGGGATGGCCAACCATCTAACTTGACCTGGGATTGTCTGTGTCTGCCTCCTGCCTAGCTGGACACTCACTGTCTATCTGGCCTCCTGTACCCAAGGGAGGTGGCTTCTCCTGTAATCATAGGACTGTAAACAGAGATTTTAAAATCATTAAAATTCTCTGGGATCAAGACTCGCTTCATCACACTTACAGCATCACACTTAGACATTTGCCATTCAAGGGTTTTTCAGGTCTATTGTTTATGAAAGTGGAGGTTGGCCTTTACCAGCTTATATGATCCAGTCAGTCATGGAGTTAGGCATAATACAAACCTAGACTGTGCTCACCTATGGCTTTTTTTTAAATGTTATTTTTTTGTCAGTCATAAAATTAATATGCTTTTTATGGAAAGTGTAAAAGATCCAGACAAGTATGAGAAAAATAATCTATTACTCCCCATATAAACTCATTTTTACTGATTAAAAAAAATTTTTTTAATGTTTATTTATTTTTGACAGAGAGAGGGACAGAGCATGAGCAGGGGAGGGGCAGAGAGAGAGGGAGACACAGAATTTGAAGCAGGCTCCAGGCTCTGAGCTGTCAGCACAGAGCCCGACGCGGGGCTCGAACCCACCGACCGCGAGATCATGACTTGAGCCGAAGTCGGATGTTCAACCGACTGAGCCACCCAGGCGCCCCATTTTTACTGATTTTATAGACATACAATTTGTATTGTTCTTTCACTTAGTGTCATTTCATAAGCAAAGAGGACATTAATAATTATTTAATGGCTGAGAGAACATAGGCACAGACCCAATGCAGGTGAAACTAATGCTTAGCTGGCTCTGGGGTAGGAGTAGGGTCCTAGAGCCCTCTGCCATGCTTTTGCCCTTAGTTGCTACATCGTAGGAAGGTTTGGGGATATGGGGGGGTTCCAGAGCAGACAGTAGAATAAAGGTGCACTCGGGCTCTGGATAGTAACTATTAACAAATATGTAAGTATTTCTTGTGTGCATAGGCTATTGACAATGACCAGTAGCTTTAAAAATCTTTGCCGGCATCAAATATGCATAGAGATATATTACAGATATAGATGTGTGTGTGTGTTTATGTGTAATACATGTGTATAGTTTTAAGTTAAAAATTAAATGCTACTAAATGGCTACTAGGAGCTACCACTCAACCGTTTTTTTTTTCTTTTATTCTGGTATTTATTTCTATATTTCAAACATATACACTCATCCACATGCACACCCCACCTGTACTAACAGCAAGTCAATACATATCTAAACATACACACATATATACATATATAAGATATATACATATGTATATGTGTGTAGAAATTATTTACTGACTTTCTATTATTGCAGGTAAAGTTATTTGTTGTCCTTTGGTTATTTGTGTGTTCCTTTTTTTCCCCACTCTTCCATCCTCTCAATATGGTTATATAACAGTTCTGAGGTCAATCTGGATTCAGTGGTTTTTATCATTTCGACTATGCATTTATTGTTCACTGCTGAGCCAAACGAAGTGTTGTGATTTTATCTCCTTTCTTAGACAGGTGGGTTTGAGCCTGACAGGCTGAGTTTGAATCCCACTCTGGTGCCCCACACAAATCACCACTCTTATTTTTTCCTAATATAATGGAGATATCAATGATACTAATTTGTAATGGTGGCTGTAAAAATTAAGGGAGTAATTATGTATAAAAGGACTTAGAATATTAACTGACATATCAGCAGTACTAAGTATATAGCTATAATTATTGTTCAACTTTGTATTTACTTTGGAGTTCATAGTGTCTCATTAAAATTTTGGTTCATTTTCTTTGAATCTCTTAGTCTTTTCAAACTTAGTCTTTTCAATAGTTCTATAAAACATCTCTTAATAAATTTTCACACATTTAACCTATCAGGTAGCCTCTGCGGGTTGGCAGTTTTATGAGGAGTGGTGGGGACTATGGTAAACCAAAGGATATATTCATCAAGAGCTCCTCTGTCTACCTGGTTTTGTTAAGACAGGTTTCACTTTCAATCTGCTGCACAGTTCTCTCTGGAGCTTCCCTGGCTTCCATCTTGGGTTTACCTTGCTTCCCTCTTGTTTGAGATACTTGCTTAGTGAGCCTTTGCCTTTCCTCTTTCTCACTGTAACTTCTCACTTTGGTAAAAAAAAAAAACATACTTCTTCAGTTTCTTAAGATTTGAGTAAGGGTAAATCCAGACATATTTTTTGAGATTTTTCTTGCCAAAATATGCTCTTAGTTTATTCTTCTACTTCATTGAGAGTTGGCTGGATAGGGAACTCTAGGTTGAAAACCATTTTCCTTCAGATTTTTTTTTCTCCTTCAGATTTTTAAAAGCATTTTTGTTTCCTAGCCTCCACTGTTGCAGTTGAGAAAGCCTTCTGCCATTCTCATTTCAGTCCTTTGTCTGAAACCTGAGTCTTTTGTCTGGAAGCATTATAATTTTCTCTGGATCTCCAGAGTTCTGAACTTTAATGATTATGTTGGTGTGTTTTCCCCCTATACATTGCGCTGGACACTGGTTAGACTGTGAAATCTGGAAATAAATATCTTTTGGTTCTGAAAATGTCTCTGCATTTTTTCCTCCTGATTATTTTCTTTCCCACTGGTTTGTTATTCTCCCTTTTTGGAAACTCCCATTAGTTGGAAGTTGGCCATCCCAAATAGATTCTCTGATCTTATTCTCATTTTTGTCTTTTTTTCTACTTGCCAGGAAATAGCCTCATTTTGTCTCCCAAACCTTTTATTGAAAATTTTTTAGCTATCAGAGTTTTAATTTCCAAGATGATACACCACTAATTAGCAGCACATTTCATCTTATGAATAGAATATAATTTACTCAAATCTTCTGATATTGGACACTTAGATGGCTTACTTTTTTAATATATAAATAATGATGTAGTAAACATACCTGTGCATATATATGTAACCACATTCTCTAATGGATTCAATACAATTTTCCAAGACAAAGAAATGAATATTTTAAAGTTTCTAATACATAGCATATTACCAAATTGCTTCCTAGCAGTTTTTGTGCATCTAATGACCACACAGATAGCAGTATTATCATTTAATATTTAAAATTTAAACATTGATGTTTTATTTCAGTTTATTTTATTGACAGTGAAATTAAACTGTTTCTTGGGTTTATTGTGTCTTTATCCTTTTCTATTTATTTATTGCATTTTTAGATTTTTTAATGGATTTTTTTAGCTGTCACATGTTAAGCATATTAATATTTTGTTGGAAATACCTGGAAGTATTTTTAGGTAATGTATTTCATTTTGATATTGTTATAATTGCCAAAAACTTAATTTTGTAAAATCAAATTTATCAATATTTTTCTCTGCTATATAAAAACAGCTGACAAAACCAAATAACAGAGACAATGAGGAAAGATTAGTTACCATAAGAGCATACTAAATATTATAAAGTAATATGTCTTGAAAGCATGTTCAAAGCAATAAGGGAAACTCTGTAATACCATTGGAAAATCTAGTAGAACGTAAGAAATCCAAAGATTTCTAGAAAAGACAAGTAGTTAATAAGCATCTGAAATAAATGTTCAACCTCATTAGTATTCTAAAAAAAGCAAATTAAAACACAACACTAATTTTTGCATGAAATTAGGAAAGATTTAAAATACAATAATAATGGGGAGGAGCCAAGATGGCAGAAGAGCAAGGAAGTTTTTTGTGTGTCTCTCGTCCATGAAATACAGCCAGACTAAAACTAAACCATCCTGCACACCTAGAAAACTGATCTGAGGATTAACACAACAATCTGCACAACTTGAACCACAGACTTCAGCACTTATGTAGTGCTGAGAGGTGAAATTGGGGAACGAGAAGCTTCGGGAAGGGACATGCTTTTGCAGGCAGAGAGAGGACAGAGACGGGGGACAGGGAGAGCATACTGGAAAAGCGCCCCTCCCCAAAAGCAGTTGGAGAGAAAGTGAAAAATTGGAAACAGCCACAGGGACTAAACTAAAAAGGGAAAAAGGAGAAAGGAGAGGGTTTAAATTCCATTAAGACTGTAAAAAAGGGGAGCTCAAAGTCTGCAACTCCGCAGCTCCATACCTGGCGGTGCTCTGGTAGGAAGGGCGAATCCCCAGGAAAAGAGTGGGGTCCGGAGGTTCTCGGGCCACATGGGAAAAAGCGGTCCACTGCTGGAAGAACATTTGGTAGAGACTGTTGAGGCCACCTGGTCTCAGTAGACCACAGAGAACGGCCACATTCGCTGGTGCTGGAACAAGGTTGTTAAGGGTGAAACCTGGTGCCAGATGTGTGTTGTGATTTTCCATAATCCCTGAAAAGCTGCTCCTACACTATCTCAAGAACTTTTTCTGGGGCGGGCTGGCACCTGGCCACAGTCTCGGGGCACCGGCAGTAGCAGGGTCCAGCAGGCGTTCCTGGGTGCAGCCGACATTCAGCCATTGCTCATTTGGCCATTGCTCGGTGAGACCCTCCTGCAGAGGGGCAGAACGGGTCAAAGCAGCAGTCCTTCAGAAGTAAGGGGCTGGAGAAAACAGCCGCATCTGAGACAAAACTCTGGAGAGAGGTACTGCTGGGGCCTGGTCATGAACAGTGAAAAAGCGGGGAGTGGATGAAGCTGAAGACAGAGGACGGGTATGTGATTGCTGATCCAGGAGAACAGAGTTCTCATACTAGAGACTGGGTAGCTAGGTGACGCCATTTTCACTGCTCCCGTGCACACGCATACGCACCTACAAACACCAAACACTCCGCCCCCGTAGGCTAGCAGCTCCATCTAGTGGAGAGCTGAGCCATTACACTGAGCCCCGCCCTACTGGGCCAACCTCGCTCTTGAAGAACAAAAGTCTCACCGCCTATTTAGTTTATGGACTATAAAGTCCTTCATAGTCTGACTTCTATGGGAAAACGAAGTAATTTCAGTCTCATTTCAATCTGTTAGCAGATCCATCTATTCAATTTTATTCCTCTTTTTTTTTCTTTTTCACTTCTTTCCTTTTTCTTGAATACAGAAAGAGAAAAAATTCATTTTTATTTTCAATTTTTTTCAAAATATTTTTCTTTAATTTTTTTACCATACTTTTTACTTTTGTGTAAATGTTTTCAATTTATATTTTAATTCCATCATTTTATTTTAGTCTACTTCAGTGTATTCACTTTTTCAAAATTTCAAACGATTTCCTTTTTTTTCCTCTTTTTTCTCTTTTTCGTTTCTTTTCTATGTGAGCAAATTCCTAGAAACAAATTTCCTAACCTGGGGAAAGACACAGACATCAAATTCCAGGAAGCACAGAGGACTCCCATTAGATTCAAAAAAACCGACCATTGACAAGGCATACCATAGTCAAATTCACAAAAAACTCAGACAAGGAGAGAATCATGAAAGCAGCAAGGGAAAAAAAGTCCCTAACCTACAAGGGAAGACAGATCAGGTTTGCAGCAGACCTATCCACAGAAACTTGGCAGGCCAGAAAGGAGTAGCAGGATATATTTGATGTGCTGAACCAGAAAAATATGCAGTCAAGAATTCTTTATCCAGCAAGGCTGTCATTCAAAATAGAAGGAGAGATAAAAAGTTTCAAGACAAACAAAAATTAAAGGAGTTTGTGACCACTAAAGCAGCCCTGCAAGAAATTTTAAGGAGGACTCTCTGAGCAGAGAAAAGATGAAAACAAAAAAGAAAGAAAAATATATATATATAAATACCAAAAGCAACAAAGATTAGAAAGGACCAGAGAACACTACCAGAAACTCCAACTCTACAAACATCATAATGGCAATAAATTCATATCTTTCAGTACTCACTCTAAACATCAATGGACTCAATGCTCCAATCAAAAGACATAGGGTAACAGAATGGATAAGAAAACAAGATCCATCTATATGCTGTTTACAAGAGACCCACTTTAGACCTATAGACACCTTCAGATTGAAAATAAGGGGATAGAGAACCATCTATCATGCTAATGGTCAACAAAAGAAAGCTGGAGTAGCCATACTTATATCAGAAAATCTAGACGTTAAAATAAAAACTGTATCAAGAGATGCAGAAGGGCATTATATCATAATCAAGGGGTATGTCCACCAAGAAGACCTAACAATTGTAAACATTTATGCGCCAAATGTGTAAGCACCCAAATGTATAAACCAATTAATCACAAACATAAAGAAACTCATCGATAGTAATACCATAATAGTAGGAGACTTCAACACCGCACTCACAGCAATGCACAGATCATCTGATCAAAAAATCAACAAGGAAACAAGGGCTTTGAATGACACACTGGACCAGATGGACTTAACAGATATATTCAGAACATTTCATCCTAAAGCAGCAGAATATACATTCTTCTCGAGTGCACATGGAACGTTCTCCAGAATTGACCATATACTGGGACACAAATCAGTCCTAAATAGGTACAAAAAGATCAAGATCATACTGTGCATATTTTCAGACCACAACGCTATGAAACTCAAACTCAACCACAAGACCAAAATTTGGAAAGGTAACAAATACTTGGAGACTGAAGAACATCCTACTAAAGAATGAATGGGCTAACCAAGCAGTTAAAGAGGAAATTAAAAATTAAAAGTAGATGGAAGTCAATGAAAATGATAACACCACAACCCAAAACCTCTGGGATGCAGCAAAGGCAGTCATAAGAGGAGAGAATATAGCAATCCAGGCCTTCCTAAAGAAGGAAGAAAGACCTCAGATACACAACCTAACCTTACACTTTGAAGAGCTGAAAAAGAACAGCAAATAAAACCCAAAACCAGCAGAAGACAGGAAATAATAAAGATTAGGGCAGAAACCAATACTATTGAAAACAAAAAACAAAAACAAAACAAAACAAAAGACAGTAGAACAGATCAATGAAACAGGAAGCTGGTTCTTTGAAAGAATTAACAAAATTGATAAACCACTAGCCAGTTTGATCAAGAACAAAAAGGAAAAGACCCAAATTAATAAAATCAAGAATGAAAAAGAAATCACAACCAACACAGCAGAAATAAAAATAACAAGAGAATATTATGAGCAATTATATGCCAATAAAATGGGTAATCTGGAAGAAATGGACAAATTCCTAGAAACATATACACTACCAAAACTGAAACAGGAAGAAATCGAAAATTTGAACAGACCCATAACCATTAAGGAAATCGAGTTAGTAATCAAAAATCTGCTAAAAAACAAGAGTCCAGGGCCAGATGGCTTTCCAGGGGGATTCTACTAAACATTTAAGGAAAGGTTAACCCCTATTCTCTTGAAGCTGTTCCAAAAAATAGAAATGGAAGGAAAACTTCCAAACTCTTTCTAGGAAGCCAGCATCACTTTGATTCCGATACTAGACAGAGACCCCACTAAAAAGGAGAACTATAGACCAATTTCCCTGATGAACATGGATGCAAAAATCCTCAACAAGATATTAGTCAACCAGATCCAACAATACATTTAAAAAATTATTCACCACGACCAAGTGGGATTTATACCTGGGATGTAGGGCTGGTTCAATATCTGCAAAACAATTCACGTGATTCATCACATCAATAAAAGAAAGGAAAAAAACCATATGATCCTCTCAATAGATGCAGAGAAAGCATTTGACAAAATACAGCATCCTTTCTTGGTAAAAACCCTCAAGAGAGTAGAAGAAGCATACCTCAAGATCATCCTCAACGGGGAAAAACTGAGATCATTCCCCCTAAGGTCAGGAACAAGACAGGGATGTCCACTCTCACCACTGCTTTTCAACATAGTATTGGAAGTCTTAGCCTCAGCAATCAGACAACGCAAAGAAATAAAAGACATCCAAATCAGCCAGGAGGTCAAACTTTCCCTCTTTGCAGATGACATAATACTCTATCTGGAAAACCCAAAAGATTCCACCAAAAAAACGCTGGATTTGATTCATGAATTCAGCAAAGTTGCAGGATATAAAATCAACACACAGAAATCCGTTGCATTCCTATACACCAACAATGAAGCGACAGAAAGAGAAATCAAGGAATCAATCCCATTTACAGTCGCACCAAAACCCATAAAATACCCAGGAGCAAATCTAACCAAAGAGGTGAAAAATCTATACACTGAAAACTATAGAAAGCTTATGAAAGAACTTGAAGAAGACACACACACACACAAAAAAAAAAAAAAGGAAAAAAATTCCATGCTCCTGGATAGGAAGAACAAATATTGTTAAAATGTCAATACTACCCAAAGCAATCTACATATTCAATGCAATCCCTATCAAAATAACACCAGCATTCATCACAGAGCTAGAACAAATATCCTAAAATTTGTATGGAACCAGAAAAGACCCCGAATAGCCAAAGCGATCTTGAAAAAGAAAACCAAAGCAGGAGGCATCACATTCCTGACTTCAAGTTGTACTACAAAGCTGTAATCATCAAGACAGTATGGTACTGGCACAAGAACAGACACTCACATCAATGGAACAGAATAGAGAACCCAGAAATGGACCCACAAACGTATGGCCAACTAATCTTTGACAAAGCAGGAAAGAACATCCAATGGAATGGAGACAGTCTCTTCAGCAAGTGGTGCTGGGAAAACTGGACAGCAACATGCAGAAAAATGAACCTGGACCACTTTCTTACATCATACACAAAAATAAACTCAAAAGGGATGAACCCTTCAATGTAAGACAGGAAGCCATCAAAATCCTCGAGGAGAAAGCAGGCAAAAACCTCTTTGATCTTGGCCCCAGCAACTTCTTACTCAACATGTCTCCAGAGGCAAGGGAAACAAAAGCAAAAATGAACTACTGGGACCTCATCAAAATAAAAAGCTTCAGCACAGCGAAGGAAACAATCAGCAAAACTAAAAGGCAACTGACAGAATGGGAGAAGATATTTGCAAATGACATATAGATAAAGGGTTAGTATCTAAAATCTATAAAGAACTTCTCAAACTCAACACCCAAAAAACAAATAATCCAGTGAAGAACTGGGAAAAAGACATGAATAGACACTTCTCCAAAGAAAACATCCAGATGGCCATCTGACACATGAAAAAATGCTCAACATCACTCATCATCAAGGAAATACAAATCAAAACCACAATGAGATACCACCTTACACGTGTCAGAATGGCTAACATTAACAACACAGTCAACACCAGATGTTGGTGAGGATGCGGAGAAAGAGGATCTCTTTTGCATTGTTGGTGGCAATGCAAGCTGGTGCAGCCACTCTGGAAAACAGTATGGGGGTTCCTCAAAAAACTAAAAAATAGAACTACCCTACCAGCAATTGCACTACTAGGCATTTATCCAAGGGTGTGCTGTTTCAAAGGGACACATGCACCCCCATGTTTATAGCAGCACTATCAACAACAGCCAAAGTGTGGAAAGATCCCAAATGTCCATCGATAGATGAATGGATAAAGAAGATGTGGTATATATATATACAACGGAGTATTAGTCGGCAATCAAGAAGAATGAAATCTTGCCGTTTGCAACTACATGGATGGAACTGGAGGGTATTATGCTAAGTGAAATTAGTCAGAGAAAGACAAAAATCATATGACTTCACTCATATGAGGACTTTAAGAGACAAAACAGATGAACGTAAGGGAAGGGAAGCAAAAATAATATAAAAACAGGGAGGGGGACAAAACAGAAGAGACTCATAAATATGGAGAACAAACTGAGGGTTACTGGAGGGGTTGTGGGAGGGTGGATGGGCTAAATGGGTAAGGGGCACTAAGGAATCTACTCCTGAAATCATTGTTGTACTATTTGCTAACTAATTTGGATGTAAATTTTTAAAAATAAAAAATAAAATTAAAAAAATAATAATATTGGCTAAAAGTGAGGTTATATTGGTATTCTCATGCTAATGGGCATGTAAATGAGCTTAACCTTCCTGAAATTAATTTTATAATATGTATCCAAAATTTTACAAATTTCCATAGCTTCCTGCATAGCAATTACACTATCAGAACTCTATTCCAAGTAAACAGTCGGATGGGAGCACACATAGCACAAAGATACACACCACAGAATCATTTATGACCAAAAAAAGTGGGGGAGGAGTAAATACCTTAAGCTTCCAGTGTGAGAGGAATAGTTCAAAAAGGCATAGTGCACCCATATAATAAAATATTGCCTCACCAGTAAAAAAAGCACAAAAGCTGTTTTGCAGTTAAGATCTTAACCATTTAATATGTAGATAGGATTATTGGTGTGTGTGTCTATGTGTTTAAGGACATAGAGAGATACCTAATACCTAGAGAAAGAGGCTATACCAAGTTATCATATTAAGGCAATTTTTCTCTTTTTTTTACACTCTACTGTTCACATTTTCTGGAATGTGCACATAAAGTGCCTTTAAAGAAGAACTGAATACATAGCTTTTTATTTGTCTTAACAACTCTAGTAACAGAGAACTTGCTAATGTCAGGACAACTCATCCTTCACAAAAGGCTGATTGTTAATTTTCTTTTTTTAATTTTGAAAAAAAGTAGGTTTCCCTAACGCTCCTAATCATTATAACTTCTGCTCCTTTGGGCCATTCAGAGTGTGTCTTTTATCTCTCCTAGATGACAGTTGTTAGTTATTACTCTTTCTGCTATCTCATCCTCTTAAGATTTAGGATTTATTTCCTAATGCCTATGACAGTGCCTGATACAGAGTAATTACAGGGCAAATCTATGTTGAATAAATTAAACATAACCCAGGTCTTCCATATCTTAGATGTGGTTTTTTAGTCTCTCTCATGGTTAAACTCTTTTATTTCTCTTTTTCAGTATCCATTAAATTATGGCTTCTAAGAGCCACAATTAATGGCGTTCTCTCTCTGGATAACACATCATGAATATCCTTGGAATTGCATTAATTTTGTTGGCAGTCACATCACACTGAGGGCTAATATTGATCTTTCTGAATGGTAAAACCTCAGCGTCTTTTTATTGATGTGTCTGCCCGTTCCTGACTCTCCACACTGCATTTGTTCACCTGTTCTTTTTGGACCCATGTGTAAGACCTTATGTGAACATTCATTAAATGAATCTTGTTAGATACAAATATAAATGGTTTTGGATCCTGATTCTTTTATATATTCATGTTTCTTTGCAGCTTTATGTTGTACACAAAATTTAAGCAGCAAACCCTCTATTTCTTTATCTCAGCTCTGGGCAGGTTTCTATACTTATAAGAAACATTCCTCCAAGCTGAAGTTGAGCCTCTTGACATTTGGGCCAAATTCTCTCAATGAATCATAAATCCTTTTATTATCTACCCCATACTTTTCCATTCTATCTACTAGGTTATCACAGGAGATCATGTCATATGTCTTGCTTGGGCTACATATACAATCGCTGCATAGCTATGGAGAATGTAATCCAATTTATCCCCATGGTCAGTCTCCTTCTCTCCAAGAATAACATATAATGGGAAAATCACATTCTAATTCCATATTGAGAAAGAGGACTATTTTTCTTTTCTTTTTAAAAAATTTTTCATGTTTACTTATTTATGTTAAGAGAGAGTGAGTGAAAAAGAGAGAGAGAGAGAGAGCGAGAGAGAGAGAAAGCACCCAAAGGAGGGCAGAGAGAAACACAGGCAGGCTCTGTGCTGTCAGTGCAGAGCCCAATGTGGGGCTCAAATTCATGAACCATAACATCATGATCTGAGCCAAAATCAAGAATCAGATTCTTAACTGACTGAGCCACCTAGGTGCCCTGAAAAAGAGGACTTTTTTTTTTTTTTTTTTTTAGTTGGTCTATAATTTGCCCAGTGGCCATGGTCTTCAGCCCTGTTTTCTTTGGAGGTAGTATCATCTCCTTTGGGCATCTTTTCTCAATCAGCTCTCAAAAGGCTACAGTTCTCTAGAGCTCTTTCCACAACCTTGATTCCTTTTTCTTCTTCACATCTCAAATCCAATACAGCAGTCTTATCAAGATCACTTCCAAAATACATCACAAATATGACCATTTAATACCACTGTACTGCTATGACTTTGGTCCAAACCACTTCTTCTCTCACCCGAACAAAAGCAACAGCCTCTTAGGCAGTCTTTTTGCTTCTCTTACCCCTCTCACCCAGTCCATCTGCCACATGTAGCACAGGAATAAAAATGTGTCACTTCTCTGCTTAAAATAAAATCCAAAGTTCTTACATGTCCTATAAAGCCCTACATGATCTTCCCTTGGCTATTACATAAAATTTTCTTCCAAGCCTTCCCCTGGTTCCCATTGATGTGGTCATGGAGTGGCAGGGGGTTCCGGAGCCGATGGCCAAGTCTTTGGTGCAAAAAGGTGATTTTATTAAAGCACAGAGACAGGACCCATGGGCAGGAGCTGCCCCAGGATTGTGAAGAGAGACTGCTTATATACTTGGGAGTTGGTAAAGGCAAGGGGAAGTTTCCAAAGGATTTTCCATATGCTGAAGAAGACTCACAGGATACTGAGGCCTAGCTATTGTCAAGCTAAGGTTGTTTTTCCCCTTTAGCAAAGCATTAACATTAAGACAGTAAGGAGTTCCTGGAGAAATGTTATACTCACCTGCCTCAAGTATTTGTCAAAGGCTGGAGGTTACAAGGAAATTTAATTTTATCTGCCATTTCCTTCTGCCTTTGTTTCCGACATCACCCATGCTCTAGTTAGCTAGCTCTTCTCTCTGCTCCTCAACATACTAAACATGTTTCCCTTCTCAGGACCTTTGCACATGCTACTCCTTCTGCTTGGAGTACTCTTATTCAAAGATGATTTAAAAATTATTACTTGTCCAATTCTAAACCTTTTAATGGCTACAGCTTAGCTATGGAAAGACTAGGTTTTTAGAATTACCCTTGCTTTTCCCCTCAGCCAAATTAAATTCTTAGTAATAGATCATCTTCTCACTAGTTTCTTTTTATTAGAAGGATGGCAATGTGGCAGTTTTGATCTTCTAGTTCACATAACCTCTGTCCCATATTTTTGGAGAATGGATATTTCTCATTAATTTTAGATAGATATATAGGTAGATTTTAATGTTTAAAATTTTTTTTTCAACGTTTATTTATTTTTGGGACAGAGAGAGACAGAGCATGAATGGGGGAGGGGCAGAGAGAGAGGGAGACACAGAATCGGAAACAGGCTCCAGGCTCTGAGCCATCGGCCCAGAGCCTGACCTGGGGCTCGAACTCACAGACCGCGAGATCGTGACCTGGCTGAAGTCGGACGCTTAACCGACTATGCCACCCAGGCACCCTGATTTTAATGTTTTAAAGAACTGAAGTTACAGGCCATGCTCTTGCATACTTCATCTCGTCTTTAGTGGTCCCTGATGATAGGCCCTTACCTCTAGGGGAGAAAGCTCTCCACTGTAACTTTCAAATTTATATTCTACCTGGAATTTTAAAATTATTAAACATAAATGATATTTATGTTATTAAATATAAAAATTCATAAAATAAGTGAAGCCAGCCTCTTCCCATTAGAAGAAGCATTGAGCATAACTTGATCTATCATCTATAAAATTCTGTTAGTGACTTGAGTCCAACTCAAATAAACCATGGCATCTTGAAGCCAAAACCATTAGGACTGTGAACACACATATTGGACTGTTCTGAGATGTGCCCTCAGATGTTCTGAGGGCAGATGCCCTCCTCTAACATTTTTAGGCCAGGTTATCCTTTGGCAAATGTTCAGTGGCCAGACTATGCATGGGAGGGGAATGCTGGCTGGTTTGGACCTGTCTTCTCCTTACCATTTGTTATGTTTGTGGGGACCCTCTATTCCAACCCCACACCTACCAGTGTTATCTGATATATATTGTAAGCACCAGATGTCCTGTCTGGGGCATTGTCTTACCTGGGATATTCTGATACCTGGCTAAAGTTCCTGTCACCAATTCCAGGGTGTGTGTGTGTGTAGTGTGGGGAGCAGGGGTTCCTCATACCAATAAGAAATTATCTGACACCAACCAAGTGTTCTACAGTTCAACTCAATTTAGGTAATATCTACCTGGAGATATCAGATCCCACAGGTTAAGGGCTCAGTCCTGTAAGACAGGCCTCTCACTTCAGATGTCATTGGCAAGTTCAAATTATCACCCATGTCTGACCTACTGGCTATAGATCAGAGGTTCCAATGACCACCTCCTGGGTTTCAATTAATTTGCTAGTGTGGCTCACAGAACTCAGAGTAATATTTTACTTACTAGATCATTAGTTTATTACAAATGGATACAACTAAGGAACAGCCAGATGGAAGAGATGCATAGGGCAAGGTGTGTGGGAAGTGGCATGGAGCTTCTGAGCCCTCTCCAAGCTCACCATTCTCCCTGAACCTCCACAAGTTCACCAGCCTGGAAGCTCTCTGAACCCTGTTCTTTTGGAGTTTTTATGGAAGCTTCATTACATTCATATGACTGATTAAATCATGGCTATTAGTAATCTATTCAAATTCCATCCCCTTTCCCTTACCCCCAGGTCTGAGGGGTGGGACTGAAAGTTCTAATCCTATAATTACTGGGTTGTTTCCCCTGGCAACCAGTGACCTAGGGGCTTTCCAAAAGTCACTTCATTAAGATAACAAAAGACACTTTTATCTCTTACAACATCTTCAGAACAAATTCCAGACAGTGTGGCATACAAGGTTTTCCAACCTAGGTTTTCAGTTTTCCTCCTATGGAACTTTTTGCTGTGCCTCAAACATGCTTCATGATAGTTATTAAGGCTAGTCACAAATATCCTGGCTCCCACTCTCTGGGAACACAGAAGAATGACTTTCCTGTCCACTTGCAGTCATGGACAGTGACTTGTCTTGTCCAGTGAAAGTTGGGTGGAAGTACCATGTCACTTTCAGAGCTAGTTTGTTTGGCTATGTTTACTTGTCTCTCTGGCAGGGCAACAAACAAGGAGCCTGGTTCCTGGATGTCTACCATGAGCAGTGTGTGTATTGACCCATAACGAGCATAGAATATAAATAAGAAATAAACATTTGCTATTCTAAGCTATTAATGTTTGTTGGTTGTTGATTACAGAAGCAGGTCTTATGTCCTGTTATTCCTGGTATGTCTAGGAAAGTTCTATTTTTCCCAGCACTCAATGACCAGGTAAAGTGACTCCTCTGTGAAACTCTGACTTCACTTTGCAGGTAGGCACTTTTTCTTCTGAACACGTATAGTTGATTTTCTTTCCAAGACCAATATATCTAGATAGTTGATGGTTTTAGGTCCATTTGAGTGTTCTAAAACAAAGTAAAAATAACTGTTGCTTTTTTTCCTACTTACTCTAGAATGAGAAAATGCTCTCTGCCCTTGTTTTTACTTCACAGAAGAGAATGAAGTGGCAGCTTCTTTGGCAATTTCTCTTCACTGTATAGAAAAACAAAGTTTACTGAGATGCTGAGGGCTGTCCAAAGTCCTGTTTTCAACTCAAAAAACTAGTTTCTCTGTTTTCTATCACTGTACCAGCTTACCTAAATGTCTATTCAAACATGTTATAAGAAAAGTCACCACAGCAATAAGGAGCAGCAACATTAGAAGAAAGAAAACTTTGTTCCCATTATCATTTAAGACCCCTTCAGCCCGAGCAGGGTCTGGGGCAGGGACTCAGAACCACCATGGATAAAACTACTATGAAAAAGAGACAGGTTCTGGTTTGGTCTACTGCATTTGGCTCCCTTCAGTGGGAGATGTGCTTTCTCATCACGTGAAAATATGTCTATTCATCAGTATGGATTGGTGGGAACAAGCATCATCACGAAAGAAGAAACAGAGACACAAAAGGAGGCAGTTTCATACCTAAGTTAATGATCAAGTGATGGCATTGTTAATCACTTGTAGATATGTTGTGAGTTTTAGGGGCATTTTGAGGCTTTCCCTGTCCATGTTGCCTTTGTGGTGCCTAAAATCTTACCACTAAAGAGTAATTTTCTTTGGATTGTGAAGCCCTTTTAAATTTTAGGGTCCTCTCTTCTCATGGACCTTCTCTGGGAGGAGATATAATTTCCTCCACAAACTACATGACAGTATTGAAAACAAGCAGAAGTCAAGGATCTGGGGGGAAAGGACAAGTTTTGCCATCTTTTGGGAGGGTAAGGACACAACACATGTCCATTGATTTCTACTTCAATATTTAGCTTCTAAAATATTTGGCTTCAATATTCAGCCTCCAGAACTAGGATCAAAGTGTGCTATTGGGCCAGATTCAGGCAGATTGAGGGGACGAGATAGCCTAGGAAAAAAGAAGCAACAGCTAGGTATGTAAAATAGCTGATCTGAAATTATCTACTAATTAAAATTAAGGTGCATTAATTTCTCTGGAGGCCAGCAGGATGCTTTACCTAGATGGGGTGAGCTAAATGAAGCTGTTCTATAATTCATCACTGGAGTTACTGCCTATTACTTTCCTTTCTCATGGGGGCTTAGCCATAAGTAAGCAGATTATGCTACTTTCCACCTAGAGGGTTGAAGTGTGCTTGTTTCATTTCTATTTAAATGCAGAGCTGAATCCGAGTCTTCTGGTGATATGATTGTCAGGATCCTCAGTGGGAGATTTAATTCCTCAGTACACTGGAATGTATCCAAGTTGTCCTGGTGGTGCTGAGCATAGATAGATGTGAATAGCATGATCAATTAAGAAAATCATCAATCAGTTAATCAATTAATAAGCACTAACTGAAAAACTATAGTACATTGTGTTAGCATTATGGGGAATATAAACATGCATAAGAACTGGTAGCTGTCCTTAAATTATGTAGAAAATGCTGAAATGCTATTATCAGTCCTATTGACCCCACCTCACTCTACCAATATTTACCTCCACCTATAGCGTCATTCCAAGTCCATGACGAGCATGTTAGGCCCTCTTTTTCCTTAGAGTGCTCTGGGAATTATTTGCTATGGCCAGACTATCCTGAGTGACAGTTGCATGAGATTAAATTGGTATTACACAACCTTCCTTTCTACCATTGCCTGTAGACTATTCACCCAGTTGGCCCTCTGCCCTAGTTTCTAGGCTTTTGTTTTGTTTGTTAGTGCCTGTTTATATTATTAGTGGACCCATCCCTGAATGTCCCCCCGCCCCATGGAGTGCAGTCAGAGACCGGATGTCTTTAGCCCCTTTCCCCCTTGACACTATCAACATTTAGAACAGCATATTTCTTTTTTGTGGGTGGCTGTCCTGTGCATCACAGGATGCTTCAAAAAGATCCTCTATTCTCTAGAGGCCACTAGAACCCACATTCTCCCCTCTCAGTTAAAGCAATCAAAAGCATCTCTTCCAGACATTGCCAAATGTCCCTGAGGGACAAAATCACTCTCAGTTGAGAATCTCTACTCTAGACCCTCCCCTGTTTCTCTCCATTAACTCAGAAAGACTACCTTAAGGTATAAGTCCATGACTGTGATCATGAGCTTCTGACCCTTTACTTATCTTTCTCCCGCCAGTAGAATAGACATGTAATATTTATTTTCCAGATGCCCAAGAACCTCAATCCTTGAGTCAAGGACCCATGGAGATAGGCACTGGCTAGACTCAGACTCATGTGGCAGTGTCTTTTAGAGTTGTTCATTTGGGCAGCTAGCTAGCTAGTCATGCCTGGTACACAAGTTGGCCTATCCATCCCAGCTTTTCCACCCCCACCCCATGGACAGGCTTGTGCCCACCTGACAACTGAGAACTCTCAGTATGCCTTGAGATAGGGCCATGCTGTTAATTACAGACATAAAATCACAGCAAGGTACCTAACACTATAAAGCAGTATGTAATAAATTCGGACTGAAAGATGGCTGCCATTAACTGGGATAATTGTGATGCATTTGAAACTTGAATTGGACTTTAAAGGGATGATTTGAAGAAGTAAAAGTGGGAGAGAAAAGCGAGCAGTTAATTCCTAATATTTAATGCAGAAAAAATAATATGAGCAGTGCAGAAAGTTGGGAGGGACTTTGGAGGGACAATGTTACAAGGAAATGACCCAGATAGAAAGAAATGATGAAGATGCTCACGTATGAAAATACACAAAGCATTTTTCAACAATAGTTTGAAGATCTGCCTGTATGAAGTGACTATTACATAAAAAAAGTTAAGTGTCTCTTAGAAGATATGTCTCCTCTGAAAGAGAGAACCTGGAAAAAGGGTGTACTTGATCAGGTACACTACTAGTTCAACAAAAATACACTGGCAAAATTACCCTAGGTTCTTAGGGAAAAATGAACAGGCAAGAATACCTATGAAATTTTTTTAAATTTTTTAACGTTTATTTATTTTTGAGAGAGAGAGAGAGAGAGAGAGAGAGAGAGCGAGCACGAGTGGGGGAGGGAGAGAGAGAGAGAAGGAGACACAGGATCCAAAGCAGGGTCCAGGCTCTGAGCTGTCAGCACAGAGACTGATGTGGAGCTTGAGCCGAAGTCAGAGGCTTAACTTACTGAGCCACCCAGGCACCCCTATGAAGTTTTTGACAAAAAGAAGAATGAAAGACTTGTCTCCAATGTAAAGAGTGAAAGTTTGGAATCTGAGAGCCACATGATGGTTTTGTGAGCTACAGTAAATCCCTTAAATTTCAGCCTTAAAATAAGGAACACAGTAACCTTGCATGCTTGCTGTGAGGGTTAAAGATAATATGTGATGCATAGTAGACCTTCTCCCAATGGAAACTAATTTTTTTATATACTAGATATTTAAAATTTTGCTTGAAGTTACCATGGATATCAGTCTACTCCTGGCACACGAATGTAGATAGATAATAGAATATAAATGAAAATCCACAAATAAACAATAATACTATTACACACAACTGAATAGGACTAAGTAGGGTGTAAACAGAAAGCTAGTGTGTGTTTTTCTTGTTGTTTCTATTAAACCGGGTCTTTCTGATCTTCCTTCTGTGACACTGGATGAAAACTCAGGCAAATTACAGAATTTTTCCATATATTCAAAAGTCTAAAACTGTAATGCCAAATTCTGAAACTTTAATCTTTTATCCAATCTAAAACTTCCCTTCTTTCTAAGCTCTGTCTGAATCAGATTCTGATATTGACCATAGGGAAAGGGACTGTGAAGGTCCTTCATTATTTTGCTCTACCTTGATCTTCTGTTCATCTTCCCCACTGACTCTACATTTGGCTCCTCCAGGGTTGCAGATCCGCCAGCTGGACCCTTTCAACTACAGTTCCATGTTATGCACAATGCCTCCTCCATAGGCCACTTGTGATGCCCCCCTCAGCTGCTGGCTTCCGGATAACTCAGAGTCCTCATCTGTACCACAGGAAACATACTCTCTTATCCAGTGGAAGTCAGGAGTGTCTCCCTTCTCTGTGCTGTCACAACACTTAGCCAACCTATTATCTTGGACTTTTTGAGGAGCTCTCATCTTCTCCTCTGTGGGTGGGGGATACCCCAGCACACCGACTCCCTCTCTACCTCTTGGTGAATCCTTGGTTTGTCCTTAGATAGCCTGGAGGTGATAGGCACTAATGATGGCAGAATTAGTTTTGTCTTCCTAGTGCAAGTCCTGAAGAGATATTTGAGGAACTGGCTTTTGAATGAGGAGGTAATTAATACCCATTTTCTCCAGGCTTAAGATGTAAGTTAAAACTCTAAAAAAGTGAAAAATTTGATTTTAATATCCTATTACATGTACAGTTAATGACAGTTGAGGCATAAATGAGCGCACTATGCAAAGAGAGAGACAATATTAATTCACTAAATCACTACAACAGTCCTGTGAGGTATGCACTGTTATGAGAAGACTCTGACTCCAAGAGGTTATATTATTTGGTTAGGATCACACAGGTAGTAGTTAGGAAAAGAAACAAACATTTATAAAATGGGACAATTGATTATCTCAATTGGAAAAAATAATTTCAGGTCCTTGTCATCCACTGAACTTCAGAGTGAACTTCAGACTTTTAAAATAGTCCAATATTAATGAATAAAAAAGAAAAACAAAAATAAAAGAGAAATTAATTTTATGACCATCCCTAAATGGAGAACATAATATAATACCTGATATGAAAAAAAGAACCAAAGAAAAAGCAAATGTAAATACATCAAGTTTACAATTTCCATATGTCATTATACATAAAATTAAAAGACAAAGCACAACTGAAGAGAACACATTCAAAATATATAACAGAGAGACATCGTTAACCACAGCAGCCAGCTTAACCACATGCATTTATCCTTCCTCTTCTTCAAGTAGTATTTTAGAAGCACATGGCACATGTATATGTTTTATAAAGCTGTGAAAACAAAGCAAACAGGAGAGGAAACCATAAAATCTCAACAAAATTTTAAAAGACAAAAAGTAGACAAATGCACAACGATGCGAATATATGTAATGCCAAAGATCTCTACACTTAAAAATGGGTAAAATTGTAAATATTATGTTATGTATATTTTGAAATAATGAAAAACTAATAAAAATTAAATAATTTTTTAAAAAAACACAAAGCAATATTGAGGTCAAATTTTCAGCCGAGAAATATGCAAAATTAAAAAAGATTCCAGCAATTCCACTTTTGGACATATACCCCAAAGAATTGAAAGCAGGGACTCAAACAGATATTTGCACACTGTTTTCATTACAGCATTATCCACAACAGCCAGAAGGTTGAAATAACTCAAATGTCCATCGACAGATGAATGGATAAACAATGTGTGGGATACACATACAATGAAATACTAGTCTGCTTTTAAAAGGAAGGAAATTCTGATACATGCTACCACATGGATGAAACTTAAAGACACATAGCTAAGTGAAATAAAGATGTGTTTGTGATAGTCACAAAGAGACAAATACTGTATGATTCCACTTATACAAGGGACCTGGCGTAAAAATTAGAGACAAAATGAAAGTGTGGTTCCCAGCAGAGAGGGTAGCAGAGCAAAGGGAGTTATTGTTTTAAAGGGTATATAGAGTTTCAGATTGGAATGATGTGAAAAAGTTCTGGATATGGACTACAGATGGTGGGTATGGTTGCACAACAATGCATATATTTTTGATATTCTTAATGCCACTGAACAGTACACTTAAAGATAATTAAAATCGTGAGCAATATGTTATATATATTTCATCACAATTTTAAAAATTAAAAAGAAAAAGTAGATGGAAGAGTGGCCACAAAACGTGAATGGCTGTGGAAGAGGACAGCCAAGAGAAGCAGGCCTCTTATTTCACGGGGCTCTAGAAAGGCCCATGCGCAACTATCAGAAGTGAAGCTTGGAACTGAAAACAGAAGGAATGATTAAAGTCAAGGTCATTGTACCTTAGCCCACTAGTGGAGTTTCCCATATTCTGGATTTTGCAGATGACTTTTCTTGATAGAGTGACAGTCCCTCTCTGCCTAAGACTGAGGGCTTTTCTGGGACATGGGACTTTTCAGCATTTAAACCAGGGACAATTGGTCATACTAAATTTAATGTGATTTTTGTCCTATATATTTCCTTTAAATTGAGAGTTGGATTTAAGGCTGATCAGATTTAGATTTGTTTTTATGACAAGACTATTTCATAGGTGGTACTGGGTTCTTTCATCAGAAGAAAATTATGTTTGGTTGTGTCTTTTTTGAATGTGAGCAGTCACTGATGTTCAATACTTAAATTCATTAATTTTATAATATTGCTATATTGTAATTCTATTATTTTATATTAATTTATTGGCTAAAACATTTATACAAAGAGAAATTTCTCTCATCAATTGGTTGATGCTGGTTTTTGGTGTTTTTTTTATTTACCACTTTTCAAAATAACAAGTTAATTCCCCACTATTCTCTAATGTTGACCAATGAGATTTCTTTTCATATGCTTTGGAGCACGTGATTTTAAAAGTATTTGATATGTTTTAGTATGTTGCAGTTACTTTCCTTTTGAGGCTCAATTTGTTCTATCTTTGGCTAAAGGGCCTTTTAAAGTGGACTCTTGAGTTCTTTTGACATGATATCATTAGTCACTCATAATTTTCCTTGCTGTCTGTATGACGATTTATTCCAGCCAGGACTGAGCCATTTCTCTAAGTAACTCTGGTTGCTTTCAATGGGAAATGATATTATAAGACTATAATCTGGCTGCTAGGGATACTGGGTTGGTCATTATTTCTGGACCTTTAGAGTAGACAGTGCTAGGATTCAAAATAAAGTAAAATACGGGATGAATTTAAAATGATATTTTCAGTTCAAACTCAGGACAGAGCTTTTGATAAATATTTTCTATTTTGCCCTTTATGCCATGCAGATAATCCTGATTTCAATAGTACTGAGGATGACAGAATTAGAATTTCACATAATTACTCATTTCCTTTACCCCACAATGCATATACTATGGTCTTAGAATAAAAATATAAACTTCTACAAACAATATGATTACTGAAAACAGTTTAAACATATTTTGTAGTCATTTTTGTCTTTGAACTATAACCCAGTAGAGTTGTACAGTCAAATTATTGTACTTAAAAGTCATTTGGAATAGTTCTCCCCTAATTATGTTTTTAATACAGAATAAGTATTAAATAAGAAGGGAAGGGATAACTTAAGATCACATTATTTTTTTTTAAAAACTTTCAGAACGAAAAAATAAACTACCAAAACAAAAAACAGAAATAGCCACATTTGTAAAAAGCAATAGAAGAGTTTGAAGATAAAATTGAGAAAATGTTTCAAAAAGTGAACAACAACAACAACAAACCCCAAAAGATATAAGAGAGGAGTGAAAAGAAAAGAAAGAGGATCAATTTGGGAGATTCACTTAGTAGGAATTCTAGAGAAATCAGAGAAAATAAAACGCAGAGAAAATTATTAGAGAACTTTCCAGAACCAAAGGACATGTTTCTAGGTCAAGAGGTCTCATCAAAATACCCAGAAGAATGAAAAAAGAAACCCTAAATCAAGATATACCATGGTAAAATTTTATTACTTCAGGGATACAGAGATGACTCTAGAAACTTGAAGAGAAGACAAATAGGTCCATAAAAAATATGCAATTAGAATGTTTTAGACTATTTAATAGTTACACTTGAAGCTAAAAGACTATGGAATAATGCCTTCCAAATCCTGAGGAAAAATTAGTTCCAAGTATTACTCTATACCTTTCAAATTATAAACAAATATAAGGGTAGAGTAAGGATGTTATTAGATATAACTCAAATATGTATCCTTTATTTACTCCTTCTTAGAGAAATATTCGAAGATGTGTTTTAGAAAAATTAAAGAATAAACTAAGAATAAGTAAAACAGGAGTCCAAGATACAGGAAATTCAAAACAGGGAAGAGGAAAAGGAAAGTCCTAGATCCATCAAACTAGATTAAAGCAGTAGGATCAAGGACTTAGGGAAGGAGATACCCAGGGAAAACATATTTAACTGCTAGATTATCAGATGTATTTAAACACTTAGATAATAATATTGACAGACATTTACCATATTTGTTAAGCAGACATATTGGATAATTTGGAAAACAGAGGATCTGAAAAATAGTTACATAAATAAATTTAAAATGAGACAAGTATTAACTCCAGAAAAAAATTTAAATGTTGTATTCCAAAGGAAACATAATAAGGGCATTCTACTTGGCTCAACAGCAAATGTATGTATATAGTAATGTAAACACTGATTTGCTTTTGAAACTTTATTTTAAACACTATTTTTAAGAGAAATTTTAGGTTTACAACAAAATCAAGAGGAAGATATAAAGGTTTCTTATATATCCTATACCCGTACACACGCATGCCTCCCCTCTTATCAACATCACTCACCAGAATGGTATGTTTTTGTTTTTTTTTTTTAACAAGGATGAACCTACGCTGACACATTATTGTCACACAAAGCCCAAAGTTTACCTTAAAATCCACCCTTAGTGTTGTACATTCCAGGAATTTGGACAAAAGTATAAAGTCATACATCCATCATTATAATATACAGAGTATTTTCACTGCCCTAAAAATTCTCTATTCATTTCCCCCCTTCACAACCCCACTTCTGACAACCACTACCTTTTATCTCCATAGTTTTTCCTTTTCAGAATGTCATATAGTTGGAATCATAACTGTATGATTGGCTTCTTTCACTTAGTAACATGCATTTAAGTTTCTTCCAGGTCTTCATCTCATTTCTTTTTTAGTGCTGAATAATATTTCATTGTCTGGAAGTACCACTGTTTTTATTTATCCATTCATATACTGAAGGACATCTTGGTTGCTTTTCAAGTTTGGGCAATTATGAGTAAAGATGCTATCATCTGTGTGCAGGTTTTTGTGTGGACAACTCCTTTAACCAAACTGGCATTTTGCATTTCCACCAGCATTGAATGAGACTTCCTGTCACTCCACATCCTCGCCAGCATTTGGTGTTGTCAGTGTTCCAGCTTTTGGCCATTCTAAGAGGTGTGTCGTGCTATCTCATTGTTGTTTTAATGTAATAAACATTGTACTCTGGAATAATTTTAGATTTACAGAAAAGTTGCAAATATAGTACAGAGAGTTCCTGTGCACCTTTCACCCTGCTTCCCCCATGTTAACACTTTATATAACCATGGAACTTCATCACTACTATGTTAAACTCATTTGCATTTTACTACTTTTTCCACTGATGTTTTGTTGTTGTTATTGTTCCAGGATCCAGGATCCAATACAGGATTCCACATTGCATTTAGAAATACTTAATTCCGGGATGCCTGGGTGGCTCAGTCGGTTAAGATCTCACTTCGGCTCAGGTCATGATCTCAAGCTCGTAAGTTCAAGCCCTGTGTCGGGCTCTGTGCTGACAGCTCAGAGCCTGGAGCCTGCTTGGGATTCTGTGTCTCCCTCTCTCTTTGCCCCTCCCCCACTTGTGCTCTGTATCTCTCTATCTCTCTCTCTCTGTCTCAAAAATAAAGAAACATTAAAAATTTTAAGAAAAAAATACTGATTTCTAATTTAACCAAAAATTGCACTTTAATTACATGAAGGGGATGGCAGAGGGAAAAGTGAGGGATTTGTACATAAAAGAGAGTGAAATTCTTTTCTTCCACAAAAAATGGACAAGAATAATATTTTTAAAAATAGAAGTACGTACAGAAGAAACACCTAAAAAAATTGAAAGTGGTTACCTCTGACACCTGTAGTTATAAATTTAACTATAATAATAATAAAGTCAAACTTAAAAATAGGTTAAAATTTTGCTAGTCAAGTTATGAAAGAATGGTAAAAATAATAGTATTCAACATTGATTTTTATGTGGTGAGGCAGGCACTCACATTTTAGAAATGGGGAAGTGTACCATGGTACTACTTTTTTTTCAGGTACTGTATAAATGTGTGTAAAGTACCTTAAAACTATTTGTGCTCTTTGGTCCAGTTAAAACGACTTTTTGGGTATTACCTCTGGGAAAATGCCTTATGGAAATAACCCAAATACAGAGAAATATTTACATGTAAAAAACTTCATCATTTAAAAAAGGTGGTATTTAGGGACACCTGGGTGCCTCAGTCAGTTAAGCATCTGACTCTAGATTTCAGCTCAGGTCATGATCTCACAGTTTGTGAGTTCCAGTGCTGACAGTGCGAATCCTGCTTGGGATTCTTTCTCCCCCTCTCTCTCTGCCCCTTCCCCTCTTGCTCTCTCTCTCTCTCTCTCAAAATAAATAAACGTATAAAAATAATAATAATAATAATAATAATAATAATAATAATAAAAGTGATAGTTGGGAAATACCTCCACGAACATTAGAAAGTGCTAATGTAATAATATTAAGACTTAGACCAAAAATAAATGTTTGCGTATATAGCACGTATAAAGAAATATTGTGGGTGAAACCTTAAAGGAAATTCACTAATATTGATGTTAATGGCTATTTTCAAAAAGGTGGCAGAAATATGAGTGGCTTGGATTTTATTATTTATACATTAGAAATACTGAACTTTTTACATTCTTTTATAGTAAGAACACAGTGCATTTGCCACTTGGAAGAGCCTTAAGTGTTATTTAAAGAACGTGAGGTGCTCGCGAGTGATGCAAGGCAGGAATAGTCAGGTTGCAAACACTGACTTTGATTCCACCTCTGCTCTGGTGCCCCATCCCCCTCTTGTTCTCTTTCTAGCACTCTGTCTCCAGACTTTGGGACATGATTGCAGAGAGTTTCTTTTATTCTTTCATTCACCAAATAGTTACTGAATATCTGCTTAGTCCAATCCCTATCTGGTGTCACATACTAGGCAACTTGATCTAGAGCAAAAGAAAGTATGATTTTCTCAATCAAAGAGCTTTGAGCCTTATGGGGAAACACAGGTACATAAATAATTACAGTACAATGTAACAAGTGCTATTTAGCTGAAACCTGTGAAATTGCTACTTTCATAGGTAAAAAACAGTCACCTTGGGGCAATTTCATAAGTTTTAAATGCCATGGGAACAGAGCAAAAGGTAGGATGAGAGCTTTCAGAAATAATATGCTTTCCAGTGGTAATATTTTTGTAAGAAGTTTCTCATGATGGAATTTTAAGCTCTGGAATAGTTGCTAGGTGACAGGAAATGATCAGATGCTAGTGAGAAGAGCCTGATTCTCCCGGGCTGTTATTTGTGAGGGACAAACCACTGAGTAAGGTAACTGGAAATTATAGTGAGCTTTCTTAGAGCCAGAGATGTGAGCTGAATGAGAGTCATCTACAGAGAGGTAGTAATGGAAACTATAAGAGTGGGTGGGCTCGGGAAGGGAGATGCCAAGCAATAGAAGTGAGTGTGCTAGGTGGTGAGTGGAGAGGGCCGAGCAGAGGAGTGGCCGAAAGAGAAATGGCACAGGACCTGCAGAATCAAAGGGAACAAGAGCCTCAAGGATGCAGCTTGCAATAGTGTTAGAGTGGATAGAGATGCTGACAATTAACCAAGGCTATTGGATCTGTCCATAGGAGGGCATTGATTAACCTGAGAAGAGCTCAGGCTAAAGATGGAAATAGGAGTAAAGCAGTGTGAGTAATGGTTAACAGCCATGGACTCTGGAGTCAGACTGCAAGATTTATTTCCTGCTTCTGCTAACTAGCTAAGTGACATTAGGTGTATTACTTATCATCTCTGTTTCTGTATCTTCATTTATAAAATGAGTAAAATGACAACACCCCCCTCCTGTGATAGATTGCTCTCATGTACCCCATTCCTCACCCTCCCCGTATCCAAGCCAGGTAACCTTATAGTACTTTCCCAATCTGATTCTGTGCTCAACCTTTTGACTGTCTTTGGCCTATAAAAGGAAGTGGAAGTGACAGTGCACCAGTTCTGACCTCAAAAGGACTTGTCTGTTTCTTTCTGCTTGCTTTCTTGCCCCTCTGCCAACACCTGGGGAATATACTCAAACCATTCTGCTGGAAGAAGAAAGGCGTACTGGAGTGAAGCTGAATATCCCTGGTGGTCCCAGCTTAGGCCAGCCTTGACAGGCTGGCATGTGAGTGAGCCAGCCACCATCAGTAGAGCCGTCTGGCCACCACCACAGACATCCCCCTCCACCCAGCTGACCCCAGATACCTGGGCAATAGATACTTATTGTTGAATACACTGAGATTTTGTTGTTGCTTGTCAGGCAGCATTATTGTGAAAATAGGTGACTGATATGCCTACCTTGTGGGGTATTGCAAGATTATATGAAATAATGTGTGCAGACCACTTTGGACAGTACCTAACACACAGTAACTACGCAAACAGGTGTTAGTGGTTATCATTATCGGAGACAGTGATTATTCTCCTGGGGCCACAAGGCAGGCTGGGAAGGCTAATGATTTGGTGCCTCTCCAAATTCATATTTTTTCATCTCTCATTGTTTACTTAGTGAGGAAAAATTTGAATTTCTTTTAATAATTATTTTATACAAAGCCAATTTGTTCATTAGGCCATTTCCACTAACAGAAACAGAGCTGATGTCTAGATGGGGAGAAAAGGCAAAATATTTGCCACATTTCTGCAATTCGACTTTGTTTCAGGTGTTCCTTTGTGGTTTGCAGACAGGAAAACTTCTGGGGAACTGTTATGAAAGGTGAAAACTCAGAAAACATAACAAACTTCTCATCTCCAATAAATGACACTATGCCATGCATTATTAAGTTTGGAAGTTCCAGCTCAACCAGACTTCTAACTCTCAGCTGACTGACTACATGTTGAGTCATAAAAATACTTGACAGATATAGAATGCGCTCATCATGGGTTTTTTTTTCTTCCTTTTATTTTTTCACATGAAATCACAGCCTGCCTCTGCAGAAGCAATGTATATTTCTTCAATTTATTGTGTGGAAAATATTCCTTAGATTAATCAAACATCCTGGAACCTTCACGGTGAACTCACTCCTTGCTTGCTTTTGGATCATCTTCCTGTGGGGAAACTGTGTAATCTAATGTCCCCTTTGTAATGGTATCTGCAGATGCTGGCAAAGAATTCAGGTGAGCAGTGTGGCATCTCATGTCAGCGTCTTGCTTTACGGTTGCTTTTACAGGAAAAGATTACCTACTTGTAATGGGAGGTGTAAAAAAACACGCTCTGTCAAACCAAAGGGTAAGAAGCCTCTAAAAACCAGTCTGCACTTCTCTACCTGCCTTTTCTTCCATGATTAATTGAAACAAAGTACAATGAGGTTATTAACTATTCCTTCAGCAATGAATGTTAAATGCAAGCAGCAAAGCACAGTTGAGGAGTTTATACCCCAACAGACTCAGGCTAATTATCCAGCAAGCTTCCCTCCTGTTCAAATGTCCTCATAAGGATGAGGGCCCTACTGGCAAGGTTCCTGGAAGTTGAAGTTATTTGCAATTGTCCCAGTTTGAGGAGTGGAGAGTCTCTCTTTGACAAGTCTTTCACCCTGTTTCACGGGACTCAAATCCCAGCTCTGCCACATGTTAGTTGTGTGACTTTGGGCCAGTGGCTGAACCCCAATATACTTTTGTTTTCTCATCAATAAAATGAAGATATTCATGAAATTTTGTGGAGATTCAATTCCATAATTTGTGCAAAGTCGTTAATACATTACCTGCCACATAGTCAGAACTCATTTATTTATTAAACAATGACGTATTTATTGAGCCTACTGTGGACCAGGCATTGTTCTAGATAGCCATCAAAACACATCAAGAATGACACAAATCTTATACACCAGCGAGGGAGACAGACCGTTAACTATGAATAGACTAAATGGGTAAATGTTAGAGTGTGTTGGACAATGATAGCTGGGATGAAACAAAAGGAAAAGTAAAGCAGGGTGAGGTAATGGGAGGATTCAGCTGGAAGGAGGGAAAGTTTCACCACTGTCAGGAATCAAGAAGCCTCATCAAGGTGGAATTGGAGCAAAGACCCAAAGGAGGTGAAAGAGTGAACTGAATGGAGAGCCACGGAGGGGGCATTCCAAGCTCAAGCCAAAGCCCAATGGCAAGGATCCAGCATGATAAGAAGGAGCCAGGGGAGAGTGGTAGGAGATGAAGGCAAACCAGTAAGAGGTTCTGATCACTTGGAGCCATAAAGGCTGGTCTCAGAGTTTGAGCTTTCACTCTGAGTGATATCTTGCTGGAGTTTGAGGGAAGGAGTGGCATGATCTGACTTATATTTTAAAGGAATCACTCTGGTTCTCTGTTAAGGATAGATTGTAAGGGAGAAAATTGAAGTCAGGGAGACCTGTTGCTACTACTGTATCTCATGTGAGAAGTGGTGGAGGCTCAAACTGGAGCTTGGGATGAGGGGTGGAAGAGGGAAGGTAAGAGGGGCATACCCACGGAGGTGGTAGGAAATGGTTGGACTTGGATGTAACTAAAGGTGAAGTTAACTGCCTTCCCTGAGGAATTAGATATGAAATGTGAGATGAACAGTTAAGGCATCCAATGTGAGCAATTGGAAGGATGTTACCTGCTGGAATGTGGACGGCTGTGGGTGGGAGAGAGCAACAGTTCAGTCTTGTTACTCAAGAAACCTTAGCTACTTTTGTTAATATCACATGCCCCCCTTGTACTGTTGCAAATGCATGTGCCTGTTTTATCTCTTTCTCCAGATGGTAAACTGCTTAACACCAGGGACCATATCACATTCTTCTTTTATACTGACCCCAATGCTACCCAGTTCAGTCGATATGGCTAAATTCCAAATTTGCAACACACACTAGCTACACTCCTGGTACTTGCTAAGTAAGCAAAACAAATGTCCATCCTTTAAAATTTTATCAGGAAAAAAAAAAGAAAAAAAATCAACAGAGGTTGAACTAAATGTATAGAGGACTTCCTTCCCAGATACATAAATGCTACCCCCACATTAAACTAGGGTACTGGGAAGCCAGATCCTTGAATTGAAGCACAGTCACCTCTAAAATATTTCTACTAACAGAATTTTGAAGTGTTGCCTTTGGCCAATATGAGGACTGTTATATGAAACAGCCTTTTTCATTTCATTTCATTTCATTCATTTTAATTCCAGTTAGTTAACATGAAGTGTAATATTAGTTTCAGGCATACAATATAGTGATTCTATACTTCCATACATTACCCAGTGCTCATCACAAGTGTACTTTTCAATTCCTATCATCTATTTAACCCATCCCCCTACTCTTTTCCCCTCTGGTAACCATCAGTTTGTTCTCAATAGTTAAGAGTCTGTTACTTGGTTTGTTTCTCTCTCTTTCTCTCTTTTTTCATTGCTTATTTGTTTTGTTTCTTAAATTCCACATATGAATGAAACATATGGCATTTGTCTTTCTCTGACTTGTTTCATTTAGCATTATACTCTTTAGCTCCATCCATGAAATGGTAAGATTTCATTCTTTTTTATGATTAAATAATATTCCATATACATATTGGAATATATATTCCAAATATATATATTTGTCTCTTCTTTGTCTGTTCATCTATTACATTCATCTATTATAATATATATATCTTTTACATTCATACATATACTTACATATACCATCTCTTCTTTGTCCATTCATCTATTGATGGACACTTGGACTACTTCTATAATTTGGCTATCGTAAATAATGCTGCTATAAACATAGGAGTGCATGTATCCTTTGAATTAATTTTTTTGTACTTTTGGGGTAAATACGTAGTAGCATGATTACTGGATGGTAGGGTAGTTCTATTTTTACCTTTTGAGAACTCTCCATACTGTTTGCCAGAGTGGCTATACCAGTTTGCATTCCTACCAACAGTTCCCCTTTCTCCACATCCTCGCCAACACTTGTTTCTTGCATTTATGATATTAGCCATTCTGACAGGTGTGAGATACTTTTGATTTGCATTTCCATGATGAGTGATGTTGAGCATCTTTTCATGTGTCTATTGGCCATCTGGATGTCTTCTTTGGCCAAATGTCTGTTCATGTCTTCTGCCCATTTTTAAATTGGATTATTTGTTTTGGGGGTGTTAGTTTATATAAGTTCTTTATGTATTTTGGATACTAACTCCTTATGGGATATATCATTTGTAAATATCTTCTCCCATTCAGTACACTGTCTTTTAGTTTTGTTGATTATTTTCTTCACTGTGCAGAAAGATTTTACTTTGGTATAGTCCCAAAAGTTAATTTTGCTTTTATTTCCCTTGCTTTAGGAGACATATCTAGAAAAATGTTGCTACAGCTGATATCAGAGACATTACTGTCTGTGCTCTCTTAAAGGATTTTTATATTTCAGGTTTCACATTTAGGTCTTTAATCCATTTTGAATTTATTTTTGTGTCTGGTATAAGAAAGTGGTCCAGCTCCATTCTTTTGCATGTAGCTGTCCAGTTTTCCCAAAACGATTTTTTGAAGAGACTGTCCTTTTCCTATTGTCCTTGTCCTATTTCCAAAGCAGGGTATCCTTTCCTGCTTTGTTGAAGATTAATTGACCATGTAATTGTGAGTTTATTTCTGGGTTTTCTATTCTAAATGCTTTTTTTTTAATGTTTATTTATTTTTGAGACAGAGAGAGACAGAGCATGAACAGGGGAGGGGCAGAGAGAGAGAAGGAGACACAGAATCTGAAGCAGGCTCCAAGCTCTGAGCTGTCAGCACAGAGCCCGATGCAGGGCTTGAACTCACGGAGTGTGAGATCGTGACCTAAGCCGAAGTCGGACGCTTAACCGACTGAGCCACCCAGGTGCCCCTCTGGGTTTTTTGTTCTATTCTATTGATCTCAGTATCTATTTTTCAGCCAATACTATACTGTTTTGATTACTACAGCTTTGTAATATAACTTGAAGTCTGGACTTGTGATATCTTCAGCTTTGCTCTTCTGTTTCAAAATTGCTTTGTCAATTCAGAATTGTGGTTCCATATAAACTTTATGATTTTTTGTTCTAGTTCTGTGAAAAATGCTCTTGGTATTTTGATAGAGATTATGTTAAATCTGTAGATTGCTTTGGGTAATATAGACACTTTAACAATATTTGTTCTTCTAATAGATGAACATGAAATGTCTTTCCATTTCTTTATGTTGTCAATTTCTTTCATCAAAGTTTTATAGTTTTCAGAGTACAGGTCTTTCACTCCTTTGGTTAGTTTTATTCTTAGATATCTTATTATTTTTTGGTGCAATTGTAAATGGAAGTTTTTTCTTAATTTCTCTTTTTGTTTCTTTTTTTTTTAATTAAAAAAATTTTTTTCAATGTCTTATTTTATTTTTGAGAGACAGAATGTGAGTGTGGCAGAGACAGGGAGACACAGAATCCAAAGCAGTCTCCAGGCTCCAAAGCAGTCTCTAGGCTCTGAGCTGTCAGCATAGAGGCCGATGTGGGGCTTGAACCCACAAACCACAAGATCATGTCTGGAGCTGAAGTCAGATGCTTAACTGACTGAGCTACCCAGGTACCCCTTTTTGTTTCTTCTTTATTAGTGTATAGAGATTCAATGGATATCTGTAAGTTGATTTTGTATCCTGTGACATTGCTGAATTCATTATTCAGGTTTAGTTTTTTGGTGGAGTCTTTAGGGTTTTCTATATATAGCATCATGTCATCTGCAAATAGTGGAAGTTTTACTTCTTATTAATTTGGATGGCTTTTATTTATTTTATTGTCTAATTGCTGTGGCTAGGACTTCCAGTACTATGCTGAATAAAAGTGGTAAGAGTGCACATCCTTGTCCTACTCCTGATCTTAGAGAGAAAGTGCTGAGTTTTTCCCCATTGAGTATGATGTTTGCTGTGGGGTTTTCATATATGGCCTTTATTAAGTTGAGATATGTTCCCTCTACACCTACTTTGTTCACGGTTTTTACAATAAACAGATGTTGTACTTCATCAAATGCTTTTTCTGCATTGATTGAAATGATAATATAGTTTTTATTCTTTCTCTTATTGATGTGATATATCATGCTGATTGATTTGTGAATATTGAACCACCCTTGCATACTGGCAATAAATCTCACTTGATCATGGTAAATGATTTTTCTTTAATGTATTGTTGGAATCTGTTTGCTAGTATTTTGTTGAGAATTTTTTCATCTATGTTCATCAAGGATATCGACTTGCAGGGTGCCTGGGTGGCTCAGTTGGTTGAGCGTCCGATCTTGATTTTTGGCTCAGATCATGATCTCATGGTTCATGGGATAGAGCCCTGTGTTGGGCTCTGCACTGACAGCACAAAGCCTGCTTGGGATTCTCTCTCTCCTTTTCTCCCTGCTTGCATGCGTTCTCTCTCTCTCTCTCAAAAATAAATAAATAAACTTAAAAAACAGATATTGACTTGTAGTTCTCTTTTCTTTGTTGTGTCTTTATCTGGTTTTGGTATCAGGGTAATGCTGGCCTCATAGAATGAATTTGGAAGTTTTCCTTCCTCTTCTATTTTTTGAAATAGCTTGAGAATAATAGACATTAACCCTTGTTTAACTGTTTGGTAGAATTTTCCTGTGAAGCCATTTGGTCCTCGACTTTTGTTTGTTGGGAGTTTTTAATTACTGATTTAATCCCCTTGCTGGTAATCAGTCTATTCAAATTTTCTATTTCTTCCTGCTTCAGTTTGGTAGGTTATATGTTTCTAGAAATGTATCCATTTCTTCTAGGTTATCCAACCTGTTGGCATATAGTTTTTCATAATATTCTCTTACAATTGTACTTCTGTGGTATCGGTTATAAGAAATAGCCCTTTAAAACCCAGTGCTGTATTTCTCCTAGAGTTGTAGCTAAAGATGTAGTTCAGTACATTATAGTCTTTCTCTTCAGGATAAATTCTTCTCTTGACTCCACTTTATTTCCCTAAGACAGCCTAATTTCTGCCCTCTTTTGAAATAAAACTCAAGATTATTGTCTATGGCATAGGTTAGCAAACGTTTTTTTGTAAAATTCCAGACAAGAAGTATTTTATACTTTGCAAGCCAGTGGGCTCTGTTAACTCTGCCATTGTAATGCAAAAATTGTCAGAGACACATAAATGAATAGGCTTGACAGTGTTCCAATAAAACTTTATTTACAATGACAGATTGCAAGCCCAACTTAGACCACAGTTTGCTGAACCCTGGTCTATATCATTAATTTCTTGTTCAGTCGTAAAACTGTTGACCTCTCCACTCTCCTGAGACTGTTCTTATCGAGATGACCAATGACTTCCATGTTGCTAATTCCAATAGTCAATTCTCAGTCCCTATTCTAATCTTTCCAATAGTTGTATTTGACATAGTTGACCATTCTCCCTTCCTTGAAACTCTTTCTTCCTGTGGCCTTCAGAGCATCTTGTCCAGCTTGGTTTCCTCCTACATCACTGGCTACTCCTTCTTTGCCTTTTTTACTAGATCTTCATCTTCTCCCTGATTCTTAGTATTGGATGGGCCAAGGGTTCAGGACTACTTCCATTTTATATTTCACTTCATTTCATGGTGATCTCATTGAGTTTCATGGTTTTAAATACAATTTATATGCTGGTGATTCTTAAATTTTTATTCCCAGCTCAAATCTCTCTCCCACTTAGAGAATTACATTTCCATTATTAAGCATCTCTAGTTGGACTCTAGCAAACACCTGAAACTCAAATTGTCCAGAATTGAACTTCTGATCTTTGTCCATAAACCTGACCACCTGACCCCTGTAGGCTTCCTCGTTTTAGTTAGTGGCTATCCCATACTTTCAGCTACCCCCAAATCTTGGAGTTGGGGCTTGTCCCAGGGCTTTCACACACTGCATCCAACCTATCAACAAATCCTATTGACTTTACCTCCAAAATTATATTGACAAAATATGTTCTCATCACACCTGTTACCTTGCTGGTCCAAGTCCTCTCATCTCTCACCTGGGTGATTGATATAGCCTTATTCTTAATTTCCCTGATTCCCCTTTCCTTCTTACATCAATTTGTAGTATAACAATTAGAGATATCCTTTTAAAATAGAAGCCAGGTCATATCACTCCTCTATCAAACCCACATTTCATTCACCATAAATGCCAAAGTCTGTACAATGCCTAACAAAGACCTGCATTATCTCATCTCCTCTCTGATCTTGTATCTTACTCTTCTTCCCTTGACTTATTCTACTCAAAGTGCCTCAGACTCACCAGGGACCTTTCTGACACCACTGAGGGAAGGCCCTTGTCCCTGCTGTTTCTTCCACCTAAAACAAAGACTCTCTTTCACCCTTCAAGACCTTCCTCAAATATCATCTTCTCATTGAGTTATACCCTTACCATCCTATTTAAAATTGTAGCCTCCTCACTCCCCAGAAGCTCCCATCTTCCTCCTGCTTTCTTCTTTCTATGACATATCTCTGAAATGTCTCTGTGGCATGTCAGGTCCACAAGGGTAGAGGTTTCATTTGTGTTATCCATTGTCATATATCTGGCACCTAGAATGATGCCTGTTTATAATAAGAACTTGGTAGGGGTGCCTGGGTGTCTCAGTCAATTAAGCATCTGACTTCGGCTCAGGTCATGATCTCATGTTTTGTGGGTTCGAGCCCCACATCAGGCTCTGTGCTGACAGCTCAGAGCCTGGAGCCTGCTTCAGATTCAGATTCCCCCTCTCTCTCCGTCCCACCCCTGCTTGTGCTCTGTCTCTCTCTGTCTTTCAAAAATGAATAAACGTTTAAAAAATAATATTTAATAAGAACTTGGTAAATATTTATTGAGCAAATAGATGGTCTTAGCACTAGAGATTACTGTGCTCCTAGAAGTGGTTTATTTTATGGACAATGTAAATTTTGTAACTGATCACATTTTCCTCTTTACTTTGACTACTTGGAAACTTAGAGCAAAATTTAGAGCACTTATGGAGGACCTCAATGCATTTTATGGCTTGTGGTAGAGAACTTCAGTTTTGGAGCTCAGGGTCCTGGCTTTGAATCCCAGCCCTGCCATTTAATAGATGTGTGACTTTGAACAAATTATTTAGCATTTTTGTGATTCAGTTTCCTCTTAAAAAGTAGGCATGAAAGTAATAACTTCTTTCAAAGGGTCATTGGGAGTATAAAATGAGATAGTAGATATAAAGTGCTTAGAACAGGGTTCAGTAAACTGAAAGAGCCAAAAAAACGGTTTGCTTGTATTATTAAGATGGCCGACTATCTTGGTTTGCCTGGGACTCAGGGCAAACCTGATGTGGGCTTTCAATGCTACAAGCAGGACAGTCCCAGGCACACCAGCTTACTTTTTTTTACACTGATATTTCCCTTTGTCTCTTTTTATTTATTTTATTTTGTTGTACAAGATCCTGAAAGTTGTCTTACATTCTTGATGAAACAAAGTGCAGTATGAATAAATCATACATAAATTCACATATAATGCTGTGTACATTGTGTGCTCCTAACAAATACCAATAAACCATATGCTTTAGAAAGGAAAAATAAATTACTAAAGGATGGCATAGCCATTTCTTCTCTAACAGGGTTTAAATTCACTCTTCTTAGTACTATATGCAAAGCAGATGCAGAAAAAGATAAGGCAGAGATGACAAAGCCTGAAAAACTCCATCATGAGCAAAGTTTAGTATCATATAGCAGCCATAAGATTATGTAAATGAAAAGACTAACACTGTTAAGTGCCACACAAATGTTGGTTGATATTATTATAACAATCTGGTCTTATGATACCCTGAGGCTTCTTGAATAACAGAGAAGGGCTAATAAAATGAGGCCACACATTTTAGAAATACAATCTAAAGTGTGGGTGTGCAATCCTCTGCATATCTTCCATGTAATTAGCCTCTCCTATGATTGTCTTTGTTGGCATTTCCCCTCTCCTATAACTTTTGTGAATATGTGAAATTTGAAACAGTATCAACATCTTTCTTAACACATAGTTATTAGGGTTTCTGGAATGGCAATGTGAGTTGTTCTGCAAACTCTCTCCTCAGGAAAATAACTGTTAACTGGTGACAACTATTAAAAAATTCTTTTTCAAGTCTCTAGAAATTGTCCCAAGGGCATATGGCAAATAGAGAAACATCCATTCAAGAAAATTTGATATGTTGGTAAGAAGAGTGAGAACTTGTGGCATTTGATCCATGACCTGCTCCTCCTCTGTCCCCCAGCTTGGCATGATGGGAGCTTCCACTATGGGCAGGTGAAGCCAGGAACATAGGTTGCCTCTTCTCTAGCTCCAAGTCCATGACTATGATATCATCCCAGGAGAAATAGGCCACCAACCATCCCTACTGTTAACTCCAGGCTTCCTGTTGCAGAAGCTCTATTCTAGGCAAGAGCAGCTGAGAGATCTGGAGCTCTCTTCTTCCATTTAGTCCCCACTTATAGGGAAGTCTATTGTGTATCAGGATGAGAATACTGGGCCCAATTATTCCAGCTTGCTCACAGGGTCGAAGTTTCATTCCAGAAGAGGGATGTCAGGAAGACCAGAGTTAATGTCCCCACACAATGTCCCATTCATAAAGCAAGGGTGTCATTCCAAGAGAAGTGGCCCACTGTCCCCACATCCAGCCCTGGAACAGTGGTGTAGAAATTTTGTCTAGGGGGAAATGCAGACCATAAAAACAGAAAGATTTTCAGTTCCCAACCAAGGGAACTGAATTTATTTGGAACAGAATGTGGAAGTTCAAGCCCAAGGATGTTGTCAAAACAATTAGAACAACCAATTCAACTTTAGAGCAGCTATAAGTTTAGCTAGAGAACCAATAGAAGAGATATCTAGATAGAACCCTGCTGGAATTGATATAAGCCTCAAAGATTGTCTTCAAAACTACCCTTTCAAAGGCACCTGTATTGAAGTAGATAAGACTGTGAAGCAACTTATAGCTTCACTGTTTGATCTATAGCACTGCTGAAAACAATAGAGCAACAGCTGGCATTTAGTGGGGGCTTAGAGCTGGATGTGATACCAATAGAGGCACCTTAACAGAGGGATATGGGAAATAAACTGTCAAAGAGAACCATACTAAAACCATGGTCACCCTAGGATGTGCATGACCAAGACTACGTCCCCTGAGGTGCAATATCAGAGGCTGCCCACAGAGGGAAATAGACTGAAATTGTCCAGGTAAATCACTAAATAAACAAGGAAGCACATAACACCACCAAGCCCCTGTGTTCAGTGGAAGTGGTGTGTGTGTGTGTGTGTGTGTGTGTGTGTGTGTGTGCGCGCGCGCGCGTACATAGGGGGTTAATCAGTATCAAAATTGCTACAGTATATTATCTAAGTGTCCACCTTTCAACAAAAACTATGACAAATGAAAAGAAACAAGGAAGTGTGACCTATACAGGAAAAAGTGAGCAGTAGAAACAACCTTTGAGAGAGCCCAGATGTTGGACTTAGCAGACAAAGCAGGTATTATAAACATGTTCAAAAAATTAAAGGAAACCATGATTAAAGAATTAAGAGAAAGGAGATGACAATGTCTCATGAAATAGATAATGTCAGTAAAGAGAAATTATAAAACAAAACAATGGAAATTTTAGAACTGAAAACTACAGAAGCAAAAATGAAAAAATTCACTAGAAGGCTCAACAGTAGATTTGAGTTGGCAGACAAAAGAATCAGCAAAGTTGGACATAGAAGAATAGAGATTAAGCATTTAGAACAGAAAGAAATAATGGAGATAGAAAAAAGAGCAGAGTCTCAGAGAAATATGAGACATCATTAAGCACTAAAACATATTCATAATAGAGGAAATAAGAGAGAAAAATTAGCAGAAAGAATATTCAAAGAAATAATGGCTGAAAACTTCTCAAATTGAAAAAAAAGAAGCCACATTAATCTACACATGCCAAAAACTCAACAGACTCCATAGCATAAATATGGGAGATCTAGACTCAGACACATCAGAGTTAAAAAACCAAAGACAGGGGCACCTGTCTAGGTCATTTAAGTGTTCAACTCTTGACTTTGGCTCAGGTCATGATCTCATGTTTCATAAGATCTGTCAGCATAGAGCCTGCTTAGGATTCTCTCTCTCCATCTCTCTCTGTCCCTCCCCAGCTCATGCATATGTGAACTCTCACTCTCTCTCTCTCTCAAAATAAATAAATAAACTTTATTTTAAAAAAAGCCAAAGATAAGAGAAAATCTTGAAAGCAGCAAAAGAAAAGTAACTTGTCACATACAAGGATTCTACCATATGATCCAGCAATTCCCCTTCTGGGTATATAACTGAAGGAGATAAAATCACTATCTTAAAGAAATATCTGCACTCCCATGTCCATGGCAGTATCATTCACAATAACCAAAGCATGAAACAACCTAAGTGTACACTTATGGATGAGTGGATAAAGAAGATGTTAAATATGTAAACACTTACTATATATTATATATATTCCATTTTGTACACACACACACACACACACACACACACACACACACAAAATGTAACAGTATTCAGCCATAAAAAAGAAGGAAGTCCTGCCACTTGCAACAATATGGATGAAATTTGAGGGCATTATGCTAGGTGAAATAAGTTAAAGAAAGATAAAACCATGATCTCAGTTATATGTGGAATATAAAAACATAGAACTTATAGAAACAGTGGAATGGTGATTATCAGAAGGTGGGGGGGATGAGGAGATATTGGTCAAAGGTACAGACATTTAATTATAGTATGAATAAGTTCTAGGGATCTAATGTACAGCATGGTGACTCTAAAAACACTGTATTACATACTTGAAAGTTGCTAATGTTCTCAACATACTAATAAGAACAAAAACAAGAACAAGAACAACGAAATAGTAATTACGTGAGGTAAAGAATGGGTTAACTAATTTACTGTGGTATTTCACATTATATTCATGTATTAAATCATCACATTATATACCTTAAACTTATACAATGTTACATAACAATTATTTTTAATAAAACTGAAAGAAATATGAAATAACCCAAATATTCCATCAAATGAAGGATAGATAAAATGTAGTATATTCATATAATGGGATATTATTCAGCAAAAAAAAAGAATGAAGTCCTGATACATGCTATAACATGGTTAAATTAAGAAGCCAGTCACAAAGGTCTCATACGATTCTATTTATATGAAATTCCCTCAATAAGCAAATACATAGAAAAAAGAAGGCAAATTGTGGTTTCCAGGGACTAGAGAAAAGGGAGAATGGAAGTAACTGCTAATGGGTAAGGGGTTTCCTTTGGGGCTGATGAAAACATTCTAAAATTGATCATAGTGATGGTTGTTCAAGTCTGTAAGTATATTATAAGCCATTGAATTGTGTATTTACAGTGAGTAAATTTTATGGTATGTGAATTACATACCAATAAAGCTCTATAAAAAGTTATTGGAAAATTGTTTTAATTGAAAAAGAATGTATAAAAAGTGTTGTTCTTCCAACATTTTTTTAAGCCTCTACTGTGTACCTGACACTGAGGCACAGTAGATATAGTAGTGAAAAAAACCAGTCATAGATCTCTGCCCTCATAGGGGACTGACATTCTAGTAGAAGACACAGATACTAAACATACATGGAGAATGCATTTTTCAAAAAGTATTGCTGCAGATTTTTCAGTGAATAATATCCCTGCCCTCGTGGATTTTGTCATCATGTATTTTCATGTTTGTATCTCTGATGCCTACAGGTCCTTATGAAAATGGGCTTACAGATACTAAAGATTTCCATGCTACCCAAATCATTCATTTTGAAAGTCATTATTCATTTCCCATGCATGAAGACTAAAAATACAGAGATTCCCTGTTGTAGCGGTAGACTCTGCTGTTTCTCTTACCTATTCTGGGGTGTCAGGACTCAGAGTCACCATTTTCAACACAGGGACCCTTAACCATGTGCTCAGTACCTTGGACTTCCCTGAAATTTTTCCCACATTCATCTCTCTGGGTGAAAGGGAAACCATGTCTGTACTTTCTGTCTGGATTAACATAATTTACTAGTGCTGAAAACTTGACATTCTGGTAATTCACCAGTGGATGTACCCCAATATATCTAACTAATTTCCTATTGTGGAACATTTAATTATCCCCCACCCCAAGATTTTGGTCTATTTTAAATACTGTGAGGACACCTCTCAGCATAAGGTCTTCATTTGACCCTTGCCTACCAGTGAGAGGCCCTTTCAGGTGGGTTTCCTAGAGCTGAGGAACAATTTGTCCAAAGGTCTTCAGTCTACGGTAGTCTTGTAAATCAGAGAATTACTGGAAAATTTGAAACTATAAATATTTTTTCTGTATTATAGACTTGCTGTGTCAGAGTCCTGGCAGAAAACAGGAGCAAACCCAAATGGGGTAAACTGAGGAGTCTTAAAAAGAGAGGGAGACTATTTACCAAGAGTGAGCAAAGTTTAAGGAAACCTGTTAGACAGAGAGGACAGTAACTTGGGATAGTAGTCAAGAGGAGCTATTATCAGTCCCTTATCTGAAGGGGCAAAGAGAGGAAGCAGTTACTAGATTTCTTTCATTCAACAAATACTTACTGAACACTTACTATGCATCATGGGAAGTGTAGATACTACAAATGAGATATTTAGGTAGGTGGGTATTATATTGCTATTACTATCATGTATGTGATCAATGTAGTTAGTGCTCAAGACATACACATTATCTCCTTTACCCCTCCAAACTGCCCTTGAGGAAGATAATAGCAATATCATTCCCAATTTACAGATGAGTGAATTGAGGCTCAGAGTGGTTAACTTGCCTGTGTTTATACAGCTTGTGTTTGGCAGAGCTAAAACATTAAGTCCAGGTGTGCCTGGCTCTAAAACTTTTAGCCCCTGTGTATATTTGTTCTTCCACATGAACTGCTGCTAAGAAAGCAAGACTGTGATGTTCCCTACCTTTGACAAAGAAATGTGTCCTTAGAAAGGGAAGGACTGTTTGAAATCTTTATAGTGTAATCAGATCAGTTGTACCTTATTTATCAGGTGTGAAATTGGTTTTTAATCCTCTGCTGGTAAGCACACATGCACTCCTAGTTGTAGCTGACTTTTCTGGATCTTGTCAATTATGTATTTACTTAAAAAAGATTGGCCTCCCACAAGCAAATGCAGCCATCCCTGCACTCTCTTAGGTTGTAGAAATACACAGGTGAAGGCCTAAGTCCCTGTATAATGCAGCTACTCATTAAATTCGAGCATCCCTGAAACTAAGCCCATCCATTAACAATCCTAGAGGCACCAGAGATCCAAGAAAACCATACTTCTATAATTCCATAATACTAAAGAAAGAGGTGTAAACTGGACTTGGCCCATTTCACTATCAGTTTCCATCTTAATTAATCCCAAATATTATAAATAAAACATTGTCTCTAGATAACAACTCTCCTCAGATCCAGCAATTTTTAAATAACTGTTACTGAAAACATTTGCATAATTCCTTTCAGAAGTCAGTAGGAAGATTTATGTGGCAAGACGGTATCTGAGTAGATAGAAAATTTTCAATAGTGATTTTTTTTTACAGGGCTTTATGGTTTTGAAAGTAATATGCAAGCTAATTTACAAGTTATAGAATTTTATTATGGTAGTTTTAACTGTATTTAGCCAAGGAGAAAAAGATAAGAACAGAAAATAACAAATTACCCAAGATTACACAGCTTTGTATTGGAAGAGTTGGTATAGAATTCACTCCCTCTGATCCTTGGAACAATCATCTTTCCAGGCTACTACAAACCTAAAAAGCAGACCAGGCCCTATCCTGCATTTTACTTGAGGTTAATGAATCCATTAATAGAAAAGCCTTTGAAGCTGCATGAACTCATCAGATACGGATATCCTCCCCTTAGGATAAATGTAGAGACATAATGAGGGCCAAGGAGACTAAGCAATGGGTTGATGAATTAGCCAGTACTTACCCAACTCTATCAGCCAGACACACTTTATCAACCTTTTGAATTCTGAAATTAATTTAATTACTTTATATTCTATTGATGATATTGCTGGATATAGAATTCTAGGTTGGAAATAATTTCCCCTCTATATTTTATACTTCTTAATTTTACATTTATATTTTGAATTTTCACTTAACATTTATAAATAATGTTTATTGTGAATATTTTTACATAAAAAACTTTATTGCATAATCAAAGTAAATCATGCTCATTGTAGAAAATTTGAACACTATAGAAATGTATCAAGAAAAATACTGAAATTACCCAATATCTACCATTTAGATAGACACTGCTAATATTTGGTATATCTCCCCCTTTTTTCCTATGTATTTTTATATAAGGCTTGTAACATTTTTGAATCTTGTTTAATAAGATACTCTCCATATAAGACCTAACAAATGTACACCTTTGTTTTATTCTGATTATTTTATTGTTGAAGTTTTTGTAGTTAAAATTTTGCATTTGGGGATGTAGAACCATAAGTTAAGAATCTAACTTTCTTTCCCCAATTAATCAATCTTCCTCACATCACTTCTTGAAAAATTCATTTATTCTTTTATCATTAGTTTGTGATTTTTCCTTTATCATAATGCATTTTGTGTCCATTTTTGTGTCTATGTTATTAATCTAACAATTATTGCAGCAGTTTCACACTGATTATTGTAGCTTAATAACATGTTTTACTCTTCTGTGTTACCAACCACCCTTCCACACATTCCCATTCCCATTCATTGCTGTCTTTTTCCCCTGAAGATTTCTCATTTAGTATTTTCATGTTTTTTCTTCCAGGTTAACTATAGAATTATTTTGACAAGTTTCAAAACAACTCATTGCAAATTTGATTACAATTACTGTAGAGTAATTTCAGGATAAAATTACACTGTTATTTAGTTTTCCTAATTCCATTGTAATAATCAGTAAAATTATAAAGACTTTTTAGTAATTCCCACACATTTTGTTAAAGTTATTTCTAACTAATCTCTCTGTGTGTATGTTCACTGCCATTGCAATTAAGAGTGGCATCTATTCCCATTATACATTTATATTACTACTGATTTATAGGAAAGCAATTGAATTTTTAAAAATATTTATCTTACATCTGGCTATTTTACTCAACTCATATTAATACTAACTATTCTTCTATTTTTTATGCTCTCATAATTTATAGTTAATTTGTTTTGTCAATATTTTTTTCATATTTTGACTTTCCTTTTCCAGTATTCAACTTCACTTAAGGTTCATTATAGTTTATTGACTAGCATTTCTAGAGCAACATCAAATAAAAATAGCATTGGCTGCATTCTTATTTTTTCTTGCTTTTAATTGGAATTTTACTATTGGAAGTTATTTTTTGCACTTAACTTTTTAATTCTTTTGGGATGTGTTTTGTTTTGTAATATGAGGTAAAGGTATAAATTGATTTTTCCCCTAATAATTAATCCATTGTTCTAGAGCCATTTATTGAATCTCTTCTTCACTGATTTGTGATTCAACTTGTATCATTATCTCTTTTCATAGACTATAAAAATGATCAAGTAGCTTCCATTTATTGAACTCTCTAAATTACCTTTTACTTAATGCTATAAAATTTTCTTTCACAGTGAACTGAAAAAAGAAGAACAAACTAAACCAAAGTTAGAAGAAGAAAGGAATAATATATATTAGGGCAGAAATAAATGAAATAGAGAATAGAAACACAATGGGGAAAAATCAGTGAGATGAAAAGTTGATTTTTTGAAAAGATAAACAAAACCAATAATTTCTTAGCTAGACTAGGAAAAACTATACTCAAAATAACAAAAATCAGAAATGAAGGAGGAGGCATTATAACTGATGCCATAGAAATGAAAAGGATCATAACAGTCAACTATGAACAATTATGTGTCCACAAATCAGATAGTTTAGGAAAAAAATGGATAAATTTCTAGAAACATACAACTTACCAAGAATGAATCATGAAGAAATAGAAAAATCTATACTTTTTCTTTGGAGTCACAGATGATGGGTATTAATTCTTCCTTAAATGTTTGGTAGAACTCACCAGTGAAGCCACCATATAAAACTCTTTCAAAAAATTGAATAGGAAATACAATTCCAAACTCAGTAGATGAGACCAGTATTGCCCTGATACTAAAATCAGGTACTGCCCAAACAAAAAACTATAGACCAATATCTCTGATGAATATTGATAAAAAATATTATCAACAAAATACTTCAATCAAATTCAACAACATATTAAAAAGATTGTATATCATGACCAAGTACGATTTATTCCTGAAGTGCAAGGATGGTTCAACACACAAAAATCAATCAATGTAATAAACCACATTAACAGAACGAAAAAAGAAACCACATGATTATCTCAATGTAGAAAAAGCATTTGGCAAAATTCAACATTCTTCATGATAAAAACACTCAACAAACTAGGAATACAAGGAAATTACCACATTATGTATAGTCATACATATATGGAAAGTCCACAACTAACATCATACTCAATGGTGAAAAATTGAAAGTTTTTTCTTTAAGATCACAACGCAAGGATACCCATTCTTACCACTTCCATTCAACATATTACTGGAAGACCTAGTCAAAACAATTAGCTAAGAAAAAGAAAGAAAAGGCGTCAAAATAGGAAAGGAAGAAGTAATATTATCTCTGTTCACGGGTGACATGATCTTGTATGCATGTAGAATATCCCAAAAATTCCACACAAAAACCTGTTAGACTATAAAAAAGTTCAGCAAAGTTGTAGGATATAAAATCAATATGCAAAACTCAGTTGCATTTCTATAAACTAACTGAATAATCTGAAAAAAAACTAAGAAAAAAATCCATTTATAATAGCATTCAAAAAAATAAAATATTTAGGAGAAAGTTTAATCAAGGAGGCAAAAATGTGTGCTCTGAAACTACAAAACATTGCTGAAAGAAATTAAAGAAGGCACAAATAAATAGAAACATCCTACATTCATGGACTGGATGATTTAATATTGTTAAAGTAGCCATATTACCCAACATGATCTATAGATTTAATGTAATTCCTACCAAAATTCCATTGATGTTTTGTGTAGAAATAGAAAAAAAAATCCTGAAATTCATATGTAATCTCAGAGGACGCTAAACATTTAAAATAATCTTAAGAAAGCAAAACAAAGCTGGAGGCCTCACACTTCCTGATTTTAAAACATATTACAAAGCTACAGTAATCACAAAAATATGATACTGGCATAAAGGCAGACATATAGACCAGCATAACAGAGTAGAGAACCTGAAAATAAATCCTCACATATACAGTCAACTGATCTTTGGCAAAGGTGCTAAGGCTACAGAATAGGGAAAGGGGAGTCTTTCTAACAAATAAGGTTAAGAAAATTGGATATTCAAGTGCAAAATAACAAAGTTGGACTCTTATTTTATACCAAGTACAAAAATTAACACAAAGTAGATTAAAGATCTAAATGTAAGGCCTAAAACCACAATACTCCTAAAAGGAAACATAGGGGGAAGCTTTATTACATTGGCTTTGACAATGATTTCTTTGATATGATATCAAAAACACAAGCAAAAAATAACAGCAAAAACAGACAAATGAGACCACATCAAACATAAAAACTTCTCTGCAGCAAAGGAAACAATATAGTAAAAAGGCAACCTATGGAATGGAATAAAATATTTGCAAACCATATATCTGATAAGAGGTTAATATCCAGAATATACAGAGAACTCCTATAATTAAAATTTTTCAATTTAAAAGACAGGAAAAAACAAACAAACAAAAAACATAAAAAACAGGCATTTCCCCAAACATACACAAATGACCAACAACCATCTAAAATGATTCTCAATATCACTACTCATTAGAAAAATATAAATCAAAACCACAATGAGATATCACCTCATGCCCATTAGGACAGCCATTATAAAAAAAAAATTGAAAAACCACAATGTTGATGAGGATGTGGAGAAACTGAAACCCTGGTGCACTATTTACTGGTGGGAATGTAAAATGATGCAGCTGCTATAGAAAGCAATATGGACATTTGTCAAAAAATTAAAAATAGAATTAACATACAATCCAGCAATCCTACTTCTAGGTATTTATCAAAAAGAGTCGAAAACAGAATCATAATGACATATTTGCACAACCATATTTACTGCAACATTATTTGCAACAGCTAAGAGGTGGAAGCAACCTAAATGTCATCAACAGGTCAATGGATAAAGAAAACATGGTATATATACAATGGAATATTATTCAGCCTTAACAAAGAAGGAAATCTTTTCACATGCTATATATAACATGGATGAATCATGAGGATATTAAATGAAATAAGCCAATCACAAAAAGACAAAGCCTGAATGATTTGACTTATATGAGATATCTAAAATAGTCAAACTCAGGGTTGCCTGGGTGGCTCAGTTGGTTAAATGTCTGACTTCAGCTCAGATCATGATCTCATGGTTTGTGAGTTCCAGCCCCACATCAGGCCCTGTGCTGACAGCTCAGAGCCTAGAGCCTGCTTCAGATTCTGTGTCTCCCTCTCTCTTTCTGCCCCTCTTCCACTGGCACTCTGTGTCTTTCTCTGTCTCTCTCTCTCTCTCTCTCTCTCTCAAAAATAAACATTAAAAGGGGCACCTGGGTGGCTCAGTCGGTTAAGCGTCCTACTTCAGCTCAAGTCATGATCTCAGGGTTTGTGAGTTCGAGCCCCGCATTGGGCTCTGTGCTAACAGCTCAGAGCCTGGAGCCTGTTCCGGATTCTGTCTCCCTTTCTCTCTGCCCCACCCCTGCTCACACTCTGTCTCTGTCTCTCTCAAAAATAAACATTAAAAAAAATTAAAAGTAAAAACTAAAAAATTAAAAAAAAACTAAAAAAATAAAATAGTCAAACTCCTAGAAATAGAAAGTAGAATGGTGATTGTCAGGGACTTGGGGGAGGAGAAAAAGGAGAGTTGTTTAATGGATATAGAGTTTCAGCTTAGAAAGATGAAAAGGTCCTAGAGATCTGTTACACAACAATGTGCATAGAGTTAATACTACTGTACTGTAAAAGATCGCTAACATTTTGAATGTAATGTATTTTTGACTGTAATAAAATGATGTTATCTCTATATATCTATATCCATATCTATATCTATATGTATATCTATATCTATATCTATGCATCTAGAATGAGTTAACATAAGGGAACAAGGAAAACCTGAAACCCCTGGCAGAATATAGATAAGTGATATGAACTAGCAATTTAATTCCCCAAATGGTCAAAACATATATTGGAAATAATTTTTCTTACTTATAATCAATTAATATAAATTAAAACTATTTTAAATATCAGAAATCCTGGATTAATCTTAGACATTATATTTCCTTTTCACCATTCTCCTCCATGTATAGTCACTGTGGATATATGTATATATGATTATAATTACATATATGTATATGAGATTATATATATACATATAATTTATTTATATATGCAAAGTGAGTATATATAAATTATTATATTATTTTATTATATTATTATGGCACAATTCCTCCCAGCAATAAAAAGCAAAGGCTCTAACAATGACTGGTTCAAAGAATATCACCTTCACTTTCATTCATTTCAGTTTGATGAAGAAATGATGCTTTGTCACAGTCATTTACTACTGAGCTTTATATTTCTGGGAAATTAGTTCAGAAGCCAGCTGTGCCCCCACCTTTATCCCTTATCCTTCCCTCACCCCAACCACAACATCTTGTAAACATATCTAAGAATCCTCATGCTTGTTCGCTGGAGGAAATATTTTATCAGTGATGAACAGTCTTGTCACTTTTGTTCTGCTTAGTAATTCAGGATAACATAGCTTCAACCTGGGATCACTTTAGAGTGAAAAGCCAGATGTTTCCAAAAGGTTTAACCTTATGAGGCTTATTACCGCTTGTAAATATTAATACAGCATATCCTCAGTGAACATGGCCAGGGCAGAGGATGCTTTCATGAGAAAAACGGTGCTGAAAGCAAATTCAAAAATATTCTCAGAGAGGGATTACAGTGGCAAAACTGAGTGATTTAAGCATTAATCAGTTTGTGGGCATGTATGTGACTCACTCAGCTCTCAATTGTGCTTTCTTATATCATCCCAGACTCTTCCTTCAAAGCAGTTATCGAGATTCATAATTATGAATCTATTTATGGGATCACTTTTTCAATGTCTGTCTTGTCCACTAGCTTCCTTGAAGGAAGGCATCATTCTTGTTTTGCTCAGCACAATGTTTTCATTACTTAGCTGGGTGCTGGGAACAAAGTAGGTTTTCAGTAAGTATTTATTGAACAAATAAAGATTCTGCAAACAGCAGGATTTGACAATAATTTCCTTTCCTTCCCAATTTCCAGTGCTGAGCTATTTGCTTCTCCCAAGCCAAAGGACTTCTCAGGCCTGTGGGCTTTAAGTATAATGATTGAGACTTTTTGTGAAGTCTCAGCAAAGAGAACTGCTATGGGTCTTTCTCCTCATGGGAAGGACGCATATCAGGAGAAGAGCATCACAGCCCAGAGACGAGAGAATCAGGAAGCAGGGAATCTTGGAAAGAATTTGATGCCTAGAAATCTAGAGTAGGGAGAGAGATTTGACATTGTCCTTACATGAGTATATGGGTCACTTGACTCAGAAAAGGTGAAGGGGGATCTGAATGGACTGAGTTTTCTTGCCTCAGAAATGTGAAGAGTACACAGAGCCCAGGGGTCAGGGGAGCTTCCTCAGAAGTGGTCGACAGTCGGTCTGCTTCTACAGAACAGGCCTCCTGCCAGCAGCAGGATGCTTGCTGCGTATGGTGTTCTAATAACCAGCTCTGAGCTCAGGTGAGGCAACAGAAAGTAACAACCCACTTAATGGGACAGAAGAACCAAGAGAGGAAAACAGAAGGAAAAAAAAAAGGATATGACCAGTGAAGATTTTCACATTCAACTTCGCCAAAGTAGCCATACTACAGAGCAGGGTTTGGCAAACTTTTTTCATAAAGGGTCTGATAGAAAATATTTTAGATTTTGAGGGGCATACATTCTCTGTGCAACTACTCAAGTTGTAGTATCAAAGGAGGTTTCTAGACAAATCCTGTAGCCAGCTGAGGCTGCATGTTGCAGTTCTCTCTTGCCTATGAATTCCTCTGCCACACTTGCCTAGAAAAACTCCAGTTCTGAATGAACCCAGTTTTCTGCCTTTTCTTTTCCTGCACAACCACTGGTCTCATGATAACATTCAAGGTTGCCAATATATGCTGGACTTTGTTGCTGCCTAGAAACCTGTGTGTGTGTCCCTCCCCAGCTTCCTCTCCTGGTCTCTACAGTGAGCATTTCACTTTCCTCAAGCCCTTGTCATAAGGGCTTTCTTCTTACATACGGGAGCTGGTGTTGTTCGTTTTCTGCTACTGCTGTAACAAATTACCACAGAGGTAGTGACTTCACATGAACAGTATAAATGTATTCTCTTACAGTTCTGGAGGTCAGAAGTCTCAAATCAAGATACCGGCAGGGCTGTGTTCCTTTCGGAGACTGCAGGAAAGAATTTGTTTCCTTGCTTTTCAAAGCTTCTGAAGGCCTCCCTCCCGCTCCTCTTCTCACATCACTACCACCTTTGTTTCTGTGGTCACATCTCCTACTCTGACTTTGCTCCCACGGCCTTCCTCTTAATTACAGACACTTGTGATTATATTGGGCCCACCTGGATAACCCAGGATAATATCCTCATATGAAAACATTTAACTTAATCACATCTGCAAAGTCCTTTTGGCCATACAAGGTAATATATTCACATGTTCCAGGGATTTGGACAGGGACACCTTTGGGAGCTATTGTTCATACTGCCACATTGATTTCTTCCTGCTTCCAAGGCAGAATACAGGTACCAGGCAGGAGTTTCCCCAATATCCATCCCTACTCCTCTGGGGACACATTTATTCCGGCTCATCCTAACCACTTCCTTCCCAGTTTCAGTGGAGATGTTCTTCCCAATAAAGACTGACCCCCCAATCTTTTCCTGTAACCCAAACATCTTTATTAATACATTTTATTTTAAATTCTTCCTTGTCTGATATTAAGATTGTTACCTCAACTTTCTTTTGGTTTATTTTTGCTAGTATAGCTCATTCCTTTAATATTAAACCTTTTATGTTATTATACTCTGGTAGTTAATGTTTAAATATACAGTGACTTCTACTGTGATATGACATACACATTGTTAAAATTACCACATTGTGATGGTAAAAATCTGTGATGGCAGTAAAAATCACAGGGCTTATGGGGTTCCTGGGTGGCTCAGTCGGTTAATGTCTGACTTTGGCTCAGGTCATGACCTCATCAATTTCAAGTTTGAGCCATACATTGGGCTCTGTGCTAACAGCTCAGAGCCTGGAGCCTGCTTCAGATTCTGCATCTCCCTCTCTCTCTGCCCCTCCCCACTCACGCTCACTCTCTCAAAAATAAATAAACAGTAACAATTTTTTTTAAAAAAAATCACAGGGCTTATGAGAAAAGTGGGTTTAGAGGAACAATACTCAAAAACATCATCAGTAGCATATTTTTTAAAAGATAGAAAAACATAGTAGCACAGTTTTATGTTTTATTCAGTTAAGAAATACAGACATACTGCAAAAGATTTGACATTTTACCTTGAAAACACCTGAAGTTTGCTTGTGGCAGTAGCTGTCAGGAGGGTGGCAGTTCTTAGGAAGCTGTGGAAGGAGGGCCATCTGGAAGCAGGTGTGGATGGGTGTGGCTTACAGCACCTGGGGTGAATCGAGGAGCTGATGGATGTTTGGAACACTTGCATCCTGTGTACTCCTACACAGCTTGGTCCAGTAGGGTGTCCTTTTCAGTATCCATCCAGTGTTTCTTGCAGACAGAATCATACAAAAGTAAATGTAAATTTTCTATTATGCTCCAAATACCCCCAATACATCAATCATGTTGGAATAAATTCCCAAGTTTTTAAAAAAGTTTATTTATTTTGAGAGACAGAGAGTGTGTGTGCATAAGCAGGGGAGGGGCAGAGGGAGAAGATCCCAAGCAGGCTCTGCACCATCAGCACAGAACTTGGTGCAGGGCTTGAACTCACAAACTGTGAGATAGATCATGACCTGAGCTGAAATCAAGAGTCAGATGCTTAAACAACTGAGCCACTCAGGCACCCCAGATCCTATTTCTTTTTTTAATGATTTTTTTTTTATTTACAGAGGATCTGAAGTAGGCTCTGTGCTGACAGAAATGAGCCTGATGCAGGGCTTAAACTCAAACCGTGAGATCATGACCTGAGCCAAAGTTGGTTGTTTAACCGACTGAACCACCCAGGCGTCCCTTATTTTTACCATTTTACTTGGTGTTTTTTATGATGTATTTTTTTCCTCTCTCCCTGTCATTTGTTGAATTTATTTAATTCCTTTCTTTCCCTTTTCCTTTTTTTCCTTTACTGTTTTGGAAATTATTTTGTTTATATTATTTTTTTGCCATCCTTAAACTCTATGTTATTTTTTTTTTAATTTTTGAGTATAGTTGACACATGCTACATTAGTTTCAGATTTACAACACAGTGATTCAACTTCTCTATACATTATGCCATGCCCACAAGTATAGGTACCATCTATCACCATAACACTATTACAATATCATTGACTATATACCCTATGTTGTGATTTCTATCCCCATGACTTATTCATTCCATAATCAGAAGTCTGTATCTTCCACTCCTCTTCACCAATTTTGCCCATCCTCTACCTCCCTGCCTTCTGGCAACCATCAGCTTTTTCTCTGTACTTATAGGTCTGATGCTGCTTTTTAGTTTGTTTGGTTTGGTTTTTATATTCCCACATATGAGTGAAAACATAAGGTATTTGTCTTCCTTAGTCTGACTTATTTCACATAGCATAATATCCTCTAGGTCCATCCATGTTGTCACAAATAGCAAGATCTCATTTTTTATGGCTGAGTAATATTCCATTGTGTGTGTTGGTCTATCAGTGGATACCGAGGTTGCTTCCATGCCATCCTTAAATTGTAAAGTTCATACTCTACTCCAGAATTATACCTATCACCCCCCTGCATAAGTACCTTAGAACATTTCCACAAAGAAAACTTCTCCCATATTCCATGTTATTGTTGAAAACATAATTTCACCTTATTTTTGAATAAAACTTTTTAAAAATATTTTTTAGTCAATTATCAGATTGCATTTCACAAATATCTTTGTTCAATGATTATTCTTCTCACCATTTTTTTCCTGATTTCAATATACTTCTTACTGAAGTGAATCCTTCAGCAATTGCTTGAGGATGTGCCTGTGGGCAATAAATTTCTTTATGAAAATATTCTTATTTAGCCCTTATTCTTGAGTGATCATTTAATCTTACATAGAGTTCTGGATTTTCTTTCCTCCCTCAGCACTGGGAAGATGGTTTTTCTTTGTCCCTGGCATCTGCTGTTGATGAGAAATCTGCTGTCAGTCTGAATGTCATTTCTTTATAAATAATCTGTGCTTTCTCTTTGGTAGCTTTTAAGGTTTTCTCAATATCCATGATGGCTGAAATTTTATTACAAGTTGTCTAAGTATAGATTTCTTTGATTTATCCTGCTGAGGATTTGGCATATCATTTTTCTCTAAAGACCCACATCAGTTTTTAATATTGAAAAATTGTTCACCAATATTCCTTTAGAAATTCTCTCTCCCTTATCCTCTTTAGGCCCTCCTTGAATGCTGTTTAGATGTATATTAAAGCTACTCATTAGGTTCTAAATATCTTTTAATTTCTTTTTCATATTTTCCATCTCTTTATCCCTCTGTGCTACATTCTGAGTCATTTCTTCAGATATTTCAGTTTGCTAATTCTCTAGCTATCTAGTCTTATGTTTAACCTATTTATTCAGATTTTTTTTATTTCAATAAATGTTTTTTATTCTAAATATTTATTTTGTCTACTTGTTCTTTATTCATAATGTCCCACACTAGTCTTAGATATTTTATTCCTTCCCTTATTCCTGTAAATTTTTAAACAAATTTATTTTAAAGTCTCTTCCAGAATGCTTTATTATCTGTGAATTCTGTCATTTTTTGTGCTTTCTGACTCTCATGTTAGGGACTGTCTACCCTCACGCTGTTGCCTCATGTGCTTTGTTTTTTCAGCAGGAATGTTTCCCACAGGACATCCATCACAAGGAAATCTATGCAGCGTTAGATTGAGGTTCTGATTTCTCTGAAATTACTCTTTTCCCAGAATGACTCAGAACAGGTGGCCTGCTTCATGCTCATTCAGAGATATGGCAACCCCTTCCTGATGTCCAACTTCGTACAGAGGGTCCTGTTTCAGTTTAGATCCTTGACTTTAGACCTTACATAAAAAGTTAGCGTCCACAAGATTCCCTATTCCTCTCTTGGATCTTTGTTTACAATGTAGCTCAGCACAGTGGTTTAGGATTCTCTTCATTTCTGATCCCTAAAAATTTACTTTTATATTTTAAATATTGACTATATGTTTAAAGTAAACTAATTCCAAATTATCTGGCATAGATAGATGATAGTTAACAGACAGAGGACAGAGGTTTTCCTGTGTCTGCTTTGTTTTCCATATTGACCAGAAGTCTTTCCAAATACTATTTATCTGTACCTGACTCCCAAGTCTCTATTTGCAATCTGATGATTGAGCTCTAGAAACATATCCCACCATCTAAAAATCTCCAATGGATATAGCATAATCACCTAAACCCATCATGTCCAAAATTACTTTTTTATATTACCCAGATCCCAACTCTGCAACTCTTCTCTATATTTCCCTATCTTAATAAATGGTGCCATTGTTGGCCGAGATGACCATCTAAAACCCTGAAAGTCACCTTTGACTTCTCTTTCTACCTATCCCTCTCACCGCAGGGTTAATTCCATCGAGGATGACCAATCATCCTACTTTTCCCAGGATTGAGGAGTTCTAGCATTTTGAACTCTCACTGCTAAAACCAGGAAGGTCTCAGGCAAGTCAGAACCTTAATTTCACTCCTAAGTATTTCTCAAAATCCTCTACTTCCCTTCATTCACACTGCTTTAATTCAGACAACCACAGACACAAGGACTCCTTTGATGGCTTTTCCTCTAGTCTCCCTACCTTAATCTAACCTTTCCCCACACATTCTCCATATTATCGATAAAGTGTTCTTTCAAGGAAAAAAAATGTGGCTAGTCTCAAATTAAGTCATTCACTAGCTTCCATTGTTTCAGGGATAATTTCTAACTTTTTAACATAACCCACTACAAATCCCTCGGGAATATGGCTTCTGCCTGCCTCTCTAGTCCCATTTCCTGATCTCCTTCCCTTTCCCATACACGTGTTCGTCATATTGAATGACTCATAATTCATCAAATATGCCACTGGATTGGGTGCTTCTGAGCCTTCCAAAGGAAAAGGAGGCTTTCCAGGAAAGTATCTGAACTGCTTTCCTTGGTCCCTTTACCTGGTGACCACCTAATTTTCATCCAAATTTACCTCCAAAATCACCTGATCCCCCTTCCTGACCACAGTCAGAGTAAAATGTCACCTTTGAACACATAATAAATTCTTGGTGCTTGAAGCTATCAAAGTGTTTATCTCATCATGTTGTGTTTGTTTATGTACTTATTTCTCTATCAGACAATGGGATTGTTGAAGGAAGAGGGTATGATTTCTTCTCTGTAACTCTATGGCTTAGGATTTACCATTCTATGTTCCATGAATAAACAAGGTACTGGGAATTTGAGGGTTTGAGAAATAGTCCTGGCTCTACTCTTAATTTCTCTGGCCTCAGTTTCCTGCCTTCACTTTGCCTGGCTGCTCCTTCTCATCCTTTGGTTCCAGCTCATCTGTCATTGGCTCTAGGAAACCTTCCCTGATCCCTCAATGCAGGGGTAGGGGCTGCCCCAATGGAATTTCATCACACCCAATCTTACCCCTGTCTGTCCATTGTAAATGCCATCAGTGTAGGATTCACTCTGTCTTGTTCATCTCTGTAGCTCCAGCATCTAGCGTAGGGGATCATCAATAAATAACTGTTGGCCTAATAAACTATCACATGGAAGAAGTTGATTTCTAAGATAACTTCAGGCTCTAACCTGTCAAGCAGAGATAAAGTTCTGCATGTCTATAGTGACCAAGAGGCATTCGTGATGGTTGCTGCCTTTGGAAACCACTCTGAATGTCACAGTGTCAGCCATTGCTGAGGCAAATGCACATTCCATGAGATTTTGGCCAAAAGTAGGGATATCATGAAGCAGAAACTTGGATAAAGAGAAACGGGGTTGTCTAACAATGAAGATAAAAAGAGAAGGGACCCTAATGTTCCTATGAGTATGGGAAGTGATGCATACTCACTAAAAGACCTGTTTGCAGCCCAAGCAGGCCATGTGGTTTTCTAACACCTAAGTGCTGGAAGGTTTTCTAACTCCTAAATCTGTGGAAAGCCAAGGTTATACTAGTTTCACTTTATCCACTCCACCTAACTCTGCCACAAGTAACAGGCAAGCCTACAGGTTAGCTTTGTGTACTCAGCCCTTGCTCCTGCTACTGCTGATCTGCAGAACCATAACCATCTCATTCCACTGGCATCCCCACCACCAGCCTGAACCAAACCTCCCTGGATGTCTAGACTTCAGTCTCTTTACTCACCTCTCACTTTGCAAAAAAACCCCATAGCTTGTGCCTCTATAGTCTACTTTCCCTCTGACAGCACACTCTTCAATAAATGGCAAATAGAATTTATTTTATAATCACTGGAAGCACTATCTTGTTTTTTCTATTCCTGTATCAATTTTATTATTCCCCAGAGAGTCACTTTCTGTGTCCTCCAATTACCACCAGAGCCTCTTACCCTTTATCCTCCAGAATACAGCTCTATGCTAGAGTAATTTTATGTCTAAAGAGAATATGGATGATTAAGCCTTGTCAAATAGTTTTCTGAATTTTTGACCAAGAATCACTCTCAAGCCAGAACTCAAACTTTCAAATGGCATGATAAGATTAATACATTTCTACATAGATGTTTCTATTTCTTCTTCCTATTATTGTCATGGTCTTTGAATTTCCTCCACTTATGAAGAAGCATCTTAATGCAGAAAAAATTTTTAAAGTAAAATGTAGGTCTGATGTCAACAGGGATGAATTTAGAACTCTTGGGGGTATGTAAATGATTGAAAAGAAGGCATAATTGAGGAAGAATGGCAATTACTTCTGTGAAGGCTCATGAGTGTGTCCTGAGAGAAGACCAGCTGCAAACAAAATGGGGTGAAGTATTTCACTGAAACACTGTAGGACACTGAGGTGCAAGAAAGTCATTCAAAGGGGGCATGAACAGCACCCCAACTTCTGATTAGACTAGTTCTCAATGAGGCCTGTTGGGGTTAGAGATCTTAGAGGGTGGCTGCTCACTAGTGGGCAGCCGAGGTGGGGGGACAATGGCAGGTCTCATGAAAGAGAGCTGGAGCAGGAGTTAAGAAATAGCAAGCACTTTGTGATAGCTGACAGGATTCTTTTTCCCACTCCCCTTCACCCATTTTGCCCAATCCCCCACCTCCCTCCCCTCTGGTAACCATCAGTTTGTTCTCTGTATTTATGGTTCTGTTTCTGCTTTTTGTTTGTTTAATCATTTTTTTAAGATTCCATTAGGAGTGGAATCCTATGGTATTTGTCCTCCTCAGTCTGATTTCTTTCACTTAGCATAACATCCCATAGATCCATCTGTGTTGTCTCAGATGGCATGACCTGATCCTTTTTATAGCTATGTAATATTCCAATGTGTGTGTGTTTGTGTGTGTGCATGTGTAAACCACACTTTTATTATCCATTCATCTGTTGATGGACTTAGGTTGCTTCCATGTCTTGGCTATTGTAAATAGTGCTGCTGCAACAAACATAGGGGTGCAAATATCTTTTTGAGCTAGTGTTTCTGTATTCTCTGGGTAAATACCCAATAGTGGAAAGATTGGATGATATGCTATTTCTATTTTTAATTTTTTGAGGAACCTCCATACTATTTTCCACACTGGCTATACCAGTTCACATGAGAGTTCCTTTTTCTCCACATCTTAACTAACCCTTATTGCTTCTGGCCTTCTTGATTTTAGCCATTCTGACAGGCATGAGATGATAGCTCATTGTGGTTTTGGTTTGCATTTCCTTGATGATTAGTGATTATAAGCATCTTTTCATATACCTGTTAGCCATCTGTATTTCTTCTTCAGAAAAATATCCATTTTTTAATCAGATTATTTGATATTGAGTTGTACCATTTCTTGATATATTTTGGATATTAACCCTTTATTAGATACATAATTTACATATATATTTGTCCACTTAATAAGTTGTCTTTTTGTTTTCTCTTGATGTACAAAAGGTTTTTATTTTGATGTAGTTCCAATAGTTTATTTTTGCTTTTGCTGTCATTGCATTTGGAGACATATCTAGAAAAATATTACTATGGCAGATGTGAGAGAAATGACTGCCTGTGTTCTTTTCTAGAATTTTTTGGTTTCAGGTCTCACATTTAGGTCTTTATTCCATTTTGAGTTTATTTTTGTGTATGGTGTTGGAAACTAGTCCAGTTTTATTCTTTTACATGTAGCTGTCCAACTTTCCCAGCACCATTTATTGAAAAGACTATCTTTTCCATATTGTATATTCTTTTCTCCTTTGTCATAAATTAATTTACCATATAAGTATGGGTTTATTTCTGAGGTGTCTATTCTGTTCTATTGATCTATGTGTCCATTTTTGTGCCAGTACCATACTGTTTTGATTATTACAGCTTTGTAGTATATCTTGAGATCTAGAATTATTATACCTCCAGCTTTGTTCTTTCTCAGGATTGCTTTGGCATTTGGGGTCATTTATGGCTCCATATAATTTTTGGATTATTTGTTCTAGCTTTGTGAAAAATGCCATTGGTATTTTGATAGGGATTGCACTGAATTTGTAGATTGCCTTGGGTGATATGGACCTTTTAATGATATTTTTTCTTCCAATCCATGAGCATGGAATATTTTGCCATTTGTTTATGTCATCTCCAGTTTCTTTCATCAGTGTTTTTTAGTTTTCATATATAGGTCTTTCACCCCTTTAGTTAAGTTTATTCCTAGATAGATTTTTTTATTATTTAAGATTTTTGAAAAAAAAAGTTTATTTATTTTGTGAGAGACAGGGAGAGAGAGAGAATCCCAAGTAGACTCCACACTCAGAATAGAGCCAGATGTGGGGCTTGATCTCATGACCGTGAGATCATGACCTGAGCTGATATGAAGAGTTGGATGCTTCAACTGACTTGGCCACCCAGGTATCCTGGTATTTTAATATTTTTGATGCAATTTTAAATGGGTTTGTTTTCTTAATTTCTCTTTCTGCTACTTCATTATTAGAAATGTAATGGATGGAATTCTGTTTATTGATTTTGTATCCTATGACCTTACTGAATTCACTTATTAGTTCTCGTAGTTTTTTGTGGAGTCTTTAGCATTTTCTTTATATAATACAATGTGATCTGAAAATAGTGAAAGTTTTACTTCTTGTTTACCAATTTGGATGGTTTTATTTCTTTTTGTTGTTTAATTGCTGTGACTATGACTTCCAGGACTATGTTGAATAAAAGTGGTGAAAGTGCACATCCTTGTCTTGTTCCTGACCTTAGGAGAAAAGCTCTCAGTTTTTCATGATTGAGGATGATGTTAGCTGTGAGTTTTTCACATATGGCCTTGATTATGTTGAGGTATGTTCCTTCTACTTCCATTTTGTTGAGTGTTTTTATCATGAATGGATGTTGAATTTGGTCAAATGCTTTTCTGCATCCATTGAGAAGATCATATGATTTTTATCCTTCATTTGGTTGATGTGGTGTATGACATTGATTTGTGAATATTGAACCATCTTTGCAATCTGGGAATAAATCCCACTTGATTGCAGTGAATGATCTTTTTAAAGTGTTGTTGGATTCAGTTTGTTAATATTTTATTAAAAAATTTTTGCATCTATTGGCCTGTATGTTTCTTTTTTCTTTTCTTCTTCCTTTTTTTTTTTTTTTTTTTTTTTTTTTTGTAGTGTCTTTGTCTGGCTTTGGTATCAGGGTAATGCTGGCCTCATAGAATGTATTTGCAAGCTTTCCTTCCAGGTTTTGAAATAGTTTGAGAAGAATAGGTATAAATTCTTCTTTAAATATGTTGCAGAATTCACTTGTGAATCCATCTGGTCCTGGATTTTTTTTTTTTTTTTTGGTAGTTTTTAAATAGCCAATTCTATTTTGTTAGTTGTAATCAGTCTATTAAGATTTTCTATGCCTTCCTGGTTCAGTTTGGAAGACTGCATGTTTCTAGAAATTTATCCATTTCTTCTTGGTTGTCCAGTTTGTTGGCATGTAATCTTTCATAGTATTCTCTTACAATTCTTTGTATTTCTGTGGTGTCAATTGTTACTTCTCTCTCATTTCTGCTTTTATTTATTTGGTTCCTTTTATTTATTTGGGTCCAGACTCTTGATGAGTCTAGTTAAAGGTTTGTCAATTTTGTTTATCTTTTCAAAGAACTAGCTCTTGGTTTCATTAATTTTTGTTTTTTTAATTTATTTTTATTATTTTTGTCTCTACATCATTTATTTCTGCTCTGATCTTTATTATTTACTTTCTTCTATTCATTATGGGCTTTGTTCTTTTTTTCTAGTTCCTTTAGGTGTCATTTTAGATTGCTTGAGTTTTTTTATTATTTCCTGAGGTAAGCCTGTTTGCTATACATTTCCCTTTTAGGACTGCTTCACTGTGTCTCTGAGATTCTGGACCATTGTGTTTTCATTTCATTTGTCTCCATGCATTTTTTTTATTGCTTCTTTGATACATTGGTTGTTTAGTATCATGTTGTTTAGTCTCCACATGTTTGTGTTTTTTCCAGTTTTTTTCTTGTGATTTATTTCTAGCTTCATACTGTTGTGGTTGGAAAAGATACATGGTATGATTTCAATCTTCTTAAATTTATTGAGGTTTGTTTAACAGCCTAATATGTGATATATATGGAGAATGTCCCATGTGCACTTGAAAATAACGTTTATTCTGTTATTTTTGGATGGAGTTTTCTGTATATATTCATTATGTCCGTCTGATCCAATATGTCATTCAAAAACATTGTTTTCTCATTGATTTTGTTTGGATGATCTATCCATTGATGTAAGTGGGGTGTTAAAGTCCCCTACTATTATTGTGTTACTGCCAATTTCTCTCTATGTTTATTAATATTTTCTAAACCTATATACTCCACTTTTAGGTGCAAAGATATTTACAATTGTTATAGCCTCCTGTTGGAATGATCCCTTTATCATTATTCAATTCTTTGTCTCTTATCTTTGTTTTCAGGTCAATTTTGTCTGAGATAGTATTGCTACTCCATCTTTGTTTTGGGTTTGGGTTTTGTTTGTTTGTTGTTTTGGCTTTCATTTGCACAGTGAATTTTTTTTTTAACTTTCAGTCTGTATGCATCTTTAAGTCTGAGGTGAGTCTCTTCAGGCAGCATAAACATGGGTCTTGTTTTTTTTTATCATTCCTCCACTCTATGTCTTTTGATTGGAACATTTATGCCAATTACATTTAAAGTAATTATTGATAGGTATGTACTTATTAGCATTTTTAAAATTTGTTTTCTGGTTTTGTAGTTCTTCTTTGTTACTTTCTTCTTCTCTTCCTCTCTTTCTTTGTGATTAATGAGTATCTATAGTGTTTTTTTAGGCTTCCTTTCTCTTTATTTTTTGTGTATCTATCATAGGTTTTGGGTTTGTGGTTACCATAAAGTTCATATATAACATCCTAAGTAAATATCAGTTCATATTAATTAGATGGTCATTTAATTTCACAAACATTCTTTAAAAAAACAGAAAAAGATCTTTTTCCCCTTTTTTTCTCTTTGTATTCCCTTCTCTATATTTGTGTATATGTTGTTATAATTTACATCTTTTTATTCATTTTTTTCTTTTTTTTAATTTATTTTTTAAACATTTATTTATTTTTTGAGAGACAGAGAGAGACAGGACATGAGCAGGGGAGGGGCAGAAGAGAGGGAGTCACGGATTCTGAAGCATTCTCCAGGATCTGAGCTGTCAGTACAGAGCCTGATGCTGCTCTTGTACTCACTAACCCACGAGATCATGACCTGAGCTGAAGTTGGATGCTTAACCAACTGAGCCACCCAGGCACTTCTCATATTTTTCTTATGTCTAATTATGTCCATTTCATTTCCACTTAAATAAGTCCCTTTAACATTTCTTGTAAGGCTGGTTTAGTGGTGAATAAACTCTTTTACCCTTTGTTTGTCTGGGAAATTCTCTCCTTTAAATCTTGCCAGGTAGAATACTCTTGGCTGTAGGTTTTTTTTTTTACCTTTCAGCACTTTGAATATATCATGCCACTCCCTTCTGGCTTGCTAAGTTTCTGCTTAAAAATCAGTGGATAGCCTTAAAGGTTTTCTATTGAAGGTAATTTTTTGTTTCTCTCTTGCTGCTTTTGAAAATCTCTCTTTATCTTCAACCTCTGACATTTTAATTCTTATGTGCCATAGTGTCAACTTCCTTGGGTTCATTTTGTTTGGAACTCTGTGCTTCTTGGATATGTATATCTACTTCCCTTGCTAGATTAGGGAAGTTTGCAGTTATTATTTCTTCAAATAATTTTTCTACTACATTCTCTGTCTTCTTTTTCTGAGACCCCTATAGTGCAAATGTTTGTTTGCTTGATGTTGTCCAAGAGATCGCTTAATCTACCCTCTTTTTTAAAAATTATTTTCTCTCTTTGCTGTTCAGCTTGGGTGCTTCCCATTACCCTGTCTTCCAGATTGCTGATACAGCCTTCTGCATCCTCTAATCTAGTGGTGGTTCCCTCTAGTGTTTTTTGTTTTGTTTTGTTTTTAATTTCAGTTATTGAATTTTCAACTCTGATTGGTTCTTTTTAATATTTTTGTATCTCTTCATTAAAAGTCTCACTGAGTTCTTCCACTCTTCTCTAGCCCAGTGAGTATCTTTACAATCATTACTTTAAATTACTTATCAGGTACATTGCTTAACTCTGTTTCATTTTGTTCTTTTTGAGGCTTTTTTTTCTTGTTCTTTCTTTGGGAGCATCTTCCTCTGTCTCCCCATTTTGCTTGACTTTCCGTGTTTGTTTCTGTGGATTAGGCGAAATGCCTACTTCTTCTATAGTTGAAGGCATGGTCTTGTATATGGTGTCCCCCATGCAGACTGTGTGTGCTTGGTGACTTTTGCTGGCTGGGTGTAGCTGTGGCTGAATATGCTAATTACTATTGTAAACGGTGGTGTTTTATAGAAAGAATAAAGAAATAATAATAATAATATAAAATGTAAAAATTTAAAAGGGGGGGGAAGGAAAAGGAAATAAAAAGACAAAAGAAGACAAAATTTTAAAAGTAAAAACAAAAACCAAAAAGCCCACAAAACTGTGGCTTGCTTTCTGTGCCCCAGCACCACAGGGCAATGGGCCCGGTATGGGCTTGTGGCCCTTGAGCACACTGAGGTCCCAAGTTCACCATGCACTGCACCCTGCTCTGGTCTAGAATTTTAAGGTGGAGGAGGGGAGCAAGGTCCTACAGTGCCTTGGCCCTTTTAACCTGTGCGTTTTTTTCTCTGTGCCCCAGCACGAATGGGGCTCGCAAGGGCTTCAGGACCCTGGGCTTGCTGAGGTCACAAGCTCCCTGTGACCATGGGACCCACCAGTTATGGCATCACAGCCCACTAATGATGGCACTGAACAGGCCTCTTAAGGCATCCAGACCCTGCTCCGGTCTGGGCTCAAAGTGGGGGGCGGGGAGAGCATTCCCACAGTTAACTTGGCTCTTTTAAGCTTTTTTTTTTTTTTTCTTCTGTGTGCCCGCAGACCCTGAGCCTGCTGAGGTGGCAAGCCTTCTGTGACCATCTGTCCCACCAGTTACGGTGTCAGGACACACTACTAATGGTGTTGGAAACCGCCCCTTATGGCGGCCAGACCCCACTCCAGTCTGGACTTTTGAGGTGGGGAGCGGCTAGGGAGCGCTCCCACAGTTCCTTGGCCCCTTTTAGTCTGTGGCTTTTTTTCTGTGGCTTTTTTTCTGTGCTTTTTTTCTGGCGTGGGCCTGCCGACCCTCCGCTCACTGAGGTCGTGAGCTCCCCGTCACGAGAGCTCCTGGTCAGGACTGGAACTGCCCGTTATGGTGACCCTGCTCTGGCCCAGGCTTTTAAGGTAGAATTGGGAACATAAACCGCACCGTTCTCCCGCCCCTCTGACCAGGTCAGCTTTCTCCTCCACCGCTCGGCAGAGTTCTAGTGTTGTTTCTCTTGTAGACCGTGGCTTCTTTTCTGTGTCCCAGGCCAGAGAATCTGTTCCGGGTTCCTCAATACTATCCCTCCCCACTGTGGCTCGCAGGGTCGGGGTGGGTTTTCCCTTTCTTACCGTGTCTCCGCCTTGTCCTTCTTCCTGTCTTTGGCTATTCAGTAGCTGTTCCATCAGCCTTCAGATCTCTTCAGGAGGAACTATCCTATTTATACATGTAAATTCCGTGTGCTCTGTGGAGGAGGTGAGCTCAGAGCCTTCCGAAGTCGCCATCTTGAACTGGAATCTGACAGGATTTGTTAATAAGCGCCTGGGTGGCTCAGTCGGTTTAGCGCCTGTCTTGGGCTCAGGTCGTGATCTCCCGGTTCGTGAGTTGGAGCCCCCTGTGGGCCTCTGTGCTCACAGCTCAGAGCCTGGAGCCTGCTTTGGATTCTGCGTCTCCCTCTCTCTCTCTGCCCCTCCCCTGCTCATGCTGTCTCTCTCTCTCTCTCTCTCTCTCTCAAAAATAAATAAATGTTAAAAAAAAAAAAAGACTTCCTGGAAATTTCTAGAAATAACTGGAGGAGAGTTTGCAGGGGCCAAAATGGTTCTTTTAATAATGGATAGGGCCAAGAACCATTGTAATCAGATTTTTTGTAGTTAACACAACCCCACATTTAAGTATGGCTTCTGTAAACGAAGATTATATTTTGGAGGATTTAAGTCCAAGGTTATAGATGAATTCTGAAATAATGTCCATCAGCATAATAAAGTAATCATTTTCCAGAAAATAGAGTCAGGAGGGCATCTGCATCATGACTGCTCAACCACTGACAGAGTCATGCCTCAAAATATGTGCTAATTCCCAAGGTTAGGCCAGTCCTACCCAAGAAAGAGAATAGTTGTTGAAGCTGGTTAATTTCCTGGGGACAAACATTGTTTGTGAATTTAGACCGAACACTTCATGGCTATATATAGCCAACATAGAATGGGAAAATCACAAATTTGCATGAATTGTTTTTGGTAGGAGAAGTGTCAAAAGAAGAGAGGTCCTAAAAGCTATGGATAAGCCAGCATCAACTGAAACCAAATTTGTTACTTTTTTTTTTTTTTAAGTGGAGAAACAGAGACTCATGATAGCAATTAAGTTTGGATTGATCCAAATCCCCTGTCCTGCTTCATTTCTCTGGGCAGAATCCCTTGGGATAAGCCTCTGTGACAGGCAAGAGGGAAAGCAGTAAAAATTCAGGGAAGAAGCAAATGGTACACCAAATATGCATGTTTGGGGACTCTGTGATGCCTAATTCATGCAGAAAGAGATTTTAAAATTGTATCTACAATATGCTACTGAAATGGTGCCCTACTGGCAGGTTCCTGACACAGGGAAGAAAAGAAAAATTGTAGAAAGTCAGTGTTTTCTGCACTAGAGATCATATATAACCTCAAAATTACTAGAGCCTTTGTTGTGACTATCTAAAAAAAAATTCATGGACATTTAACACTGCATCAAAATGCAGGCAAAACCACCTACCAGTTGGAACTATGTCAAAAGTGCTAATCACAAAAAAAAAAACAAAAAAAAACAAAAAACAGTGAACAAAGGCCAGTAATTGGAGACTGGCCAAAGCAGGCCTATTTGGAACCTGTGACAACAGAGACTAAACAGTGACTTGGTATTGTGGACACTCAGATTGTATTAATGTCTCAAGGCCTCTTTAGATCCTCACTGTCACTTGTAATTAGAAAAAGCAAATGAACAGAAGGAAAAGCCTAAAGACACAGAACTTCTGCTACAGGCTTTAGTGGTAGAAGTTAAAGTGAATATGGCCCAGAAATTTGAGGTCATGTCAGGATTGTTAATCTTTTTAGGGAATAAGAGTGACCAGGCCCCATCCGTATTAGGATTAGCCACCCCCCTCCCCCACCACACACAAACTAACACCATTCTACTGGAGCAGAGAGGAAGATGGGCACATTTTATCTGATCCAGTGGTCAGAACAAAACACCCTCTGATTGAAAAAAAAATGGAGAGCATTTCAGAAAAGTATCATAAGTAGATTTCTCTTAAAAACTTTTTTACATTGTAGGGAAAATATATATAAAATGCTTTAAACATAAATGAATGGTATATTGAATAATTATGAGTGAAGATTCACATAACCGCCACCCAGGACAAGAAATACATTGCCAGCACTCAGAAGTCTCTTATATGTTTCTTTTTATATCCCCTAAAAATAACTATTCTCTAGCATTTTTTGGTAATCGCTTCTTTTTTAGTTTCTTTATAGTGTTACCACTTAAGTATGCATCCTTAAAATTATAATTTACTTTTGTTTGTTTTTGAAATGTATATGGATGGAGTTTATCATGTATAGTTTTTTGTATCTTGCTTTCTTTCCATTCAGTGCTATGTTCATAAGATTCATTCATGTTTTTGTGTGTGCCTTCATTCATTCTATTCATTCCATTCATTCACTGTGTATCATTCCATTGTACGCCCACAGCACAATTTGTCTGTATATTCTACTGTTGTACATTTATGTAGTTATAGTATAGGACAAATATGAACAATGCTAGCAAATGTGAACAATGTTACTATTAACATTCTTGTATGTGTACAAGAATGGTACTCATCTGCTTGTCTTTCTCTGGTATATCCCAAGGGGTAGAATTACTAGGTTACATGGTTAGTTTATGTATTACTCAGAGCTTTCCACAGAAATAGAACCAATAGGATGTTTATACACTTATATAAATTAATATATATAGGTATACTATCTATTATCTAGCTAGCTAGCTATCTGTTGAAAGATTTTAAAGCACTGGCTCACATGATCATGGAGACTGGCAAGTCCAAAATCTGCAGGATGTACCAGTAGGCTAGAGACCTAGGAAATGGCTGATGTTGCAATTCAAGTCCAAAAGCCATCAGCTGTAGAATTCCCTCTTGCTTGGAGGATATCTGTTTTTTATTCTACTCAGGCCTTCAACTGATTAGATGACCCCTACCCACATTATGGAGGTCAATCTGCTTTACTCAGAGTCCACTGATTTAAATGTAAATCTCATCTAAAAACACGCTCCCTCACAGAAACATCTGGAATAATGTGTGACCTCATATCTGGACAACGTGGCCCAACCAAATTGACACATAAAATTAACCATTATAGTATATATTCTAACTTTTTTAGGTAATACTATTTTTCCAAAGTGGCTATACTAACACAGGGTCATTAGTGAGCCTTCAGTTTCTTGTTAGGAAAGGGTTGATATTGAAAAGCAGTCTGTGTTTTTTTTCCCCTCCAGATTCTCTCTCTCTCTCTCTCTCTCTCTCTCTCTCTCTCACACACACACACACACACACACACACACACACACCACACACACACACACAAAACCACAAAAGAAACAAAAGCTAGGTTGAAAGAAGGCCTTGCCTCCTCCTGATGTTCAGGTGGCTAATGTAATTTTCAAGTCTTTTCAGCAGTCAACATCAGGCCAGATTTCTACTATAAAATATCACAGGCTGGGGTAACTGTCTGAGGGCTTCTGCCTATGTTTACCATCAGTGATGATGCTACAGTTTACACAGTTGCCCAATCAGAAACTTGGGTTTATCCCTGACTCCTCTGCCTGTTTAGAGCTAATTAGCCATCAATTCCTGTTGACTCTACTTCCTATGACTCTTTCATACATATCTGCATCACTCTATCCTCTCTGAAACTACTCAACTTCAGGCAATCTCTTGCCTGGACTGCTGCAACAATGTCTTAACTGTATCCCTGTCTCACGTCTTACACACTCCAATCTTTTCTGGACTCCGTGGAGCCAGAATGATTTTCTAGTAAGTATCTATCAAATTATCACTCCCCTGCTTATAACACTTTGACATAAGATAAAGTCCTTCCTCCTTACTATGGTTTACAAGGCTTTGCATGATAGCAGCCCCTAGCTGGTTTTCCTTTACTCCCGTCCACCTCCTTCATCCCACATTGCCCTCACAAAGATTCAACCACAGAACACTTCTGTCACTTCCGAAATGATTCACTTTCTTTCTAGCCTCCAGGCTTTCACACAAGTAATCCCCTCTGCCCAGAATACTCCTCACATCTGTTCATCTGACTTGACTCCTAATCCTTCAAGTTCTCAGCTAAGCAGAGACAATACTCTGTACTCATCAAGTCCAATTTCATATTCCCTCTTCTGGGACACACACAGAAGTACACTTCTCAGCCCTAGTGATTAATGTTAGGTGGAGCCATATTACCAGCTTTAACCAATGAAATATGATCAGAAGTGATATGTGTCATATGCATTGTGAGGCAGCTGAAAGCTTCTGCCTGGTTCTCATGTCTCTTGGCTTCTCCTATCCTGGAAAACTGAGAGCCTCATATTGAGGAGGCAGAGATGTAAGATTGAAGAAGTGGGATCTCTGAGTGGTCATAAGGAGGAGAGTCATCCAAGCTCACTGCAGGCTTTGTGAGCAAAAAAACAGGAGACATTTTGTTAACTCACTAGGTTTCGAGAATGTCTGTTGCCATAGCATGGTCTAGTATCCTCTGGCTAATAGAGAAAATGGTATTAGTAATTGGGTACTACACAGAAAAACCTAATATATGTCACATTGGCTTAGCAGATGGGTGGCAGAGGTAAGAAAATTGACACTCAAGGCTAGGAAATGTTAATTTATGTTATAAAGAGGAAAAATACTTAGTCAATTTTTTTGTGTGATTAATGGAGGTTTGGTTCTCATATGAGGAAACCATTGACTTAATTTTTTCAATTTTTTAATGTTTATTTATTTTTGAGAGAGTGAGAGAGACAGAGCACAAGCAGGGAGAGAGGGAGAGAGAGAGGGAGAGCACAGAATCGAGGCTCAGAACTGTCAGCACAGAGCCCGACACGAGGCTCGAATTCACAGATCATGAACTGAGCCAAAGTCGGATGCTTAACCAACTGAGCCACCCAAGCACCTCTCTCATGGAAAACATTGAAAGGAAGAAACTTAGTAATATGTGTTGAATATTATTTGGCTATGTTTGGCAAGGAATTACAAGAGGAGGTGAAATCAGAAAGGGATTAAGCAGAAATGAAAGGGAATAAATAGCACAAAAATTCATGGCCTGCAAGAACTAGAAAAGCCAATTTCTTTTATACCCAAACAGGAATAGATGGTGTTAAGAAAGTCTTGGAGTGGCAAAGGCCCATTACAATTCAGTCTTGTCAGAGATCAGATTAACTGTGAAGCCTTTCCAGAGAAATTCAAGAGTCTCCATTAAGAGAGTTTAGGGGATAATAAAGCAAAGAAAAAGAGCAGATATGTCTTATCAAGTACTGCAGGTATAGGTACAGATATAAAGAACTGATCAGAATCAAATAGATATGTTTTGGAAAAGGCTTAACTGTTTAAGAAATCAGTAATCAAGGGGTGCCTGAATGGCTCAGTCTGTTAAGCATCTGACTCTTGGCTTCAGCTCAGGTCATAGTTCCACGGTGTGTGGGATTAAGCCCCACGTCAGGCTCTGCACTGACAGTGTGGATCCTGCTTAGGATTCTCTCTCTCCCTCTCTCTCTGCCCCTCCCCAACTCAAAATAAATAAAGAAACTTAAAAAAATCAACAGTTGAGAAAAAAGAAAGAAATTGTGGTTGTTCAAGACTTAAAAAGACACTTGAATGCCATCTCACAAGAGTAACAACTGTGCAGTACTCGAGGAGGATGTAGTCCTCGGTGCACAATTTAGATGTGGCCATAAGGAAGATGGAAAAGGGAGGAAGCTCCAGGAAGGCAGTAACTAGGAGCCACAGGCCATAGGGAACTCGGGAGTAGGACCAGGGCCCCATCAAGGAATCCTCCTTACCCCCAGGTCAGAGTTTCTCAGACTTGGCAATATTGACCTTTGGGCCAGGTAGGTTTTTGTTGTGGGTTATGCATTTTAGGATATTAACAGCATCCATGACCTCTGCCCACTAAATGCCAGTAGTGTCTCTGCCCACTAAATGCCAGTAGTGTCAAATTTTGTGACAACCAAAAATGTCTCCAAACATTGCCAAATATTCTCTGTTGCAAAATTGCTCCTGGTTGGAACCACCATCCTAGGTTGGAGGAACTCCATAAGGTCTGCAAAGCAGGATTTTTTAGACTTGCCATTGAGTAGCGATGACTGCGTGTTTCTTATTTTCTCCTTTCCAAATGAGAATGTTATGATTATGGTTTCTCCTATCCAATTTTATAATTGCATATAGGGTGTAGGGTGAAAACACAGATATTTGTCTATTTTTAGTTCATATGTCTCCAGACCAATGGAATCCACATTCATACCTGATTTATCCAGAGATCCTCTATCCAGTTTGATGCTCTAACTGGATGGGACACTGAATTAACTCCCTTCGGGAGTGTATTCTGTGTGTGAGAGGAAGAATGAAATGAATATATGGTGACCAGAAGGATCAACTGTGCCAGAGACAATACTATGCATTCAAAAATTCTATTTTACATTTCTTCTTTTTAAGTACATGGTAACTACCTCGCAGCTTGGTACAACCGTGTGACTTGTTTTGACTTAGGAAATACTTCTTGCAAAAGCAAGAAATAAAATTTTATTTTATTTGGGACATAGAGACTGTTTGTTAGTATAGCATGACCGAGCTAGCTCAGATGTCACTCCCCTTGTGACGCTGCTTTGACTCCCCAGCCCTGGGGCAGGTCCCCTTTTTATATGCTCCATGCTTTTTCGAACATGGTGCTTATCATGCTATATTGTCTTTGCTATTTATTTGCCCCTCTGTTGAGGACAGGGATCATACTTACTTTATTTACCATATGTATCATAGAGTCTGGCACTCAGATATTTGTGGAGCAAACCAAAGATGATTATTAATCACAGATGAGGTTGAAATTCATTGAACAGATTATAGAGCCAGCTGTTATATATTTTCATAGTCCATGGAATTGGTAGGAGAGAAAAAGCCTTAGTTGGAGCAAACACTAATACCTTTAAAGGCGGTGGAAGATGGGATATTTCATTATGTTCTCCATTAATCACAGTAGTCTTCATACTAGAACATGGAGACAAGCAGGAAATAAAATAACTCCCAAATCACTTTCATCCCAAGTACTGTTCTAGAAAATCCCATGAACAGACTTCAGACAGATTTAACTTGGATGAGCTTTCAGTTTCTGAGATGTGAAGGAGAGATGGAAACAAAGTGCTTAGAGCGGTAGCAAGACAATTTTCTCCACAAGAATGTGGTACGGGGTGTGTTCAAGTCAACCTGCACACCATAAAACTAAATGACTCAAGCATTCAAGGGAAGATCTATTGACAATTAATGATCCGAGGAATCATATTAAGAACTGATGTTTAACTGGATCATTACCAAAACCCACAGACCATGGGCCTTCCCATTGTGGTTGTGAGAAAGAAGAAACAGTTGGATGTATGTAGAATACCATGATTTTAATTATATGATTAACATTGATGATTACAGAGCACCCTGTGGTACAAGATGTACTGGGTTATTTGATAAGAAGCAAGCAGTTCACTGTGTTACTATTTCAGAGTAGATACACCAGATGCACATGGGTCTTGAAGACAAGGAAAAAAATAGCCTGCATTTTCCTGGAAAGCTTTTATCCATTTAAGAAGGTGTCTGAAGAATTCCAGAGCCCCTCTCAATTTTAATGCTTAATGAAGAAGGTGGTAGATGAAAAAACTACTTGATGGCACACAGAAAGACATTAGACAGGAAAAAGTCCTAAATCACCTGGTTGAAATTTCTTTGAAATTATCCTTGACCAATGCCAGTTTTATCTAGACTTTATGAAATATATTAAGTATAATAGTAGTCCAGGTAAGAGTGGGAACTGTCCCAGAAAAGATTTCTGCTATTACCTTCTGTCCATGTCTTAACTACTATTGATAGTTAAGGCCCCTGTAAAGTTCTAAACTAAAGGGCTCTGTGGAAGTTTAACTCAAGGGATATTTGTGAGGCAATATTTCAATATTACAAAGTTCTTTTTAAATCTGAGACAGGCATCAGGTCCAAGCAGGATCAATACTTAGGAAATTAAGTCGGAAATGTTTTCCCCTTTTTGGAGGCTAGTAGGAAGAGGAATATGAGGACTTTTTATGCTTTGCTTAGCTCAGTCTCCAGTGGAGGCATTAGCTGATCCTCACAAGCCTTCCTTTTTAATTTTTTTTTAAACTACTGCCAGTAACACTGTATTAGGAAGATGAAAGGAATAAAATGCCCATGGTTCCACAGGCACGCGTCTGTCAGCATGATTTGACACCATGTCTATAGGATAGAATTTTGGCTCTAAAGTGGAGGATCAATTCTCTTCATAGATATTCACTGACAAAATACCCCTTACCTATGTGCTTACTAGTGCCAGCTTGTCACCTCAGACAAGCAGATAGAAGCCAAAAGTCATCAGGGTGGGAACAGATAAGGACCCTAAAACTTTGAGCTTCTCTGGGCTCCTCTCCCATGAGACAGGGGCACTGGCAAAAAATCAGAGCAGCTACTTAGCTGCTATGCACTATTAAGGCTAATAACAATGGTGGCAGGACAGAGTATATAGGTACTTTCTGTATATGCTGATCATTTTTTTAAATAAAAGACCAAAAATGTCTCTAAAATATAAAGTCAATTAACTTTAAAAAGTTGAAACACTGCCATACTTGTTAAATAGGCACTGCCCATTGCCCAGTAGCTGCCTCCCTCTCCCACCAATCACCTTGACCCCTCTCCCTCAAAGCTTTTGCCTTTTCTTAAGCAGTGGTTAAGAGGCTGATGAACTGAGCAGAGGTGTTAGTAGTTTCATGGTGTTGACAAGACAAAAAATGGGGGGTTGGGCAAAATGGGTGAAGGTGAGTGGGAGATACAGGCTTCAATTATGAAATGTTTAAGTCACATAAAGAATATAATCAATGATATTGACATAGAGATATATGGGTACAGATGGTAGCTATACTTGTGGTAAACACAGCATAATGTATAAAATTGTCGAATCACTGTGTTGTACACCTGAAACTAATATAACATTGCATGTCAATTATACTAAAAAATTTAAAAAAATAAAGGAATACCCACACAAATGGACTTCAGTGCCCACAAAGAAGGAAGGACCCTTGTAAATGTCCAAGGATTCAGCGTGGACTCCCAGAAAACATTACTCAAGGAGTGATGATGAACGGAGAATAGACCAGACCTCACAAAGACCAAACTGTCACTTTCAATCAGCTCAAGCCCTGATTGGATTAAAGTCATTCTAACCACACGCCAGGAGCAGAAATAACTCCTGTCTGGGGGAATATAACATTATCCAATGCCTAAAATTAGCTCTATAATTTTGCAGACACCTTTTATGTCATACAATGAAAATAATTAAGCATGCAAAAAATACAAAAATTGACCAAAAATCAAGAGAAAAATAGACAGCATAAACAAACCCCCAGGATATCAAAATCTTATAATTTATCAAACATGGACATTAAAGATATTATTCTAATGTGTTTAAGATATTATATAACAAGATGAAAATTTTCAGTGGAGAACTGGAAACCATGAAAGAAATAAATGAAGATTCTGCAACTAAAATATAAAATATATTCTGCAAATACTAACCAAAATAAAGGCACAGCAATACCAATATCAGACAATGTAGATTCAAAGGAAGGAAATATTAATGGAGATGAAGAGGTGTATTTCATAATGACAAAGGGGTGAAGTTAACAGAAATATATACATATTTATCTTAAATTTGTCTGCACCTAATAATATAGCCATGTCAAAATATATGAAGCAAAACCTGACAGAATTAAAACTGTATTTATTCCTTTCAGTGACTGTATTCATAGAAATTCCAGAGGATTCCAAAATTAAACCTAAGAATTAATGAATGAATTTATCAGAGTTATAAATATAAAATAAAAACACAAAGATCAATTGTGTATCTATATACAGCAGCATTTAGAAAGTAAAACTTGAAAAATTTCCACTTATAACAGCATCAGAGTGATCAAACATCTAGCAAGATAGCCAATGAAAGATGTGGAAGACCTCCCTACTAGAAATTATGAAACTTAATTGAGAAACATTAAGAAGATCTAATTAGTTAAAGATACACTACATTCTTGGCTTGGAATGTTCAATATCGTAAAGATGTAAATCCTTTCCAAATTAATCTAGATATCCAAAACAATCCCAATTTAAATTGCAGCAGAGTTGGTTTTTTTGGTAAAAACTGATAAATTCCAAAAATTGTGTGCAAATGCAAATCGGCTATAAGAATGGCCAGGACAACTTTGAAGAAAAAAAAATTTGAGAACTTATACTGCTGGATTACAAGACAGCTTATTATAGATCTATAGTGGTGCTGGGGCAAGGATATTCAAAAGGCCAATTGAACAAAATAGAGAATCCAAAAATAGACTTTCACATACAGAATTACTTGATTTATGGCAGAGGCACCATTGAAAACAGTGAGAAGGAACATTCTTTTAGGTAAACTGTTCTAGGACAATTCAATATCAATGAAGATGAAAATGAATCTTAACCCTCTACTTCATACCATTCATATTAATCAATTCCAAGTAGCTTATAGATCTAGATGTAAAAGTTGAAGCAATCAAGTTAATGGAAGATAACATAAGAATATCTTCATGATCTTGGGGTAAGCAAAGATTTCTTAAAGCACAAAAAGCATTGACTAAAAAGAGGGGGAAAGGTGATAAATTGGGATACATTAATTTTAGGAATTTCTGGCCATCATAAAGGAAAACTACAGAATACAAAAAGATTTGCAATACATATAACTGACAAAGGACCTATTTCACATAAGAGTTCTTACAAATCAGTAAGAGAGAGAAACTAATTTTTAAAAAAAATGAGCAACCAGAATGGACACTTTCCAAAAATTGTATGAAAAGGTGCTCCACCACATTCTTTCATTCATGAATAAAACACAAACTAAAACCACAGTGGGGTACCCATGATGCATAACCCACTTGTCAGAATGGCAGAGATTAAGAAGACTGACAATACCATTTATCTGCAAGGATGTGCAGCAGCTGGAAAACTCATGTGTGTTGCTGTGGGAGTGTAGCTGTCACAAGCAACTATGTGTTTGTTAGTATCTACTAAAGCTGAGCATATGCAAACCTGTGACCCAGTAATTGTATTCCCAGGCATATTGCCAACAAAAATGCATGAACATGTGCTTAAAAAATAGTGAGGTTGTTCTTATTGCCAGAAACAAAAACTAATCAAGTGTCCATCAACAGTAAATGAATAAACTAGTATTTTCAAACAATGGAATGTCATATGGCAATAAAAACGAACTCCTGTTACAAACAACATTAATGAATCTCACAATTGTAATGTGGATGAAAGAAGCTAGACAGGCATAATTCCATTAATTTAAAATTCAAAAACATGCAAATTGAATCCACAGTTTTAGAAGCTATGGTAGTGGTTACCTTTGGAGAGGGTATAAGGGGGTCTCTGTCATGCTGGTAATAGAATATTTTTCCCTTAGGTTGTGTATCACAGATATGTTTACTTTCTGTGATTTATTGAGTTCTGCACTTATGATGTGTGTCCTTTTCTGAATAGATACATACTTCAGTGAAACTGTATTTAAAAGATAAATAATGGTACACATTTTCATTTCAAGTATTAGATGGTCTTTAACTTTTCTCCTAAAATATTCTCCAGTAATAGAACAGAAATACTTAAACAGTTACAACAACTTAACAGATCTGAAAATATTCTCCAGTAATAGAAAATAGTGATTTTCTTTAAGAAATGAGAGGTATACAAAGCCCTGTGAAAATTTTGTGTCTGTAAAATCATAGAAGTCTGTAAAAGTTGCCAAGGAGTATGTGTCATTTTTACATTTATTTCAAAGTAAAAAATATACATATACACTGAAGCTAAACTTCCAGTGTGAATGCGACAGAAAACAGCCTTAACAATGCAAAACTCTACCTATGAACTCTTTCTGAAGAACTCACTACAGAATGAGCTTCTTTCAACCTAAAGATTAATGCAGAAATTTCAGCAAAAGGACTGATAGTGACCACTAAATATATTTCATTATAGACCTAAGACCAAAACAAAAAGTGAAGATACATGTCAAAGAATTATGAGTACATGTTAAATATGTTGTCAAAGTAGAAATAACACAACTTTCCAAAGTGGGAGAAGGCAAAAAATAAAAAGGGAAAAGTATTAACAGATTAAGCCATATGACATTGCTGATAATCAGCCATATTTTACCTACAAAGACAACAGGTTACTATGGCTCAATTGAATAAGAAAGGCTCATAGATCACTACCTGGGTAACAGGTAGAAGACTTATAATGTCATTTAAAGCTGATAAACCACGTTGCTACAAAAGGCCATATTTCATTCTTTCTGTTTTCACTCTTATGTGGATCCTGAGAAACTTAACAGAAGACCATGGGGAGGGGAAGGAAAAAAAAAGTTAAAGAGGGAGAGAGCCATAACATAAGAGACTCTTAAAAACTGAGAATAAACTGAGGGTTGATGGGAGGTGGGAGGGAGGGGAGGGTGGGTGATGGGCATTGAGGAGGGCACCTGTTGGGATGAGCACTGGGTGTTGTATGGAAACCAATTTGACAATAAATTTCATATAAATTTCATGTAAATTTCAAATAAATAAATAAAACTGATAAACCATATAATAGAAGCCTATATGAGCCAAAAGAGGCTAAGAACATTATAAAAGGTACTAGTATAAAGGTAGCTACTGGAAAAACACACACAAAAATCTTTCTAAACAACACACTAATATTTTTAAAGCAAACAGACCATAAATATAACATATACATTTGCCTATAATGTAAAAAAAAAAGCACTAAGGAATATAACATAAAATAATGTAACAGAATTAAGATCAAACATTAGTCATATCATTAAATATGAACAGGTTTAACTCACTTAAAAGAAAATGATTTTTACACTGGCTTATGAGAAGAAACTCAAAATCTATGCTATATGCTACAGTATATATAGATGCACAAATAAAACAGTGATTCAAGAAAGCTAAAGCGAAAGGTATTGGCAAATAGAGTGACTATATGTAAAGCACATGGAACAGTTGTTCCTGGCCCATGTTAACATTGTTTAAGAGCCAGCTACCCTCTACTTTCTCCCTCTGCTTCCTGTTATTATTATTAATGCTTATTGTTGTTTTGTGTTGGGAAGATTTACAGTTTGTGAATCCTAATCTGTTGCTGCCTCCCTGCCTCACACCACCCTTCTAAATTCAACCATTATCAAGCAATTCAATCCAACCTAATACGTGTGTATTGATCATGCACTGTGTGGAAGGCACTTCTAGCAAATGAGTAGTTGAATAACGTGGTTCTTGCTCTCAGGGAACTAACAATCTAATTTCCAAGACATATAATGCACACCAGTTTGTCTTGTAAAAGGACGGCTGAGGATGGGAGCCAGTGACTAATTGTAGCAACTCATGCACACTGTGGAGGATGAAGGGGATGCATCCACATCAGTTGCATCCACATCAGTTGCATCCACAACTCTGGTCTTCAGAAGACCAGAGTTGATGGGGACCTGAATGCAGCTGCCCTCCCTTTCCCAGCCAACTCCAATGTCCTCTCCAATCAGCCACGTGGTTTCAAGCTTAAGGACAGCTGGACATAAGGGAGCCCTGGGGCTTTGTGGGGGTTGAGCTAAGAGAACAGTTCAACTGGACAGGCTAGGCTTTGCTGGGAGATCAGCATTGGAACCTGGAGAAAGAACCGAAACAGAAGGGCCTGGGTACTCAAATCTGAGAATGGGGGCAGGAATAAATTTTAAAACATTCAGAGGATGGATCTAGGAGACCTAGCATGACAGCAATGAGACTCTCAAAAGGAGAAAAAAGGACTGATGGAGAAGAAGTAATAATTTCAAAAACATGCTAGCTGAAAATTTCCTTGAGATGAAGAAAGGACTCATCTAGTTTCATGCTGTTTAAAGTAAAAGGCCAACATATTTATAAAACTTGCTTGAAGAGAAGACTGACCCAGGGTACTTGGTAAAAACACAAATTGCTGAGTCCCAACCCAGAACTACCAAATGAGAATTTTCAGGGGAACATGATAATGTTTACTAACAAGTAACTAAGAGATTCTTATCATTAAGAAATCCGGAAAGCACTGGACCTATTTTAAGTTCCTCAAACTTTAATGTGCATACAAATAACCTGTCTTACAAAAATGCAGATTCTAATTTAGTAGTTCTGTGCTGGCCCAAGGACTTACACTTCTGACTGGTTCCTGGGTAGTTCAGGGACAAGGACTACTATTTCTTGCTGTAGTTAGAGATGAGATGCTTCCCAATTCATTTTTTGATGCATAACACTAATATCTGAAAAAAAAAGGAAAAGAATATCTACATCAATCTCAACTAGAAAAACAGGTGTAAAAATGTTAAGTCATTAGCAGGTTGAATTCAGCACTATATCAAAGAAATAATATAGCCTCAGACTAAGCAGAGTTTGTGCCAGGAATGCTAGGGTGAGTCCATGTTTAGTCAGTGTTGGGAAATCTATTCATTTAATCCATTATGTCAACAAATTAGTGAAAAAAAATTATACAATCATAGCAAGACATCCTGAAAAAGACATTTAAAATAAAAGAAATTACAAGACATTCTTATTTAAACTTCCAGGTAAAATAAAGTACAAGGAAACTAAACATAAAAGACTATTTAGCAAATTTTACAACAAATACTATCCTAAATGGTTAAAATTCACAGTCATCTAAATTTAAATTCAGAAACTATACAGAAATATCTGCTATCATCAATTTTAATTTAACATTGTTCTAGAAGGTAAAGGAAATTCAGTGAGACAAGAATATGCTAATGATGTAATTGAAAATGTAAAGAATTCAAATAAAAAGCACTATAATAAATAGGAAATTTAGTAAAATGACTAGGATACATACATACACACAAATACATACACACAGAAGTCAATGGGTTTTCTTTGATCTGGGATAAAAAAGGAAAAAGTAGTTCATTTAAAAAAGAAACAAAATCTACAGAATATATGGAAAGAAATTTAACCAAAAGATTGGATCTATTTTAAAATTTATTTTCAAATTTTAATATAAAATCTATTTTCAAAATTATAAAATCTTTTTGAAAGGCATAAATAAGACTTGAATAAACGGAAAAGCATACCATGTTCTTGGATTTAAAAAATTAATATAAAAAATTTCAGTTTTGTCAAAATTGGATAAATTCCAGACAATTCCAATTAGAATACTGATGCAGTGTGTTTTGTTTAATTTTTAAATTGAACTTAAAATATTAAAATTTAAATGTGATGTTCCAAAAGGATTTTAAAAAGCATGAAATGAGCATCCAGATGAACCTACCTTACCAGATATCAGAATATTTTATTCCTATATTATTCAGGATAAGCTAGATCATGGTGAGTAACAAACTAATCCCAAACCCTAGTGCCCTAATACAACAAAATTTATTTCCTACTCATGCTACATGTCCAAAATGACTGGGCAGTGGCCTGGGTTATACAGTCACTGGGGAATTCAAGGTAATCAAGACTTGTCTTCTTGTGGCTGCATCATTTGTGACTTGGCGGGAGAGAATACGAAGAGACATTTGTTTCTCCCTCTAACACACACTCTCTCTCTCTCTCTCTCTCTCTCTCTCTCTCTCTCTCTCTCTCTTCTATGCTTCAGTCTAGAAGTGACATATCATTTCCACTCACAATCTATTGGCTAAATTAGTTTTCTCTTTGGATTTAGGGGTGCCTGGAGGAACAGGCAGTGCAAGGTGCGGTTCATATAAATGCTGAAGTTCTCGCCTTCAGCAAAACCAAAGTGAACTAGCAGAAACCTCCACTTCGGCCCCTCACCCTCGCACCGTGAATGGATTCGTTTTTAGCCCGGCATAAATCGGTACAATAAATTTCTAAGCCTGAAAAGCGCTTCCTGCCAAATACATGCTTGCTCGAAGGAGAGGCGCGCAACCAGGCAGGACTAGTGCGTAAACGCTGCTCCCTGGAGAGTGCAGGCTTGCGCCATCCCGAGCCTCAACGCGGAGCGATGCTACCCATCCCCACCCGCGTCTCACAGTTCTGAGTGCCCCGCAGGAAAAGGGGGGCAAGGAGCGAGGGGAGGCAAAGGGGTAGATGGCCCTCAGAAAGCCTCGGAAGATTCGATTACCCGCGGAACCGTGTCTCGTAGGCACTCTGGCTGGACCGCGCTCCGAACCTCATGCCATCTCGGCTTCTTCAAGATGATGCGCACGCACTGGAGAGCCTTTCCCACCTCTTCCCAGAGCCTGACTCCAGCTCGGCCTTTTGAAATGGCCTTGGACTGACAGATGAAGCCTTGAAGCCCGCCGGGGGCAGGGTGGAGGTGGAGAGAGACGGGAGACAGACCTGCCCTCCAGTCCCTTTGCAAACCTGAGACGGGGTAGGGGAAGGAGACCCCGACGCCACCCGGTCGGGCTGTGGCCGACAGGCCCGGGAGGCTCGGAGGTAGAGGCTGCTAGGTCTCTGGGCGATGAACGCGAGGCCGCAGTGAGTGCTGGCAGAGAGCCAGAAGAGGCGCGTCTGGAAGACACACTGCTTGTAGGTAGCTCCTGGGCTCACTGAGCTTCGCAGGGAGCCCAGCCCAGTCCCTGTTGCCTGCGCTGGGGCTCATCTGTAGAGTTCAGCTGGAGCTTTTCATGGACCGAGGGGCCAAACCACTAGAGAGCCTGGGAAGGTGTCCCCAAAGCTTAGAGTCTATCACTGCTTCCTCTGGGGAATTGGTCTACCCAGGAAAAGGAACTAGGTATTTGGGGATATTTCCTAAATACGTTCTCAGAAAAGTTGTTTTTCGGACACCTGCAACTGGGCATCGTTGCCCCTCCCTTCTCGGTAGCCGACAGAGCGAGCCCGTGGTGCACTCGGGCTGGAGAGAGGCCCGGAGAGCAGCTCTGGCACGTCGCCCCCACTCTTGCCGGACTCCCACAGCCACAGGCAGGCGCCTCTGCAGAGCTGTCGCAGCGCTCCGGGCTGCTCTCCCTGGAAGTTGTGTGTCCATCGCTACAGCTCTTTCTCAAATCCTTTTCTGTGGTTCCAGCTGCAGACTTCGTTTGGCGCAATTACTCCGAGGCTACCTAGCGCCCCCTCGCGGAGTGCGTGGCCCCCTTCCCCCCTCCCCCGCCCCGGCTTAAAGACTCCCACAGCAGGTATCAGCAAAAGGCGTGGTGGCTGCGTTAGTGGAGTGAGACAGTTGCCAACAGCTGGTTCAGCTGCTGCCCTGAGCACCGGGACCGGCAGCCCAGGTACTGCCCCTTCCCGGTGACGTCTCTGCAGAGGGTTATAAAAACCTTGCGCGCAGCCTACCGAGGTTCTGCTAACTCCCGAGCTGAGCAGGACCCAAGCCAAAGAGGCTCCTGCGAAGCTGCAGACCGCGGCGGCGGCGGCAGCAGCAGCTGCAACACAGCGAAAGCAAAGGAAAAAATCTCCAGCCAGATACGGGGCCCCAGAATCCTGGCTATAGACTCAGAACTTTTACAGGTCGCGTGGTGACGAACACACCCTTTTGCCCCCAGTCCTCCTGCAGAACAGGTTTTTTTGTTTTTTTGTTTTTTGTTTTTTGGGTTTTTTTTTTTTTTTTTTGCATTTCCAGCTGCAAGCAGGGGGAATAGGAGTTGCAAATAGCAGCAGGTGCAAAAAGGCGAGGGTCTCCTGCTTCCTGGAAGCGTGACCCCTGGGATTTCTTTCTTTTTCCTAGTCCCACGCAGGAGAGACGCTGTCTCCGGATTTCTGAACTCAAATGCTTCCTGAAGCTTGAAAGTGGAGGAATTCAGAGCCACGAGGAGCAGACAGCGCATCTAGAAGCGTTTTATCTTCTGAGAGCCAACTCTTCTGCTTGCAAGGAAAGAGTTCTGCCCAGAAAGAGCCTGCAGCCCTCCTGTCTTGAACAAGCAGGACCCTGACTCCAGGCATCAGCCTCAGGGCCTGCTGCAAAGGCAGGGTGTGTGCAGAGAAGAGGGCTTAACCGCCTAGCAGAGGAATGGATAACGTCCTCCAGGTTGACTCAGACCTCTTCCCAAACATCTCCACCAACACCTCGGAGCCCAACCAGTTCGTGCAGCCGGCCTGGCAAATTGTCCTTTGGGCAGCTGCCTATACGGTCATCGTGGTGACCTCCGTTGTGGGCAATGTGGTGGTGATGTGGATCATCCTGGCCCACAAACGAATGAGGACAGTGACGAACTATTTCCTGGTGAACCTGGCTTTTGCAGAGGCATCCATGGCTGCGTTCAACACGGTGGTGAACTTCACCTATGCTGTCCACAACGAATGGTACTACGGCCTGTTCTACTGCAAGTTCCACAACTTCTTCCCCATCGCCGCTGTCTTCGCCAGCATCTATTCCATGACTGCTGTGGCCTTCGATAGGTGAGCTTGCCCTTTTTGGGAAAGGGAGAAATTGTCCATACCATGGCATTGCTGTGAGCTTCCGGGTTGCACTGCGCCTGGTTCATGGTGGAGATTGGTCACCTGGACCCTGGGGTTATTACTGACAGCTAGTTGAATTAGTTGTTGATCTTATCTCACCATTTGCTTTTCTATTTTTTCTTTCCTTTCATCTTCCTTTTCATTCATTGCCAGTCTCCCTTTGTTCACACACCTCCTTTTTCCTTCACTTAATTCTATTTCTTCACCCCTTCTGCACCCATCTTCTTAATAGGTTTCTTTCAACTACTGCTTTGCTTCTTTCCATATATTCTTCCTCTCATTTACCCTGAAAGCCTGAAGGGGATACTCCAGCCTTGGCCAAGGGACTGGCCCTTGGCTGGGGCTTTGTAAATGCCTGCAAGCCTACTATTCTGCTGGACAGCCTCTTGGTGCCTTCCAGTTTTAAGTGTGCCTAGGTAAAATTTCTCATTTTTCACTTTTTCCTGGATATTCAGGAACTTTCTGCTCCCACCTCAACTCTCCAATATTCTTTCTATGTGAAGAGCATTTCATTAGAATCATAAAATACTCAGGATTCTAATTCAGCTCCATCTATGCTGCTTGGAGCTGTCATTCAGCAACGAGATGCTGCTAGACTGTTCCTCAGGAACTCCGCAAATAGGGGCCCAGGGAGCTTACCCAGGAGTTTTTCTAAATTTCTCTTGTCATGTAAGGTCAATGTTTTTCACCTGTCTGTATCTACAGAGAAATGTGCTTGGCAAAGGCAGTTGAAAGCTCTTTCTTTCCTGCACCCAACTAAGATTTCAGAAGCTGGCTGAAAAGGAAAATGTTGGCATTTTCAAACACTAGGGCTTGCGTTCTGGAACGAATGGCTCCTCAGGTGGCAGAATGGAAAATCGATTAGTAGAGCACATCTTCCTCTGTATTGATATTTTTGTGGGTGTTATAGGTCTTTAGTGTGTATCTATGTGTGCACAAATATTCAATGCTTACCTGGGATGGGGAGGTATGTTTAAAACACCTGCCACTGTGATTTTGAAATGAGTTCTTTTCATGGCCTTACTGAGATCAATGAATTATGAGAAACCCAAAGAAGGACCTAGGAGAAAAATCCCCCCCCCCCTCAAAATTCCCAAACTACTAAATTCTTTTAGCATAAATATTGTTTATGATTGGCAATTGATTTGAGGTCTTTTTCAGCTTCTGTAGTCAATGAACACTTTTAAAATCAGAGAAATGTAAGAAATCATTGCAGTGGTGTCCAAATGCTGGCTTCTAAATTCCACGTACAACTCCCTTTATGCAACTCTATGTGCTTGGTACATTGTGGTGACACGTTGCGGTGAATCAATTTATATTTTAAATGTAGACAGTAAACCAATTACTCAAAGTGGTAGTGAAATGAGTTCTTTTGTAAATTTATCTTTTATGCTACTGTAGTGTTCAGATACTAAGTTTGTTGAACGTGAAGTATGCCTATAAGTCTTTCTGCACTGACTTGTTCCTTTAACTGGACAGCAGACCCCTTAAATTTAGAAAACCCATAGCATGACATATGAATGAATATAGGTGCAGTGAAATGTGGTGTGATTTCATTCAGCCTTGATGAACTTTAAATCAGAGGGAAAGTTGGTATTTTAAATGCACTTGGGCCTTGTGTGAGCTCAAGGGAGACCTGTCAGTCAGTGTGCTTCTGAGCATTCAGCAGACAGATCTCTTGCTCCAGCTTACCCAGAAATGACATGTTCCACAGCCATGCTCTTTCCCTTTGAACTTAGGAGGCTAAGGACAGAAACCAGGGTCAAAGTCTTCACACTGGAATGGGTAGGGAGCCAGATTTTAGTTGCCTTGACCCTGGCATCTCAGGCTCCATTATTCTTTCTAGGCAAACCATAGACAGGGACCCTGACCCTGCAGGACAGTTGCTTAGTGAGGTCAGAGGAGCCCTGGTGCCTGAGCTGAGGAAAATGACAGGAGCAAGAAATGCCCCCAAGTCTCTAATGTCCAGATACAGCCCAGGGAGATTATCAACATCATGCTCAAGGTTATAATCCAAGGTAGAGTTTGGGATTAGGCTTCAGGGCTCTGTCCCCAAGTCATCCAAGTGCTTGTTCTAATTTTCCTTGCTCAGCCTCATGAGCACAGTGAGTTAATCCCCCCAGACCTCTGATGAAGGTAGCTCCACTGCATGTATATTCATCCATTCTCTCCCAAGAATATTTTAGAAAGGTAAGGGGCTGTAAGCAGTCATCATATCAATTATCTCTCCTTTCTCCACCAGGGCAGTGCAAACTTTAAGGAAATGTTAAATGATCTTTTTGTATGTTCCTTGAATTTTTAACAGATAATCTGAATCAAGTCTTAAAAAACAAAAGCATTATGTTTGTCCTTATTATAAAATTAAACCTGTTCATTGCAAAAACTCAGGAAATACGAAGAACATAGACACAAAATACAAATCAGCCATTACTTAACCATGCAAAAATAACACCTGTTAACATTTTAATTTCTCTTTTATGACTATTACACTACATAATTGAGGTCAGGTTCTGTATAATTTTGCAGCTTACTTTTTTCCATTGATAGTAATGGAAAACATTAGTAACATTTTCCCATATTATTAAAAAGTCTCCAGTAACACAATATTAATGGCTTCATATTATTCCATTATATGAATGTGCTATTATTACTTTAACTGTCCTCCTACTGTTGGGTATTTAGGTGATTTCTGAATATTTTTGCTTTATGGTTAATGCACTAATAAACATTTCTATATGGTAATTTTATTTTCCTTTCTTGATTATTTCCTTAGGATAGAGTCCCAGAAGTGGAATTACTGGGTCAAATGAAATGAATTAAGGGAAAAAAAAAACAAAACATTTTTCCTCCTAATTTTAAGGGATTGTAAACTCTAAGCAAAGCAAGGAATACGTCTGTTCTGTCTTGTTTACTTTATCTCCTCAGCACAAGGCAGTACTGTCACCAGTCACTACACATTTGTTAAATAAGTGAATGAATGAACAAAATAATACATCTTCCCAAAAGAACATTTAGAAAAATACATAAAATTGTAAAGAAAATGTAAATATTATCTACCATCCCACTACTGGCAGTAAACCTGTTAAAATTCTGGAATGCTAGCTTATACTGGCTTTTTTCTATCTGTGTTATTTATGCCACATACAGTTACTCCCATTTTTAAGGCTAAATTTTGGATCATAATAAAAACAGTTTCAACAGTTGCTTTTTTGTTTCATTCCTTACTATCATCTCATGTGTGTTTTCCATGTCATGAAATAGTTTGCAAAATAGAATTTTTGATCTATTAAAAATGGATGCATTATACTGCGTGGCTATAATCATTTATTTTACCATTCCCCTATTTTCATATGTAAATTTTTTCCATTTTTAATAACTACAAGTATCCCAGACATAAATCTTTGAGAGAATTCCTTGTTCTCTCCTCAAAATAAACTTCTTGATATAGAGTTGCTAGTTCAAACTGTCCTGGTAAACTTTGCCAAATTTTCTTCTAGAACTAAAACGTATATACAGAGAAAAAAGAGACTTTCACCTGTAAATTATAGTACTAATTTAATTATTTTCTGTTATCTTTCCATAGAGTGGGGAATGAGACATAGAGAGAGAGAGAACAAAAGTGTTTCTTCTTCTGAAGAAGAAATATTTATTGAAGGCAATGGTCATCTAGAATAAAAGGGTTGCAGAGACAAATATACCTAAATAAGATCAGATCTAACTCTAATTAAACTCCAAAACACATCAGGGATTTTACTTTTTGAAACTATAATTTCTCCCACTTAAAATGAAATTCAAAAAATTTTTCCTATTATGGACTTATTTCACTTAGCATAATACATTCTAGTTTCATCCACATTGTTGCAAAAGGCAAGATTTCATTCTTTTTGATCACCAAGTAATATTCCATTGTATATAATATACCACATTTTTTTTATCCATTCATCAGCCAATGGACATTTGGGCTCTTTCTGTAATTGGACTATTGTTGATAGTGTTGCCTTAATTTAAATAAAAATTTAAAAAAAGAAAAAATTTCCCTACTAGAAAAAATTAGAAGGTATGTGTGATGTTTTATAAAATCAGAAGTTGGAGGACACTAAGAAGTGACACCACCATTTTGCAAAGACCCATGATTGTGGTCAGTTCTAGTACTGAAGAGCAGCACTAAGAAGGAAGGAAATAGGCCAATTCCTAAGCCCCACAAGAGGGACTATAGAGGCAAAAGGCAACCTGACTGGGAATTAAACACACAGCAACAGGAAGCTCAGCAAAGCACCGGGCTGGTAACACCACTTCTCTACCTGGAAGGGGCAAGTGTAATTTCAGCGAGTTGAAAGGAGAAGGTTGCTCACTCTTCAGACTGGTCCTGGATGTTGTGTTTGAGTGAAAGGAAACATCTAAATTATGATGGTCTCTGAACAATATGAAATATGATCAGGACCAAATATACAGTTGCCCAGATAGGGGCAATGGTTGAAGGCAAAAGAAGGAGTGAGCGCTCTGACAGAGTAAAAGAGGAACCAAAAGCAAAGACATGCATAAACAACAAAAACTTCTGATGGTTCTGTGATGTCTGTCCCATTCTCCCAGCCACACTCAGCTACAAATTTAAATAGCCTGCTTCCCAGGTCTCCACCAGACCTGTAGTCTGTCCTTGAACCCCACCTTGTTGACTAGACTTGGATCCCATTGTATATCTCAGGTCAATTCTTCACTGCCCAGAGGTCAAACATAGATTTTAGAATCTTTTCACTAATTTAGATGAACCTTACAACCCATGACCAAGCATCTCTGTGATACTGAGAATGGTCATTCACTAGAAGCTTATCCATCACAACTGACCCTGTCTTTTCAAATCCAGAACCTCAAATGTCTGAGTTGACATAGATCAAAGTTGAGCTTGTTAACATCTTGGATGGGTCAATTAGACTGAAGGATCTTTCGTGGAGAAATTCAATGCCCACCTACTCTCTCTCTGGAGCTGTCACACTGCACTTGTCACATCCTGTCCCTACTCATGGGAGCTCCCAGTATGCTAAATGGTCAAGGACCTTGTTTTTAAAAAAAACTGGCAGAGGGGCGCCTGGGTGGCGCAGTCGGTTAAGCGTCCGACTTCAGCCAGGTCACGATCTCCCGGTCCGGGAGTTCGAGCCCCGCGTCGGGCTCTGGGCTGATGGATGGCTCGGAGCCTGCAGCCTGTTTCCGATTCTGTGTCTCCCTCTCTCTCTGCCCCTCCCCCATTCATGCTCTGTCTCTCTCTATCCCAAAAATAAATAAACGTTGAAAAAAAATTTATAAAAAAACTGGCAGAAACATAGGTTTAATTGAAGGGAAATGAAGAGTAATTCTCAATGTAAATGCATGTAATAGGACCACAAGACTTTGTTATTATTATTGATGTCAAATTAGCAAATGTTGAATGAGGATCTTGAGGTAGAAACACTCAGTTAAATTTGGACAAAGATCTTCAGTCCATTGATGGATAATGCCACCAGGTAAGGTGATGTTTCCTAACTCGAAGTCTCATGTCCTCCCTCAAGAGCTTTATGCTACATATTGAGGCAAATAGAACTGATATAGAGGTAGCTACATTATAAGGTGCTAGAATATGTTTTATATGATTGTATAGACAAATTCAATATGAGAGAAGAGGAAGAACATTATGTCCAGCAGTGATGATTAAGGAAGACTTCAAAAAGTGGCAATTGACTTGGACCTTGAAGATTAGATCAAATTTTTTAGAGAAGATGATAAAGAAAGGTGACCTTCCAGGTAAAAGAAACTGTTTGACAAAATTATGGAAGCAAAAAGTTGCAAAATGTTTGGGAAGAATGACTGCTTGACTCAAGTGAAGTGAGTTCACAGGTAAACCAGGGAATGAATGCAGAGGTTAGTAAATCAGGAAATGAATGGAGAGGAAAGAGATGAATACAATTTTGGCTGGATTTGATGTGAAAATGTAACAATTAGTTGGAAATGCCCAACAAGGCAACTTGAGATATGGGACTAGAAACTAACTAAGAAGCCAGGGATGAAAATGTGGATTTAGGAGTTTTCCAAACAGATGGCTTATTTGAGTTTGAAAGAAGAAAACATCTCTTTTACCTGTACACATTTCCAGAGAAGAGGCAAAGACATCAACAATTCGTGAGAATGTCCTATCAAGTAATGGGGTGGGAGCGGGGGGGATGGCGGAAGAAGCAGAGAGGTAGTGGAAAAATCAGGATATGTAGAGTGACAAAGGTTAAGACAGGTGACTTGTGGTTGGTTCTGTTCATCAGTGTCATTAGAATCCTAGGGTGATGAGGACATTGGATTTGGTAAAGAACACTGGTAGCTATGAAAGGTAGTATTAGCAGAATATGATAAGGAGGGATAAAATTAGATGACAATGAGGAGAATGTCCTCTTCCTCATCCATCCATCCATCCATCCATCCAACCATTACTGAACACCTACCATATGCCAAATTCTGAGGCAGTAAAACTTGCCTTTGCCCTTGTGCTCTCAGTTTGGGGGGATGATAAAGTCATGAATACCAATTTAACCCAATGTAATTAATACCATGCTGAGGGAACTTGGAGACAGAGGGAAGAACTGCCATTGGGAATATGGGAAAAACTTACTGGTAAAATAAAGAAAAGGAAGACAAGGAAGAAGGAGTGGAAGAAGGAGCAGAGGAGGAGAAAAGAAACAACAAAGTGCAGAGAAAACAATGTGGAGTTTGTATTTTTTAAATTAATTTCAGGAACACTCGACTGGGAATTATAATGATTTATAAGTGTTTGTCACTTGGACACTAGAAAAGAGATTTCATGTTAATAAAATTGATAATGATACTTTATGTTTCCATCCTCTCCAATCCATTGTCTCATCTAATCCTCAATAGCAATGGAGATTCTGTTTCTGCCATGAAAGACTATTAGAAACTATTTCTTTTAGCATCATCCTCCCACTCTTTACTCCCTCATAGCTTGGAGACCCATGCAATTTGCATTCCTGTGCCTTAGACATCTGCCTACATACTCCCACTCAAGGTGGCTTTTGGATGTTATATCATCTAAAGAAAGCTGTCATTGAAGGCTGAAAAGTGACATAAGGGTCCTACTGTGCCAGAAAGGATGTTACAGACTCTTTTGAAAATTTTCCACCCAAACAAAAACTCAACCCCACAACTTTCTAGACAGGGCCATTATGAGAATATCAAATTCTGCTTAAATATTTTACTCAATCTGTCTCATTTGTTAAATTCACATTTTGGTTCATTATAAAATTATTCCTTTTGTTGAACTGAAATCTGCCTCTGATTATGGGCTGCTCCTACTAATATAATGCCTCTTCTATGTGGCAGTCATTTAGATATATCCCTCCTAAAGCTTTTCCATCCCTGGTTAACTGCCCTCAGTTTCTTCATCTCTCCATCCTCCTTAGTCTCTACTGGCTATTCCCATTTGTTAATGGACCTCTTAACTGAGAGGTTAACTAATACCCAGAACTGTGCACTGCCTTATTAATATTACTCTGTCTGGCTTCACTTGCTATAGGGATGGCATCCTACCTGGTTACTTTGTCCTCTTAGACTTAGCACAAGTACCACCTGCACTAAGCCTTCAAGTCTCGATAAAGTATCCTTCTTACCTATTCCGATGTTATTTATACAATTTTCTGTAACTTGTTGGTCTCTCCCACACCTCCTTACCTGCTAGATTACAAGCATTATGAAAACAGGGACACTTTATACCTGTTCCCAGAAGCTACCTTGTTGCTTGACACAGAACAGATATTCACTACAATGTGTGGACAGTGGTTGATTTGACTGTACCTCTATTCTACACACATCAGCCAAAATCTGAAAACCAGACCAAATGCATCAGGCGGACCTCAAACACACCTATGATGTTCTACCTTGAAGGAAAATAAAAATTGGGCCAAATGTATGCCTACAATGAAGTTTTGCTACACTACAGAATGTTTGGTTCAGAACAGGTGTTCTGAACCTATTCTAGAATAACTTATGTGCTCTAATTCACACTTGCCTCCTCCACACTTCACTTGACTGGGCCCTATTGGATTCCTAACCCACACCCTGTCCCCAGTAGATCTTGCACCTCAGGAGAACACTTCTAATCAAAGGAGGTGTTTATCATTTCTATCTTACCTCTAGTCTATCCAGGAATACTGGAAACTCAGGTATTTCATAGACCCCTCTGTGGCCCAACTATTGTCAACCCTTAGCTTTTTCTCCAACACCCCTACTACCAACAGGAAGTGTACTCTCTGCTTTACCTGTCCTTCCTGAGTCAGGAAAAGCAAAAGCCTAACCTCCACTTAACACTCCAAGTCCCATATCCACAGCAGTTGTCTGAACAGCTAGTCTATACTATATTAAAATACCACAGACACAGGAAAATTCCAGCAGAGAGCCTGAGAAAGTCACAGACCTGGAGGACAGACTGAGGAACTGGCTTATATTGCCCAAACCTCTTGCTACCTTGAGAAGCTATTATTCCAACTCATTCAAAGGGGACATATGAGGCTCTATGGGTGAGGAATCCCCAGGGATGAAGAGACACTTTAATGATGTCCTTAAGAGATAAATCTCAGCTTGAGTACTGATGCAACACATGAAGCTCTAGGAAGTCTATCTAAGCAGCCCTGAGCCTGATTCCTTGCTCCTCTCTTTTATAATTCTTTACTTGATCTACCTTCCAATTCAGCTTTATCATTATATTTAACATTTGGGATACTCTACATAGTGCCTTGCATATCTTTTGTATAAGAATGTCCTTTAATAACATTATATCTCACCTTTGATAACGCAGTTTAGTGTAGGAAAGAGCACAGGCCATGGTCCCAGCAGTGCTTCTACCATTTACTAGCTATGTGAATGTAGGCAAGACACTCAACCTCGCTGGGCCTCAGTTTCCCCATCGGATAAAAGGGATATAATAAAAGTTACCTTGTAGAGTATTGTTGCAGGGAGAGAGGGGGAAAGGGAAAGTATGGAAATGTATGGGAAGTTGCTGATTCATTGCCTGAAATCCTGTAAGATCTCAGTTAATGGTTATATTATGATCTATAATAAACCCTGACACACCATTAGACCTATTCTACACACCATTCCTGTCTCATCTCCTCTTGAATTCCTTCTACATCAGCGATAACAGCAATAGGGTGAAGCACTTATGTCCCTGCCTAAATTATAGTTTAAAATCCTTCCAATTGGGACAGCAAACCTCTTGCCAAATGCTATCCACCATCCTTCCCACCTGTGGAGATACTCACTCTACCAGAAGCCTAGCATGTGGATTTGCATATCACAGTCCAGAAAAACTAAATCATTTTCACTGATACCATCTCCAAAACCACATGTTCACTGCCCACATCCTGTATGCCACAAAGTCACCACCCTCACGTGGAGCATCATTTGAGTGTTTAATGTTTGAGATAAAAACATCTGAGAGTCATAGCAAAAATGTGTAAGGGAGAAATGCCTGAGGATAATAGCAAAAAAACAAAACAAAACAAAACAACCTCTTACAGCTGCATGTGTTTTAGTTGATATTCAATTTGTTAAAGTTGTGTTTCTTTTGCCTTTGAACACATCTTATAAATCTTGGAAGTGTTGTTATAAATCTGGTTAAAGTGTTAAACATTCATTTTCCCTTGTATTTTGACTAATATTCAATTAGCTCTTAAACATGAGATGGAGTACGTCCTCCTAAATATTTTAACTTTTTCAAACTTAGTGAAATGATCTTACATATTTCCAATTAGTCACAAATTTTTGCAAACTTTAAAATCAAATAATCTTAATAATGTAAACTGTACTTATAAAGTTGATTATGAAATTCTCTTAAATATTTCAAACGTAATACACAAATTTAATACATCTGGTTTTCTTAAAACTTCAAATCCCTAACAGGATGACTTATAAGTAGGAGAAACAAAATCTTTCTCAGGACTCGCATAGTTCTGGTAAATCTAATAAATCAAAACTTCTAATTTAGCATATTAAGTTCTCTTAAAGCATTTCAACTTTCTAAGAATTGAACTTACAAGTTCAGTAAATGAGGTTCTTAGGAGCCTCTAAATATTGACTACAAAACTAATTACTTAAATCCTCCTACATGTTTCAATTAAAATTACAAATCTGGTGAGTCAAATTCTCTAATATATCAGATTCTCATTTCCAACATATTAAAAACAAATCACACACAAGTAACACATACTGATCATAAAATTCACTACTATACACACACTTCTTATATAGAAACGCCATTTCTTCATCGCCAATTTGATTTTACAAAACACCTTTCCCGCGTTACACAGTTACACAAGCAGCAGTGGCAGAATCATCTTCTCCATAAGGGGCCTCGGAGACTGTGTTGGAGATCGGAATCCAGGTGTGTCTTCCAGGAGCCCAAAGCCCTGAGCCCTTCTCATGGTGGAACTCTGCCTTCTCAGTGCCCACAGAACCCACCCACACCTTACCACTGCAGTCGAATAGTTCAATGTGCCCTGCATCTCCTTGGCTTCCTTCAAGTGTTACCCTTCTCCGATTTTCATCTTAACATCTTATCATCTGTGGCCAACAGGCACATGAAAAGATGCTCAACGTCACTCCTTATCAGGGAAATACAAATCAAAACCACACTCATATCACCTCACGCCAGTCAGAGTGGCCAAAATGAACAAATCAGGAGGCTATAGATGCTGGAGAGGATGTGGAGAAACGGGAACCCTCTTGCACTGTTGGTGGGAATGCAAATTGGTGCAGCCGCTCTGGAAAGCAGTGTGGAGGTTCCTCAGAAAATTAAAAATAGACCTACCCTATGACCCAGCAATAGCACTGCTAGGAATTTACCCAAGGGATACAGGAGTCCTGATGCATAGGGGCACTTGTACCCCAATGTTTATAGCAGCACTTTCAACAATAGCCAAGTTATGGAAAGAGCCTAAATATCCATCAACTGATGAATGGATAAAAAAAATTGTAGTTTATATACACAATGGAATACTACTTGGCAATGAGAAAGAATGAAATATGGCCTTTTGTAGCAACGTAGATGGAACTGGAGAGTGTTATGCTAAGTATAATAAGCCATACAGAGAAAGACAGATACCCTATGTTTTCACCCCTATGTGGATCCTGTGAAACTTAACAGAAGACCATGGGGGAGGGGAAGGAAAAAAAAAAGTTAGGGAGAGAGGGAGCCAAAACATAAGAGACTCTTAAAAACTGAGAACAAACTGAGGGTTGATGGGGGGTGGGAGGGAGGGGAGGGTGGGTGATGGGTATTGAGGAGGGCACCTTTTGGGATGAGCACTTGGTGTTGTATGGAAACCAATTTGACAATAAATTTCATATATTGAAAAAAAAACATCTTATCATCTGAATTACATAGATAGAATCATGCAAAACTTCATCCCACCCCAAATTTGCATTCAGTCACTTTGCTACCTGAGTAGAATTAGCTGCATTCCATACTCTCTTATGTTTTTACCTTCTTAATGGACCTCCATTCATTCATACTGGCTCATTGCCATGGATAAAGTGACCAAAAAATCACCATCTGTCCTGGGTCTTTCAGTTTCTTTTTTGAGACTTTGAGGTTATGGAAAATAGGTGTCAGAATTTTTCTGGGTGTATCCTGTTTCTTCACATGAATCATCAGAAAATGTGGGGCACCTGGGTGGCTCAGTCGGTTAAGCATCCCACTTCGGCTCAGGCCATGATCTCATGGTTCATGAGTTCGAGCCCCATGTCAGGCTCTGTGCTGACAGCTAGGAGCCTGGACCCTGCTTCAGATTCTGTGTCTTCCTCTCCCTCTATGCTCCTCCCCGCTCATTCTCTGTCTCTCTCAGTCTCTCAAAAATAAATTTTAACAAATTTAAAAAGAGTATACCTATCTAAAAAAAAAAAAAAAAAAAAGGAAAAGTAGTGCCTGTTAGTTTTGACAAACTCAGGCCGTCAGCATGTTTCAGATCTATGCCCAGAGACACTGTGTTCATCCTACATAGAAGGCCAACACAGCAGCTTCCATTCCCCTTGGCATGAGTCTTTGGTGGGAGGGCCTTTCTTCTCAGAGCCTGGAAGGGAACTGGTGCCCTTGCATCCTCCAATTGGATCATGAGATGTTCTTTCTTCAGATGGGTTTTCCTCCGAGGACAGACTCTCATGACTTTTTTATGGCTCTAGAAGTGCTGAGTTCCTTTCCCTTCTCTTCCTTCTCAGTGCCCTAGATTTCAGATCATAAAAAATAAGTGGTGCTCTGTTCTTATAGCTTAACTCAGTGCCCTAAGCCATATATGGACTAACAAGCAGCCACCTTCACAAATCACACCTTCTGCCTGAGCTCGTGCAGGAAGGGTGAACAGTCGTGCTAGCTACCCCTCTGCTCTGTCATAGAGTATAATTGAGACACTAATTTTGAAAAGTCTCATGTACACATTTAGTGGCATGTGGGGAGATTAGGAGCATAAGCTTAAATACTCACCGTGTACGATTTATTAATTTTATTTTACTGTGGAGAAAGGTCCTCTTGAATAATTAATATGCTCTCGTAAGAGGATTTTTTTGACTCTGAAAATGTTTAAACAAAAGAAAGCCCCACAAACAGCTGAAATACTCGCCCAAATAGTCCCAGGGTGTCGGGGGCGGGAAGGGGGGGTGCTTAAAAATGCCTCACTTCATGATGGGAACTAAAAGGGAAGCAGTCCTGAGGCTGAAATGCAACTCGTTAGCTCAACACCTTAACTGAGCTCTTAAAGAGGAACTTAGACAATAACCTAGAAACCCTGTATCCAAGTCCTTAAGACCAGTTCCTTTCTCTTTCCAGCTGGCATGATAAGGGGTCTGGAAGTTAATATGTTAAAGACTCAGCTAGAATATGAGCCATATCACAGTCATCAGGGGTTTCTAGTGGCCCAATTAAGGCACTGCCAACCTAAAACCAGGCAAAATGCAAAGAAGGCAAAGATACTATCCTCTTCCCTTTCTGGCCATTTCCCTCAATAATGCTCTAAGTCTGCAAGAAGGCTGATTCTCTTTGATGAATATGTAGCAACTTTGTAGCTTGGATATCGTCATCAGAAGGGACTTTGGGTCATGGTCCCAGCCAGTCCTAAGGGTCTGGTAGGCCGGGGTTCAGGGCAGTAGGGCAGTGAAGTCCTGTTTAGATGGCCAAGATGATTCTTTACCTCTCCAGCATCTTCAGTGGATTTGTGCTGTTTACAAATCCTGGGGTAGGGCCAGGTTTCCAAGAGCTGAGCTTTCTGCTAGCACCTGTCTGGACCCACACTTGATCTAAAGCTCGCATCCCTTTTTCTTTGTCTTTCCTTTCTCCCTTTCTCTCTACACCTGGATCAAAAATCCCTTGCTTATATCCTCTCAACTCCTCTTCAACGGTTTGAAAATTGCATGACTTCAATAAATATCATTGCCTGAAAAATGGAGTTGGAGCAGAAAAAAACAAAAGCTGTTGTGCATAAAACAATTGAAGAGTAGATTTACACAGCAATATTGAAAATGCAAAGTACTGGGGTGCCTGAGTGGCTCAGTTGATTAAGTGTCTGACTTTGGCTCAGGTCACAATCTCACAGTTCGTGAGTTTGAGCCCTGCATCAGGCTCTGTGCTGACAGCTTGGAGTCTGGAGCCAGACTTCAAATTCTGTGTTTCCTTCTCTTTGCCCCTTCCCCACCCATGCTCTCTCTCTCTCTCTCTCAAAAATAAACATTAAAAATTAAAAAATGCAAAGTACTATGATTCTGATTAAGCAGATGAGTCCAGAAGGGTCCTGAAGATATTCTTTAAGGCTATTTATTTAGGTTTAAGCTTAAGCTACTTTTTAAAAATGGAATGGATTTGACCTATAACACTGTGTAAAATTAAGATATACTTATGCTACTTTTTAAAGAAAAATAACTTACTGTTGAATACTATCTGCGCAACTGTAAATTCCCTTTTGATAACATCTAATATATATATTTCTAACACTATAAACCATTATGTATACACTAAGGAGAATTAGCACCTTACAGAAAATAAAGTATGATGAAGAACAAAAGCAAAATCAACCCTCATCTCACTATTGTCAATTCTTAGAAATTATTTCAGTACAGGATTTTTTCCCTATGCATAGGATATTTTACATAACTATACTCCTATGGCATATTTTAAATTATTTTAACATAATAAAGAACATTTCATGTAATTAAATGTTCTTCTAAAAGATCATGTTTTATGGCTACAAAGTATCATAATTTAAATAATGTCTCATCCTGAGGCTTTGTACTTATTTCTAGCTTTTGCTACAATATTTAATTTGTGTGATCAATGTGCTCTAGCTATACTCGAACATGTGCGTGGTTATGAGGATAGATTCTTAGAAGAAAAGTTTGTTCAGAGTGCTGGACATTTAAGCTTTGGCTTCATTTTGCTTACTTCAGAAAGCTTTAGCAAGTTAGTAGCGTGAATCAGAATATACACACCCATTACGTGAAAGTGTTTCTTCACATTCCTAACAATTTCAGAAATATCTTTCCCAATTTAAAAGATTTAAAATGTTATTTATGTTTGCATTTCTTACTAGTGAGGTTGGATATTTTTGTATATTTGCTATTCCTTTATATTTTACTTTTTTATGAATAACCTATTCATAACCTTGGAAATTTTTAAATTTAAATCTTCATTTTTAAATTACATATTGAATTGCAGGAACTGTGTTAAGGATACAACCTTTTTTTTATTGCCTAATTTCGTAGTTTTCAGCTGTTGTAGAACTTCTAGAATAGACAGTATTTGGTTATATGCTTTGTTCTATTATTATACTGCTAGATTTGCTTGCTAATATTTTATTTACATTTTTAAATATTTATTTATTTATTTTGAGACAGAGGGATCACGAGCGTGGGTGGGGAGAGAAGCAGAGAGAGGGGGAGAGAGCAAGCTGACAGCACAGAGCCCTACATGAGGCTTGATCTCACAAACTGTGAGATCATGACCTGAGCCAAAATCAGAAGGCAGAGGCTTAATCAACTAAGCCTCCCAGGCACCCCTAATTTATATTTTTGTATCTTTGCTGTAAAGTGCAACTGTCATTTCATTTTTTGGTGCTGTCTTTGCAAGTTTTGGTTTCAGGGCTATAAGGAAATAAGCATTTTCTGAAATGTATTATGTTTTCTGAAATAAATGAACTTGGTGGCGAGAAATATTCCTAGAAGATATTGCTTACAATTCTTTCTCTGTGTAGCCATCACACAGTAGTACAGGGCATTCCCCAGGTCCTCCATGTCAAGCAAAAGAAAAAAGAAATACCACAATAGGTTATTGATTCAGAAAAACAGTGGAAGTAAGGTCTACAAAGTAGTTAACAGATTTTACCCTCTCAGGTTAGGAGTCCCGCCAGCCAATGATATAATAGCAGGGAGAGAACCTAGCCACATTTTTTATGACGATGATCAATGTAAAAGCCAGCCCAAGAAGCAAGAAAGAGCCCAGCAGTGGAGCTTCCTAACTAGGGAAAGAGGCTGAGCCTCAACGCTCATCTTTTTTTCTGGCACACTACAGAGTATCCCGAGAGAGACACATCCTTGTGGGTAGACACAGATTTTACAAAATTGAGAAAAATATACAGATAAGCAAAATGGAGCAGCACAGACTTTTTCAGGCTAGATATGCATTTTATAAGATTTTTAACAAGACCGTGATTAATAAAATGGCTTATTTAAGGACCTCAGTAATTAGCATTTTAGCATTTTAGAGGGAAAAATAAAAATTGCAATTTAAAAGAATTAAGATTTATCTTTTCAAAAAAATTTTTAAAAAATGTTTTATTTATTTTTGAGAGCGAGAGAGAGAGACAGAGCACAAGCGGGGTAGGAGCAGAGACAGAGGGAGACACAGAATCCGAAACAGGCTCCAGGTTCTGAGCTGTCAGCTCAGAGCCCGACGCGGGCTCGAACTCACAAACTGTGAGATCATAACCTGAGCCGAAGCTGGACACTCAACCGACTGAGCCACCCAGGCGCCCGAAGCTTTATCTTTAAAATATCCGGTTTTATTTTTTCCAGATTCTCCCTTCCTATAAGCAATATGAATAAGGCAAACAAAGAGATACTATCAAAGAAGTATAAATAAATCTTGTTTTGTGGCTTAAAAAATCATTATATATACAGTTTGTTGGTTTCTAACATGTTGTTATTAATGTAAATTGATTGGGGAAACATTTCATCACATAACAATCATTGTTATGTTCCATTAACACTGAACTCTCTCATGCTGTGTAGATGTAGATCTAAATATTTATAGAGTCAGTACAATACATACTTCTTTTTAAAGTTTTTATTTAAATTCCAGTTGGTTAATATGCAGTGTAATATTATTTTAGGTTACAATATAGTAATGGATTCACCACTTCCATACAACACCCAGTGCTCATCACATGTGTGCTCCTTAATCCCCATCACCTATTTCACCCATCTCCCCACCCACCTCCTTTGTGGTAGCCATCAATTTTTTCCCTAGAGTTAAGAGTCTGTTTCTTAACTGCCTCTATCTCTCATTTTTTCCCCTTTTCTTGTTTGTTTTGTTTCTTAAATTCCACCTGTGAGTGAAATATGTTATTTGTCTTTCTCTGACTGACTTATTTTGCTTAGCATAATACTCTCAAAATAAAAGGCTTCTGTACAGCTAAGAAAGCAGTCAACAAAACTAAAGGGAAACCAATGGAATGGGAAAAGATATTTGCAAATAACATATCTGATAAAAGGTTAGTTTCTAAAATACATAAAGAGCTTATAAAACTCTATACCTAAAAAACAAATAGTCCATTTAAAAAATGGACAGAAGACACGAATGGACATTTTTCCAAAGAAGACATACAAATGACCAACTGACACATAAAAGATGCTCAACGTCACTGATCATCAGGGAAATGCAAATCAAAGCTACAATATGAGATATCACCTCACACCAGTCAGAATGGCTAAAATCAACAGCACAAGAACAACAGGAGTTGGCGAGGTTGCGAAGAAAGGGGAACCCTCTTTCACTGTTGGTAGGAATGCAAACTGATCCAGCCACTCTAGAAAACACATAGAGGTTCCTCAGAAAGTTAAAAATAGCAGTACCCTACAATCCAGCAATTGCACCACTAGGTATTTACCAAAAAACACAGAAATACTAAATCAAAGGGATACATACACCCCAGTGTTTATAGCAGCATTATCTATAATAGCCAAATTACAGAAATAGCCCAAGTGTCCATTGACTGATGAATGAGTAAAGAAGATATGATCTATATCTACATCTATATTTATACCCATATCTATATATATTGGAGTATTATACTCAACCATAAAAAATCCTGCCATTTGCAATGACATGGATGGAGCTAAAGAATATTTTGCTAAGTGAAATACCATACATACTTTAGCTCTAGGGATACAGTGGTCAGCAAGAATCAAACCTGATCTCTGCCCTCAAACAGATATTAATAAGACATTAATCCACTGATTATTCAAATCAGTGTGCAATTACGAAGTGTCTTAACAGCTATTAAAGAATATTAATATTACGAGAGTATATAAAAATACACTTAGTCTGAATGGTTTGGGGCTGAGATCTAAAGGATGAGTAGGAATTAGGAAGAGCAGAGTGGCAGACACTGGGTTGGTTACACAAAAGCCATTTACAGCCCCCTTCTTTCCCATCCTCTACTAGAGATATTGTCAATGTCATAGTTTTACTTGAAGGGAGCATTGGTCATATGACAAAGTTTTGGCCAATGGGGTGCAGGAGAAAGTCTCTAGATTGAACTTCTCTGCTTGAACAAAAAGGCACTGTCTACAAGAAAAAACACTTTTTTTTTTTTTTAACTCTTTGCTCTCTCCCCTTCTTCCTCTCTAGAACCGGTTCAAGAGACCTGGATGTTAGCAGCACGTTTTACCTATGAGAACAACCCTTACACACTAAGGATTGTGGTTCAGAAAGTTAGAAAGAGCCTAGAGCCCTGAGCATATCACTGACCCACATACCAGCCCTAAACTACCTTACCTGGCTTTGGCCTTCTTGTTATGAAAAACAATGAAACCTCTATTTCTTTAAGCCCACGATAAACAGAGGGAAGTTGTGTGGAGGGGAAAGGGTTTAGAAAAGTTAGCTGCATTTATGAAGACCCTGGGCAAGAGGAAGTATGATACATTAGAAAAGCCAATGTTTTCCATTTACACTTGCCATTTTTCATATTACAAATTTATCCATGGATAAAATTAAAAGAAAATGGAAGAAACATAAAATTGTAATTGATGAGCACTATGGTAATTTATTACCACCACAACTATTAATGGAGTCTCAGTAATAAAAGAAGCTCCCTGCAGGCTGTGGGGCAGACAAAATAGGCAGAGAGTTGTTGGAAATGCTCACTGTAAGTCTACCCTTTATTTCCTGCTCAGCAGAGCAAATGCATGAGTGACATGAACATAGGGATAATGTTGCATCCATTTCTGTTTACTTTCCATAATCTCAATATTTGATATTATATGAGGAATAATAAATTGATTATTCAGACAGTTAAGAAACAATGGGCTGGAATATGTTTGTCTTTGTTGTTCTTAATTTTTTTCCCTTATTGAATTTGCTCAGGTAACATTTATTTCTTTTTTATTTTTAAAAATTATTTCTTAGGTATTTTTCTAAGGAATTTGGGAAAGCAGTATTTCAAAGTGACCCCTCAATCTTTTATATAACTATAAATCCATATTTGTTTTTGAGGTTGGCAAAATTAATGGCAGTCTGGAGGATGTTGTAGAGTGGGCAAAATAACTATTGGTAGGGATACCAAATAGGAAGTTATTATAATATTGAGGTAAAATATTATTAGAACAATGGGACTGGAGAAACCAGATTCCAGAGATTTTAGGGTGGCATTGTAAAATGTTGCGGGCTATTCAATGTTTAGAAGGGAGTAGGAGTTGAAAATGAAGGACAGGAAGAAATCGAGGCTTCTCTCAGTTTACTAACTTGGGAGAACAGGTAGATGGATAGTCAAATCATGAACACAGGAGGGAGAGCAGGTTAGGAAAGAGTATCTACATACCAACTGTAGAACATCTCCGTATACACTGTAAACATTCAATAGCTATCTATTGAGTCCCTGTTGTATCAGTTATCCGTTGTCATGGTAGTGCCATGTAACAAACAATCATAAAATCTCAGGGGTGTAAAACAATAAGCAATTGTCTAGTTCATTAGTCTGAAACACTCAGTTGGTTTGGCCTAGGCTTGTCTGGATTTGGGCTGGGTTCATTCACATGTCTGGGGGCAGTGAGCTGCCAACTGATTAAGCTGGCCTCAGCAAAGATGATGGGCACTTCAGCTTGCTCCATGTGTCTTTCATCCTTCCACAGACTAGCCAAGGTATGTCTTTATGGCAATGGCAAAGATACAAAAGGTAAGCAGATACATGCAAGCACTTTTTCCAGTCTATTTTTGTGTCACATCTACTAATGCCCCACTGGGCAAAACAAGCCCTCAGAAGAAACCAGATTCATGCTTAGGGAACCAAAGTCCATCTGTTTAGGGCAAAGGTATAGCAAGGAATAAGTAGTTGATACCATTAGTGCAATTAATCTGTATGTGAACTGTGTGCCAGGCACTGTTCTAGACTCCGAGGATACAATAGAGAACAACAACAAAAAGTCTTTATTCTCTATTTAGAGATATATACAATAAACAAGCTAAAAAATATGTAATTTTGAATACTATGAACTTCTTTAATGAAAAGGATAAGAGGATACAGAGTGGAGAAAAGTAGTGTGGTATGATGATCTTGAAAGTGGACTTCCTAGGTACAAGGACAGCTAGACTTAAAAGCCCTGAGGCAAGAATGGGTTTGGCAATAAAACCTGGGTGAGATTGGATGGGAGTGAGTCTGGAAGAAAGGCCAATGAAATTAGATAAGAAAGCCATGTAGATCACATGTATTAGTGAGGGTAGGCTATGATGGGCTGCAGTAACAAGCAAACCCCCAAATCGCAATGGCTTAATACACGGTTTGTTTATCACTCAAAGTCTACTACAGGTTCAATTTCTTTGCTGGGAAGCCCCCTGAAAACAATACTTGGTCACGGGCTGTTTCCATCTTTTGGCTTAGCCATCACAACCTGAGCAGCTCAGTTGCTACATTAAAGGAAGAAAGAGGTGAGGCCACATGGGAGCTTTAACCCAACCAAGTCCAGAGGTAATACAGATCACTTCTCAAAATCCATTAGCAATAATTAGTCATATGGTCAGGTCCAAGTGCATGGGCTCCAGAAAATGTAGGAGAGCAAATGAATGTTCAGTGAGCATTAAAAATTTCTGCCACAGCAACATAAATTTGCTTTTCATTCTATATGTGATGATAAGTCATTAGAAGATAAGAAGCAGGGAAGGAGCATGATCATATCTGTAATTTTAAAAGATCATATGGCAGTCATGTGGAGAATAGAGAGTAGAGAGGCAAATGTGGAAGAAGGGTGACCAGTTAAGAGCTCTCCTGTGGTGACCCCAGGAGGGAGATGATGGTGACTTAACCTAGGGTATAATGATAGGGGTGGTAATTGATCAGATTTGAGATATGTTTTGAAAGTAGAACAAATGATTTACTGGTGGAGTAGATGTGGGATAAAAGAGAAAAGCAATCGAGAATCACTCCTGGGCTTGAGACTAAGCAGCTTGGAGAATGGTGATTTAATTTACTAAGATGGAGGAAGAATGGAGAAGAAATAGGTTCAGAAGAAAAAATCAGGAATGATTTTGGCCCTGATAAGTTTGAAGAAGGTAGCAGACAGACAAGTGGAGATATTGAGTGAACTGACAGTTGATTTTTTTTTACTTTATTTTATTTTATTTTAACTGGGGTATAATTGACACGTAACATTATATTAGTTTCAGGTGTATAACATAATGATTTAATATTTTTATATATTGCAAAATGATCACCACACTACATCTAGTTATTTCCGTTAGCATTCGAAGTTACAAAACAATGTTTTTCTTGTGGTGAGAACTTTTAAGATCCACTCTCTTAGCAACTTTCTAATATGCAATACAGTATTATTATTAACTATAGTCACCGTCCTGTCCATTACATCCCTGTGCCTTATTTATTTTATAGCTGGAAGTCTGTACCTTTTGACTCCCTTCACTCATTTTACCTATCCCTCATACCCTACCCCTGGCAACAACCAATCTGTACTCTTTATTTATGAGTTTGGGAGTTTTTCAGTTTTGCTTTTGTTTTAGTTCCATATATAAGTAAGAACATATGGTATTGGTTTTTCTCTGTCTGGCTTGTTTCACCTAGTATAATCCCCTTGAGGTCTGTCCGTGTTGTCACAAATGGCAATATTTCATTCTTTTTTTATTGCTGAATAATACTCGTGTGTGTGTGTGTGTGTGTGTGTGTGCGTGTGTGTGTGTGTGTGTGTCTTCTTTATCCATTCATCCACTGATGGACACAGGTTGTTTCCACATCTTGGCTGTTCTAAATAACCCTGCAATGAACATGGGGGTGCATATATCTTTCCAAATTAGTGTGTTTATTTTCTTTGGATAAACACCCAGAAGAAGCTGGATCATATGTAGTTCTATTTTTAATTTTTTTGAGGAACCTCTGCACTGTTTTCCATAGTGGCTGCACCAGTTTACATTTCCACCAACAGTGCATGAGGGTTCCTTTTTCTCCACATCCTCACCAACATTTGTTATGTATTGTCTTTTTGATAATAGTTATTCTAACAGGTACAAGGTGGTATCTCATGGTGCTTTTGATTTGCATTTTCCTGATGATTAGTGATGTTGAGCATCTTTTCATGTACCTGTTGGCCACCTGTATGTCTTGTTTGGACTGACAGTTGGTTTTTAAATCTGAACTTCAGAAAGACAGGTAAGGGCTGGGATACAAATGTGCGAGTCATTAGCATATACTTAGGAGCTATATACGACCACCTAGTGGAAAGAGCAATAGAGAATATTGCCACAGATTGAGCCCTAGGGAACTCTTAATTTAGAAAAGCAGGAAAGAAGAGTAGGAAGTAGCAAATATGACCAAGAAGGAATAGCCAGTGAATTAAAAGAACTATTAAGTGAGGTATTTTGGAAGCTAAATAAGAAAGCTTTTCAGGAAGGAAGAAGTGCCTCCAGTGTCATAAATTGCTGAGAGGTCAAGCAAGATGAGGGTCAAGGATTTGACAAGATGAGATCAGCATTGACCTTGACATAAGAAGCTTTAGTAAAGTGGTGGAGATTGGCTGGGATAGGCTGACAGAAGACTGTGAGGGGAAAAGAGTTATAAATGGGAGAAGAGGAAAAGCTTCGTAGGCAGAAAGGACATAAGTTTAAGGAAGGATTTTTTTTAAGGGGAAAGAAATTACAGCATGTATGTATTGTGATAAGTACGGGGCAATTGAAAGAGAAATTTATGATACTGGTGAGTGGAGTGGAGAACATAGGAGCAAAGTTTTTGAGTGTGCAAATGGGGATATGTCCAAATATGGCCTTTAAAAGGAAGTGAGACCATACACAGTGACCAGAAGAACAATGGACATATGGGTAGAGGAAAAGATAGCCTGGTAGATCTGATGATAAAATCAGATAATTCATTTTTATTGCTTCTATATTTCCCAGAAAATAAAAATCAAGGTCATCAGCTGACAGTGAGAAGGAGAAAGTGTTAGGAGTAGAGAAGAGGGAAGAAGCTCTGAAATAGTCTTGTTGCAGAGCTGAAGAGTGAAGTGACTATAAAATACTTTACGACGGTTGAGCAATACAGAAGGGCCACTTGAGATTTGTGAATTGACAGAAAGTTTAAAGACCAGTCAACATAATGTGTGTTTTTCTATAATGCAGGCTTAGAGATTATTAGCACTGGGTTTTGTCATATGGATGAAATGGAGAGAGGGAGGAAAATGGAGTCAAGGGTCTATGCAAGGAGGGACCACAGGGGTGAACCATGGGGTCCTAGCTAGAGGAATAGAGAAGCAAGGATATGAGGGGTGATAGGTAATAAAAAGTGGTAAGATCGAGGAGCTGAAGATCCTAATGAGTACTAACAGTTGTTGGACTTGGAGTACAAGAGGGCATGAACTGAAAAGATAGGAGGTGATAGAGAGTAAGAGGTTTGAAGTAGAAATTTTGGAAATTATGTAGTTACTAGGGATGACACAGGTAATGATTCACCATGAGAGTAGAAGCTTGGAGGCAAGTGGAGGAAAACATAACAGGAAGTGAAGAAGTCAAGGAAGTGAGTCAGGGAGTTGGATTGATCATGTTTGTGTATATTACAGTCCCCAAAAGTGAAGACAGGGACAATGATGGGAACATAGCTAAAATCTCCAAAGGATGAAGGAGAATGAGCAGTAGATGAGTCAGCGAGTGGCTACAACAAGTGTAGTCCATTATCATGTATCAAAGATGCATGAAGCTTAAAAGATAAAGAAGGAATAATGGTCTAGAAGTGGAATGAGGACAGTGTGCACATCTGCCCTTGGTCTGGCTCTGTGGTGCATGGACTCTGGAGGAAGCACAACACACTTAAGACTACTACAGTAGTGGACATGGTATTCTGAAACAGCCAAGTTGCAGGTAGCAAAAGGTGAAGGGAACCTTTGAAGAAGAGGTGAGGATTTTGTTGATGACGGACTATGTGTTCCATAGGAATGGCAGGGTGGGAGGGTGCATCAGACTAGGAAAATGTTTTGAACTATATTGGAGATAAGAGCCAGGGTGGTAGCTCTTGACGAGAGAAGCTCAGACCTCGGATGGTGGTCAGACACACAGAAGTAGGGAGCGATGGTTTTGGTCATGGCCATCATTATGAGGAAGGTCCATAGTGTTCCTAATTAGAGCACCAATGGGGAACCATTGGTACTGGAAACTGAGACATCTTGTAGTGGCTCTTGAAGGTCTGGGGGACTCCTTTAGAGGTTTTTCCTAGAATTTTCATGATCTTGGGAGTAGAGTGTATACCAGAACTATAGAATATGTCATGGGGGGCTTGCTTGATGCCCTTAGCAAGAATTGGTCCAGTAGGGTTTTGAAGGAGATTGAAGGGAGTAAAATCCAATGCATAGATAGCATTGACCTGGAAAAAAGAGACTTCTTCAAATGAAAGGGGCAGTAGAATCTGACATGCACACATCAGACTCAATGCTCTACTTTTTTACAACAAATATTTTGTAATGTCCCCTTTACTATTTAGAAATAAAATTCATAGATATTATAATCTAACTATACATATATTTTCAAGGGAAAAAATCAATATAATGTCCTAAGTATATTATAAAATAGAAATAAGAAGCAGTTTATAATAAATTAATATGTATTTCAATATGGAAATGCTCAGGCATACAACATGAAGATTCAAGATGAGTATGCTAAGCTTATGCCTTTATTTCAAATAAAGAGAATGTGACAGGAACAGATGCAGGCAGATGCAGCGGTGGGGTTTCTTTTTTTACTTTTGTTTGTTTGTTTGTTTGTTTGTTTTGGCAATTCAAATACTGTGAGCCATGCTTCTGTCAGTGTCACGATGTTTGACATGGGAAAAGGGATAAATTCTTGGTCATGAAAAAAGCAAAAGATAATCTTCTCTTAATTATACGGCAGTCTCCTAGAAAATTTAGGATATTTTTTAAGTTCAAGAATACTCTTTATATTATCCCCCAAGAAGTCCACATCCTAACCCCTGGAACGTGTGAATATGTCAACTTATGTGGCACCAAGGATTTTGCAGATGTGATTAAATTAAGGACCTTGAGGTGAGGAGTTTGTCCGGGGCTATGTGGTTGTAGTCAGAAGGGCTTTATAAAGAAAATGGGAGGCAGAAGGGTCAAAGTTGAGAGAGAGCTGAAGATGCCACGGTGCTCATTTTGAAGCTGGAGGAACAGGCCATAAGGCAAGGAATGCAAGCAGCCTCTGGAGGCTGGACATGACAAGGGAATGAATCCTCCCCTGGAGTCCCCAGGAGAAACAGCCTGCTGACATCTTGATTTTAGTACAGCAAAACCCACTTCAGACATCTGATCTCTAGACTTGTAAAATAATAAATTTGTATCACTTTATGTAATAGGAAATTAATTTACTTTATATAAAACTCAACGCTAGGTTCTGGATTTGGATAATTATAAGTAGGTTTTTTTTTACCTGCATGACTGTCTGGAGAGGCAGTCAATGATCATTTGGAATATGGGACAGTATTCCTTTGTGCAGGGCCATACCACCCAGTGCAGGACAACCAGCATTCCTGGCCCCCACAGCTAAATGCCAGCAGCACCCTGGAGTTACTGCGACAACCAAAACAAATACTCACTTTACAAAAGAAAGTACCCATTATCTAGAAGCAAGGAAAGTTGGGCACTCATATCTGAGGACTTCTTTGAGCTAGAAATGGAGTTTCAAAGATGCTTTCATGGACTTTTAGTTACTTGGCACACAGTCACCTCAAAGCAGACACTGTTTCAGAGTAAAGGTCAATAAACTATCAGAATTCTGACTGATCAATAAAGACTCCTTAATGATTTCTTAAAAGCCTGTGTTGAGTCCCTCCTCCTCCCCTCCCCTTGAAACAGTCTGAGAATAGAACTTCCACTGGATCATAGAAGCCATCCCCATCCAGAACCTTTTAGTTTCCCAGGGAAGTGTCTTTAATGGAAATCCCGAACCATTTATAAAAATTCACAAGTGGGGAGAATTAATTCAGTTTAAATGGCAAAGAAGAAAGGAGTCATTCTTCTTTCAGTCTCCATTACTATGGATTATGGAGAAAAAAAGGAATCTTCTTTTATATAATACCTCTTCCTCCCTCAGCAGCCATTTGTTATCTGCAAAAGTGATGCATACTTAGCAACTGTTTCCAGAAGAAAAATGTTAGGAAACAATACATGATAGACCTCTGTGTTACGTGGATGTAATACATCAATGCCACTCAAGGGTCCACTGGGGGATTTCAGCATGACTTGGAAAGAAAGGAACACAGAATTCAGAGGGGTAATGCACATGTTGGGAGCCAAGACACGGAAGTCTTGGGGCGCCTGGGTGGCGCAGTCGGTTAAGCGTCCGACTTCAGCCAGGTCACGATCTCGCGGTCCGTGAGTTTGAGCCCCGCGTCGGGCTCTGGGCTGATGGCTCAGAGCCTGGAGCCTGTTTCCGATTCTGTGTCTCCCTCTCTCTCTGCCCCTCCCCCATTCATGCTCTGTCTCTCTCTGTCCCAAAAATAAATAAACGTTGAAAAAAAAAATTAAAAAAAAAAAGACACGGAAGTCTTTGGGTTGGTGGTGTAGCACAGGAGTGGGAGAGGAGTCAAGACAAGAGAGTGATTGCTTTGTTCCTGAGTTCCCGAGCCACGGTGCTGTAATTAGCCCTCACCAGAGAGACGAGGCACCAGCATATTTTTTAGCACATCAGGTGTCTGTCCTGCTGGAAGGTCACATGGCTCCAAAGAATGGAGCAGGTAAAGACAGCTCATTACAGAACTGCTCTTTGCATAAGAACAGAAAGGTCTAATTTCTGCCTTTCTCTCTACTTAAGAATATAGTTTGATCATTACCAAGTCAGAGGATGTTCCTTTTGGTGAGGGAGAAGTATGATGAATATTCCTTCAAATTAAAAGAGTAGATAATTATTGTATAATTAGACAAGACTTCACTTTATGATTTGCTCTGTGCTCACCCCTATGTGAAGGTTAAAAAAATAATTGTTTTCTGCTGGTTTTGCCTGGCTCGTTATGGAGAAGAAGTCAGCTGCTAAATCCCTCCTTCATCTTTCACACTCCTTCTTGAGGTCAACCAAATCAGAAGCCAACTTCCTAAGTGAAAAGTGACCTTTATTTATTATTCATGATTTAATAAATAACCCAAAGAGAGCAGTAAAACAACCCAGAACAATAAAGCGTAGTAGATAACAACAAAAGCAAAAATAAACAAGTGAAACTATATCTTACTAATAAGCTTTTGCACCAAAAGGAAACCATCAACAAAATAAAATGGAAACCTCCTGGATGGGAGAAAATATTTGCAAACCATATAATATGAGCTAATAACCAAAATGTATTTTTTAAAACTTATGCAAATCAATAGCAAAAACAAAAACAATCTGATATAAAAATGGACAGAAAATCCAAAGACATTCAGATGGCTAACAGGCACATGAAAAGATGCTCAATGTCACGAATCATCAAGGAAATACAAATCAAAACCACCATGAGATACACACAGTCAGAATGACTAGTATCAAAAAGATAAGAAGTAAGTGTTGGCAAGGATGTGGGAAAAAAGAGAACTTCACGCACTGTTGGTGGGAATGTAAATTGGTACAGGCAGTATGCAAAACAGTATGGAGATTCTTCAAAAAATTTAAAATGGAACTACATACGATCTAGCAATTCCACTTCTGGGTATTTATCTGAAGAAAATAAAAACACTAATTTGAAAAGATATATGCACCCTCGTGTTCATTGAAGCATTGTTACAATAGCCAAGATATGGACCTAAGTGTCCATCAACTGATGAATGGATAAAGAAAATGTGATATACATACACAATGGAGTATTATTTAGTCATAAAAAAAGAATGAAATATCGCCATTTGCAACAACATGGTTGGACCTTGAGGGCATTAAGCTAAGTGAAATAAGTCAGACAAGGAAAGACAAACACCATATGATCTCTCTTATATGTGAAATCTAAAAAACAAAACAAAACAACCCAAGCTTATAGGTACAGAGAACAGATTGTTGGTTGCCAGAGGCTGGGGATAGGGGATAGGAGAAATGGGTGAACTGTTTGATTTTTTTTTTTTTTTTGGTTTAAGTAAATTATTTAAATGTCTAAAAAATGTAAGTGTTTAAAAAATTTAAATGTTTAAAAAATGTAATGATTGATTAAAGGCAGATTTCATTTGCCAGGTATCTTTTTATCAAGACATTTCAAGAAAGGAAAAAAATGGAAGAGGGGCATTATTTGAAACGGGCTCTATACCAAACCAGACTGTTTTTTCCACCCAAGCAAAGCTGCTACCTTTTAGTTGTGGCTGGTTCATTGATTGCTAAGGCTCTAAAAATGAGATTAAATCAGACCCAAGGTCTTTATTACAGGAAGATATATGCCCCTTGTGCATTCTCACTGATTTGGCAATCTTAAAAAATAAAATAAAGTATTTTTTTATAAAATAATAAAATAAACTAAAAAGTAGAAATGTGGTGGAGTACAGTGGGACAGACTCCAGAATCACTCATTATCAACAAATATTTGGTGACTGTAGCTTCACAGTTAATCTAGCAGCCAGTCAATAACTCCTGAGAAAGCCTCTGCAGACCTTGTGCTTACAATATAATATCCAGCAAAGTAGACAAAATTACAGAAATCTTCAATAGCATTGGATATTCAGGGTAACAGCTGAGCATATGCCAGTGTATGAGGGCAGCTTTCACTGGATTGTTAAGATGTTTCTAAAAAGATACCAGGAAGGAAAAGTGTTATTTTAGTGAAGAGAAGTGAATTCCATTACGTTATGTTTCTACTGAAATGCTTAAGACTAGGATTTAGGTAGGGTGGGGAAGGTGCCATTGAAGTAAAGCCATTGTAAATTAGATTATTCTTGTTGAGTAAGTAATTAAAGAAATATAAGTTAAAAGAGTATTTTACTTCACACTTACATGTATTTTTTTCCTGGTTACAAAGGAGAGCTAATTTAGAAAATCTGGAAAATAGATCATCAAGGAAAAGTCTGATAATTACAGCACCCAGAAATAATCATGCTGCTCTATTTACATTTCGTCACTGGAACTCGGCTATCATCCTTACAATTTTGTAATCTGCTTTTTACTTTATATAAATTCGCATCCAATATGATTTTTGATTTCTGATCACAAAGTATCTCATTTGTATTAGTTTTCTATTGCTACAGTAATAAATCACCACAACCTTAATGGCTGGAAACAATACAAAGGTATTCTCTTACCTGAAGGTTAGAAATGGGATGTGGCCTAAAATCAAGGTGTTGGCAGGGCTCTGTTCTTTTCTGGCATGCTAGTGAAGAATCTGTTTCCTTGCCTTTTCCAGGGTCTACAAGTCAACTGCATTCCTTGGCTTATTGCCCCTCCATCTTCAAAGCCAGTATCATTGAGTCTCTCCAACTGTCTGATGTTATGCCCCCTTGGGACCACAGCTGAGAAAGACTCTTTGTTTGTAAGAACCCATGTGATCAAGTTGGGCCCATCTGATAATCCAGGATAATCTTCCCCATTTTAAGGTCCTTAATTTAATCACACCTGCAAAGTCCCTTTATCCTGTAAGATAATGTATTCATTCACAGGCTCCTGGGATTATAACTTGGACATTTTAGGGGCAGAGAGCATTTTTCTGCCTGCCACACTATTTATGGTCATAATTCATTAAACCAATTCCCTTTTGTTGGACATTGGTCTCAAGATTTTTAAAAATATTAAATAACAAATATTCTTCCACATACGTCTGGCAAACTGTGTATTTCCATAGGGCAAATTTCTAAAATTGGAATTTCAAGTCAAAGGTTATTTTTTTCAAATGCCAAAGCTCTTGACATGCTGTTGAATTTACTTCTTGAAAGGTCTAAACTCATCTCTCTCCAGTGCCATATGAAATGCCTCATCTTGTACTTTGGCAATTGGAGACTATGTAAATAAACTTTAATATTTGACAAATTGCTGAGTGAAAAATGGTACCATATTATTGTACCAACTGCATTTCTTTGCTTACTAATAAGCCTAATCTTTTTTTATTTTTCATATTTCTATTGGCCATTTGTATTTCTTACATTTTGAAACTAGCTTAATTAACTCTTTTGCCCATTTTTATATTGGGGTTTACTTGCTTATTTCTTAAATTGGTTTCTAAGAGTTATCTTTATGTTAATGATATTAATCCTTTTTAAAAAAAAAATTTTTTTAATGTTTATTTATTTTTGAGACAGAGAGAGACAGAGCATGAACGGGGGAGGGTCAGAGAGAGAGGGAGACACAGAATCCGAAACAGGCTCCAGGCTCTGAGCGGTCAGCACAGAGCCCTATGCGGGGCTCGAACTCATGGACCGCGAGATCATGACCTGAGCTGAAGTCAGAGGCTTAACCGACTGAGCCACCCAGGCGCCCCAATATTAACCCTTTTTAATATAAGATACAAACATACTTCAACTTTGGTATTTACTTAATATCTTTAAAAATATTTCTTGACATTCAGAAGTTTTACATTATTAACCATTTTTTGTCACTAGTTTAAGTTTAGGAAGTCCTCTTTCACTCCAAGATTAGGTATTTATTCATATTTCCTTTCAGTTTTTTTAAGGGATGAGTTAATGGGATATTTTTTTTCTAGACAGTATACCAATTATGCCCAAAAGGATTTATTTTTCCAAAAATTTATAATGTCATGAGTATTTTATACTAAATTCTTGTATGTAGTAGAATCTGTTTCTAGGCAATTTATTATAGTTATTTGACCTATATTTTAATCCTTGTGTTGACACTACTGTTCTCATTAGTAGGACTTAACTTTTATATCTGATTAGGCAGGAAGATGCCTCCCACCACCAACCTCCCTATACATGCCATGCTCCTCTCTGTTTCTGATTTGCTGCACTTTTTTGCCAGTTTATTTTCCCAGGTGAACTTTAGAATCACTAAGTCATGGTCCATGAAAAATCTCACTATAAGTTTTGTTGGAATTGTATTAAAATATAAAATGATTGACAGTTAATTCAGTCCCTCAACATTATAAGCCCTCCATTTTCAAGTTTTCCATTTTACCTCTGGTAAGTATTCAATGTATTCATTATACAAATATCCTGCACATTTTAATTGGATTGTTCCTATAGTTTATCTTTTTGTTGCTACCATGGAAAAATATTTTCATCGTATATATTCTTATTTATTAGTGTGAACATATGAAAAATCTATTATTTCATATCTAGTTTGCAACTAGCTACCTCCCTGCATTAATTAGCTCAACTCAAACTACCGCAAGCAGAAAGCATATTTTGTTATAAGAACACTAAGGCATCTCACATAACCTAAAAGCAGGACTACAGCTTCATCTCAGAATGAACTAAAACTGGGCTTTCCTGTCTCTTGGCTCTGGACCTCTCTGTATGCTGTTCCATCTCTCATTCTGTCTCCCAGCAAATAGCATACCTCATAACTTGAACCAAATAAAAGAGGTTATAACCTCCAAAAGCATTCAAATGTTACATTTTGCAACTGCAACCACCCATAATCTCTATCTCACTGCTTTGCTGTGTTCTTATTCCCTCACTCTGTCTCTGTCTCTTCCAAAATGCCTTGGGAAGAGACTATCAGTCAGATGGGCTGCAGTTTGTACTCCTGGAAGAGTCAGTGACGGCCCAGAGGCCAAAGACCAATGACAGCATAAGCTGGGGTAAGGGAGGGTGCTGATTACTTGGCCAACAGTCAAGTAAGCGTTCATTGCAATCCTCTTGGATTTTCAAGTTAAATAATAATGTTATTGTATTGAATTGCTTAAAGCACCTATAATATTAAACTGTAGTAGTAATAGTGGGCATTTGAACCAAAATAAAAATACCTTTATAACTTTATCACTCTATATTTTTTGTTGTTGATTTGTGATGCTTTTTATCATGTAAAGGAAGGATCTCCTCTAGTTTCTAAGATTACCTCAAAAATGGATGTTGAGGGGTACCTGACTTGCTCAGTTGGGAGCATGTGACTCTTGATCCTGGGGTTGTGAGTTCAAGCCACCCGCATTGGGTATAAAGATTACTTAAAAAAATGGACATTGAATTTTACTGAATCCATTTCTGGTCTTTATCCTGATGGCCACATGTTTTTCTCCCATAACCTAATGATGTGACATTTTCTTATTAATAGAGCAGTGTGCTTGTGATTACATGTTTTGGATTGTCCAACAGTCCCTACTCCCAGTGTTGGGAAAAAACATCCCTTTAGGGAATGCTCATTTGTATGACTTTTTAATTAAGGGGTAAAGATGAGATATTTGGGTCCTCCATAATAGATGTTAACTGTTTGAATTGGCTCATTAAAGTATCGAGTTTTTCTCCTTGTTAAAAAGTCATTCTGAAAGCTATGAGCTTGATGGAGAGTTCACTATATAACAGAGGGACAGGGAGACATGAGCTGGGGAGGAGACCTTGACAGAATGTGGGCTATCTTCCTGATTCTACTGGTGGTCACTTGTGATATCAGGAGCAGAGGACTAATGGACAGACACCTGAAGGCAAAAAAGAATCAATGATGAGCGGCAGAGTTAGGCTGCACACCTTGTATCATGAGAACTCATTTTCTAGGGGCAGAGAAATCAAAGGCCCCTCCCAGCCTACCCAAGCAGCCTGATATTCCATTCCAGAGAAGGGACTGTAGGACAACAGCCTCAGGTGAGGATCATCTCTTGATTCTCTATCTACAGTTTGTAGTGAGCAGATAGATCCTTGTTCCCCTTGCTCTTTCATGATCTTTTATTCAGATAGGGCAAGAAGGGGACTTATGGCCAATTTATGCTGAGACGTTTTCTTAGTGGTTTTCCTAATGAGAATCTAGGGAATCTGAACCCTAGTCTAGCGCCTGACAAGTCCCTTTGGAAGGACACTAAGATGAATATCCGTGTTCATGCAATTCATCCAGAGTCCCTGCTGTTGCTGGCTGCATCGCATCCACCCCTCCAGTTCAACACACCTACCATAACAGGAAGAGCCATGAAATCTTGGGCAGGATTGGTGCTAGTTCAGTATCAGGCTGTCATGGTCCCAGCCTCATGCCGTGGCTTTATCCTACCCACTAATTAGTTCCATAAAGTGTTGATGGAGCCTGAGACTCAGCATTGTCAAGAGCCTCTGCAGAGGCCAAGTCCAGGCTTAAGCTGGACCAACAGGAGTGGGTTTGGTGGACTAGGAGACTGACAGACAAGGCCTTCCTGAAACCCTAGGAGCCACATTAATTATAGTCATAGATAATTCTGCTTAGGGCATGATATGTTATCTTGCCCTTGTATTTGTGAATTGGTATTGCAGATATTTTATTTAGCTTTTTTTTGAGTTGAGGGAAGACCCATGAGGGCAGACTGATGATTCATTAAGATTGTACTTCATGAAATGAATTGGGAGCTTTACCTCTTTTTCTTTGTGTTTATATATCATAGGAATCATATAATCTTTTTAAATAAAAGTTTACCTGTTAAACTGCCCAGTCTTTCCACAAATAATTTCCAAGATTATTGTTCTTTTTAGATCACCAGTTTATGCCTGATCTATCTTTCTACATCCATTTTTTTTTAAGGGTGTGTGTTTTTAGTGAAAGGTAAGAGGACAGCTGTTTACACTACTTCATGAAACACTCCAAAGAAATAGAACAATCATTTGTACAAAATATAAACTGATTAACCTACATGGAGAAACTTAAATGATTCACTTTATTTTTTTGAAGTTTACTTATTTATTTTTGAGAGAGAGCATAGGAGAGGCAGAGAGAGAGGGAAAAAGAGAGAGAATCCCAAGCAGGCTGCACGCTGTCAGCACAGAGCCTGACACGGGGCTAAATCTCACAAACTGTGAGACTGTGACCTGACCTGAAATCAAGAACCGGAAACTTAACTGAGCGAGCCACCCAGGTGTCCCTTAAGTGATTCATTTTAAATTTCATTGAATAGAATAAATAAGGTCATGAAGAGTAATAGTGCAATATTAGAATAAGAATCTCTCTCTCTCTGTCTCACCTCCCTTGTTATTATGACATCTACATTTTTATATTAAATAGACAATCTTCAAAATAAATCACAAAATACTTTGAGGGAAAGTAAAGTTGAATATCATATTTTTAACATACCTGTGCACCAGCTTTCTGAGAACAAGTCATTAGGAAGTTCACTGTTCCTATCTCCACTTTTTTTTTTCCCCTGGGGATTGATAAAGGTTTAAGTGAAAAATAAGTAAATAAATAAACCTGGCAATATTTGCCCTAGCAAACAATCAATGTAGAGTTACACTTCATAGAATACATGTAAATGAAACATTAAATTGATTATTAGGGACTATATAACTGCCTTTATTTTAGACTTTATACATTTTATCTGCTAGAAGCTGATTCACATTTTCGTTCATATAAAATATTTATAGGTCCTAAGGAACTTAAGCTTAAAGGAAGCACACAAAAAAATCTCCTGTTAGGGCAAGTCATCAATAGCAGCTGCAGTAGACAAACCCTGAATTCTCAGTAGTTGAGCACAACGGTTTATTGCTTGCTCTCCCAAAGTCTGATGTTTTGTCAGTGGAGGCTCTCCTCCATCTGGTGACTCAGGAATCAAATTTTTCTCCATCTTGCGACACTGCCATTTTAACATATGAATTCCAAGATTGCCCTGACAGGATAAGAGGGAAAGTGGAAGTGGTATATCAGCAATTAAACTGTCTTCACTTAGAAATAACACTTATTGCTTCCATTCCCATTTTGTTGGCTAGACTTAGCCACACAATCTTGCCCAGCTGCAATGGGACTGAGAATTCTAATCTCTAAGAGAACTAGGACAGAGAAAATAACTGGATATGGGAGGGCCTCAGCAGTGTCTCCTACAAGTGAAAAACACATAGTGCTTCATATTCAGATGTAAATTGAATCCTAGCATGAAATTTTAACAACCTTGAAATATCAATAAAATTTCTCTGAGTCATCTATCTTTAAAGGAAATGGTAACATAAAATTGAGGCACACAAAGATGTTAAGTAAAAGAAAAAAAAAACAAAACGAAAACCATGGGGGAAGTGAAGGGGAAAAAATAGTTTGAAACAGAGCCTGAGGCAAAGCATTAAGAGACTCTTAAATACGGAGAACAAACTGGGGTTGATGGGCTGATGGGCGGATGGGGGAGGGGAAAATGGGTGATGGGCATTGAGGAGGGCACTTGTAGGGATGAGCACTGGGTGTTGTAAGTAAGCAATTAATCATGGAAATCTACTCCTGAAACAAAGAGCACACTGTATACACTGTAAGTTAGCTAACTTGACAATAAATTACATTAAAAAAAAAGTCGGCACCCTGAGTGTCACCCAGACATAAATAGTGCACACACAAAAATATGCTAAAAATATAATCATATTGACCTTCAATTACAGGAAATTGTCTCCTCAACCAAGAAAGTCATGAAATGTAATTAAATATGCCTGATGTAAAACAGAGCTCAAATGAACCTACTCCCTTTGATATAGCCTTCACTTCTAGCTGAAGTTCTCCTTTCCACTGGTATGTTTTATTGTTCTTGTCCCATGGCTTTCTTCCCCAAAATAAGGGAACTAAATATTGTAGACTTTCATCTGAAGGCACTGGCTTTCTTCTGGTATTATTTGGGACTCTAGGACCATTGGCCATTGGCTTGAATTAGTTAAGGTATGTTATATTATAGTGTGTGCTTCTGCCACACTTAAAAATTTGGTCAATCTTTCTTAAATACATATTTGTGTGGGGTCATGAAAACATACAATACTTTGAGATGCCTTTGACCTTCATAAATCTGATTATTTAAACTTTTTATAGCATGACTGTCTTCTGAATTTGTAGATGTCACAAAAGAATATTTTATACTAAAAAGCACTTTCAGAACGTTCTTTGGCTCATGTTCTGCAAATAGATTTCCAATATGCTCCTAAGTGATATTGATGGGAAGATTTCCAACATTCCTTTCTTTTTTTTTTTTTTTAAGGATAGTCTTATTAGAGTCTTGGTTGGGCTTCTCTGCTTCAGGTTTGATAAATTCATCAAATATTCACTCTGGATTAATGATTACCGATTCACCCACTTGTTCTTGACCCCATACTGCCAATGTTTTTCTCTCCAGCTGATGAGGAGATATGACTCCATTCCATAAGCTGAATTTATACACAGAGTGTCCATCATTTTATTTGCAACTTTTCCCAGGTAATAGGTTTTTTGTTTTTGCTTTTTTTTTTTTTTTTTTTTAGGAAGTCTATACTTCTAAAACTGTATGTTTAGCAACTATATGCTGCTGATGTTTTAGGTTCATTTTCTTTCAGTAAAAGTGTTTTTACATTAATTCTTGTCCTAATGAATATGCTGGTCTGATTCTGCTTCTGTTTTTCATGATTTCTTTGTTGTTGGCTCTTTACTGTTTTACTGGGTTTATTTTTACCCCCCATCCTTTACTAGATGGACTAAATTTTCTTTAACTTTGTTTTCTCTAGTGATTTGAAAGTTTTGTGCTCTGTTGCTATTTTTCTAGTGGTTAATTTTACATTTTTTAAAAAATTCTTGAAACTGTTTTCATTGATGTAAATACCAGGGCCAAAACTGTATTTATTGGCTAAGTCTATGGGAGATTTTAGCATGCATTTTAAATTTCTTTTTGTCTTTTTCCCACTCTCTCAGTTTTTGTTGTTGTTGTTGCTATTATACGGAATTTTTTCTGGGTTCAAACCATGTTACTGAGGACCTCAGTAGGGGCAGGGGTCAAAGGGCTGGGAGGACAGCGAGATCTAATGTCCTCAGCCTGGTTGGGATCTCTCCAGCCCCACCGTAGTAGCCAAAAGCTATATATGGAATTTTATTTCATATTTTTTTTTAATTTTTTTTTTCAACGTTTATTTATTTTTGGGACAGAGAGAGACAGAGCATGAACGGGGGAGGGGCAGAGAGAGAGGGAGACACAGAATCGGAAACAGGCTCCAGGCTCTGAGCCATCAGCCCAGAGCCCGACGCGGGGCTCGAACTCACAGACCGCGAGATCGTGACCTGGCTGAAGTCGGACGCTTAACCGACTGCGCCACCCAAGCGCCCCTTAATTCATATTTTTATGTTGTATTTTATGCTATGTGTTTTGTTTTTTAGCAGCTATTTTTAATACTTTTGTTAAGCCTTATAATAATATCACAACTATTATTAAGCCTTAATTTCCTATTTAAGTTGTTGCAGTGTTAACCATAACCCTTCTACTGAACAACTTCTCTTTTCTTATACTATTCTGAGCTGTTTCTCTCCAATTGGATAATATCTCTGAGTGGTGTTTAGGAGTTTGCTGTTGTTATCTCAGGGATGGGATGGCTGGTATGCTTTCTGAACTTTTATGTTCCTGATTTTTTTCTTTTGGCTTAACAGATAACACCTTAGGTAGAAAATTCTTAGACTATAAGATTTCTCCTCCCATAATTTTATAAATGTGGCTCCTTTATTTCTGGCATCAAAGTAGGAGAGAATTATGAGGCCAGCATTTTCCCCTCTACAGGCAAAATATATTTATCTTCTTGATTGATTGGTGGAATTCTTTCTTTACTCTTGAAATAAGAAAAAAAATATATCAGAATATCTCTAGGTGTGCACGTCTTTCTCATATACATTGATTTTGCTTAGTATAAGCAGCCCCAGCTCTTTACTCAATCAGAAACATTTTTCCTCTATTACATCTTAAATCATTATTTCTGTTCAAATTGTTTAGTTCTCCTGTTCAAGATTCCCAATTTCTTCGTAATTTTTATCTTCTTTTCCTTTTCCGTTTCATTCTGAACAATTTCTAAAGCTGGTTTATATATTGCTTTTCTGAAATTTATTTATTCTAATGCTGAGTTTAATTCTGTAGCTGCATTCTTAACTCCTTCAAAATTGTCTCTCCTCCAGCAAGCAGCTGTAAAGACGAAATATATATATTTTAAGGACTAATGAAGATATTCTAGGTTTCTTTTTTTAAACCTTGATCTGAAAACAGTTTAATCTAATTTTAAGGTTAAGATGCCACTAATCTAGTCCCTAAATTTTCTTGATAATTTTGCTTTTATAAAGGCTAGTAGTCTATGTGACCTTAATTTCTTTCCTATGAGAATTGCTCCAATTTATATTTTATAATTATATATTTTTGTTCATATAGAACAATATTTTTATTACTAGTGACATATTATTTAAATCCAGACCTCAATTATAATATTTGCAATACTTTGTTTCATCAAGTCTACGATAATATTGATTGTAAGGCAAACTATTTTATATACCACTAAAAGAAAAAACACTGCTGGGCTCCTGGGTGGCTCAGTCGGTTAAGTGTCTGATTTTGGCTCAGGTCATGATCAGTTCGTGAGTTTGAGCCCTGCATCAGCCTCTATGCTGACAGCTCAGAGCCTGGAGCCTGCTTTGGATTCTGTGCCTCCCTCTCCCTCTGCCCCTCACCTACTCGTGCTCAGTCTCCCTCTCTCTCAAAAATGAATAAACGTTACAAAAAATTTTGTTTTTAAAGAAAAAGAAAAACATTGCTGCTTCAAGTATAATTCATTTTTTTATCATTTAGCATTGTATATTATCCTAAGTACTATGTTGGATGTATTTATACATTATTTTTAAATAATATATCACTGTTATGCCTATATGAAGAGATGACTATAAGCAAAATAATATGTTTAAAGTATTTCTAAAATTTCTTCTCAGTATTTGATTCTTCTGAATCACTTTTTAACTCAGAAAAATGAAAAATGGTTTCTCATGTCAATCAACTCTTTTTTCATTACTGCCTCCCCCCCCCCCCCCCCGCCAGCTATATCTTTCCTTATCTCAGCTTTAATTTCTCTGATCTCATCCTTGGTCTGCTTCATGGAGTTCTTGTTATCTTGAATAGTTTTTAAAGCCCAAAGCAGTTGTACTATAACATTTGTTTCCAGGTGGTTCAGTTGGGTGAGTGTCCAACTCTTGATTTCAGCTCAGGTCATGATCCCAGGGTTGTGGGGTTGAGCTCTGCATCAGGCTCCACACTGAGCATGGAGCCTGCTTGAGATTCTCTCTGTCTCTCCTTCTGCCCCTCTTTTCTGCTCATGCTCTCTCTCTCAAAAAAAATTTTTTTTTCTTTTTGTTTCTGCAGTCAAATGCTCTACCACTGAAAAGAATTTGTTTTGAAACCTGTAGTAAATTGTTATTTCAAACTATGTTCTTCCCTTGCCTTTTGAGTGTTATGTTCCCCCCCTCTTATAATACACACTCGTAAGTCATTGGTTCTAAATTTCATTTTTTCTATTTAATCATCCTTTATTTTTTAATGTTTTATTTATTTCTAAGAGAGAGAGCAAGGGGGGAGGAGCAGAGAAAGACAGAGACACAGAATCCGAAGCAGGCTCCAGGCTCTGAGCTGTCAGCACAGAGCCCAATGCAGGTCTCGAACTCAAGAACTATGAGATAATGACCTGAGCTGAAGTCAGATGCTTAACCGCCTAAGCCACCCAGGCACCCCTTTATTCATCCTTTAATATAGAGAGGTCTTTTCACATTAGGTTTTACTGTAAACTCCATATGTATGTACATTGTTGCTGTTGGGTTTTTTTTTTATGTTTATTTATTTTGAGAGTGAGAGAGAGAGCGAGCTTGTGTGCATGGGAGCCTGTGGGGGAGGGGCAGAGAGAGAGGGAGACAGAGGATCGGAAGCAGGCTCCAGGCTGTGAGCACAGAGCCTGATGCAGTCTTGAACTCAGCAACAGTGAGATCATGACCCAAGCCAAAGTCAGAGGCTTAACTGACTGAGCCACCCAGGCCCCCTGCTGTTGTTGTTTTTTAACTTGGTTCACCTCACAGTCCACATAATTGCTGATAGAATTATCATTTCAGATCATAAGATCAAGTTTCATTTGATATTCATATTTTCTAGCCAATTTTTTTTATTGTTTTGAAGCCTTTTATTTAGTGCAAATGTATTGCCAGGAGACAATCCAGTCCCACTGCCTGTTGTATATTTTCATGAGCAGCAGTGATTCCTGCATAGTCAGACATCTTTTCTAATTTTTTACTTACCTAACCTAGGGAATGGTATGTTTGCTTGGCATATAGTAAATGCTTAGTATATAGTTCTTCCAGTATTCGATGGAACTCCCAGAATACACCACAACTCTGTCAGGCTTAGCTCCTAACAGTTGCCAACCTGACCCTCTTAGATATAAGCACCTCCCATCACACAGCTTTGAGGGTAATTACAGTCCCAGAATTCATGCAAGAAAACAGCAATTAATGCCAAGGAAAATGTGCTTAAAATGGCTCCAATTATTCTAGAAGTCAAATCTAGGTTGTCTTTCCCTTACCACATGGAGTGGTAAGACTCCATGTTTTGAAGGAAAAGATCTGTAGGAGACATAGCTTTAGAGAGTGTCCTACCACCCTTCTCCTTTCTCCTGACTGTAAGCTTCCTCAGAACCTTGACTATTAGAAATTCTTTCTGTTTCCTGGCAGAGTTGAGGAATACTCAGAGTTTCCAGTTTTATAGAAACTAGTTTCTTTCTCTTTTCTTTCCTGAATTATTTCTCAGTAAGTTGGAGGAAAGAAAAATTTGATTTTTTTTTAATAAAAAAATACTACAACAGCTAACAATTATCTAAACTTAACTGGGTTCAGTACTTACCAGTTGACCTTTTATGACATGCCTTCCCCATTTGAATTCTTTACTTTGCTGTGTCTCAGTTGGGTGGAGTACTTAATACTTTAAATAATGCAAATGGAGAAGGCATGTTGTTAGGATCTGCTTTCTGAGGCCTTGAAGATCTAGAATTAATCACCAAGCTGGACTAGAAATCAGGTCTCCTCTTCCTTAGCCTTTCCAATCAAATTAGGTACTTTACTTATTCCCCTTCTGCCAAAAAAGTACCAATAAAAAGTTATTTATCACAGCTGGTGGTTGTAAGAATTAAATGAGATAATACATCTGAAGCACTTAGTACAACACCATTAGAAGTTGGTGCGATTACTATCTCAGTTTTACAAATGAGGAAGCAGATGTTCAGAGACTGAGATAACTTGTTGGAAGCTGATCCGAGGCAGAGCCAGGGCTGGGATGCGGGACCATCCGAGTTCAAAGCAGAGCCTCAACTCTCACTAATAACTGCACAGCAAGCATCTCACTGACCAGATTCCTGTCTTCAGTTCTGCTTCCTCTGCTATCCTGGGCATGTTAATTTGAGTAATACTCAGCTTTCAGGGCCCAGCTGCCAAATTAGATTATGATGCCAATAGTCAGCTGACTCCCTGTGCTACACCACATACTCAGCAGGCATTTCAACAAAAATTAATTGATGAAAATATATGGCGATCACCCAAAGCTGACAAAAACAACTTCTAACCCTGCTGTTAAAAACTAACAGATTGTAAGGTTCAAATTTTGCTTGAGGCCTGGGATAGAACCCCCTGTTAGGGCCATTTCTATTTTTGCTATTTATCTAAGTATGTGTCTTATCTTGGAAAATAGCTGTCTTGTTGCTGCCTCTCATAGAAATCCCTTTTATTAAATCAGACCCTGGGAATACACAATATGCATGTTCTGCCTACGAAGAAGACACAGAACAAAAGGGAGTTAGTAAATCTTGGAAATCTCTCCATGCCCGCTTTGCTTAATTGAAACTATACTGATCAGGTACCTGGAATAATGCCTTTCCCAGGCCTTTGCCCATCTGAAGCTCTCAGAGATATTAACCTGAAATGAATTAGATCCCAAAGTGGTGAGGAGTGTTGGAAAACCAACTTGGGTCACAGGTGGACCCTCATATTCTCTCTGGCCTCAACTATCTCTGTGACCTTAGATAAGTTCTCAACAAAGCTAGGCTCCATTTTCTCAAATATCAAATGTGGTTTAGAGCCAACCTATGAGATTATGATGAGAATTGCACAAATCCGTGTGTCTATATGCAAGTTCTTTGAGAGACAAGCTCTGAAGAGCATTTCCATGGGGACTTGGACTCAGAAGGTTCTTACCTCCCTGTCTCTAGGTAGAAAGGCTGTAAATTGCTTCACTGCTGTGAATTTTTTCTCAATAATGAGAAGATGTTCATTCAGGCTTCTTCCCACATCTTCCTAATAATGGCCAGAAGCCAAAACTGAAAGAACAGAATAAGATATTTAAATTGCTTCAGACCCATCTCTTCCTTAGTCAAAGAAATACAGTGCATTTATAATTTTTTTTCCTTTTCCTTTTCCTTTGTTGTTGTGTGTGTGTGTGTGTTTGGGGGGGGGGGGTGGAGGGACAAATCCACCAAGGTGTAAGGGCAGTGCATCCATGTGCCTAGCCTCTGACCTGGGGCAGGGGTGGGGCTCCCATTGATGCCAGTTGTCACGGTGCTGGCCCTGGGCTATCTGGGGGCCGCGTGGGCTACTTATCTGCCCTTCTCTAGCACACTACATAAACAGTGGGGAACCAAGTGGATGCAGTCCTCCTTTAAAGGTTCTTTCCAGTTCATTCTCTGATTCCACTAAGTCCAATCCTTGCCTTTAAGTCCTTACCTTGCCTGTGAAAGGTTTATCTGTGGGACCCGAGTCTCTCTTTGGGGAGTGTAGGAAAGAGAAGTGTGGGTACCTTCTCTGGCGGCTGAGGAACCTTGCTTCCATGAGTGGATGGGGAGGACGGTAGGGGGCAGGTGGTGCAAAGGAAAATGGAAGGAAAGGCGATTTGTTCAGACTTAGAGTGGAGTCTAGTCTCAGTTATCAGTTTGCTCCAAGGAGTATTCTTTCCTACTTATCCCTTCCCAAACCTCATCCTGCCACTACCACAAACTTCAGTAAAAGCGGAGAAGATAATCCTTCCCAGCCTCAGTTTCCAACCATTATTGATTCAGGGCAGTGCTGGGATACATTGGAGGGATGAGTCCTTTGAAGAGATGAATGGAGCACACCCGGTCCCCCTTCCCACCGCCACCTGGGAAGGCAAGAGGTGCCAGCCAGACACACAGCCAGCTTTCACATTTTCTTGTTCATCTTAAGTTCATAGAAAAACAATGTATCCACTAAGTCCTTTAAGAATAAAGTAAACTTGAAGGAGCATAACAAGATACAATGTAGAATACAAGTAGGAACAGAGGTTGGCAAACTTTATGGAAAAGGTCAATGTGTCAGTTTCCTAAGGCTTTTTTAACAAGTTACCACAGACTGGGTGGCTTAAAACAACACATTATTTTCTCACAGGCCTAGAGGTCAGGGCCTAAAATCAAAGTGTTAGCAGGGTTACATTCCCTGCAAAGGCTCTAGAAGAGAATCCTTATTTGCCCCTTCCAGTTTCTAGTGACTCCCAGTTTTCCTTGACTTGCAGCTGTGTAATGTCAATCTCTGCTTCCTGGGGATATAGCCTCCTCCTCCACCTCTGTCTTTTCTTCTGTCTCTTCTATGAACACTTGAAATTGGATTTGATGCCCACCCCAGTAATCCAGAATGAATTTATCTTAATATCCTTAATCTCATCTGCAAAGACTCTTCTTCCAAATTAGGTAACATGCACAGGATCTGGGTATCAGGGGATGGGTATATGTTTTTTTTTGGGGGGGGGGGGCATTCAACCTATTAAAGTCAGATAGTAAATATTTTAGGGTTTATGGGCTATAATTGTTGTAACTACTTTATGTCTCAACGTTATTAAAGTGGATCTGCTTCTTGGTGAGTTACAGAGATTATCCCAGATGGAGTTGCCACACAAAGTTATCTTTATTTGTACAAACAAGGAGATCACAGGGAATAATGCCCAAAGCCATCACTCCGGGGGGGAAAGGGGTAAGCAGGCTCCTTTTATTAAGGCTTGGGATGAATATTCAGAAAGGGATGGGATTTTAACATGATAATGAAGCTGAAGTAACTGTCAGGTACTTTCTGATTCATTTGCACCACCAACTGCCTCAATGTTTCTTTTCTTCTTCCAACAATTAGTTCCTAAAAGATGAAATTGACAGGCAGATGCCTCTAGAAGTTTCCTGAGTTCTAGGGGTCAATCCTTAGTTCAGAGGGCCTATGGGTCTCGCAGGTGACACCAATTACTAGGCTCTGCCATTGTAGCTAGAATGAAAGAAGCCATAGATAATACATAAATAAATGAGTGTGGCTTTTTTAGAGGAAAATTTAATTTATGGACACTGAAATTCAAATTTCATAGACTTTTCACACATTATCAAATGTTCCCCCTTTTATTTTTTATCATCCATTTAAAAATGTAAAATCTCTTTTTCACCCATAGGCCATCTAAAAAACAAGCCAGGGACTATAATTTGCCCATCTTGGGTTAGAGTACTTGAATATATTTTAAATCATCTGAATTTCTTTTCAAAATTCTCTAATAACCTTCTATTAAGGCCAACTATCTTTTCTGTCTTTGTTAATCTAAAGATTTCTATGTCTTTCGACACATGTTGTGACCCCTCTCCTTTCCAAAACTCTCCCTCCAGCCATGTGGATATGATAAAATGTAAATGCACTTTCATGAGAAATACGATAAAGGAGAGTTAATATGGTGACTTCCCATGGCAGGAAGGTGATGGTCTTGACCCTATCTATGTGTATCTGAGCTCTGTAACCTGTCAGAACAGGGTATGGAACCTCTGTGGAAGGAATAGAACCTTAGACAGATGAGAGGGGCCAGATGAGCTGGAGAACGGGCTGTTGATAGGAACTAATGACATTAGTGAGGGAGGTGGAGCAGAGAGAGGAGAGAAAGGGGGTAGAGAGGATGTAAGCAAAGAGCAGGGGAGATGGGAAAAGGAAGGGAGAGAAGAGAGACAGAAAGATGAAATGAGGTTGCTTATGGCAAGAGAGGAAATTAAACCTAGAGGATGCTAAGTGAGCTTGGGGCTTACTAGGCCATACCAGGAAAGAGGGCAATTAGAGCTGAAGACAATTCAGACATTTTAGGAGCTGAAATCTCAAGAATGGAAAGAGCATCCCTGAAGGATGAGGGTGAGACAGGCAAGGAGGGTTGGGGAAAGTTCCTGAGTGTTTTTGGTTTTGTTTTTATTATTTTTAAAATGGAAGTCAAGGCGTAACAACTTTCCAAAATAAATAAAGTTGTATTTGCCCGGTTCCTTCCTTTGATGTGGAGAAGTGGGGTCAGAGATGACCGTGCTCTGAGTGAATTTGGGCGATCCAAGGAGTGGCAGAGCCCAGAGTGCTGAGGAGGGAGGCTTCCCCAGGCTGCCCTCCATGACTGAGGTGGTAAGTGGACTGGATGCAGCCTCTGAAGCCAGCAGCACATAGTGAGAAAGAAGGAGTGATGGGTATAGAACAGGAGCTGAGCAACGCTTTGGAGAGTGCTTTACGGGACTCCTCTGACAGCAACAGGAATGCAGGGCAGGTGGACAGGGAGAGACTGGGGCAAGAAGATCAGAGAACACAGGACAATCAGGAGACTCTGGCCACAGTCCAGGCAGGATGCACGAGCGCCTGTCCTACAGTGGTGATGAAAGGGAGGGGACAGATGGTAAACACTTGTCAGAGAGAGGCACCATAGCTGGGTGGCTGACAGCCCGGCATTTCTCACTCAGTGATGCTGGATTTGGTCCTGAATCCCCAGTGTTTCTTGCTTGGCTGATTACCTCCCTGGGGCCAAACTTCCAATTAGAAATCTCCCAGAGTGAGAGGCTTTAGTAATGCAGTCTTCCCTTGTGACATGCTCAAGTCTGAAAGGTCTAACTACTCCCTGGTGGTCCCCCTCAGGGGTATTGTTATTTGGAGGCTTTCAGGAACAAGATGTTCATGCCTCAGCAGCGATAGTGTGACCCTGATCCTTGGGATCCGAGGGGAAGCCAGGAGCCTGGGAGAAAGGAAGGCAGTCTTCCTGTGGGGCCAGGCACTGCTTTGGGCACTAGCAGGGGGCACCTGATAGAGCACCTGAGGGAGCACAGCAAGGCCCCCACCCTGCCCTTCAATTAACCCATTACCCATCAGGCACAGCCTTTCTTGAAATCTTATAGGGAGGCCAGCCCCTTACCAAGGCTGATGATGTCCTTATACAGCAAGGACACCCCAGTGATTTTCTTAGCACGACACCCTGAATGGAGCTGAATAGTGCTGTCCACAGCCAGCAACTCCCGTAAAAGGTTAAATGGGCCTAGTTACACTATTTACATGACACTGACAACCTGGAATTAATGTAAGAAGGGAGAGACGACGTGTGAGAAGTCTAATTCTTGCACACAGGAGTTAAAATTGTCTCCTGGGCTGTCCTACCTGGATCTTTTGCCCTGACAAGTTAAAGTGTTAGCAGCCATGTGGAAGGAAATGGGGAATGCGTTGGGTAGATTTCAAGAATCTTGCCGTTGCTTCTTCCCCAGTGGTCACAACTACTCTAAGAACTAAGAGATTCGTTTTAATATTTTTTCCTGATTCAAAAACACAAATCCTAGTTTCTTAGATTTGGAAGAGACATCTGAGCATAGCCAGGCAGCATTGGGATGTGACGAATGGGGTCAGCGACCCTCAAGGGGGACAAGGGCTTGTCTTGGGCGAGTTACCGCATTTCAGAGTCAGGAGGGCTATCTTCCCAGCAGCAGTCTTTCATAATGTCCCACTGAGGTCTGGATGACTTCAGAAGATTCCCGTTGACCTCTGCTTCCATCTTGTGCCGTGTTGTCTTTTAGATTCAATCAGGGTGGTCATGACCATGGTGCCATTCCGGGCCTGCTCTCCTGCTGAACTTTTGCCTAAAATAACTCTTCCAAGGGGTTTTGGCCCCATCTTTCTTTGGGATTAATGGTCATTGGCTCACCTACTGAAGATGGCAGAGTGTGATATATAGTCTATTCTCTGAGGGAGCATCAGTCACTATCCCCTTAGAAATCAACTACCCTAATGGGGATAGATGTGAGGTGATTAGGAGAACTGTGGTCGATAGGCATGTTTAGTAGTATTCATCAGTCATTTATTGGGCATTAACTGAACAGCTACTATGTACCAACTACTACGCTTTCTGTTTTCAGAGCTAAAAGGAGTCAGACCTCTGACACTTCAACTCTTGGACTTTTGTCTGAACTGGCAGGATAGATGCCCTTTTCAAGCTTCCCATAGCACTTTGGACATTCATCTATTAAAGTTTTTATTTCACTGCATTTAATGAAGTGCTACCATGCTTCTCTTTTTCACTAAACAACGAACTCTTCAAGGGCAACTCAGTGTCATTCATCTCTGTGAACCTTATCCCTGGTGAAGTGCCTGGCATTTCATAGATGCTTAACAAATGTACTTTGTAGGGATGGATGAAGAAAGGAATGAAAGTGGGTCTAAGCCCATTATGATATGATCACTTGATAGTTTGTCATTGAAATGTTCCCACTGAGGGTCTAGAGAAATACCAGCTCTGTGGCCATTTGAGATCCCAACAATGGTGGGAAGGACAATTGAAATGTCAGATGGTCTGGGCCATGTGCCAAGCATCTCAGGGTTACGTTTGGAGGGAGCGCTTTCCAACTAAGTTCTGGGAAGGAACATGGTATTTATTTAAGTGTTGGCATCTACTTGGACAAACAGGAACACATTCTGCCACCTCACTTCATTGGAACTGGAATTCTGTTCCCTTTTCGATGGCTGAAACAATGCATGGCATTGCAAAACATTTCAGATCAGTTGGCTTCCCCAGCAGCTTAGTGCGTCAGTGCAGAAGCACATAGCAGATTATGTTTCTGTGTTAACAAGCCTGCAGAACCTGCCTTGGGATGAAAAATTGGGACTACAGAGGAAGTGATAGGGAAAATTTTCAGGGCCATTATCTCAGTGCCATCACCTTTAACACATTTCATGTTAAAATATTGCCTGGAAGATCATCAGAACTAAAAATAACGCTGTCTGTATAGTGGTTTATAGTTTATGAAATATTTTACAGTCATCACACTTTTTTTTTCCTGCAACTGCAACTCCACTTTATAGATGAGGAAAATGGGACTTGTCAGGGTTTAGTGACTTCCCACATCAACTGGTAGAGTCCATGGGGTTGTTAGCATCATAAGAAATTCAACAGTCCTCGCCTCAACTTTGGAATCCTCAAATTCCACTGAAACTATTCTCGCCACTGTGACCAGTAATCTCTTAGAAGCCAAATAACATAGATTCTTTCCATTTTTTCTCTTGCAAGACCCCTCTGTAGCAAATGACCATGTAGACTACTCCCTGCTTCTTAAGGCTGTCTCCTTTGGTTTCTGTGATAGTTCTCCCTCCTGGTTTTTCTCCTCCATCCTAACGCCCACCATCTCAATCTCATTTACTGGCTTCTCTGTTCCTGCGCACCCTATGAATGCTGATGTTCTCCAAAATTTGGTCTTTGGTCCTTTTTTCTTTGCACTCCACACTCCTAGGGGTTTCATACAGCTTATGGCTACAAACATTCACTCTATAGTGTTAGCTCCCAAATCTCTGTTGCCAACCCAGACCTCCCATCTGAATTCAAAATATATATCCTATGTGCTTTCCGTATCCCTCCACTTGGGCGTGCAATAAGAACTTCAAATTCCACAAACGAGATTGTTATAATGTTGCAGGATTGCATCCATGCATTCAGCAGGACATCCTTCTTCATTTATTCAAGTTTCCATTATTTATTTCAGTAAAAGAATATTTAGTAGTTTTCTTTATGGGGGCCCTATATATTTCCACAAGTGTTTATTTCTAAGTGTTATATGTTTTTATGGCCCCTGTGATGTGATCTTATTTCCATTATGGTTTATAAATGGTCATGCTGGTATATAGGAAAGCTGTTGATATTTATGCATTTGTTTTGAAACTGCCTCCTGAAATCCTTAATTTATCTCTGTTTTTACATTGATTGTCTCTGGTTTTGTAGATAGACTGTCATCTGCAAATCATGATAGTTTTCTCTTATTTTACATCATTTTATGCCTCTTATTCCTTTTTCTTATCTTAATTGCATTGGGTAGTATGCTTAGAACAATGTTAATGCTGGTAATAATGGTCATTTGTGTGGTTTCTGACTTTAATAAGAACAGACACCTTCTATTCAATTAAAAGCCCTTTCATCATTAAATTAAATATATATGCTTTATATTACTAATGGCATATTATTCTATCACTATTTCACATTAGGAAATGATGTTAAATTTTTATTAAATGTCTTTTAGTTACCCCAAGAAATGATTATAAGTTTTTTCTCCTTTGATCTAGTTATATGATAAGTGATATTAATAGAGTTCTTAATATTGAATTTATCTTTGTAGTATATTTTTTTCTAGAAAGAGCCCATTTAAGTTAAGAACTTAAATTTTACTCAGCTCCGGGGACAACATTATGAATTAATTAATTACTGCTTCTCCTTTCAGAATTCCCATTATACTGTATTTTATCTCCTAAACCTACATCCTCATATCTCTTACATTTTTGTATATTATATTCATCTCTGTATTTTGCTTCTGGGTTTTTGGAAAATTTCTCAAACTGGACTTTTGAATCGTTGATATGATCTTTGGTACTATCTGATCTGTTATTCACAGCTACCACTTGCAAATAAAAATTTGAAACTTAAAATCTGAAGTTTTAAAAATTTAAATTCTTAAAAATGTTTAAGCGATAAAAACTGAGGACAAACTGAGGGTTGATGGGGGTGGGAGGGGGGGGAGGGTGGGTGATGGGTTTTGAGGAGGCACCTTTTGGGATGAGCACTGGGTGTTGTATGGAAACCAATTTGACAATAAATTTCATATACTGAAAAATTTAAAAAAATGTTTAAGCGATGTTTCTCACTAAGAATATGAATCCATTTTGTTTTGCTTCTGGTTCTGTCTCACTTTTTGGAGTAAGCTTCCTTCAGAGGAGAGCATTTGTCTGAGTCTTCAGATTAATTTCCTTCTTTCAAATTGCTGAACCATTTCACATATCTGCCGATGTTTCTGTTTGCCCAACTTTCCTGAGAAAGTACTATTCAGGGTTGTGAGTTATAGTGGTTTTGTCGGAGATCATGGGAATGCTTATGTAAAATCTCAAGTCCAAGAAAAAGAGAAAAGAGAAGTCTGCAGGTTTAGTTGGCCATAGGGGATGGGGAGGTGAGGGAAGGCTGCAGTCAGAGACATCTGCACAAGAGAAACACATGTGGTGCTGAGGGATTCCTTCCAGTGTATGGTGAAGCCCATGGTTATCTCAGAACCCCACAGGCTATGCCCACACTCTAGTTATTATCTCACCTCCCAAGACTAGGAGGGCTCCGTCTAGCAGCTCCCACTGTGTTTTCTGAACACTATGAAAGACCATGTCCTTTGTCCCAGTAATGGCCCCATGGAGTCCTGGCCCCACTGCTCAAAGTTAGGAGCATTTGTGCCAAGTTTGATTTCCCCTTGACCATGGAAACTAGGAAAGTAATTATAACTGCAGGCAGACTGCTGGAAGGGCACTTCATTGTTGAACAGTTGGAGAATGTTCCTCTTCTCTTGTTGTCATAGGTTCTGGTCTTATAATACTCCCTCTGCACCCTGCTCATGGCCTCCCCTGTTTGAAGGCCCCCCCCCCGAGCTTGGAAATTAGTGGGATTGCACTCTTTACCTGATGCACCCACCACCTGGATCAACTTCTCCATCATATGTAAAGAATTAGGGACCTTGGTCCACAAGTCACAGAAGACCACTAGCACAATATTTTTACAATATCTTAAGCAGTATAACGCTGTGAGTAAGTGTTTGGTCTCTAGAGCCACACTCTTTGGGTTCAAATACCAGCTATGCCACGAGCTATGGGACTGATGGACTCAGTTACCTTCCCTGTGCTGTGATTTCTTCATCTGTAATAGAAGATAATAATAGCCCATCAGCGTGGATAATGATAGCACCTCCCTCATGGAGTACTGTAATGCCAAGCATTCCAGACAATGCCCACACCCAGTAATGCTGGGTCAATGTTAACTAATACAAAGAGTGTCAACACTTGGAATTTGAGGAGGACATCCTTCCCTGATTTTTCTCCTTTTTATATTTGTTTGGATATTTCCATGAAAACTTTAGAAAGAGAAGAGTTAAATGTGTAGGCTCAAAATTCCATCTTGTTCCAGAAATTCTAAAGTAATTGTTCTGAAATGAAAGCTGATCAGTTCACTCACTGATTTAAATCTCTGAATGGTTGTCCATTTCAAAGAGGGTAAAATTTAAGTTTGTTGGTGGAATTAACAAGGCTACCTGAGATCTAGACCACATTCTGGCCTTTTCTCTAACCTAGTCCTTTCTTGCACCTCAGGCTCCAGCCCACCCACACCTCCTGGCTTATCATGGTATTTCACACTACAGGCCTCTGCTCTTAGGAGCTTTCCACCTGGAAGCCCTCAACCATTTCCCCTTTTCCACACACCTGTGCACATTATTTCCTCTACTGCAATTCTGAAGGCTCACTGCAGGTATCATCTTCTCTGTGAAGCCCAGAATTACAGCAACAGACCCCTCCTTGGTCCACACTGTACCCAGTGCAGGTTTCTCTACAATGTGACTGTGAGGCTTTACTCCCAACTGCCATGATTATTGGAATCAACTTGGGAGCTTATTAAAAAATATAAATGATGGTTCTGGAAGATTCTAATGCGTTAGGAGTGGGGCCCAGGAATCCATATGTTTATAAAACAACTGAGGACGAGCCAAGTTTGGGTTATATAATACATCCTCTCTGGTTAACATGCCTTCTCTCTAGTTAATCTAGCCTCCTTTGTGGTTAGCATGCCTTCCCCTCTGTAATAGGCCATGAACTCTGTTAGAGCAGGCACCATGTCATACCTGTCTCATGTCCCCAGCAACTTACATAGCCCCAGGCCTTCAGAAATGTGTTGCATGAATGAATAACTGAATCGCCTCTTCCCCAAATGTTTGAGCCGCCAGCCTCTTAGGTGTTTCCATCCTTTGTTGTTCATTGCTTTTACCCACCCCCATTTGACTTTCAGAGACTTAGGAGCTTAAAAGTGAGACAGAAATCATTGTTTTTTGTTTGGCAACATATACCCGACTTGTTTGCCAAACTTACTGTGAACCTTCTGTCTTCTTGAGAAAGGAGGCCCAGGAGATCAGAGGGACTATATTATAACAGCCATCTCCTGAGACCTAAATATCTGGCAATCAAGGTTGGCATGAGGATTGGCATGAAGAATGAAAACACTGAACAGCCAGAAAGCATGAGCCAGTGCTTTCAATGGGCTTAACAGTGTGCTAGACAGGACATGGGAAAACGATTGAGGATGCTGAGATTGAGCCCACCTCTCCTCCACTAGCCTCCACCTGCTGTTACTTTAGGCACTCTGAACATCAGTGTCCTCATAAAAGAGGGCCAAAAATGGGTTGTCATAGTGTTGTTATGAGAATAAAATGAAGCAATATATATGGAAGCACTGAGTATAATACACTAAATGTTGCAGCAGAACAATGGGAAGCAGCCACAGGCCTGGGCCTGGACTCTTGTGGGGAGACTAGCAGACGGTGCGGGATGCAGCTGCCCGAAACTATAGAGTCCAGTCTAGCAAGCAGACCGCAGTTGCAGAAGATATGAAAACCAAACCACTGAGATAGACCAAGCAAGCTACCTTCTCAGGATATCCAAGAATACTCATGGAGACATGGTAGAACACATTTCCAGCACCTATAAGTGCTCTTCAGGGAAAGGCCCATACTTCATTCATCTGTGTTGTCCTAATATCTAGGAGAGTGCCTGAGAGAGGACCAGAAAGTATTTGTACACTGAGCAGTGGGAGGGCAAAGACACAGCTTGACACCATTTCTCCCTTGTTCTTTCCCACTTCCTTGGTCCTCTAGACTATGCGTGATGGGAATAAGTTGTTTACTGAAGATGGTACAAGCCATTTAGTCCATGCCCTGGCCTCCACATCTGGATGTGGTTAAGCCATCCCAGACAGAGCTCTGTTTCCTCTGCTATTTTCTGAGGTGTCCAGAGTTCACAGAGTCCCTGATATGCATAAAGTTTTAGGTGAGCTTAAATAAATGTAGTTTAAATTATAACAAAAAATGTTAAGATTTGAGACTAAGAGATCAATTTTCTACTATAGAATCTTTATGAAATAGTCATTTAAAGATAATGACTTTTTGTTGTGCCACTTTCGTTTCCCAATGTAATCTCTGTATAATATAAAATATAATATAAATATAAAATATCAAACCTGCCCCTCCCAGCACCGAGACTTTGAACTTCCTGCTCTCAGATAAAATCATCAGTGTTGCAAGGCACTTCTATTAAGGAGGGATTCTTGTTAAGAGAGGCAAGTCCTGTTTAATGTAGCAAGAAAAGGTTATCTATCATTTCAAGCTCTGTTTTTAAGGAGGATGAGTTAGCTTTGTTCTGCTGAGACCCAGTAGATGGGGATTTGCAAGCTGGGGGAAAGGGGGCAGGGGAGTCCATATATTCAAGGGAGAATGACTTGAGACTTCTAGGGCAATCTAAGAGGAAATGAAAGAGAAAGAGAGGGCCACCAAGACTATGTGAGTTACCCAGAGCCCCTCCCGTGATCTCTACATCCCCAGTTCTTACTAGACTCACCAACCAGAAAAGTGAGAATTTTGCATCCAGGTGACTGAGGAGAGAAAAAAAAAGATAGTCTATGCATTGAAGAACTAGTCACAAGGGGAACCATGAGAAGAAAGACCATGAGAATCTCTACATATCATGCATGGGTAGGGCTGGACCTCTGAAGGGCAGAGCAGGGTCTTCTCAAGTGACTCCTAAGTCCTCTGAATTTGCCATCCTTCTTGCCAATACCACGAGGAATGCATACTGAACAGGCAACCTGGCCTTCTCCTCAAGGAGCTTCCAGTCTCATTGTGCAGACAAGATATAAAGCCATTGCACAACGGGCTTTCAGGCTGCATTTTACTTTTCAGTAAAGAGTGATGGAGGTGATTAGAGAAAGGCCTTGGGAAGGGCTTCTTGAGGGTCACCCTGAGTTGCGTCTTACAAGGGAGATGCCGGATTGGTTTGGCAGAATATGGGAACAGCCTTTTCAGGAGCTCCCTGTCGGAACCTCCCAAAACAGACCTGCCAGGGAGCACCCAGGCAGACAAAAGCAGCTCTGTCCCCTGCCCATTTAAATCTCACGCCTCACAGAATCTGCCTGTAACCTTCACAAGCAAATCTGGCTTCCTTTTTCTTTATGATGACTTTTTAAAATCATTTCTCCAGACGGACATTTACCTGCCTCTGCTCTTTTCGCAAAACAAAACAAAAACAAGCAACAACAAAACAGAACCCTTTTATGCCACTTCTTGCACCCGACTGCCACTTTCATTTGCTCTCAGCCTTTCTGAGTTACAGTGAGTGGGAGGAAGGCAGGCGCTCACCACCCACCCAGCCCTTGCTGTTAATAAATAGATGTCTGCACACAATACTGAGGAAAGCAGGCTACTTTAGACACCCGAGGGTTATGGGAGGGGAGGTGGGTGAGGGGATGGGCCAAAGGGGTGGTGGGCATTAAGGAGGGCCCTTGTTGGGATGAGCACTGGGTGTTCCATGTAAGTGATGAATCACTGGGTTCCACTCCTGAAACCATTACTACACTGTATGTTAACTAACGTGAATTTAAATAAATTAGTTAAAAAATAATAATAAATAAAATAAAACAAATTTAAAACAAAAAAGAAAGAAAGAAATTCAAAGTTGTAACTTCCAAAATCTAATGGGTGAAATTGAGTACTTCCCTTTCCACCGTGGCCTGGAAAGGTAGAGATAATCTTACAGAGTCCAGAGAATAACCCTCCATATCACAGGACTTCAATTTTAGTTTTAATGAAAGCATGTTGTTTTAAAAGGAACAAAAACAGATTTCTGAATTATATGTTTTCTTTCCCCATTAACAACCTGGACATGCATCTAGAATTAATAAACTAAATTTTTATTCTCATTTGTTGGGGGGCGTTGACAAGGGCTGTTGTGTTACCTAATGTCTGAAAGTATTTACCTCTTGACCTCTTGTTTTCCCATTCTGAATGAGATGTTAGTATCTTGGCTGTGTCTCAAATAAACTTACAATTAAGGTTCTTATTTCTCCCCCAGTGGAGCCTCTCAAATCCTTTATCTTCAGCTCAACAGGAAGGAGATTACTTTGTTACCAGAATATTGAACGCTGATGCTTTACTTGTTTATATACGGAAGGAAGAAAGCTCTGAAATATTCAGTTTCGTGTACAATTCCTGATTCTCTGTGGGCGGGGGGTGGGGGCACCCAGTGTGGCCGAAGTGCATTGGAAGATGATGCTTTACACAACTTCCCTGAGCAGGGAGGAAAGGACACCTAAGCCCTCGGGTCAGACAGAAGTAACTGGATCCATAGCTTCACCTGTGTGACCACAGCAGGGAAGCCAGCTGCATAGATTCTCCTCTGCCATTCTCATTTTAGCAGAAAAATTACAGATGCTGGAGTCGGGCAACCCAGTTTCGAATCCTGCCAGATCCCTGCCTTGAGCCTAATAGGCCAACTCAGACACTCTCTTTGCCTCACTAGCAATGTGACCTTAGACAAATAATTTAATTGCTTTGTGCCTCAGTTTCCTAATGAGTAAAATATGGACAATAGCACCTGGGTGACAAAGCCATCTATAGGAAATAAAAGCCATGAAGAGTCCAGCATGATGCCTGGGTAGCCTGTTTGTTAGACATCCCTTAATGAATGTTTAAAAAAATGCTCATTTCATTTCCCTTTCCTTAAGAAGGTTAAATCAACACTTTAACTGTTTAGTGCAGGGGGGGGCAAACTATGTCTGATGGGCCAAATCCATTCAGCCATCTGCTTTTATATATGAAGTATCACTGAGGCGCAGCTCTGCACATGCATTTACATGTTGCCTGTGGCTGCTTTCACTCTGTGAAGGCAGAGCTGAGTAGTTACAATAAAGACCATGTGGTCCACAAAGTCAAAAAAATTGATTGTTTGACCCTTTAAGAAAACATTTGCCCCCACCCCCTTTCCCGGGGTTGGTGGAAGGAGACTGGGTATTAAAGAAACAGTGGCTCCAGTGTTTATCAAGTGTGAGGCATTGAATGGGAAGTAAACATCCTGAACCAGTCTCATCATCCACCCAGTGATGATGGTATTACCACCCTCAGAGGGCTTGGGTGAGCATTCAGCAATAGAAAATATATAAAGCGTCCTAGCACTGTGTCTCATTCTTCCTATTCCTCTTTCAATTGATAAATGTAGAGGAAGACAAAAATCATCATTGTGAAGCAAGAAGAGGCCTTAGAAGTGATTTGCTTCAGCCTGGGAGCTCTTCAAAATACTGATATCTAGGCCTCCTCCCAGAAATTCTGATTTGGTAGATCGAAAGAGGGGTGATGGCATCTAACTTTTGTTTACAGTTCCTTGGGTAACCAATGAGCAGTCTGGTGTGGGAAGCAGTGATCTAGGCCACCATGACACTCTTCAGGTAGGGAGGCCAGTCAGCAAGCAGGGAGCCATTGCAGCCTCCAAGGCCCCTGGTCCCGGGTGAGAGGCTATCACAGTGACTTGGAGAGAAGGGACAGCCTGCCTTCTGCTCATCCCTCCCATTGGAGCAAGGAGGCATGGTAGATGGACTTCTCAATGCCTGCAGAGGCTTCATTCAGACTCTTAGTAACCTCTGTTCTTCTTGAGGCCTGAGCTACAGAACCCTTAGGACATAGAATGCAGGGGACTGTGGTTTTTATAACTTAGCATCATTCTTCTGCCTGTCACTACTAGAACATGTCCTGTGAGGTCATGAAGACTGGAGGCAGAAGGTCTAAGATGACCCCACCCAAAGCTGTCATGCACCAAGAGTGGACTGGACCCTTCAAAGTGCAAACCTGGCCACCCTACTTCTCACCTTAAGAACATACAGTGGCTTCCCATTCCCATCTGGGTAAAGACACCTCCCCACCCTGCTCACTGCTCTGCTCACTGGCTTCCTGGGGACTCACACTGCTTAGTAACAATATGAAATTGGGTGCATTACTTAATCCCTCTGTAACTTAGTTTCCTCGTATGTGAAATGTGGGTCATAATAGTATCTACCTGTTTGGGTTGTTATGAAGATTAAATGAGTTTATAGACATAAAGCACTTAAAAATAGCACCTGGTACAGAGTAAGCACCCAGTGGTATTAGCTAGTATCATTATCTCGCACCCCTCCCTGTCACTCCCTGTGCTCCTGTACCTTGTACATACCGCCTCTCTCCCACCACAGGACCTTTGAGCATGCTGTTTTCCATGCCTCTCTGGAATGACTCTACTCCCATATCGCTCTTCACCTACCAGATCCAACTCACTTTATAGGTCTCGGTCCAAATGTCACTTCCTCGGAGAATGTTTCCTCACCCCCAAGGCTGTCCAAATATCCCTTGTTACATAATATCATGGCCCTACTTCTTACCACAGCTGTAATTGAACATTTATTTGTAGGTTTAGTTGATTACTGTCTTTCACCCTCATAAGACCAGAGCTCCCTAGAGTCAGGGGTTGTATTTATGATCCCTGCCTCTGCACCCCCAGCCCCTGCAATAGTGACTGGATTATTCTAGTTTCTGTTACTTACAAGTGCCAAAATTTGGTATCAGTTGGAATTCACATCAGCTAAGAGTAACTGAGGACTGATTACTATTTTTAAACACACAGAGGTTTATTCTATTACATAAAATAGTCCCAGAGGGAGGCAGGCTGACAGTCTAAAGATGCCAGAGGAAGGCAAATGCTAAAAAGTCAGTGGCCACAGAAGGACAGGTATAATGGCTCTGTGAAACCATCAGACGCCTGGACTCCTTCTCTTTTTGCTCTCCCACACATGGCTTCCATGCTCAGACCACTTCATGGTCCAGAGTGACCACTGAGGTTCCAATCATTGCACCCACGTGGTAGGCAGCAAACAGGATGAAAGGAGAAGGGAGAAAAGTACTCTGTCCTAGAACTTTTACACAACCTGCCACTTACATCCATTTGGCCAGAACTTACATGACTCAAATTAAGGTTTTGTTACTGAGGAAGAGGGAAAGAACATAGTTTGGGTGGGCCCACCAGCTGCCTCTGCTCATCATATCCCAGAGGATGATAAACTGGATATCTGATACAAAAGGCACTGTTCTCAGAGACTCTGAAGGGGCACTACTTTCCCAGAGGAGGAGTGGATGGTCTCTGACCCAATGGATACCCAGAAGTAAGCAGCTGTAAATAGATGAGACTTGACGGCAAAGACATGTTGGTAGAAATCAAATAATCATTATCCCAGGTGCTTTAATGGACTCCTCCATCCCCTTGCTGGACCTCATCCCATCTCTCAGCCTCACATCTTCACCAACCCTCCCTTAAAGATGGAGCCGGAGAGAGATAAGCAAGAGTGGGGGCGGGGGTAGAGAAGTAACTTCCTGCACATTATTCGGTATCAGAACAACATTTCTACATGTTGCCCCACCATGTTAAAAAAACAACAACAACACCATATCAAATCTGTTGAGGCAAAGTGTCCCATTTCATTTCAGGTGGGGAACGAGGCTTGGTGACAGGACTGCAGTGAGATTCCAGGAGCCACTTGAAATACAAAGCATCCGTTTCCTTTTGGACAACAGCTCCTGGAGTGGCCCATGGCCATAGCTGTCAGTTAGTCAGTCACCCAGGGGATTTAAACCACTCAGAGTGAATAGGAAAGAAAGAAAGAAAGAAAGAAAGAAAGAAAGAAAGAAAGAAAGAAAGAAAGAAAGAAAGAAAGAGAAAGAAAGAAAAAGAAAGAAAAGAAAAGAAAAGAAAAGAAAAGAAAAGAAAAGAAAAGGAAAAAAAAAGAAGCAAGCAAGCAAGCAAATGTTGGAAAGAGAGACCTCAAAAGCTGTCTGGGTAGTCATGAAACAAACAAAACCATTAAAGCTGTTTAAACAAATGTCTTTAATCTGTTTGAGACACCTGTCGCCTAGGCACAGAAAAGGTCCCAGAAGGTCAGAGCCCTTCAAGACTCAGTGGGAGAGAGAGAATCCTTTCACACACACCTCCCCAAGGGCATTGCAAAGCTGGGCATAAGTCACTGTCTTTTCTGTTTGTAGTTAATATTATCAGGAAAATCCCATTTTAATGAATTTCATCAGCCCTCCAAATTGCTTTTGGGTAATAGAGGTTGGTACTAATGAGTTTGTTGCTAGAAATCACTTTTCTGATCTTCCAAATCTGGGCATGAGATCGAAGTGTAGGTGTCTCCGTACAGTGAACATCGGTTGCCAAGGCCGAACGCCAGTCCGCTCATCACAAGTGCTTCCCGTGACCCTGGCAGGGGTGGCGGGTAGGGCTGCCTAGTCCAGACGGTGCGCTCATTGTTATGGACACAGGAGAAACTGTTTTCTTTCCCCTACACCTAAAAATGTTCAGGTGGCCACATCTAGTGGAGAAGAGCAGGGGAGCAGAGTTCTTGGGCATGAAGTCGTGTTGGTGCCCAAGAGTGGCTTTAGTTCTCTCCCAGCTGCACTAACTCCTTCCTCCTACTTGCTAAACTAGACAAGTGACATTTTTCCAGTTTTATGTAAAGTCTTACATAAAAGCAGCTTCAAGATATCCCCCCACCTTCCTTCAACCCAGTATCTTCGCCTTAGTCCTTCCAATATAGAAATTCCAGAGCTACCACTTAGCTTTAAACTTGACCTTCGTTTTTCATGCCACCTCTCTGGGCCTTGGTGAGCTCCCGTGTCTAGTGAAGGGACTGCACTAAACAACCTCTAATCCCCCTCACTGCCCTAACAGCCCTACATAGTCACTTAGGTCCCATGTGCCATCGGCATGCAAGAAACATGGACATGTTCACCCGATCCACGGCCTGAGTTGCTTCTCATAGTGAGTTATGGTTGACCTAACAATTTCTCCTAAGGGACCATAGAAACTTGTAGTAAGGACATCCTTATCCGTTGAGGTCCTTGCCTGAGCCAGTGTGGGCACCACGGGTTCAGCCAGGCATCCCCCTCTGCTGTCATCCACCTCTACTTGTCCATGATCTATCTAAAGCTCCAAAGGTGGCATAACACACCTGATGAGTTGCCTTTTTTCCTATCTTACCGGGGCCTATTTTGGGGGCCTGTCTGGGGAGTCTGCCTAACTATGCCTCTACAATGATTACCAGGCCTTAGTTTTTTATTTTCTTATTTGATCTTCACCATGAGCACATGAGATTAAAAAAAAATTAAAGCCCCTGTTATGACTTTGATCCTTTCTGATGGGAGTGAGGGGACTCTGAGAGCTGCTGGCTGAGAGGTCCTGTGAGGTGGGACAGGGGTGAAGGGGGAAAGCCTTCAGGAGCTGGGAGCGGCAGCCCTGCTCCACCTTCTGGGCCAAGACTCAAAGCCAGACTTGTACTTGGACCTCACAGAACTCTACAGAAACTGCTCACCAATAAGGACGTCAGGACACAGAGAGGAGGTGATCTGCCAGAAACTCACACCAGTCAGTGCAGAGAAATTTACAAAACTAGAATTCAGTTCTTTCTGACTCCTAGTCCAAGGAGATTTTGTTTTTGTTACTCTGCAGCACCAGTGAGTGAAATGCTGAGTCCCCTGCTGTGGGCTGTTTGGAAAGGAATGAGGGCCAAGCCCCTTAGAGTCAGACCCACACGTCCCAAGGGAACAACCACCACTCCGAAGGCCAGAGAGGAAGGCTGGACAGAGGACTTGAAATGCTAGCTGGTGGGCTGTGCCCTGTCAGATGACGTGCCTGGCCCCCTCTCCACATGCCCCCGTCCTGCCAACTCCTGCCTTCTCCACCTGCTCCTTCTTGCTTGAGAAGATGCTGTCTCCTGTGCAGTCCCCACATTCACAGCCGGTGCTCTGTCCTCTGACAACACCCTGCTAGTTCCCTGCTATTACAGTGGCTCTCTGATGGGCCTCTAACAACCACTCTCAGAAATGACATTTGTAAAAAAAAAAAAAAAAAAAAAAAAGGCAGTGAAACAGGATGCTGCATGGAGGGGGAGGCCTGGGAGATGGGGAGAGGGTGAATCGGGCTCCTCTTCCACAGGCAAGCTGGGGCTTGGGGTCCCTTGCAGGGGAGACAGTTCATTCCAGCAAACCCTAGAGAAGGTCTGATGTGTAGTTGGCTGAAGTTTAGTGCCCCCTGTCAGTCTGTGACATCATGTTTCAGCAATTGTCATACTTAAATGTCTCAGTAGAATTTACACATGGGAACTGTGGGAAATGAATACTGCTCCCCTTTATATTTTTCCTATGAAATACTATTTAAGTTGTAAATTGAGCACTTCCATTATAGACAACAGCTATTGAGCTGACGCCACTGCCTCATCAGCCTTTTGCTGTTTGAATACTTTCTGGGCACCTGACCCTGGATCTGGGCAGTCTCGCTGATGTGCAGACGTTTATGCAGTGTGTCCATTGCACCTGGTAGCCGGATTTAAACTAGGCACTGAGCCTCTGAGAAGATACTATGTTGCCTCTGGGAATGTTCGTCAACAAAGATGTCCTTACCTCACAAGGAGAAAACTGACACTGAGAAATCACTTTGAGAGAGATTAAAGAGCTGAAAAAGAAGTAAGTAAGAGCAAGGGGGAGAGGAAAAGAAGTATGTTCTGTGCTGAGAACTCCTTGGGAAGAAGAAAGTCCTAATTCAGCCAGCAGGGTCTCCAGCATCTGGCAATGCAGACTGAGGAAGTCCAACATCACCAGCAGGACAGGCCACAGGGTGGTCTGTAAACACAGGCCTGAGGAGTGTTTGCTTTCTAGAAAGCATGTTTCTCTCTCTTGGGATCTTGCTCTGTTTGGCAGCCCTGGTCTCAGCATCCTCCATATGTTCCCTTGGATGCTAGCTTTCTCTCTGGGCACTTTTCTCAACAGAGACCACAGGACTGTGTCCTTCCTCATTCAATCCTCTATCCTTGTTTTTCCATCAACATCTGGAGGGACCAAACTTAGAGGCCAACATCTGCTTGCTTAATAGACTGGGGGGAGGGTGCGTTAAGTCAATTAATGGGTGATTACTGCGGGCCTATGTTGGGCCCAGCCAGGGATTTATAAGAATAGAAGATGTATTAACTGCTCCTTCCTGAGAAACATCTAGTAAAATGTTTAAAGTGATTATAAACAAGCCATTTCTTTTCAGGTCAGCAGACTTCTGTATATGCTGTTGCCTCCTCCTAGAAAAGTATGTTGCATACAGCTCTCTGTTGATGTACACACCAATATATCCTTCAGGGTCAAATTTAAATACCAACTCCACTGAGAAACTTCCCTGACCTCAGTGCCCAGGCCAAAATGGCAACCTATTTGCCCCATGCTTCCTACACATTGCAACTTTCCTTCAGTACACAGGCATTGTGTCTTCATTACAGTGTAACTGTATGCCTCTCCCACTAGACAGACTTTTTCAAAACAGAGACATTGAACTCTTACCTGACACATAGAAAGGAATCCATATGTTTACTGAATGGATGGAATCAATCAGGGAAAAGTATGAATATATAGGTTTATATGTGCAGAGAAAAGAAGACTTGCATCCATTATTAACAGTAGGTATGAGAGTCCTAGATAGTGCCATAATATAACAGCAAAGCAGGGGAACTTGAGTGGCTCAGTTAGTTATGCATCCAACTTTATGCTTTATGATCTCGCGGTTTGTGAGTTCAGGCCCCCTGTTGGGCTCTGTGCTGACAGCTCAGAGCCTGGAGATTGCTTCGGATTCTGTGTCTCCCTCTCTCTCTCTGCCCCTCCCTCCCTCACGCTCTCTCTCTCTCTCAAAAAAAATAAACATTAAAATTTTTTTTTAAAAATAAAATAAATAAAAGCAAAGCAAAAGGCGGGTGGGGGAGGGGGGACAAAGCAGTACAAAGGCTTTGAAGCCAGACTGGCCAAGTTCAAACCCAGCCCCACTACTTGGTGGATGAGTTACTTGACCTCTCTGAGCCAGTTTGCTCATTTGGAAAATGAGGGTCATAAAAATGGCCTACCTTGAAGAGTTGGTGAAAGATAAAATGAGTTAATACACCGAAAGCACATAGAATTGAGCCTGGCACTTCCCAAGTGCTCAGTATGTTAGCTAGGTGTTTCTCTTAGGGAACAGAAGTGGGAGAGGGGCTTTCCCTTTTTCTCCTCCTGTATTGTTTGAAATTTTACACCAAATAATTTGACAATAAAACAAAAAAATAAAATAAAAATAAGACATCATAACTTCTTCTTTCAGCCAAATTACAGACTAGATATCCTGGTTGGATGATTTTTAAATTAAAAAATTCTGGATACAATACCACATGTGCACGCATGCACGCGCACACACACACACACACACACACACACACGCAAACTTCTTCAATGCATTCATTACCTTGCAAGAAAGTCAGGAATACTGAGGTCAAAATTTAAATGAGGGCAGCAATTCTAATTATTGGACAGAGTAGTAAAGCTAGCTTTGGTCTTGAGGGTATTTGATCTTGACTTTGACTCACAAGGTAAGGTACCAGGGACAAGACTCAAAGCCTAAGACCTGCCCATTGTGGGTTGTCTAACAGGGTAAGTTCGCTTAAAGTTGAGACACAAAGGGCTACACACTCAGTGTAAAAAAGGCCTGCAAATAAATGCCTACCCTGCCAGGGACTACAAGAAAAATTACTAATTTCTAACTGTGGTGCAGAGTAAACAGAAATAAATATATATATTTTGAAAGTTTGCAGCAGAAAAGGAGTCCACACATGGTATGCAGGCCAAATTCATATCAGTTGATTGATCTAAAAAAAAAAAATCTCACACAGAAATCTAGTTCGCAGTGGTCCCAACCTGGAAGTGTTCCCAGGTTCTTTGCAGAAACTGCTGCAAATCTCTGAAGGAAACCGCCTTCAATCCAGGCATCAATGAATTCTCACAGATAAAGTTCCACGGAAAATAATGCAGTCAAAATGAGACAGATAATGAAATAAATCAATGTGAGTGAGAACCTTTAGAAGCAGATCCACAGATACTTCAGTTATTGGAGTTAACAGAGACAGAATATAAACTATGTGTATTATGTATAAAGAAATATAAAAGAACCTATAAAAAAAGCTTGAAAATATGAGGACCAAGGGAATAATATAAAGAATGACCAAGGATATTGAAATATAGGCAAGTCAAAATTATAAAAATGAAAAATAATAAGAGTTGAAATGTAAATTAACGGACAGGTCTAATAGTAGATTACATATGCTGAAGAAAGAATCAGGGAACTGGAAGATTGATCCAAAATAAGTATCCAGAATGCAGCGCAAAGACACAAAAAGATAGATTTAAGAGACAAAACTAAGTTATCTAAGTTAGTAAATAGGTTGTCTCTCTGTTTCTTTTTATTGATTTACCAAATTTAGATACTGCAAAATTATAATCCATGCCAATTTCATACCAGTCCATTCTGAGACAGAGTACAAATTATTTACTGAAAAAGTAGAGATCTGTCAAGAGAGTCTTTCCACAGGTCAAAATATTCCTAAAGGCAATTCAAGAATTCCAAAATTAAGTTGTGCACACCTTCGAGCTTCCATTGCTTACTTTACGCAGTTCCTCTCTTGCCCTTATAGGGATAAATTTCAATGTCTTTTTGTTTATCATATTTGTATTCAAAAATTACAAATTTCTAAAAGTTTCAGAAGCTCATATTTTGGGATACTCCATTTAAAATATTTGCATTATGGGTGCCTGGGTGGCATAGTCAGTTGAGCTGCCAGCTCTTGATTTCAGGTCAGGTCATGATCTCATGATGGTTCATGAGATCAAGCCCCACCTTGGACTCCATGCTAATAGTGCAGAGCCTGCTTGGGATCCTCTCTCTCTCTCTCTCTCTCTCTCTCTCTCTCTCTCTCTGCCCCTCCCCAGCTTGCGCACCTGTGCCCATGTACTTTTTCTCTCTCTCCCCCCCCAAAAAAACATTTAAAAAATATATTTGCAATTGAAGATACTCAACTAATCTTAAACAAGTGCAACCAAAACTGAGAGGACTCAGGTGCAAAAAATTTAGTACTATTACATAGGTTAATTCACAAAACAGTTTGTCAAAGGCATCAACGTGTCCAAAATCCTACTGAAGTATATTTTTATATTCATCATCAAATTTACTACCAAAATAAGAAAAATTAGTTCAGTTACCCTGCACCTGCAAGAGTTTTTGTAAATTTCAACAACGTCAGCTTTAAGTTGATAAAGTATCAGAGCTTGTTTTGCAAGTTACATGTGTCACAATTTATTGCAAGTACATTTCTGTTCCATAGGTTTCTTAATTTAGTAAGGACATTATGTTTACCACATTTATTCATATTAGTATAAAAACAAAACAATTTATCTTCCCTGTTGAAATTTGAAGTGAATTTATGATAATATTCACAATACCAGTTGTTTCTACTTCCAAAAACTTTGACTCCATGAATTAGATTACAAAAGAATTGAACCATAATTGATGTTACCTGATTTCCTATTTGAAATATCTGATGACAGTCATATAAAATTAGAATCATTTAGCTATTTGCCAAGTTCTTCTGCTAACCGAGCCAAGATCCTAATAGCTACCACTGGAACTTTTGTACATGCACAAGAAAAATTAGAACTGAAAATTGGTGGAATTAATTTAGAGCACTTATTTATTCTAAATGAAAAATCATGGGTTCACAGAGTAATGGGCAAACACACCATTTTCACTGCATATGTTAAATCAACATCTTTGGACACATTGGCTTAAAATAACTACTAAGTTTTTGGTGGAGATGATGCTGCTTCTTCAGCAGATTTATGTCCTCAGATTTTCACACGAAGGTACACGTCTACAATCCCTTTGTTCAGGTTATACATTCATCATCAATTTTAGTGAAAAGCATAAATCAAGCCTATAATTTGTCATTAAACATGCACTTTTGTTTGTTTACAAATTACTGCTGTCAGAGAATTTTTTTTAACTAAGAAAGCACTATCAGCCAATCAGTCAATAAAATAAATAGTTGATGGTTTGCATGTACAACGAAAGGCAAAATCACTACAGAAAGAGTGTCCAAATAGCTCTATACAGTAGAATTATTCAGCCTCTATTCTGCTTATGTTAGTGATAATTTTCCAGGCCTCATATCAACCCTGCCAACCATGGTCTGGTTACCTGGGCATTACAAGGCTATAGGGAGAAGACACAGCATAACTGACTGTTTATCAGGTGGTTGATGGGACTAGAAACATTGAACAATAGTCCCACCACTACCTAAGTCCAAGTATATTTCACTTCACCAGTGATTGTCCTGCCTAATGTACTTGAGTGGGAGATATCATCAGGGCCGGGATTAGGGTGAGGCAAGGGAGGCATTAACCTTGGGTGCAAAATTTAAGTTTGGCACAAATGATTCAGCAATCAAAATAAAATATTTTAATGCAATATTTTAAAATATAAAAAATTAACGCAAAAAATATATGCTGAGAAAAATATCAAAATTATCAACAAAGAGCCAACTCTGTATTTGTACAAGCCTGGCAATGAGTGCCTCACTCACATGATCCTGCCTTTATCTGGTGAAGAAAGGAGGCCTGTGGGAGAAGAGAGGGTGCTCTGGTGGAGGAGGAGATGGGAACATGCTGTTCTCTGAACCGCCCCTCCCCTCACCCAACCTTTCTGTCTCAGGTGCCCCTGCTTTAAGTTTTCATGTAAATCTGGCCCACCTCTACAGGTAGAAGCCTTCAGGATATTGTACTTGGTTTGGATCTTTACTGGTTTTTCCCCCACAGTTCATTTCAGGCCTAAGTCATGCATAGTTTTATGGTAGCCCTGACTGAAGACTTTATATCTGCATCACTTTGGACCACATAGATCCTTTGACCACACATAGGGCAGGACAGCTCAGCCATCAGTTAGCTAAATTCCCCCCGCTCAATTAACTCTAAATTGTTCCAGGCTCTCAGTTCCACTTGTCTTTGCATCTGTTTATTATGGTTTTATTGACTGTGCCATTGCTGTCAGCTAACCCTTTTTGAAATGAGCCCACCAACAGTGATGTGAATCTATGTTGGGTTTGGAGGTCAAAAAGTCATGCTGCTTAGAATCGTGCATAACATAGCAGTGAGGACTCAAGGGGCTTTGCCATGAACAAAAATGCTTTGGTAGTATGTGAACTTCAGGCCACCTCTGTTGGCTGCTCAAAGGCCTCTTTGATATAGTTGCGTGACGCTTAAGCTTAGTTGAATGGACAAAGTTAGCTGGTCAAGTGATCTGGCTAAATGAGGATTTTGATGATTAAAGAAATGTCCTAGAAGAGAACCCCAACTGATGCCCCAACAGGTTCTGCCTGGGATGGAAAGGGGTGAGTAGTAGGAGGGGAAAGCATGGGGCAACCTCTCGTTCAGAGGAAGAGTTGGACGGTGATGCCATGTAGAAAGACTGAATTTTCTACATAGTGGTCAATGTGGAAGTTAGTCAGCAAATACTTATTGAGAATTTACCTAAGGGTTTAATGTCAAGAGATAGGAACTTCTGAAGACCTAGGTCCAGTGAGCCCTTCCTGCAAGATTATCCTGGATGTCTGTATGACAGAAAATACTAAGGAATAATTATTCCCACATAATAGTCTCACGTATGTTCAGACTGGGACGAATGAAGGTATAGTAAGAATGTAGTTCTCCTATTGCATTTATTTTTATTCAACAGCCATTTATGGAGCCCCTGCTATGTACCAAGAAATGTGTATATTCAATTATTCAATTAAGCTTTCACTGAGTATTTACTATGTCCTGGGCACTGAGGGAAGCCAAGGAAACCAGCTTGAATAAGTCACAGCAGCTGCCATCTCCAAAGAATCTGTCAAGGATGAATCGAGACAAGGTAGATAGGCAAATAAACTGAAATGTGGTCCATACAAGGTTAGAGATCTTCACAGCAGGAAAGGCAGGGCACCTAAACCCAGTCATGGGACATGATAAATGGGCCAACTCATGAAAATAAGTAGGAGCCATCCAGGAGGAGTAAAACCATCATGGGTTAGTGACTACTGTACTCAGACAAGGGGCTGGATTATGGGTCATGAATGGTAGCTGACCACTTTACTAACTCCTTGTGGGCATTAAGATCTATCCACCCAGTGAGTTTAAGTCTTAGAGTCCTCAGTCTGCCAAAGTTAAAGAGTGTTTCTGAAGAGTACACCATGTTCTCCTATGGTTCTAATTCCTCCTGCTCTTCACTTCCCATAAACCAGACCAAGGGTCAGCAAACTATGGCCCACAGTCAAGCCCAGCCACCACCAGTTTTGTAAATTATGTCTTACTGACACACAGTCATGAATAGTTGCCTTGTCTGCTTTCACACTACAAAGGCAGAGTTGAGTAGTTATGAAAGAAACTTTATGGGCCACAAAGCTTAGAATATTTACTATCTGGCCCTTTACAGAAAAAGATTGCCAACTTTTGAACCAGACCATAGCAGCCATGCTCTCAGCTGCCACTATTCCTCATCATTTGAACCCAGGAAGATGTAGTCCCCTGACAAAAACTCTACCATCCCAGGAGGGAGGGAGTGGGGGTAAGGGAGGGCAGGGACTAGACCTGGAGGAAGAGCCTGGGAGGTCCGGTCTCTTGGCAGAGGAAAGACATCCTCTCTGCCAGGTGATTTAGGGCTGGTACAAGAGGACGTTATGAGGATACTGGGCATTGTCAGAAGATTGGAATTCCTTTTCACAGTAAGATTATTTCACTCTGCCTTTACAAAAATGTGCAGCCTTATATTTTTCCAGATTTCAAGGACTCTATGGAGAGTTCTTTTTATAAAGCATGATCACGCAAGAGGAAGATAGCACCTCAGGTGCTATGTTTCAGCTCAGAGGCCACATGCAATTCAAATCAGAGCCACTGGCCCTCCGTGGGACTGGAGCAACCTGACGTGGAAAACATAATCCACACCCCACACAGCCTCCGGACACCTGTCTCTGGCAGCCTGATGATTAATGTGTAAACCAGGAAGACATTTCATTGACTGCCTTCTGGTCTCTTGAGCACAGTGCAGTCAATAAATATTTATTGAATGCATTTTCCTAAGGCTTAGAGCACTTGCTCAATGATAACTCATAACTGAATAAGCAAGAATTGTTCAGGGGGGTTACAAATAATTATATAAGTGTATATTAGTGGAATCCAAGCTCAGAATGGTCATCAGGAAAGAAAACACACATTCATCAGTGGATAAGTTACCTGAGTGGTACTAGGTTTGGTGTAAATAAGAGAGAAGCGTGTCTCTTAAGCCCCAGAAGTGAGGATTGCCAAAGAAAGAAAGAAGGAAGAGGAGAAAAAAATGAAAGGAAAGAGAGATTTATAAATGGCTCTATTCTGAACAAATGAAAATACATACATTTTTTAAGGTCAATCTTCTGTATTCTCTCTGGCTTTATGTGCGTAATGCTTTCATCTGTCACTGAAATGGCTCCTACACTCAAGAAACGGCAGAGTTAACTGAAATGGGCTCCCAAGTTGTAATTTTTGCAATAAAGATAAAATATGACTTTCTGCAACCCATTTGGAGCTATAGCACCAATATGCTGATGCAGTTCCCCTTAAGCCCTAGTCACATTAGATTCTGAACACTGTATCACCAATGAGGGGTTGGGGATGGGTTGTAAGGTATGTTTATTTAAGATTGAATGTTTATGCTGAGTGAAATGAAAATTAAAATCTTGCGTTTGAGATAATATTAAAAGGGGGCAATATAATTAGCACGTTGTCCTCTGTGGGGTCTCAAGCTCCTGTGAGGCCTGAGAATGGCACAGCTACAGTGAGAGCAGAAGCCTGGATGGTGCTAGAAAGGAAAGACATCTTTATGGCTATGTGTCCAGCTTTGTAGGGGAAAGATCTTGCCTCTGGGAAATGATCCAGTAAGAAATCCTAAATTAATGCAAACACTCAAAGAGATTCTGGCCTTGACTATCCAGGTCCAGCTCTTCACCAAATCGGAAAGGACAATAGTGGTTTCACAGTTCACCTCTGCCGTCTCTGTTTGTGGGTTCCCTATCCACTGCCACCCCATGACTGAAGAGAAAACCAGTGCTTCATTGCCTTCAGGCAGCAAGAAATTCCTTTAGGAGGGAAACAAGGACTTGTCAGGGTTTTTTTTCAGGAGAACACCCCAAGGATGGAAGGTCATCAGGTCTATTATGTAGTGGACCTCACTAGGAAACAGCTATGGCCTCTTGAAGTCACCTAAAGAAGACAGACAATGCTTGATTCACAGTACCTTGAGAGTCGTCTTTGCCCTTTTGGTGCTCTAGAGAACAGCTGAATGATTACCTTTATAGCCACCAACTCAACTGAGGAGATTTGCCCAAAGATTTATAGATTACTGCTTGCCCCCACCAAAATATCTGTTCCAAATCTATTCCTAATTCTACTCTCTCCTGACTTCCAGACTGCCTGCTCACTTTCCAAAAGAGGCAGAAGGTAAATATTCTGGGGAGTTCCTTCCTGAAGGTTATCACTTCTGATCATATATGTAAAGGCTGACCTGAGGTACCCTAATATCCAGCCTCCACACACTGAACACCTTCAGGAGCATAACTATAAAAGACCAAAGAAGAAAGCCTAGGTCCCTAGCAAGAAAATGTAGAGAAAGGTATTTTATATATTTTTTTAATTTTTAAAAATATTTATTTATTTATTTTTGAGAGAGAGAGAGAGAGAGAGAGAGAGAGAGAGAGAGAGAGAGAATTTGAAACAGGCTCCAGGCCCTGAGCTGTCAACACAGAGCTCGACATGGGGCTTGAGTTCACGAACTGTGAGATTATGACCTGAACTGAAGTCAGATGCTTAACCAACTGAGCCACCTAGGCGCCCCAGAAAAGTATTTTAAAGTTTAGGATTATGGGGCACCTGGGTGGCTCAGTCGGTTAAGTGTCTAACTCTTGGTTTCAGCTCAGGTCATGATCTCCTGGTTTTGTGGGTTTGAGCCCAGCATCGGGCTCAGTGCTGGCAGTGTGGAGCCTGCTTGGGATGCTCTCTCTCTCTCTCTCTCTCTCTCTCTCTTTCTGCCCCTCCCCAACTCACGCATTCTCTGTCTCTCTCAAAATAAATAAATAAACTTTAAAAAATTGAGAATTATGACAGGACACTCAAACGAACCTTCGCAAAAACTGAGCCATCAAGCTCCCCAGACAGGGAGTCAGATCTAATCATAACAGAGAAGAGAGGAAGGCTCTGAATGTTTCGGGCCCTTCAAGCTGGACGCTCAGCAGACTTGTCCCAAATCCAGCAATCACACCTCTTTAAGCCCCTCCAGCAGTCCCCCTGCCATACCAACTTGATTACCTCCTCACCCTCAGTAAGGCTCTAAGGTATTTATCAGATTACCACTTGAGGTCACATATCCCACTGTCATGTTTTGTGGCTGCTTATTTATGCGCCTACTCTCCCTGAAGAAATTAGAAGCATGGAGCCAAGAAGGAAAAGCTGTGTTCCACATGCAGCAGGTGCCCAGTGCGAACGTGTAGAGCACATACTGAATGAAATTGCTTTACTTGTAACCATGGCACCAGTTCTGGCCTACAGATCTTAGGAGTCCAAAGAGTGTAGAAAAAGAATTATGTGGAATTATGTGCAGACAGCTGACAGCTGGGATGCTATTTGTCTGCTCATTTCTGAAGTCTCCATTGACCATTCTGTCCCACAGGAGCCAGAAATACCTGCGTGTCAGAAAATCACATACGAGGCTTTGTCAGATAATATTTAAGTCCCAAAGGCAGGGTGAGATATAATTTCTACTCTGACAAAAAAAATGCATATTTTAAGGGATGGATCCATAAATTTTGCAAGAAAAACATGCAGGGCAGGATGCCTTTCAAAAGGGAAGATGCAGAATTGATGGGATTATAATTGGTATGAAATGCTGATTGGAATATTTATTATTCCTAAGATCTCTGCTGCATTTCAGAGGTGGACACACTTGTTCAACTGGCACCATTCAGTGCTCCATCCCAGGTGAGAGGAGATGGAGGAGGGAGCAATTCCAAGTCCTGGGTCATCATTCACTTTGTTTCCCTTCAGGGTAGACGTTCCATCTACCCTGGACTATAATAAACTTAAGTGTGTCTGTTTCAGCAAATGGAGACTTTCCCCCGTGAAGCATGTGTCGTGAGCCACACACTGACTTGTAGATGTTCAAAGAACTTCAACTTGAAGATTTATCCAGGGGCTGATGTTTTACTGTTAGGCTACTACTTTCTCACCATACACATTCATTTTCCTTCAAATTGTAGACACCAACATAAGGTTGCTAGCCTTTTAAATTGCCACATAAAGACTTTAAAAACCACTATTTCTATCAGCATTATTCTTTAATCCAAAAAGGATAAAGGTAGTGTTTATATTGAATAAATTTAAAACATTGTTCTTATTCTTCTAATTCTACTGTAGGCCACTGATATAAACTTGGGTATAGACCATGAGTGTTCTAGTGATGAAAACTTCTCTCCTAGAATGTTGCTAGATGGGCTCTAAAATACTTAAGAACCTGGATGACTTTTCTCATGGATTTTAGGGGTTTATGTCCTAAGAGTCATAAAACTTAAAGATAGAATATGCAAAAAGGGATCAGAAAATAGTTGTAAAAATCATCAGAAGTCAAAGGTTTCCCTGGAATTTTTCATTGATAGGAACAATGCTAATCACTAATGCAAATTTTGGTGACCAAATCAAAAATTTGTCCTTTCTTCTCTGTTCCAGGTACATGGCCATCATCCATCCCCTCCAGCCCCGGTTGTCAGCCACGGCCACCAAGGTAGTCATCTGTGTCATCTGGGTCCTGGCTCTCCTGCTGGCCTTCCCTCAGGGCTACTATTCGACCACGGAGACCATGCCCAACAGAGTGGTGTGCATGATTGAATGGCCAGAGCATCCCAACAAGATTTATGAGAAAGTGTGAGTAGGGGTGACTCCCCGGTACCTCTTTTGCCTTTTCTTATTTCTTCTTTCTTTGCATGTTATTTTGTTGGTTAGGATTTAGTGTCCATCTATAAGCATTTCTCATAGCCACTCTTGATGTCAAGTTGATATGTCCATAATTATCAAGGGATTATTATATCCCAAATACTACTGTGGACTTTGAATGAAAATTAGAAAAAATGTCAGACTTGCATCCTGTTATAGCCTACCTTCCAAGTGTTCTTCCATATCCTCCCGCCATTTACCAACAACTCTGCCCTGCCAGTGTCTGCATTGCTTTGCCTGGGAGCCTTTTCCTCACCTATAGAACACTACTCTACGCTCTTGCTCAGCATGCCAGAAGGTGGGGGAATTATCCCCTGCACGCAGCAGCTCTCAACAACTGATAGGAGTTGGTGTATGAATACCCCAGCTCCCTCACCTCAAGTGGGATGTCTCTGAAGTGTGGGTTTTACACTATATCCAAGGTTTTGTCTTGGGATTAAGCTCCAGTCACCCCAGTGGCAGCTGGCTCAATGACACACCTTTCCTTATACCACCGGCCCACTCCCTACTAGTATTTCTTTCTCCCCCTAACCAAGTCACTTGCACTTGAATCTTTATCTCAGGATGTGCCTCTGGGGAAAACCAAGCCAAACCACCTATTCTCTAGGGCTTTCCAGGTGGGGAAAATGCATTCCAGGTGCATTCAAAATGCACGGGAAGGCAAGGCCAGGGCACTGAGACCTTATGAGTTACAAGTTTCCTATAAGGCAGTCCTGCTTATCTTCCAGGGCCTGACTGATCACATTTAAGGTTTTCCAAAGAAATCCTGGCAATTTTCTCCAAGCCTACTTCTCCTACAGGTGACACTGAAATGGCTTATTCTTTGTTTCATTCTGCCCAGGTGAGCGGCAATGTGACATTTATATTACCATCAGTTTTCTGGACTCAGAGCACATGGATAATGTGGGTCCTTTTGAAAGTTCTCTACAATCCTCCAATCTTGGGTTTATTATGTGAATCATAAAAGTACACTGGTGTTAATAATCAGATGATCTATGTTTTAATAACAAGATTGCCATTACCAGCTATGTGACTCTGGGCAAGGATAACAATCTCCCCTCATTGTTAAAATGCAAGATGATAAAACACCGCTTCCCATAAACAACTATTGTGAAGAGCAAACAAGATAATGTATCCTCACCTTGTAAGCAACTAAATGCCATACAAAAGGCAAGATATTATTATCGAGCCAAATTCATCAGGTAGCAGTATAGTCATTAATAGGCCTTTAATCTGATTAGATGGTTACATGAGACATTACCTGTTGGCCCCCAAGATTTGAGGGTACAAAAGCCTGTTGCATAGAGTTATACTGCTGCATCTGTACGGGGAGCATGGAAATGGGGCTTGCCAGAAAGCAATACATAAAGTTCAGACTTTGCCTTCCAGACACAGGCAGTGGGATTTAATCGATCAAGCAGTGGGGGGATTAATGCTCAGCCTAGAAGGAGACATTGGAAATTATTCTTTCAAATGACACTACAAGACTGAGCGGGGTCTCAGCGGGAGAAAGAACATAGCTTTGCAAACCATACAGGGCCTGTGAATGTGTTCAAACCAGAAGGTTCCCTGAAAAGGGAAAAATAAAAACCCTCTGAATTAAATCCCATTATAAACTGCTTAGAAACTGCCCTCAACTGTGTGGACTATAGCACGGCTCTTGATTATCAAAATCTTTTCCAAGTCTGGTCACCTTTCTAAAGTTTTGCTTCAAAATATAGTTCATTTATCTTCCAACAAATTCTAAGTTTAATGTGGGAATAAAGGTTTATTTTTCCACAGATCTTTGGAGCTTTGTCCAAGAAACAGTAGTATTTAAAGTTTTACTTTTGAACATTCTGCTGTTTTATGCTTATTAATGACTAGAAAGCCCTTTGAGACTCAACAAAGTGTGCCAGATTGTCTTATTTCCTTGCTTTGAGAATTTAGGGTGGCTGTACTGGATGCATGATTAGATTTGCCATCATTGTTTACTACATGATTTTTTAACTTCTTTTCTATTTGTTTTTATTAAGTTTTAAATTTTAATTCCAGTATAGTTAACATACAGTGTTATGTTTGTTTCAGGGATACACAGCATAACAGTGATTCAACAATTCTATATATTACTTAGTGCTCATCATAAGTGCTCACCTATTTCACCCATCCTCACAGCCACCTCCCCTCTGGTAACCCTCAGTTTGTTCACTCTAATTTCTTGGTTTGTCCCTCTCTCTCTTTTTTTCCCCTTTGCTCATTTGTTTTGTTTTTTAAATTCCATATATGAGTGAGGGTGAATGGATAAAAATGTGAGGTACACACACACACACACACACACACACACACACACACAGGAATATTATTTGGCCATAAAAAATAATGGTATCTTGCCATTTGCAACAACACAGATGGAGCTAAAGAGTATAATGGTAAGTGAAAAAAGTCAGAGAAAGACAATACCATATGTTTATTTCATGATTTTAACCTCAAAAAATGAGTCTGGAGAAGAGCATCTGATTTTATCTATTCAAGATGTGTCAGTTGTTTATGGATGCAGTAGTAAGTTAAAGGAATTCGTATTTGCCATCCACGTACAGACTGTGAAGTGAAGTGAACATATCTCAAGTGCATAGTAAGCTTTATGTAAGCCAATTTTTTTGTCAATATCCTTCATAATGCATTATGATATATTTGGGGGGAATTTTTTTACTAGCTCTAAACTAAGTACTCCCTTATATTCTCTTCTACTAAAACTGATTGCCATTTCCAAAGCACACAATAATCCCAAATTTGAAACCAGAAAGAAACTTCATTTAAGACAGTATAATGAGTAGGATAAGAACACGGGCTCTGGAGTTAAATGAAGGATCAACTCCCAGCCATATCACACTCTAGTTGAGTCATCACAGTCAAGTTATTTAAGCCTCTAAGCCTAATGGAACATTCCACAAAGAGGTATTGAGAGAAGTAAATAAGGCACATGCTTAGCCCAGTGCCAGGCACAGGAGAAGAGACTGGTGACTGTTAACTACAGCCATCAGCATCATTCATTGATCTGGATGCACAGACAGATGACTGGCAGCAGACAGTGTGGTGGGCAGGTGCTTAAGCCCAATTTGCCTGATGAAAAATCTGTGTCAGCTAATCATATAAAAGGGTTTTGTGAAAAATCTTAGATTGCTGCATTTGCCTTCTGGCTGCATGGTGAAACCCCAGTCCTGATCATTCATCATTCAGATTCTTTATTAATACATGGATTAAATTAAGCACTATTAAAGAAAAGCAATCCAATAAAAGGAAAACTTTGAACATGCACTTCACAAAAAGAAATGTCCAAATGACCAATAATACATGAGGAGGCACACAACTTCATTCATCACCAGTCAAATATAAATTAAAACCATAGTGACATCTTACTGCACACCCACTAGACTAGCAAATGTTAAGAAGTCAGACTCAACTAAGAATTTAGAACTTTCGGTGTAATTACGAAACAATGAGAACCTTTGTAGACTGCTAGAAGTATACATTGATAAAACCATATTGGAAAACGTTTTGTAGTATCTAGAAAAGCAGAAACTATCCATACACCATAACCCCACAGTTTCACTGAGGGGTAATTGCCCTGGAGAAATTCACGCATGTATGCACCCAGAAACATCTAGCATATAAAGCATATCAGTGTTTTTTTTAATGCCTGGAATTGGAGATACTCCAAACATCCATCATCAGTACGATGGGTAAAAATTGTGGTACAAGCATGTAACAGAATACTATGTAATTAATACAATGAACAAAACGTATTTCCATGCAACATGGATGGCCCTTACAAACAAAAATTTTAAAACAAAATGAAAGTACATCTTCAAGGGCACATCAGTAGGTGGCAAAACTATAAATGCAAACAAAGAAGTAGGGACCATGAAAGCAACGGCATGTTTATCTCTCATGGGAGGAAAGGGGTGTGATCAAGAAGATGCACTTAGAGGTGCTTCTGAGGGGCGGGCACTATTATATTTCTTGAGCTAGATAGTAGTAGCATGAGTGTTTGCTTAAAAATTACTCCTAACACCAGGTAATTGTTTTCATCCACTTTTTCTGGAATGTATGTTTCATATTTTTTAACTTAAAATTAAATCTTATTCAAAGGGTTTTGGTTTTACAAGCTCCCAAGAAACTTCTCTCATTGGGACAATCCTAAGAGTTCCTTCAGAAGAAACTACCTTTTGAGGTGTGGGGCTTTGCCTGGAATGATATTATTCATAAGTATTTACCTTTGAATAAGCCAACTTCATTCTCATGTTTACTTGACCTCATGCATTTTGCCTTGCTGACTTTTATGCTTAAGCCCACCTGGAATTTTCCCAATTTGTTCAAGAGAATATAGGACAGATGTTGTCCCTGATGGGAGAGACAAATGTTCACCAGAAAATAAGACCCAGACAGTCTCCACAGCCCTGATCCCTTGCTGCTATATTCATAAGCATGTACCTCTGGGCTACAAAATGCTACAGATAGACTTGGTCAATTTCCTGGAGAGTCATTTTTTTTTCAATATATGAAATTTATTGTCAAATTGGTTTCCATAAAATACCCAGTGCTCATCCCAAAAGGTGCCCACCTCAATACCCATCACCCGCCCTCCCCTCCCTGCCACCCCCCATCAACCCTAAGTTTGTTCTCAGTTTTTAAGAGTCTCTTATGCTTTGGCTCTCTCCCACTCTAACCTCTTTTTTTTTCCTTCCCCTCCCCCATGGGTTTCTGTTAAGTTTCTCAGGATCCACATAAGAGTGAAAACATATGGTATCTGTCTTTCTCTGTATGGCTTATTTCACTTAGCATCACACTCTCCAGTTCCATCCACGTTGCTACACAGGGCCATATTTCGTTCTTTCTCATTGCCATGTAGTACTCCATTGTGTATATAAACCACAATTTCTTTGTCCATATCAGTTGATGGACATTTAGGCTCTTTCCATAATTTGGCTATTGTTGAGAGTGCTGGTATAAACATTGGGGTACAAGTGCCCCTATGCATCAGGACTCCTGTATCCCTTGGGTAAATTCCTAGCAGTGCTATTGCTAGGTCATAGGGTAGGTCTATTTTTAATTTTCTGAGGAACCTCCACACTGCTTTCCAGAGTGGTTGCACCAATTTGCATTCCCACCAACAGTGCAAGAGGGTTCCCGTTTCTCCACATCCTCTCCAGCATCTGTAGTCTCCTGATTTGTTCATTTTGGCCACTCTGACTGGCGTGAGGTGATATCTGAGTGTGGTCTTGATTTGTATTTCCCTGATGAGGAGCGACGTTGAGCATCTTTTCATGTGCCTCTTGGCCATCCGGATGTCTTCTTTAGAGAAGTGTCTATTCATGTTTTCTGCCCATTTCTTCACTGGATTATTTGTTTTTCGGGTGTGGAGTTTGGTGAACTCTTTATAGATTTTGGATACTAGCCCTTTGTCCGATAGGTCATGTGCAAATATCTTTTCCCATTCCGTTGGTTGCCTTTTAGTTTTGTTGGTTGTTTCCTTTGCTGTGCAGAAGCTTTGTATCTTCATAAGGTCCCAGTAGTTCATTTTTGCTTTTAATTTCCTTGCCTTTGGGGATGTGTCGAGTAAGAGATTGCTATGGCTGAGGTCAGAGAGGTCTTTTCCTGCTTTCTCCTCTAGGGTTTTGATGGTTTCCTGTCTCACATTCAGGTCCTTTATCCATTTTGAGTTTATTTTTGTGAATGGTGTGAGAAAGTGGTCTAGTTTCAACCTTCTGCATGTTGCTGTCCAGTTCTCCCAGCACCATTTGTTAAAGAGGCTGTCTTTTTTCCATTGGATGTTCTTTCCTGCTTTGTCAAAGATGAGTTGGCCATACGTTTGTGGGTCTAGTTCTGGGGTTTCTATTCTATTCCATTGGCCTATGTGTCTGTTTTTGTGCCATGGAAAATCATTTAAAACTGTATTTTGCATTTTAAAATACAAATAAGTCATGGAGTATACTGAAAAGTCCTATAATTTCTTTAATCACCCACATGCCCATCATTTATCAAAGGTTCTAACATTTTGATGAATATTCTTCCAGTCTTTTATTCCATCTCTAGGGAACTACTGTTCTTAGTTTCTTTTGAAGTGTTTTACATACATACAAGTCAGCACAAATATAGATGGTCTCCCTCTCTGTAACACAAAATGTAGCTTATTATGCACATTGTTCTGTACCCTATTTTTTTAATTTAATATATCTCAGAGATATTTCCATGTCAGTTCATGAAGAGCTTCTATATTCTTTTTCTCAGCTACATAGTACTCCATGCTACAAATGTACAGTGTTATTTAAGCCATCACTTTTGGTGGACTTTGGATTGTCTCCAGCCTTTTGTTATTACAGAGTGCTGCCATGGATAACCTTTACATGTATCACGTCAGGCTATCCATAGCCAAAAAATTCCAAAAATGGAATTCTGAGTCAAAGATATATAACATTTTAATTTTGACATTTGTCCTTCACATGGGATTGTACTAATTTACATTCTCACAAATAGTGTATGAGAGTCCCTGTTTCTCTGTAGCCCTACCAACAGAGTACTGTATTGTCAAACTTTAGGTTTTTGCCCATTATAGTTAAAAATTTGCATTTTTCTTATTACGAGTAGGGTTGAATATCTTTTCATAAAATGGATAATTTGTATATACATCTTATTATCTGCTTATTTCATTTACCATATCATATATGATTACCTGTGTCATTAAACATGTTTCTACAACCTGATATGAAAACATATACCCATATGTTTAAATGTGTGCATAAATAATAATTTTGTTAACTAATCTGCTCTTGAAAATTAATTACTCCGGTGGGTTCTTTTAGCTGACTTAAGATAAAACACTAAGCTTTTTTAAGTTTATTTATTTACTTTGAGAGAGAGAGCACAAGTAGGAGAGGGGCAGAGAGAGAGAGAGGGAGAGAGAGAGAATGCTAAGTAGGCTCTACACTGCCAGCACAAAGCCCGATGCAGGGCTGGAACTCACAAACCATGAAATCATGACCTGAGCTGAAGTCAGATACTTAACGAACTGAGCCACCCAGGCGCCTCCAAAACACTAAGCTTTAAAACAAGCTGCTTCTAGCTATATTCCTAGATCCTTGTGGGGACTACTTCAGGGTCCTCTGCCATTCTGTTTATTTTTACAATGCATGGTTATAGAAAATATCCTAATGTTGTAACATTGATGAAAGTGAAGATGTGGGCTCATTATTAATGCAATACTATCATCATCTGTAATGGAATCCTGCCGTAATTTGCAAGCTGCCGGCTTTGCTGCGGCTGCTCTGGTGAACTGTGACATTGCCCAGGAAGTCCTATGAAGGGGGAATGGATTGACTGGCTTCCTGGGTGACCCAAAGTGACTCCTCCTGGTCTAGAAAAATGCACATGAAAGGACAAGTATAAAAGAGAAACCACTGGCTTTGAAAAATGCATAGACTTCCCCGTTCTGTTAAAACACGGAGGAATGTGCCATAGCTTTCAAAGTCATTCAGAGCCAAACTCACACTTGAGGATGCTATACAGGCTGTCAGTTTGCAGTGGTCCCAGAAGGGGCAAGGCCCCTGAGGACAAGGAAGATGAATGAGCCAACATTTCTTTATCAGAGGGCCCACCATCAAGGCCAAGAAAAAGTCTGTAATGAGGATGAAAAATGAGAAAGACATCCAAAAGAACAAGATTGAGGCAGCCAGGGGAATTTCAGTTTTCCTGAATCATTTATTAATATTGGTCATATATCATTTTCTATTAATTAAACTTGTATGTACCGAACGATGCAGTAGAGTTGTAGCAAGAAGTAAGACATGCCTATCCTGAATTCCAAATATTATCAGTAGTACTGGGAAAGGAGGTGATGCCAGAAAATAGCATCATTCATGACTCTAATTACTTAGAAAATTTGTAGAAGTGTACATGAATGTGTATATATTAACTCTAATATAATTCTCTATAAGTACCAGTTGTAACAAAGACTATAAAAATATGTGTTGTTATTTTTTTGCAGCATTTTGTCTTTTATGTGTTACACTCCATCATCAGAAATTAGCTGAAATTTTTATATTTATACAGATCTTTTTTTTTAATTTTTTTTAACGTTTATTCATTTTTGAGACAGAGAGAGAGACAGAGCATGAATGGGGGAAGGTCAGAGAGAGAGGGAGACACAGAATCTGAAACAGGCTCCAGGCTCTGAGCTGTCAGCACAGAGCCCGACGTGGGGCTCGAACTCACGGACCGCGAGATCATGACCTGAGCTGAAGTCAGACGCCCAACCAACTGAGCCACCCAGGCGCCCCTATTTATACAGATCTTTAATTTCATTAACAGCACTGAAAACTGAAAGTCAACTAATTGACAGAATAAGAGGGGGAAAGGGAATATCAGAAAACGTACCTGCAACATTACTTCTCAAATTTTCCACCTCCTTGACTATTTCACAAATAAACGAAAGGAAAGAAATGTGTATCCTTTGCCAAGCTCTTCCAGGCCTTGGCCAAAGGGGTGTCAGCATATTCGTGTTTCCAGGACTGACTGTTTATGCTAGCTGTTATGATTAATCTCCTCCCCTGACACCTGCTACATTTATAGATACAGCTGAGGGCCCCTGGTATTGTCTCAGCTATTGATGAAAAGCAGTTAAACCAAGAATGAAAAGTACATTAACACTTCAGGGAAAGATGGTAGCATAAAAACAATCCCTCATCTTTGACTCCATAAAGAAATTAGAGTGAGCAAAGTAAGGAAGAAGGAGGAGGAGGAGGGGGAAAAAAGCCTGCATTAATGCAGAAACTAGGAAGGTTGCCATACAAATGCCAGAAATTTCACTCAGTTTTCTGGTAGACACTGTGCAGAAAGAGCCAAAGAGGAGGCAGCCACGAAGGACTGTCATGGGCAAGACATAAACTAGCAGGCCCTAATTAGGAGAGGAAAGTGTAGTCCTGAGAAAGATGGGAACCCCTCACCCCAGTTGGAGATTTCTTTGGGCTGCCACCATCAGCTTCCAAAAGCAGCTGCTCTTAGACTGAGGACAAAGCACACACAGGCCAGAGAGTGTAACTCACAGTAAGATAAAAATGGATGATTTCCTACAAAACCACAAATATCAAATTGATGCTGCTCGAGGGGAGAGGGATGAAAATACTGCTCAAGAATTACATTTATAAAAGGCACTGGTACCAAAATTTTTGCAGAGAAATTCTTTCAAATACCCTATAAGCTCTTCAAGAGTTCAGACCCATATGGAGAACTTGATAATTTGTTATATGCATTTGGCACAACATAATTGTAAAAAACTGACAGAGAACTTCAAAAACAAATCTTCAGGCCAATTCCATTTACAAACATAGATGCAAAGAACCTAATTAAAAGTCACCCCCAAAATTCAAAATTATATTAAAATAACAATGGTTTGTTTTTAAGCATGACTTTTTCCAGCAAATAATGTTAGTAACTTATCAGGAAATCTATTATATTTCATTCAACTAATTGGTAAAAGGAAAACATCATATATCTGTTTCAATAAATGTCAAAATAAATTTGTTAAAATGTAATATCTACTGAAGAAACAATAGCTTATATCAGCAATAATCCTTGAGAAAATAAATGAATAATAGATCTCCTTTACAACAGAAACAAAATAACACTTTGAGTATTTAAGAAATAGGAGTTACATGAAGAAAATGAAAAACATCATGCTATTAGACTTTACTGATTGGCATAAAAGAATATTTGAGAAGTGCATTTCACTTGATTCAAACCCTGGAAAGTATCTAAGGGCGTATAGGAAACAGTCTCCTTTTCCATCTTTTTTCTCCTATTTGTACACCAGTATTCATCGCAGCATTATTCACAATAGTCAAAAGGTGGAAACACCCTTCTGTCTTTGTATAATTCCATAAAGCTATCAGCTCTCCACAAACTTCCCACAAGCATATTTAGGTAACTGATAAAGCAAATCATTTGAAATAATAAATGAGTAAAAATAATTCAAGAAAAGATTGTGGATGCCCGGGGGGCTCAGTCGGTTAAGCGTCCAGCTCTTGGTTTTGGCTCAGGTCATGATCTCATGGCTTTGTGGGTTCAAGCCCCACATCGGGTTCTGTGCTGGCAGAACCCTCTCTAGCTGCTCTTCCCCCACTGCTGTTGTCTCTCTCTCTAAATAAATAAATAAACTTAAAAAATTATGGGAATGCAAGCTGGTGCAGCCACTCTGGAAAACAGTATGGAGGTTCTTCAAAAAACTAAAAATAGAACTACCCTACAACACAGCAATTGCACTGCTAGGCATTTATCCACGGGATACAGGTGTGCTGTTTCGAAGGGACACATGCACTCCAATATTTATAGCAGCACTATCAACAACAGTCAAAGTATGGAAAGAACCCAAATGTCCATCGATGGATGAATCAATAAAGAAGATGTGGTACATATATACAATGGAGTATCACTCGCCAATCAAAAAGAATGAAATCTTGCCATTTGCAAATACATGGATGGACTGGAGGGTATTATGCTAAGTGAAATTAGTCAGAGAAAGACAAAAATCATATGAATTCACTCATATGAGGACTTTAAGAGACAAAACAGATGAACATAAGGGAAGGGTAGCAAAAATAATATAAAAACAGGGAGGGGAACAAAACAGAAGAGGCTCATAAATATGGAGAACAAACTGAGGGTTACTGGAGGGGTTGTGGGAGGGGGGATGGGCTAAATGGGTAAGGGGCACTAAGGAATCTACTCCTGAAATCATTGTTTCACTATATGCTAACCAATTTGGAGGTAAATTTTAATAAATAAATAAATAAATAAATAAATAAATAAATAAATAAATAAAGTTTGTTTTTGGAGAAAAATAAAAAACATTGAACAAGAAGAATTAATTTTGATATCAGCAAGGTAATGAAAAACAATGATAAGAAATGGCATGCTCTTCCAGATATGAAAATACTCATTTCTGGGGATAGAATTAATCAATAGAAAAACAGAACAGAAATCACACACCCATACACATACACAGAAACCCAAGACTCTAAAATGTTGTCTTTACTATATGCTACAGATGACATGTCATATCTGTAAGGATTATTCCATAAATTTGGAGGGAAACCTGATCAACCAAAATGCTGTGGAATTTTCTACTCAAACGATTTTATAGGCAACTGCGTAACCCACCACTGCCAACAACTTGGAGAGAGTCACAATATATATTAGCGTATTGAAGCCTCTGAGAGGCCTTTCATTCAAAAATGTTTTAATTTTATCTTCATAGGAAATACATTCATGTGGTTTAAAATAAACAGTTAGTGTAAAAGGGTAATCAGTAGAAGATTTCTCCCTCTAGCCACTGTTCTTACTTTCTTGGGAGATTTCTAAAGTTTCTTTATGCTTATCTTTAAAATTTTGTGTATATAATCTTGTTTTGTTTCTCATACAAAATATATAATATACCCGAATCTTGCTTTTTCAATAAACAATTTATCTCAGATATCCTTTTTCACCATATGGAGCAAGCATTCTCATTTTCTACAGCTGTGTAGTATTCCTCCGTGTGGATAAAACATCATTTATTTATCTGCTATGATTTTCGTGTATATTTGGATTGTTCCTAGTGTTTAGCTATTTCAAGTTATATTGCAATAAATTGGCTCCACCCTGATTAAGTATCGAAGTCAATAAAAGTGACACTTTTGCTTAAACCTTATGTTCCCCAAGCTTATTTGATCACAGAATCCTTCTTTTGATTAATATCATTAACATCCCACAGAAACATTGTCCATAAAACATATTCTGGGGAACCTCTGGGCTAATCATAAAGCTGTATTCCTTTCTCACAACTTAAGACCAGTATAAATTCCATGTAAGTTGGGATGGAGAAGGGGTTTTCCTAACATCAAAGGCAAATCCAAAATGAAAGAGATTGCTGGTTTGAATACAGATATAGATATATTTCTTAAATTCTATATATCAGGAAACTCTGTGAGGAAGTTCTGCAAATGACAAATTAAGAGAAAAATACAATGTATGAGACAAACCATGAATGTAATTAACATAGAGAAGCTCTGACTAATCAATAAGAATAAGGCTTTTTTAATCAAAAAACTAATAGCTCATAAAAGGATATGAAAAACTGTATTCCAATTTTCTCTTTATTTTATTAGCCCAGATTAAACTTAAAGAAAATTCTAAATATTAACAAGTTTGTGGGGAAGATGAGCACTGTCTTCAGGAGGACAGTTTGACAATATCCATCAAGGTTTTTAAATATACACTTGAGAGTGAAATTATATAGTATTTGTCTCTGACTGACTTATTTTACTTAGCATTATACTCTTTAGATCCATCCATGTTACAAATGGCAAGATTTCATTCTTTGTTATGGCTGAATAATATTCACTGTATATACATTTATATATACCACATCTTCTTTATCCATTCAACTGATAGACACTTAGAAGCAAAGGGAAAAACAGAGAGAGAAAGAGAGAGAGAGAAAGAGAGAGAGAGAAAGAGAGAGAAAGAGAGAGAGAGAGAGAGAGAGAGCTAAAAACAGATTCTTAACTATAGAGAACAAACTGATAGTTACCAAAGGGGAGGCAATGGGGGGATGAGTTAAACAGGTGATGGGGATTAAGGCGTGCACTTGTCATGATGAGCACTGGATGATGTATGGAATATGGAATCACTATACTGTACTGAAACTAATATAACACTGTATGTTAACTAACTGGAATTAAAATAAGAACTTAAAAAGATTAAATATACACTTGATTTGGGTCAGCAATTGTACACAGAAAGTCAAGAGGGCATGAATATATATGCAAGATATTGATATCACCATGGTTTATAAGTGTAAAATTAGAAACAAATGCCATCATACAGGACTGATTAAATCATCAATATATCATCCACACAAAGAAAAACTTTGCAGCCATTAAAAATAACATTGTACAAGGTTGCCCGTTTTTTCCTGTAGGATTTTGATGGTTTCCTGTCTGACATTTAGGTCTTTCATCCATTTTGAATTTATTTTTGTGTGTGGTATAAGAAAGTGGTCCAGTTTCATTCTTCTGCATGTCACTGTCCAATTTTCCCAGAACTATCTGCTGAAGAGGCTCTTTTTTCCATTGGATATTCTTTCCTGCTTTGTCAAAGATCAGTTGGCCATATGTTTGTGGGTCCATTTCTGGGTTCTCTATTCTGATCCATTGGTCTATGTGTCATCTCTTTTTGTGCCAATACCATACTGTCTTAATGAATACTGCTTTGTAATACAACTTGAAGTCCAGGATTGTGATGCCTCCAGCTTTGGTTTTCTTTTTCAGCATTATTTTGACTGTTCTGGGTCTTTTGTGACTCCACACAAATTTTAGAATTGTTTGTTCTAGTTCTGTGAAGAATGCTGGTGTTATTTTGATAGGAATTGCATTGAGGAAGTTCCATACTGTTCCACAGTGGTTGCACCAGCTTGCATTCCCACCAACAGTGCAAGAGGGTTCCTTTTTTCCACATCCTCACCAACACTTGTTGTTTCTTGTGTTTTTTTGATTCTAGTCATTATGACAGGCGTGAGGTGATATCTCATTGTGGTTTTGATTTGTATTTCCCCAATGGTGAGTGATGTTGAGCATCTTTTCATGTGTCTGTTGGCCATCTTTATGTCTTGGAGAAATGTCTGTTCATGTCTTCTGCCAATTTTTAAATTAGATTATTTATTTTCTTGGTGTTGAGTTGTATAAGTTCCTTATATTTTTTGGATACTAACCTTTAATTAGGTATGTTATTTGGATACTAACCCCTACCAGATATGTCAGTATCTTATCCCATTCAGTAGGTTGTCTTTTAGTTTTGTTGATTGTTCCTCTGTTGTGCAGAAGCTTTTTATTTTGATATAGTCTCAATACTTATTTTTGCTTTTGTTTCCCTTGCCTCAGGAGATACAGCTAGAAAAATGTTGCTACAGCCGATATCACAGAAATCACTGCCTGTGCTCTCTTCCAGGATTTTTGTGGTTTCAAGTCTCACATTTAGGTCTTTAATCCATTTTGAATTTATTTTTCAGTATCGTGTAAGAAAGTGGTCCAGTTTCATTTTTTTTTTGCATGTAGCTGTCAAGTTTTCCCAATACCATTTATTAAAGAGACTGACTTTTTCACACTGCATTTTCTTGCCTCCTTTGTGGGAGATTAATTGATCATATAATTGTCTATTTCTGGGCTCTCTTTTCTGGGTTTATTTCTGGGCTCTCTATTCTGTTACGTTGATCTCACTATTTTTGTGTTGGGAACACACTCTTTTGATTACTAGAGCTTTGTAGTATATCTTGAAATCCAGAATTGTGATAACTCCAGTTCTGTTCCTCTTTCTCAAGATTGCTTTGGATATTTGGGGTCTTTTATGGCTCCATAAAAATCTTAGGAATAAATATTCCAGTTTGGTGAAAAATGCTGCTGGTATTTTCATAAAGATTGCATTGCATCTATAGATTGCTTTGGGCAGTATGGCCATTTTAGCAATATTTGTTCTTCCAGTCCATGAGCATGGAGTGTCTTTCCATTTGTTTCTGTCATCTTCAATTTCTTTCATCAGTATTTTATAGTTTTCAGAGTACAGGTCTTTCACCTCTTTGGTTAAGTTTATCCTAAGTATTTTATTATTTTTGGTGCAATTGTAAATGGGATTGTTTTTCTTAACTTCTCTTTATGCTACTTCATTATTAGTGTATAGAAGAGCAATGGATTTCTGTACCTTGATTTTGTATCCTACAACCTTACTGAATTCATTTATTGGTTCTAGTAGTTTTTTGGTGTACTCTTTATGGTTTTCTATAGTATCGTGTCATCTGCAAATAGTGAAAGTTTTACTTCCTTACTAATTTGAATGCCTTTTATTTCTTTTTCTTGTCTGATTGCTGTGACTAGGACTTCTAGCACTATGTTGAATAAAAGTGGTAAGAATGGACACCCTTGTCCTGTTCCTGACCTTAAACGAAAAACTCTTCAGTTTCTCATTATAGAGTATGATGTTAGCTATGGGCTCTTCATATGTGGCCTTTACTATGTGACGTATGTTCTCTCTAAACATACTTGGTTGAGGGCTTTTATCATGAATAGATGTTGTACTTTGTCAAATGCTTTTTCTGAATCTATTGAGATGATCATATGGTTTTTATTCTTTCTCTTGTTGATGTGATGTATCACGTTGATTGATTTGTGAATACTGAACCACCCTTGCATCCCAGGAATAAATCCCACTTGATCATGGTGAATGATATTTTTGATGTATTGTTGGATTTGGTTAGCTAATATTTTATTGAGGATTCTTTCAACTATGTTCATCAGAGATGTTGGCCTGTAGTTCTCTCTCTCTTTCTCTCTCTTTTTTTTATAGTGCTTTTATTTGGTTTTGGCATCAGGGGAATGTTGTGTTGGCCTCATAGAATGAATTTGGAAGTTTTCCTTATTCTTGTATTTTTTGGAACAGTTTGAGAAGCATAGGTATTAATTCTTCTTTAAATGTTGGTATAATTCACCTGTGAAGCCATCTGGTCCTGAACTTTTGTTTGTTGCTTTTTTTTTTTTTTTAATAACTAAGGCAATTTCATTGCTGGTAATTGATCTGTTCAAATTTTCTATTTCTTCCTGATTCAGTTTGGGGAAGTTATATGTTTCTAGAAACTTATCCATTTCTTCCAGGTTATCCAATTTGTTGGCATATAATTTTTCATAATATTCTCTTACAATCCTTTGTATTTCTTTAGTGTCGTTGTTATTTTCCCTCTTTCATTTCTGATCTTATTTGAGTTCTCTTTCTTTTTTTTTCTTGATGAGTCTAGCTAAAGGTTTATCAACTTTACTGATTTTTTTTTCAAAGAACAAGCTCCTGGTTTCATTGATCTGGAGTTTTTTTGTTTTTGTTTTTATTTTGTTTATGTATGCCCTAATCTTATTATTCCTTCTGTACTAGTTTCAGATTTTGTTTGTTCTTTTTCTAGCTCCTTTAGGTATAAAGTTGGGTTGTTTATTTGATATTTTTCTTGCTTCTTGAAATAGACCTCTATTGCTATAAACTTCCCCCTTAGAACAGCTTTTGCTGAATCCCAAAGATTTTGGACTATTTTGTTTTCATTTGCTTTTGTCTCCATGCATTTTTTATGTCTTCTTTGATTTCTTTGTTGACCTATTCATTGTTTAGTAGCATGTTATTTAACCTCCATGTATTTCTAGATTTCTATGTGTTCTTTCCAGATTTTTTCTTGTAACTTATTTCCAGTTTCATAGCATTGTGTTTGAGAAAGATACATGGTATGTCTTCAATCTTTTTTAATTTGTTGGCCCTTGTTTTGTGATCTAATATGTGATCTGTTCTGGAGGATGTTCCATGTACACTTGAAAAGTAGATGGAATGTTTTAGGATGGAATGTTCTCAATATATATGTTAGATCCAACTGGTCCAATGTGTCATTCAAAGGCACTGTTTCCTTGACATTTTTCTGCTTGGATGATCTATCCACTGATGCAACTTGAGTGTTAAAGTCCCCTACTATTGTTGTATTACTATCAATTACTTTCTTCCTTTATGTTTGTTATTAGCTGCTTTATGTATTTGGGTGCTTCCATATTGAGTAAATATTTACAATTGTTATATCTTCTTGTTGAATTATTCCCTTTATGATTGTATAGTGTCCTTCTTTATCTCTTGTTATCGCCTTTGTTTTAAAGTTTATTTGGTTCAATATAAGTATTGCTATGTAGGCTTTCTTTTCACCTCCATTTGCCTCATAAATGCTTTTCCATCCTTTCACTTCCAATCTGGATGTATCTTTAGGTTTGAAATGGGTCTCTTATAGGTGGGTCTTACATTTTTATCTATTCCGTCACTCTACATCTTTTGATTACAGTGTTCAGTCCATTTACATTCAAAGTAATTTTTGATAGGTGTGTACTTATTGCCATTTTGTTACTTTTTTATGATTGTTTTTATAGTTCTCCTCTGTTCCTTTCTTCTCTTGCTCTCTTTCCTCACTGTTAGCTGGCTTTCTTTAGTGATATACTTGGATTCCTTTCTCTATTTAATATTTTCCATATCTATTACTGGTTTTTAATTTGTGGTTACCAGCTGAAAAATATAAAGGGAATCATTTCTTTGTTTAATATAATTTATTGTCAAATTGGTTTCCATACAACACCCAGTGCTCATCCCAGCAAGTGCCCTCCTTAATGCCCATCACCCACTTGCTCCTCTCCCTCACACCCCCATCTACCTTCAGCTTGTTCTCTGTATTTAAGAGTCTCTTATGGTTTGCCTCCCTCCCTCTCTGTTTGTAACTTTTTTCTCCCCACCTCTCCCCATGGTCTTCTGTTAAGTTTCTCAAGATCCACATATGAGTGAAAACATATGGTATCTGCCTTTCTCTGACGGACTTATTTCACTTAGCATAATACCCTCCAGTTCCAACCACGTTGCTGCAAATGGCCAGATTTCATTCTTTCTCATTGCCAAGTAGTATTCCATTGTATATATAAACCAAATCTTCTTTATCCATCCATCAGTTGATGGACATTTAGGCTCTTTCCATAATTTGGCTATTGTTGAAAGTGCTGCTATAAACATTGGGGTACATGTGCCCCTATGCATCAGCACTCCTATATCCTAAAGGGATCATTTCAAAATTTGAATGTAATACTCTAGTTTAAGTCCAATATAGTTAATTACTTCTCCTTCTGGAATAGCCCCTAAAATTGTCAGAAAAATGTAGAAACCCATTTCAGCTCTAGAAAATGAGTGCAGGGTGTTACCCATTGGACAGGGTCCAAGTTTTTCATGTAGCTGAGCACCTGAGACCTGATAGAGGGAGGATGCAGCCTGATGGAAGAAGAACGACTCACATGGGAAAACAAGTGTCAGGAATCTGTCAGTGCAGAAGGCTGCACGGTGATGCTAAGGAAGAGCTTGAGGGAATGGGTAAGGCTAGACCTTGAACCTTTCAATTCTGGAATGTGCAGTAGGGCTCAGGGGAAGAAACTGCCAGCTCAGGGGCCATTGCCCAGATTCCCAATGGCTTCAACATTTGGAGTCATGAACCCTGATGACCAGAGAAGGGGGACAGGGCTCTGAGTATCTCTAATCTCCCCTCTACAATGGAGAGGGAGCAGGGAAGATGAAAATCATAGCAAATCATACTTCCTGCTCCTTTCCTCTGTCTCAGGAGAATGGTATTAGAAACAAAGATCTGGGCTCTAGAGGTGTTACTGTTATTTTTAAATGACTTAACAAACACTCAAATTTTCTCAGTTTTTGTTTCTTGTGTTGTAACTATTGATAGGTAGAACCCACATGAACAAAAGCTCTTTGGGATCTTCAGTAATTTTTTTGAGTGTTAAAAGGCCCTAAGACCAAAGAGGTTGAGAACAACTGATATAGACCTGTCTTCTTACAAGTGTTTTCTCTTCCATTTTATAACTATGGTTTATAAACAATGACCCATAGTTGTCTCTATATACTTGTGTTTTATTAATCATCACCAGTTTATTAGCTCCAGGGCTTCCTGATTTTGAATTCTCATTTTGATTCATCTTTCATTGTCCTAGGGCATGTCTTTTGGTAGTTTCTTTGCAGAAAAGAGTACTTTCCTTCATATTTGAAAATACCTTTCTCTTGCATATACATACAAATAGTTTGGGTGTATACTGGTGGAGTATCCTGTGTCTTTTTAAGTTTTGTAAAGGTCACTCTTTTGTTGTTTGAAGTCAAAATGGTTTCTTCTTTTGGGACTAGCCTGAAATGTATTCCAAGATACTTATCAGATTACATATTAATCTAGTAAATCCAAACAGGATTGAAATATTATGTTTTCCCATAACAGGATTGTCACTGTACAGTTTCTGGCCAACCTATATTTTAGATATAAAAATTTTTAACTTTATTATAATTACAATTATAATTAGTACTCTTTTGGCTGCAAATAATAGAAACTGACTTTGCATAGTGTATCAGTTAGACCTGCTGAGTAACAAACTCTTCCAAAACTCAGTGATTGAAAGTAACAACTATTCATGTAGGTCATGATTTTGTGAATTGGTTTCCTGATCTGGTTTGTGTCAACTCAAGTGAACTCTGTAGGACTCTCTCATCTGTCTTCAGTCAGCTGTGGGTCATCTGGCTGCTGGATAACCTAGGAACCCTTACTTCCATATCTGGCACTTAGAAGATTGCCAGCCTAGGTGACAGAGGTGTCTGAACCATGAGTTTCTCATCATCTGGCAGGAACACTAAGCTTTCTTCACATGGTGGTTGGATTCCAAAAACAGCAAGAGAGGATAAGCCCCATTGCACCAGTGCTTTTCAAATCTCTGGTTGCCCTGCATTTGCTAACATGCTGTTGGCCAAACCGTATGGCAGAAAATATGGTCATGTCTTTACTTTTAGTTGCTGAAGAGAGCCTGGCATTTATTTCTAAGGTAAAGTTGTAGAATTATGATGATGATTTACCGAACATGGGTCAAGAGCTCACTCCTGAAGTAATCCACAGTAGGACCAATATTCACCAGCTATGTGACTTTGGGAAAATTGCTTCATTTTGCTTCTGAGCCTCACTTTTGCCATATGAAAATTGGGAATAATAATAGTACCTACACCATGAATTATTGGAGGATTAGATGATATACTGCATGTAAAGCCCTTAGCACAGTGTCTGGTGCATAGTAATCATCCAATAAATGCAGATAGCCACTATTTCCTAAGTTGCTTATTTAATTATTATTACAATTATGAAAATCTTACAGCACCACTTCTGGAAAAACTTGTTTAAAAAAAGATACATCTTTCTTTATTCCTTTATCTTTTTTTAGTAACTAGGGTCTCTTGCAATCTCATTTCTATTCTTATTATATGTCATACCTTTATTTTCACCTGTTTTCCTTTATCTAAGTTAGTCTCAGAAAATAGTCAAATTGTCCTCTGCCTGACTAATTCAATTTTCTGCCTTGTCCAATATGTTGTTTACTATTCTTTTCTTTTTTAAATTCAGCAACCATGATTCTCATCATGGTTGGCTAGATTTAGATGTTGGAACTCATTTAATGTAAGTTTCCTTTTGTTTATTAAAGATGGCATCTTATTGAATATTTCTGAGTACAAAAATTAGCTATTTCACCAGTATCGTGTTGTTTTTTTTTTTTGTAGTTATCCATTTCAGGGAACACTTATTCATATCACCAAGGATATTTAGTGAATTAGGGGTTGCATCTCTGAATCGCAAAATTACTTCATAGTTCCCATAAACTTTCTCTTTTGATTTATTATTCATAAAAGAGGAGAGCTATCATTACTCAGTTTATCATTTCATTCATTCACTTAACAACTATTTATGAACACTTAGTTTATGGCAGGAACTATGCTGGAAATACAACAATGGCCAAGATGCACTCCTGCCCTCAATGCTCTCAGAGTCTACTAGGAAATCAGGGAGGTAAAGGTGGGAGGTAAAGGTGCATGCAAATACCGTGGTGGGTGATAGGTGTTATAAGAAAAAGCCTACAGTGCCAGGAGAGCACAAAGAAGGGGTCATGAAATGTTCAACAGATCAAGTAGGTAACTGGCTGAGTCCTGGAGGTTGAGTCTGAGTTAGTCAGACAGCATGTGGTAGGGATGGGGCAGGGCTAAGGGTATTCAGGGTTCAGTGGAAGAAAGAATTCCAGGTTGAAGCAATAATATGCTGTAAAAGAGAGATCATGTGTTATGCTGAAAAAACTGAATTTTTTAAAAAATTTTTTTTTCCAACGTTTATTTATTTTTGGGACAGAGAGAGACAGAGCATGAATGGGGGAGGGGCAGAGAGAGAGGGAGACACAGAATCGGAAGCAGGCTCCAGGCTCTGAGCCATCAGCCCAGAGCCTGACACGGGGCTCGAACTCACAGACCGCGAGATCGTGACCTGGCTGAAGTCGGACGCTTAAACCGACTGCGCCACCCAGGCGCCCTGAAAAAACTGAATTTTAAAAATGATAATTGCTAACATTCATTAAGCCCCTATGGTGTTCCAGGCACTCTACCAAGAATTTTACATGCCTCATCTCATTTCATCCTCATAGCAGCTCAATAAGGTAGGCAAATTGTCCAAGATTTGCCAGGTGGTGAGTGGCATAACTAGAATTTGAACCCAGGAACTCTAGCTGTGGAACTCACTCATTAGCTACTATATATTATCCTGCCTCTCTGAAGAAATTCTGTGTATTTGAGTGACGTGTGTGTGTGTATGTGTGTGTGGTGTGGAGGGTGGGGCATGATGGGGAATAAATGAAGAAATACCAGGCTAGAGATCATGTATACCCACTGAGGAATTTAGACTTTACCCTGACAACAGTGGGGAATAAATTCTGGAACAGAAAACCCTGAAGCAAGAGGTGGTTATGAGACACTTTGTGAGGTGCATCCCAGTGGACATATGGGTCTAGCTCATGAGTGAAGTTCGAGTTAGAGATATAAAAATGTGAGCCATGAGCTCATAGATGGTTCTACAACCTTTGAGATACATGAGTCACCTGGGGAGAGCTAATCATGGAAGTTCTGGACAAAGGAGAAAGTCAGAAGAATAGGAGGACTCAGCCAAGGGGACTGTGAACCAGTGGCCAGCAGGATAGGAAAGGAACTCACGGTGTAGAGTCATGGTATCATGGAATGAAAGGAACCTGGAAATTGAAAATCAAGTAAATCTGGCTCTGCTAACCTCTCCCAGTGTTCAGCATCTGGAGAAGCAGCAGACAAGAATATGAGTGGTTCGTTCATCTAGGGCTGAGATGCTATCCTGTGAATATCATACAGGGTGGAAATGGGTAAGGGAATTGGTGGCAGCTGCAAAGAGTGATTATATTGATGGACAAGGAGGGAAATAAAACTTGAAGAGGCTGAAGGATAGGAAGAAAGTGGCAGGCTCAATTTATTTGGGTTCCATTGAGACAGAACTGTAACAGTGGAGGTTCTTTGGCAAGAGAGGCAGGAGGATGGACAAGATATGTATGGAGAGGATGTTTGAAAACCATATCTCAAAAGTGGTATACACTTTTCTCTAGGTGTGACCAGGAAGCCAATAACCAATAACTGAATTGAGGAGACAGATAAGTAGTCTCAGAGCTGAGATGCCAGAGTGCTGGGCAGTCTTCCTCAGGAGAAAGAAGTCACCACGGTGAGACAGAGGCAGGATGGAGGAGAAAGCTTCCAGCTAGAGCAAAGTCCTCAGTGACATGGGAAGAGTGAGGTGGAGATTGAAGGATGACAGCAATGAAGGAGAGAGGTTTGTGGCTGGATAAATGTTCCTCAAAGGGATAGTATTTGATAGGACAGAGGAGGAAGTGGTCTGGAAGTGGCAATGAGGAGCAGGAGAACCCTCACCCACCTCCTGGCTCTGAGGAGAGTAAATGTAAGAATGAGAAGAAAAACAGAGAACAGAGGTACAGAGAACACATGTTCTCAGGGGCCACCCAGGGTTCTAGTAAGGCTGGAAGTGAAGGACCATTCCTAAAACTGTGAGGATAGATGGGAGTTTACGTGCCACAAAGAAGGAATTCAAAGGCAGAGCAGGAGAGGGAAGTGAGAGAGACTAGATTAGCTAATGGGATGAACCCAGAAGTAGGGAGATGAGAGTCAACTTGTAGAGTGACCTTAATGGTTGGGAGCAAGGTCAACAGGAATGTGGTTTCAGGGACAATGCTTGTAAGTTTTTTAGCAGACAAGAGTCCCTCAGTTCAGGCCCTGTGATCCCCCGGAGTTTGGCCAATATGGAGGCAGCTATTCACAGAGGTTTCCCTTCATATTACTCATAGGACAGCTGCTCCCTTGGCTTCCTCAGAAGTATTTCTAGAAGATTTAAGGATGTTCATTATGGTAAACAAGATTGTTTTTTATCACAAATCAGAAACAACCTCAATGTCCCATGATATGTACTGGTTTGTTCATGCATTGGAATATTCAGCAGCTCCTAAAATGTTTAGCACACAGGGGCACCTGGGTGGCTCAGTCAGTTGAGTGTCTGACCCTTAATCTCAGCTCAGATCATGATCTCACAGTTGGTGAGATCAAGACCCACATCTGGCTCCCTGCTGACAGCGATAAGCTTGCTTGGGATTCTCTCTCCCTCTCTCTCTGTCCCATCTCCACTCACCCTCACTCTCTCAAAATAAATAAACTTTAAAAAATTCTTTAAAGAAATAAAATGTTTAGGACAAATTTGTAATAACATGGGGGCACTGCTTATGTTACAGTAGACATAAAAAGGAAACCAAACTGCAGGATGATGATGACAAATATGCAGAACCAAACATTGGAAGCAATCTATGCATAGTTTTCCTTTTTGAAAATGGAATATGTCAAATTATATTTGGGGGGGGGGTAATAAAGCTCCTAGCACATTTTTCTCTCTGCAAACTACCGTGCATTTCCATGATTTTCAAATTTTCTATGGTATGTTTACTACCTAGTTAACAGAATGTGTGGCCTATTCAGTAGTGTGCTTCCAGCTTCCAACTGTGCACATCTCTTCCCAGTTCCATGTCCAGTGACATCATGGCGTGGCTTGAAATTGGCCATGGCAAATGTGTTTACACCACAGAATGCTACCAATTAGGGATTTTTCTTTACAAAGAGATAAGTGTTACCAACACACCACTAGCTGTCACCACCAACCAGGGGTGCCTGATGAAAATCTGGGTAGACCCAGGAGCAGGGAAAGATTTGAGAGACTGAACGCTCCATGTCTCTACCCTGATGCAGATCCCTAGAGAGGAGAGAAACAACTTGTTCATGTCCTAGCTGAGCAATAGGAAGAAATACAATCTTTCTCTTGGATTTAGTGGGTACATAATGTCTGCCTCTAAATCGAGTGCCCCCCCCCAACCAGGGCAAAAACAGTAGTTGGCTGCTCATCCCAAACTGGGAGTGAGAAAGGGTACTTGCGACTGGCTTGGCCCCCATAAACTTGACTCTTGCCCCCATATGATGATCTGTCACTGCCCTTGCTTTCCCATGCTGAGTTCCATGGTTTTGTCATTTATTTTAAAAGACCCAGGTTAGCTCTTATCCTGAGTGTGCTATTTATTAGGTGAGGGGATGTTTGGTTCAAGTCTCCAAATACTCATATACTCATACACTTCAAAGAACAGAAATAGTTTCATCACCTACAATAAAAAAAAAAAATCAATGAAGCAGCAGTGTTGTTGAAAACCCAAAGTGCAAAGAAAAGTTACAGAGTTATTTTGTCTAGTTCTCTGGCTGTGAAACCTTTTCTGTTGGTGATACTGTGTACCTACTCAGAACAAAAACATTCTGAAGAACCACCTCCCTTTCCTTACCCACATTCATCACACCCACAAAAAGTTAGCTGCCCCTTTAATTGTGGTCAGAAATATCTACTTCCATTCTTCCTGCTCCAAGTGGGCATGGGAGTGGAAGTGGAGAACATGGGCTATTCTTTCAGAAGTATATGTAGTAAAGAGAAGGAGAGAAGATAAGACTTAGCCTTATCAGGCAATATGGTAAGGGAATTTTTTTAGGGTACAAGACTTGAACACATTCTCTGATTGACAGGACAGAAATATTGTAATATAGGAGATAGATGCTGATGGATGGAGCAGTTATGAAGCTGTGATAAAATGGGGCTGCGAGCCCAAGTGGAGGGTTTGGCGCTGGAACAGAGAGAAACACTATCTTCCCCTGAAATGGGAGAGAACAATAAGAGAATGTACAAAGGTATAGAGAGAAGTTGGAAGTTCTTGATAGTCTCTGTGAAACGGAAGGCAAGGTCATCCACACAAAGAAGGGAGAAGGTTCTGGAATGTACAACATAAACAATGTAACAGGGAGCAACGAGGCCCCAACTGAAACAGCTTTGCAGCCATGCATGCATGATAATGAACAAACCACACATATTTGCAGAGTTCTACACAGTTCACAAAGCGTCATTCACACACAATAGCCTGTACAGTAGGAGGTGCAGTTATTGTATCCAATTTCACATGAAGAATGCGGCCTAGAGAGATGAAGAAATTTACCCATATTCATGCAGTTAGTAACTGGTCGAGCCAGGAGTCAAATCCAGATCTTCTAAATCCAATTCCTGTGCACTTTCCATGCTACCAAGGTATTTTCAAACTGGATTCTCAGATGCACTAGGAGTTCTAAAGAATCTCCATTGACTGGCTGATATTTGGAAAGAACTAAAGGATCTTGCTTCCTAAACTCCCGCTTCAACTAGAGTATCACACTTCCTTTCAAGTGTCTCACTCTCCATCTCAACCCCGCTGTTCCAAGGTGTTCAAAGAGCAGCACAGAGAGAGGGATGGTGCCTAGCGAAAAGGAGAGGCATTCATAGATTTATAATCAACTGCTCTCCCCAGGGCCCAGAAGAGTAACGCGCCATCTGATTGCACATGAGAGGAAGCTTCATCGATGAAGAGGATGTGACCTTGTACATATCCCTTCACCCACCCACAACTCCCAACTCTGCTTGACCCCAAGCCTTAGAAACTATCAGGTTGCTACCAAACTTAAGGCCCTTATCACAACAAAACCTTATTTCTCACACATAGCATGTGTCCTGGGTCCTGCTGTTTACAGTCGAGGTCCTGGGTAATGAAGATTCTGCCATCTTGTAGCTGCATCACCTGGAGCATTTTCAAAGGCACCAGGGGTCAGAAGAGGCAGAGGGGTCAGACAAGGTGACCTGTTTGCCAGAGCACACTCACAGGGCCCCTTCAGCATGAAGGGGAACCCACAGATATTAGATGAGCACCAACTGTCCTGACTCAGAAGCCCTGCCCTACGAGGGAGCCCAGATTTTTTACCTGAGCATCCAAGGTCTCCCCTAGTGTGACCACAGTGAGTCTATCCAACAGATCTCATGGGCCTCCACTTGTCAAACTGATCCATTCATTCCAATGCCTAAACCTCAGCCCCTGCTTTCTTCCCCATGAAACACCATCCCTCTCTGCTTATCCAAACTCTGTCCTCTCTCAAGACTCAGATCAAATATCACCTCTTCCATGAAGTTATCCCAGATTCCTCACCCTTCAGTAAGTTCCCTCCTCAAATAGCTGAGGTGTTACAAATCAAACAGAAATTGGCAGCCATAACTGAACAAAGAGTTAGAATTACCAACTACCAAATGCAAGGCATCTGGTGGTACAGATGGGCAGACTGAATGGCTGCAAGACTCCTGTCTATTCTTCCCAGACATCAAGGCCTTTCATCTCTAATACCTGCACCATAGCCTGTTGTCAGTGCCTTTAGCCATCTCAGTCTTGAATTTGTTGAGAATTCCACGGGGGGATTAAGAGTAGATCAGATTCATTCTGCTCCAAGTTTAATTATGGAGAAAATCTAGCTAAGAGAGCAAAGCTTACAGCTGTCACTGACAAACTTCTGGTCCCTTCCATTGCCTCATCTCTAACTCCTAAGATCTACGGTGCATAGGTACTGTGCAAAAATAGAAGATAAAATCTTCAATATTCAGGTAAATCCTTTTTCGGTTCTGTGGAAAGTCATACAGGAGGAAATGGGAGATTAATTTGTGAGGAAGAAGAAAGTCAGAATTAAACATTCATAGGTTGTTGTGAATTGTAAATATGAAATTGCAACACATTTGCCCTTTCTCTTGTCCTCTCCTCCTGTTTTTTGCCCACGGGTACTTTTAAAGGACCCCGTGCCCAGATACACAGTCTGCTTTCTGTTGTTGCATACTACCCATTGTTGGTGTGATTTATTGCTCACTAAGGTATCAGAAACAAATTTAGCTTACCACACAAAAAAATAACTTGGCCTGTAGATGACAAAGACTAGTCAAAGATTCCTGATCAGGAATTTTCTTATTTTGGTAGCTTTAATTCCATTTCTCCATTTCTCTTTCATGTAAAGCTATCCAGATAAATTGGATTTCCACCTAATTCTTGGAAGGAATCCTCCAGAGGTAGTCACACTGATATGGTAGTTCCTGGCAGACAGTCCGTGATAGGGAGTGTTGCTCTGTGAGCTTGGTCTCATGAACCAGGTTATGGAGGACCCCACATATCAGCCCAGGGAGGAGGGCTCTGATCCTCCTGGTAAGACAGTGCCAAGTGGTCTTTGGAGACCTCCTCAGCCCACTCAGAATTTGGGGTAGGTGCAGGATCAGTATACTCAACCAGTGTGGAGTGATAGATGAGCTTCAGTTGCTGGATGTAGTTGGTTCAGTCTTTCTGAGCTTAGGAGGCTGTGTTTCAGAGCTACTTTATTCAGCATTGGATTCTCTTGATCTGTTTTTCTATAACTCTTTTGAAAATTGATTAAACTGTCCTGTCTTTTTCTGAATTGCTCTTCCAGCTTACCAACCAGAGTTTTTGATGATGAAGATAATGATGATGATAATGCATAAGGAAAATAATATTTTTTTTATTTATAATCCCAATTACTGTCCAAAGAGAGTGAATCCTGTTAACTTTGGGGACCTTGATTTCTGAGCACCATAATGAGTTGGAAACATAAGTTTGGAGATTAAAGCTGGTGGTATTGCATTCTGCATAATCAAAGGTGGGGTGGTATTTGAAGTTGGGAAGGAATGGAAGAGTTGGGAACCCGTGAGGATTGGGGAAAGGTAATGCAGAATGTGGACATTTAGTTGTTTGCTACAGTCAATGTGATTTAAACACTCTTGTATCACCTTGTAAGATCATCAGGGAGGTCTTTGCCTCTCTCTGTCTCTGTCTCTGTGTGTGTGTGTGTGTGTGTGTGTGTGTGTGTGTGTGTGCATGTGTGTGTGTGTGTGCGCGCGCTTTTGAGAGAATTGGAAAGTGTACTTAGTTCTGCATCTACATTGAGTTGGAACAAAAACAAACACCACATGTAGTTTCAGTTTTGCAAGATGAGAAGAGTTCTGGAGATAGGTGTTTGTTGCATAACAAAATGAATGTATTTATTACCACTGAACTGTAGGCTTAAAAATGGTTACGATGATAAATATTATGTTGTGTATATTTTATCACAATTAAAAAAAAACTTTAAAACACAACATGCTGATGCTACACTCATCTCCTTGTTTAAATTTCTCCTAATAATCCTAGGAGGTAGATGCTATTGTCCTTATTTAATAGATGAAAATAATTTGTAAATTAAGGCTTATAAAACTTATGTAACATGTCCACAGTCATACATTAGTGAGTAAAACAATGACTTCTTCCCCATGTGTCTGCCTTCTGCCCAACTGCCAGCATCAAGGAGCTCCTAGAGGGTACAGCCCAGCCCATGCAACAGTCAGGTGTCAGAGCCAAGCAAGAAAAGGCAAATGGATTCCTCTCTTTTGGAGTATGACTCAAAATTCACCTCAGACCATGTACTGTGCCCAGGTCTTTCATTCATAACCAAAAGTAATATAAAAGAAATATAATACAAGAGACCATGTCAAAGTGGAAAATGGACATGGGCTTAGAAGTTAGACAGACTCAAGATAGACTCCAGGCCCTATCTCACTGATAGTCATTTAAGCAAGTCTGATTGTTTTTTAAGTTCTGAGTTATTACTTTCCTTATTTGCAAAGTGGGTATAATAGTACTTCCTTTATTGGATCATTGAGAGAATTGGAAATGGTGTAGTTGAAGGGTCCTCCCATTTCTGAATGGGAGCTGTTGTTGCTGTTGTTGTTGTTCATGGACGCTACTATCAAATTGCTTTGATCTCTTAGAATGTGAAATCTGGGGAGGACTGGAATATCATCTAATTCAGCTTCTTATAAAATGGAGAGATTGAAGTTCAGAGTGGTTGGATAATTTCCCAAGGTCACCATTGAGTAATGGCACAGTTAGGAGTGGAGGCTCAGTGGGAAATTATTTTTCTACTTCCAAGCACAAAAGAAATGGAAGATTACAATAAATAATTCTATCAAACACTGAAATGTGTGAGAAATCAGGAGGAGGCAGAATTGATGCAAACCAGAGCCAGGAAAGATAGTTGGGCCTTGACTGGAACTTGAAGGGAGACTGGAATGCTAACAGACAGAGGGGATGCACATGCTGAGTTTACATTCTAGCAGAGGGGAGCAAAAAAAAATAACAACAAATAAGTAAATTATAAAACATGTTAGAAGGTGAAAAGCGCTATGGGAAAAACAAAGCAGGGTGGAGTGAGTGGAATGAGAGAACAGGGGAGGGTAAAGGAGGGTCCCACTTTGCAGTAGGATGGTCATATCATTGAGAAGTGAACTTTGAGCAGAACTGAAGGAGGTGGGGAGTACATTTGTTTTAGCAAATGCATGCGATGAGTCCTCATACCGTCCCTCTGGACAAAGTGATACAACGCAGATAATTAGATTAACAGTAATAATAAAGATTTGATGGAGGTGAGGGTGGTGATGAGCTGCCATATTTGGTGCATTCATTTTAAGCCAGACTTTTTCAGCCATTTAATGCTGTGCTTTATAGAAATTTCTTTTTCTTTGTTAGTATTCATAAAACCCTTAGAATGCACTCTGGTTGGGGGAGGGGGGAGGTTGGGACATGCAGTGGTAGTGACAAATCCAAGGCCTCCAAGCCCAGTCTCCCCTCACTGCTTCCAGCTCCTACTCTAAGAATTTAACTTCTTTTGGCTTGGCCTCACTCACTTTAATCTGTCAATTAAGACAGTGACAACTTCTGTTCCCAGCAGTGTGTTCATGTGTTCATACAATTCATTTCTCTAAAACTTGCCAAAGTAAGATCTTCGACATATGGTTTCATTTGATGAAAGGGTTCCATTTATTTTTTTAAAGTTTAAAACCATCGCCCTAGTGTCTGTGGTCTCTTACAAATCTGCAGATGCCCTCAAGCTGGAGCACTGATTTTCTGGAGGGGGCTCTGAACCAGCCAATGTTTCCCCATAATCTCAACAGTGTGCCTGTCTGTTTTCAGAGAGGTAAGACAAGAGGAGACAAATACAGGGTTAGAACAAAGACGCAGGGTCCACACATTGATACGATCACATTTGGGCAGAGTCCTGGAGGAGATGAGAATGAGCTGTGTGCACACTGAAGAGCTGGCATTCCAGGCAGAGGACACAGCAAATACATAGTGCAGAGGAAGGAACATTTTTGGCATAGTCCAGGAACCAGAGGGAAGTCAGTGTTTGCAGGAGTGGAATGAGCAATAGGAGAGCAGTAAGAGGGAGGTTGTGGGGAGCAACTGCATGGATGTCACCTACACTCTCAGCAGGTAATCCACTGAAGGATCTTTTTTTCCTCCCAATTTTATTGAGATACAATTAAACATATAACGTTGTATTAGTTTAAGATGTACAGCATAAGATTTGATATATGCTTATATTGCCAAATGTTCACCACAGTAAGTTTAGTTAACATCTATCTATCACCTCACATAGTTACAGATTTTTTGTGCGTGATGAGAACATTTAAGGTCTTACTCTCTTAGCAACTTTCAAACACACGAAACAGTATTGTTAACTATAGTCATCATGCTGTACATGACATCCCAAGGGTTAATTTATCTTGTAACAGAAAGTTTGTACCTTTTTGACCACCTTCATCCATTTCTCCCACTCCCAGCTCCTGTCTCTGGCAACCACTGATCTATACTGTTTCTATGAGTTAAATTTGCATAGATTCTTTGGGGCGTTTGGGTAGCTCAGTCAGTTGAACATCTGACTTTGGCTCAGGTCATGATATCACAGCTTGTGGGTTGAAGCCCCACATTGGGCTCTGTGCTGACAGCTCAGAGCCTGGAGCCTGCTTCAGATTCTGTGTCTCCCTCTTTCTCTGCCCCTCCCCCACTCGTACTCAATCTCTCTCTAAAAAATAAATAAAACATTAAAAAAATTTTTTTGATTTATAAACTTGTTTAGATTCCACATATAAGTGAGATCATATGCTCTATGTCTTTCTCTGATATATTTCACTTAGCACAATGCCCTCATGGTCCATCCATGTTGTTTCAAATGGCAGCATTTCCTTATGTTAGAGGATCTTAGCAGAGAAATGGCATGGTGGAATTACATTTCAATAAGATCATGCAGAATGCAGTGCTGAACTAGGGACTCAAAGGCAGAAGCAAGGAGAGCATGACAGTCATTCTGTAGAAAGATGGCGGTGGCTTGGGCCAGGATGCTGCCTTTGGAGGTGGTGAGCAATGATCTGATTCCTGATAAATCTTTGAAGGGAGAACTAGCATATGAAAAATCTTGCATTTATGCATCAGGTGAGCCATGAGGTATCTTACTGTAAAAAGTGGTGGCAGATGCCATCTCTGGAACATGAAGAGCTCTAACCAGTGGCCTTATCTGAAACTCTGTACCAGGCCCCCAGCCCTGTGTGCTATGCCAAAGAGAGGAACGTATGATGAGCTTCCAAGATAGCTCGCTGAGCCTGTGCTGCCTTATGCGGGTGCATTAAAACTAGAAACCAGGAGTGCCTGGGTGGCGCAGTCGGTTAAGCGTCCGACTTCAGCCAGGTCACGATCTCGCGGTCCGTGAGTTCGAGCCCCGCGTCAGGCTCTGGGCTGATGGCTCGGAGCCTGGAGCCTGTTTCCGATTCTGTGTCTCCCTCTCTCTCTGCCCCTCCCCCGTTCATGCTCTGTCTCTCTCTGTCCCAAAAATAAATAAATAAACGTTGAAATAAAAAACTAGAAACCACTACGATCAGATGGAAAATTGCCTCCACATGCCCTGAGAGCTCGAAGCTCTCCGTGGGAAACTGCCAGACTAGCTTAAAGATAGAAAGGGAGGGAAAAAGCTGAAAGCAGCTGGAGCAGAAAATTACAGGGAAAGGGGAGAAGATTTGAAATGCAAAGAGAAGGAAATCTCAGGGAAGGAAGGAAAGTAGCTTGGACCAAGGAATTGAAAGGGGGCAGTGACTGGAAGTTTGAGAGGTGCAGGTTACACCAGAAGTCCTACCTTTTCCATATGTTTGCTGGAAACTGACCTAGCTACCCCACCATTGCCCTAAGGTCTATAGCCTTAGGGGTCCCCACCCGATGGAAGAAGGAAGGACCATGTGTCTCTCCACCCCCGCATCCCAGCCTCACGGTCAGTACCCCCACTAGGGCTATTCCAGGCAGTCTGCAGGGGGAACAGAAAAAACACATTTATAAATTTATTCAACAAATAGCTATTAAGTCTCGACAGCAGTGAGCAAAACAAAAATTATTCCCATCCTCCAGGTGCTTGAAATCAAGTGGCAAAGGCATCAAATAAGCACACAACTACAGAAACCATAGGTCATCAACTGTGATGAGCACTTTGAAAGACTAGCCCAGGCCTGTATGAGAGCAAATTAAAAGGTTGGAGGTTTCAAGAAAGAGGGGCTGTTTTGGGAAGGAGCTGGTGCCTAACGAAGGAGGGAAGAGGATCTCATTCCAAGCTAGAAGCACTGCAAGGAAAGACACTAAGGCTGGAAGCAGTAGGACAGGGACAAGAGCCAATGCCAGTGGGGGTGGCTGCAGTGGGGTGCAGGGGAGAGTGGCCTGGGGTGGCATGTCACACAAAGCATTGCTGGCCACATTGAGGGTTTGGGTTTTGCCTATCCACCTGTCACTAGAGGGGTGGCTTGGAGCTTCACAGCACAGGACCACACTACAAGGCACAGGTCAGAGAGAGAAGCAAGGACCCAGGCAAGGCAGGACTGCAGATGAGAGAAGCTCATTCCACCACAGAAGGGAATTTCCCTTGGAAGGATTCCCAAAACATCCCTGGATGCCTGTTGCTGGGGGCCGGGGGGATCAAGTTCCTTATAGGTTCTCTCTGTAACTCCATGTAGTACTTTGCTACATGAAAATACCACAAACAGGAAGTAGGCGATTGGAATCCTAAATCTGCTAGAACTGGTGACAGATATTTAAGCAACATCCTCCAAGGGAATAAGACTCGTTTAAAGAACCAGGTCTCAGCAGGGGAGAAGTGCTAAGTAATGGCAAGGAGATGCGCAGAAGTCCAATTATTTACTGTTTAAAATGGCGAGGGGTGTAGGAGTCCATGACAACCTGAAGACACAGCTGGGTAAGTGTTGACTAACACAAAAGAGAGTTTAATCACACATCTCTGCTTGAAGTTGTTTGTGACTGATAGGGCTTCTTTAGGCAAAGGTTTTAATTAGTTTCGATTCAAATTTACACTTCTACAGCTTCTCTCAATAGTAAACCCTATCAGATGTGTGTGGTGAATGATGATCATTCTCTGCAACCATCTATTAACAGTGTATTCCAAATACACCAGAGAGATAAACATTGTTTTGCAGAGGGAAGTTTGCAAAGGCTTGTCCTTGGTAGTCCTTAGGGAAGAGCTACTGGGATCTCTTTTCCTGGATCTGTGACCAAATTGTCTTACTTCCTCAGTCTAAACCAGCACTGCCCAATTAAAACATAATGTGAACTATAAATTCAAGACACATATATTATTTAAAATTTTCTAGTAGCCACATTTTTTAAAGTAAAAATAAACAGATGAAATTAATTTTAATAGTATATGTTATTGAACCTAACATATACATAGTAAATCAATTTAAAATTTATTAATGGACTATTTTATATTCTTTGAATGTGGATATGGGTGTGTGTGTGCGCATATACTCTCCTCAAAATCCAGTGTGTATTTTACACTTACAGCACAGCTCAATTCCTGCTGCTCCTATGTGGCCAGTGGCTACCATATTGGACAGGATGGGGTCTAGACAGTGATGGTTTCTTCTATCAGATTGAAGTTTTCATATTTTCCATGTCACAGTGATAGTGACTCTCTGCCTGTTGCATGTTGAGCTGACGATTTCTTCTGCCTGGAAAAGATGACCCTAGAGTATCTGAATCTTCCATGATCACAAACTCAAATGACAAAGATGAATTAAACATTCCTTCCCTTTTGAAACTTCCCCATTTCTGATTCTCTTGGCCTCCATTTTCAGCCAGTGTTTTATTCCTGTTTATTCTTCCTATGAAGCATCTCTCATATTTGTCCTTCCCCTATACTTCCAGTACTCTGACTGGGTCCTTTCTCTCACACATGGACCATTGAAACAGTGATGTAATCCCCAGCTACTCAAACCTGGCATGCTTCTTCCAGGGAATATAATGAAATGGACTGGGGACATGAAACTCCCCAGTGTTGTTCATTCATTTATTCATTCAGCAAATACTTATTGAATGTCCACCATGTGCCAAGTGCTGTGCTTAGCCTGAGAATAATTCACACTTTTTAAAACTGGCATGATAATCTTCCAAGAGTCAGTGATAAATAATTTAAAAATTTAACAGACACAAAAATGTATCATGGAGTAGAATATAAAATCTACATGAAATTTGGAGATAAAACAAGAGGCTTGACATAAATGTCTAGGCTTGACATGCATAGCTTTGAGCTATGCCCTCGGAATCCCAGGAGGATACAAGTTCCCAGTTCCTGTGCTGCAAGAAGCAACTTTGATCAAAAAGTCTAAGACCAGTAATTGTTCCTCCTTCTCCATTTGCCCTTTTCTCAACCCAAACAACACAGAGCTGTCAGAATGAGCTTGCCACAGTTCTTGTAATCACTCTGTGTTTAGCTGAAGGGCTCTTGATCTCTAGAAGTTTGAGTTTTAGGGAGACAAAGCTAACATTTCTGAAACTATTATTTCACAATTAAATTCTCAACAGGGTTGCCAGCTAGTAATGCCCATGTACACAGTATGTTCTCTGAAAAAAATGTTGTGCATGTTGATGGTGTGGATAGAGTATTCTAAAGGGACCAGAACAGAGAAGTGATTTTATGGGATGAAAAAATCTGAGAAGTCTTCATAGAGGAGGTGGCACTTCAGTAAGATATAAAGAAATGGTCAGGAATTTAGCCACATGGGGAGTAGCAACAGTGGTACAGGCTGTAAGGAATCAGCAATAACTGACTCCAGCCAGGTCACCTCATTACCTCCAAGACTTGCCTCAATCATTCATGTGCCTTGGAATTTTTTCCCAGCCTTGATGGATACATCAAGGCAAAATTCAAATCCCACCTCCTAGAGGAGATCCTCCCAGATGCTTGCAGTTAATTCCAGTAAGAATTAGCTTGCCCCCAATCTTAGTGTCCCAAAGTGTAAGTAACAGACATGTTACAACCTTTTTGGCAAGATTGGAGAGTAATGACTTCCTCCCGTGCTGTGATCTGTGGTCATCAGCTTAATTACTTCAACCCCAGCTTCTGACAATCTTCTCTGCACCTTGTGATGCAACAGCCTGCCTGAGGTGATGCAGATGCTTAGGAAATGTTGATCTCTCCCTTCTGGAACTACCTTAGCACTCAGATCTGCCACTAACATTTGCAGGCCAAAAATAAGAGTGCAGCCACTATATCCTGTATAAATACTAACAAATTATAAATCAAGCTAATAAAACATTAATTAAAATCTCTATCCTCTTATCTTGAAAACTTATACCTTAATAAGGACCTGGAGGCCAAGTCTGAACCTTTTAATCCTTGGAGTTCTTTGTGGGAACGTGGCCTTGCAGGACAGCCCAACCTCTAGCTCTCAGCCTGGCCCACTTCCCTTCGCACCCCTGCCTCTGCCCCCTACCCATGTGACACCCCAATCTCTGAACCCAAGCTCTGTCCACCCCCAGCCCCCAAGAGCAACCCCAGGTGCCTTGGTGCCTCCCCAACTTCTTGGTGCCTTGGCCACCCCAGGCAACACAAGCAGCATTGTCCATCCTTGGGAAGACCGTCCCAAAGCAAGAGGCCCACACAGGCCCTAGAAGTAGGCTGTAGGGAATTCCAGGGTCCCAAGTACATCAGCATGACAAGGGTAAAGGGGTCACCTGTGGGCATGTCTTCTTGACTCCAAGAAAGGCATAGACTCTTCAATCTGTGTAGGTGGGCCTGGTCATACAAGGTCCTATGTGTCCTAAAGCATAGGGCACAAGATGGTGACCCCCTCTTCCCCGGGCATAAGGGTAGGGCTAGCAGCACTAATGTGCTTTCCCTTTATACAATTTCACATCATTTATTATACAGTCTTATTCTGTTTCCTAAGTGTACATCATATTTCTCTACTCAATGGTAATTTCCCCGAGGGGCAGGCTTAGTGCTTCTTTGTCTTCCTACCAGCACCTGTGGTGGGATGGGTTGAGGGACTGATGCATTGATTGACGTGCCATTGTTCTCACAAGCAGTCTGTCAGTGGCCTGGAATCAGGGCACTTTCCCAATTGGCTTTGTGAAGAGGATTCCTCCCTGGCTCCTCCTGACTAATCCATCCATTTTCATGCACATCCCCTATTTTCGCATTCAGTCCTTGCCCACAGCTTCCCTCCTCCAACCTTCCCCATTCAGGTATTACACTTCAGGAAGTGTTTCTTCTGTGTGTGCTAATCCATCAGCTAGTTGGGCTGAGTAATGATTACATCAACAATAATACCTGGTGCCTCATTCTTTTTTTTAACTTTCCTAAGTACTTCACATTGGTTATTTCTACATATCCTCCCCAAAGCCCTCAAAGGTAGAGATGCTCCTATTAGCCCTGTCTGAAAGTATGAAAGGAGAAAACACTTACTCAAGTTCATAGGATTGGTGAGTAAATAAGCCAGAATTGAAGTTCTGGTCTTCTGACCTCTAGAGTAAAATGTTTTCTTCCCTAAACCAAGTAATGGCTCTAGACACCACATCAGTTTCCTGAGCCTCCTAATAATGTTCTTGTATGGTGGGTAATGCAACATATTTCCAAAGTTCTGAGTTAAAAAGACTATAAAATGTAGCTATAACTGGCCCAATGGGCCAGTGACTGTGTAACTATTAAAAGTCCAAATGAATAGCTGTTTCTGAGCATACCAACGGTGACAGGTGCTCAAGGGAAGAGATGATGATCGTGTGTGTGGGAGTGTGTTTTCATGTATGTGCTCTGTGTGTTTTCAGCCTTTTGGGGATCCAATTCAGGGATTAGTGACTGAGCACTACATTTTTCTTGCTCAGAACATTCAAAGAGACATTCAGTGTTACAGCCATTTGAAATGTGCATTATACTCTTATAAATATTTATAACAACTTAATTAGGAAGTTCTAATTGCATTTCGATTTCTAATTTCAGTAAGAATTATCTCTGTCCCAATCTTAATATCCTGAAGTGTAAGTAATAGACATGGAACAATCTTCTGTACGATTGGAGAGTAACTACCTCCTTCTGTGCTGTGAGCTGTCAGTATCAGCTTAATTACTTCAAATCCAGCTTCTGGCAACCTTCTCTGCACCTTGTGATAGTAGCAGCCTGCCCGACATGACATGGCTGCTTAGGAAATGAAATGGTTTCTCCACTTTCAGTCTTCTTTCCTCCAGATAACCCCAGAGACACCATGGTATCCATCTTCCAGGATGTTGCTACAACTGGGACATCTCCCTGAAGAAAAACCTCTCAGGATGGATGGAAACGATTTACTTTATAATGAACAAAAATGTATTAGGTCTAGAAGCACAACCTAGACTTCTCCTGAGATATAAATAAGTCTCATTTGAACATAGAGGGTGAGGCAGGATAACATTCCAGAGAGCGAATGAGTATGGAATGAATGAAAACAAGGAAGGAGAAAATCACAAGGCATTCTTGGCAGCGAGTTGTCCACGGTGACTAGAGATACCACTGGTACCACTGGTGGAAACAGTCAGTGAGAGATGAGGCAGGAAAGGCAGGTTGGACAGCTGGGGACCAGCAGTGGAGGGCATGAAGGACACGGTAGGTGGTAGCACTGGCTCACGGGCAAGTTCAACATTTGAACTTTAACCAGGAGAAAGTAATCCAGGTTAGGGAAGAGAAATCTGGAAAGAATAGGGAAGAAAGCCTGGAGGGGAGAGACTAAACACAAAGATACATGCTAAGAAGACTTATTACAACAGCCCCTTCAACTATGATGGACAACCTACAGTAGTAATCATGTGTTGAGACAGAAAGGGATGAATAGGAGAATGGGAGTAAAAAGCTACCACATGAAGCAGGTGTGGGACTGACTTTGGGTCACTCTGGAGAGCAAAACTAGGACCAATGAATGGAAGTGACATGGAGGCACTTCATGTGGCTTCCATGTAAAGATAAATTCAGGAATAATTACTACTGAGAAGTAATGGTACAGGCTGCCTTGTAAAGTGGTGAGCTCCCTGTCATCGGTGGGGCCTCAAGTACAGACAGGATTTTGATGCTTTGTTAGGTTTGCCAGAGAGCTTATGGATGTATGGTTCAACATCTATGTTCACTACACTTGAACTTTAGAACTATTTTGTCACATTTTTCCCTTATAATTCTGAGAATCTTCAGGATTTATGATGGAATAGATTAAAAGATGGTGGGAAGGGGAAGAAGAACTAGGGATAAAGAGCTCTCATCTATCCAGAATCTACAAGAAGCAAGTCATGGTGCTAAGAATTTTGCACACAGCATAATTATCAGAAAAGGAACAAATGAGTTACAGTTTGCTTTTCTGATGCCCAAAGAAGATCTTTAGTTCCCCTGAATACATCCCTACCAGGGTCCTGGTTACACCTCTGTGCTGCCTCCATGAGGTTGGAAGTGGTTGAATGGTGTGATTGAAACAGGTTGGGGTAGAACATGGGAAAGCAAACCAAGATGACATTGGATATTCTGCTTGGAAGAAAAGGATCTTAATAGAAAGGAGAAATAATAAAACAGATGCAAGAGGGAACTAATAGAAATTAAGTTTTTTTTATTTTAAATAATATTGGGTTTTTGTCAAGCCCTTATGTGAGCCTGGTATTATGCTAGGCACTTTATTTTTTATTTATTTATTTAGTTTTTTAATTACTTTAATTTCTTTATTTAAATTCAAATTAGTTAACATACAGTGTAGTATTGGTTTCAGGAGTAGGATCCAGGGATTCATCTCTTACATGTAACACCCAGTGCTCATCCCAACAAGTGACCTCCTTAACACCCATCACCCATTTAGCCCATCCCCCAACCAACCTCCCCTTCAGCAACCCACAGTTTGTTCTCTGTATTTAAGAGTCTCTTATGGTTTGCCTCCCTCTCTGTTTTTATCTTATTTTTCCTTCCCATTCCCTATGTTCATCTGTTTTGTTTCTTAAACTCCACATATGAATGAAATCATATGATAGTCTTTCTCTGACTGACTTATTTCGCTTAGGATAATACATTCTAGTTCCATCCACATTGTTGCAAGTGGCAAGATTTCATTTTTTATCTCTGATAAATATTCCATTATATATAGATATAGATATAGATATAGATCATATAGATATATAGATACAGACATCCAAAATTTGTATGGAACCCGAACAGCCAAAGTAATGTTGAAAAAGAAAACCAAAGCTGGAGGCATAACAATTCTGGACTTCAAGCTACATTACAAAGCTGTAATCACCAAGACAGTAGGACACTGGCACAAAAACAGACACATAGATCAATGGAACAGAAATGGACCTACAAATTGTATGGCCAACTAATCTTTGACAAAGCAGGAAAGAGTATCCCATGGAAAAAAGACAGTCACTTCAGTAAACAGTGCTGGGAAAACTGAACAGTGACATGCAGAAGAATGAAACTGGACCACTTTCTTACACCACACACAAAAATAAATTCAAAATGGATGAAAAATCTAAATGTGAGTCAAGAAACCATCAAAATCCTAGAGGAGAAAATATGCTAGGCACTTTAAATGAGCAATCTCATTTGCCTCTCAGAAACTCCTATGAGGAGAACTATAACATAATCTGCACTTTATAGATACATAAACTGAGATTTGGCAAGTTTAGAGATTCACTCAAGGTCACACAACTTGCAAATTCATGCAAAATCCATTACTCTCAACCCAAATGAGACAATAACCAAGAATCCAAATGGAATCTGGACAGGGACACTGAATTTAATACTGGGCTCCTTAATTATTGAGTTTTGTATTCATGATCATCACAACTTGACAGCTCTGAGCCACCATTCTTCCCTCCATGAATCCTCTGAATTTTCAGTGGACTCAGGCTGCCAAGAATTTAGCAGGTGAATGAAGAGAGCAGGGACAGAGCCCGTGTTATTCATCACTATACCCCCAGCATCCCAGACCTGTTCCACAGGTAAATGCACAGAAAATGGCAAATGGGTGAAGGAATGAATGAACGCACATGCTGACCTGTTGACTACAGGTCTCTCTGCCTTGGGATGACCTCCTAAGATCTCTAGCCGGGATATTCATGTATTTGTTGTTACCATGTCAATCATCAGATATTTATGGATTTTTGTAGCACTGTGTCAGGCATTTACCAACAATCTCTTCTTCCTTCTAGCCCCTTCTGAAAGTTTCATCATATAGGAAGAAAAATTCACAGCAGAACCATCTCCCCTCTTAGGGGGATGTCCTAGCCACTGTAGGTTGATTGGCAGAAAAAGCACGGTCTCTGTTTGTCAAAAGACTTGAGTTTGAATCCTGTCAGTATTACTGCCAGAGTCTTCCCTCCCAGAGCCTCAGTCTATCAGTAAAATTAAAGTAATAACAGGTGTGTGGTGAGAACTATGTGAAATTACTTGTATAAAGCATCTGGAATCTAGTAGGCACCTGGTATATGCTAGTTTCCTCCCGTCTTCTATTGAGGAAAATAGTCAATAAACAAAAGAGTTACCTCTCCAAGACTTAGAGTTTCCAGTGTCTATGAGAGCTGGGGAGGCCTCAGAGGTAAGAACCCAGCCCATCACTACAGAGATAAGGAAGAGATGCAGAGACAAGCCACAGCTAGCCCGGTGTTGCAACAGTGATAATCAAGGCCAGCAAAGCCAGCCCCTGTTACCACACTAGCCATGCCCAGTTAGCCCCTTTACGCTGCACTTGGAATTGCCACTTAGGGAGGCTAGACTCCCAGTTTTCACAGATGGCCTCTTCCATGTTTGGAGAAGCATTTGCTCTGTATTAATGCCAGCCTTCCAGTGGAGGCGGCTTGGACGGCCTTCCTCACTCTGTCACCTCCTAATTGACTTCAAGAGGCAAACCAGACATGGAGCTCCCAGAAGTTGCATCGACCAGGCTGTTCTTCAGCTGACAAAGAGCTTTATAAACTTCTGTATGTGTAAAGCTGCCTGGGATGGGGGTGGGGGGAATTTGGGAGGTGAAACTGTCAGGGAAAACTGCAGGTGATAGATTCTCCCAAGACCTGCTGAGTAAGAGCACCAGCTGCCACAGGGCTCAGAAGAATCCATCATGTGAAAAGGTTTTTCCCCAGACACTGCCTGACATGGGAGTATGAGTATTTCATAGAATCTGACCCAAATGGCCCACTCCCTTCTTTTCAGATATGAGAAACTGAGGTCTAGCAAGAGGAAAAGACTTGCTCAAGATTACATAGGAAATTAGGAGAGACAGAATAGCAGAGCAGATCCAAGCACAAACCTATGTCTGCCACTCACTTGCGGTGTTAAAATCTCCTGCCCACCGTGTTTGTGCATTTATCCATTTCTCCTAGTAATTATGTTAGCTATGCTTTATACCCATAGTATAACATAGTGGAGCTATGTTGTACAGATTCAAATAAGTTATAACTTTCTGGTGGTTTTATAGAGACTCTCTTGATTCCTAATGTTGGACATTAGGATATTAGATATTCCTAATTTGTGCCTTAATGTCTGTTTGTCTGATGTTAACATAGTGCCTCTTATTGGAATATTTTCTTCTGTTCTTTTCCTTTCAGTCTTTCTGTATCCTTAAGTTTTATGTGTATCTTTCATAAAGAGCATTTAGCTGGAATCGTTGTTGTTGTTGTTGTTGTTGTTGTTAAAATATAATCTTACCGTCCCAACCTTTCAGCCAGTGAATTTAGTCTCTTTACATTTATCATGATCATTGACATGTTTTTTTATTTCTACCTTTTTATTTTCCTAGAACATTTATTATGTATATTTTTTTATTTTTATAAATGAATGTACATAGCACATATATAAGTAATGGGACATATTAATAATTTGAAACATGAGATGAGCATCTTGTAAACTAGAGCATTATTAAGCCACAGAAATCCTCCTTCCTTCCCTCCATATGTGGTCTGTATGCAGTCCTAAACAACAGATTGCTTAGTTTTGCTTGATTTTCACCTTAATAAAAATGGTGTCCTACTTCAAGTAGTTTTCATGATTAGCTTAAACTTTTTGCTTAACCTTGTGTTTCTGAGATTTATCTGTTACTGTATGTAGCTGTGGTTTATTAGTTTTAACTGCTGCATACTATTCCATGTGTAAGGACTCCATAATTTATTTATCCATTCTTTTACTTGTTGTCACTTGGGTGGTTACCCACTTTTTGCTACTGTGAACATTTTTATGTATGATTCCTGAGTTGCAAGTAGAAGGGTTTCTCTAGGGCACATATCTTAAAGTGAAATCAACGGGTTTGTACATGTTCAACTTTGTAAGATAACACCCCTAAGATCATTGTTTTCCAAAGTGAGTGTTCCAGTGCACATTCACCAGCAGTGAATAAGAGCTCCTTTTGTTCCATGTCCTTGCTAACATTTGGTGTTGTCGGGCTTCTTTATTTTTGCTTATCTAGTAAATGTGAAATGCAATCTTTTTGTAGTCTGAATTTGCCTTTCCTGAGGAAGGACATAGTTGTTTCAGGAGCAGGAAGTGATCAGCTGCATAGAATGCTGCTTCTAGATGTAATGGCTTAATGGGTCACCCCTCTCAAAGATGTCTGCATTTAATTTTTTTTTCAATATGTGAAATTTATTGTCAAATTGGTTTCCATACAACACCCAGTGCTCATCCCAAAAGGTGCCCTCCTCAATACCCATCACCCACCCTCCCCTCCCTCCCACCCCCCATCAACCCTCAGTTTGTTCTCAGATGTCTGCATTTTAATGCGGGACAATGTCTGCACTCAAAGGAATGGATCTTAAGTCGTGTATAATCAGCCCTATCACAGGCCAGTGAGAGAGGAGACAACTAGGAAGAGGAGCAGATTCACAGTGCCCCCACATCTAAGGTGACCAGCCATTCGGATTTGCCTAGAACTGACAGGTTTCCTCAGATGCAGGACTTTTTGTTTTAAAACCAGAAAAATCCCAAGCAAGCCACAACAAGCTTGTCACATACTCACACTACACATATCGTTGTCTTCCAACCCTATTAGTCCTAAAACATTTTACTCCATGCAAGGAGCCTAATTGTCATGCGCGCGCGCACACACACACACACACACACACACACACACACACAAAACAGGCCTGGTCTCCATGGTGGCAGATGGCAGCATATAGCTGCAATCTGAACTACCTTCTCACCTGAAAACATTGCTCCAAAGGACCATCCCTGTTCACAGTGAATAAGGTGAGTGAAAGAATTTTATTTACTACTTCAAAAGAAAAATCTGGATCACATTGCATTGTATGCCAGTTTCTTAGTAGCTGTTTTTCTAAAAAATCCCTGTTTCCCCCGGCTGGGGAAATGTGATGGCTCGAAAACACATCTCAAAAATGATACAGGCCCCAGGGCCAGTCTGCTGGGAGAATCAGCCACATGCTATAGAGCCACGTTATGCGGACATGTAATCCAAACTCTGCCTCCCCACAAGGTCTGAGTACACCCAGGAGCTCCTGATGGATGCCTGTGTCTCAAAGCAGACTTAATGGGGCTCTTGCCAGAGGTGGGGGTTTCAGGGAACAAAGATGACAGGAACCACCACTGTCGGTTTTTCTCCCTTGCAGCAAGTTATGACAGCACAAGTCAACACCTGTGTCAACAGTTCCTCATCTTGCAAATAGGCTTGGTGCTTCTTGTGAGCTGGGTTGGCATTTAGCAGGAGCGCATGCGCACAGCTGCACCTGTTGTGAAAGTAGTCTGATACTTCCGTCCGTTTGGTAAATAGTGTAACATGAGAAATGCTTTTAAAAAATAGTCACTAATTAGTGACCTACATTCTAATATGTGTGGTTTATCTCAGACACTGCAGGTGCAATATAATTCCAAGACATCTTTTTGTTGTTATTTGGGCGGAGCACAGAATGGCAAGAGGCCACTGTAAGCATCCTTTATTCACTTCAGGGATTGTGAAGTTGCCTTCAGGTTCAGGTTCAAAGCCCTAGGGTAGGAAAGGGCTTCCCAGGTGGGCCCAGGAGAACCTATTCTGTAATTGCCTCACCCTGCCTGGCAGAAACAGTCCCAAATGGCAGGTTTGGGAGCCTTGCTTTATTTGGCCTGTGTCTCTTAGTCCAATATGAGGCTGTGGAAAAGGAATCTGCCCAGAATCCCATTAAATGGCCAGAAGAGTGTCTCAGGAAGTGGCAGGGGGACTCTCTTCTCTGTCTTCCTACCTCCCCCTGAGTGTCTCCAGACAGAGAAGCCTATGCCAGCCTGCCCTCCCCACAGGCTAACAGCTCCCTCCCCACCAGACCAGTTCAGTGGGCGCCCACCTGACTCTGGGCAAGGAAAGTCCCTGGAGCACCCTCACCTGTGAGCAACCACTATGCCCTCGTCCTTCAGTCCCTCTTGTTTCTTTCTCTCTTTGGCCTTCACCCCATTTAGTAACTGGGCTCACACCAGTTGCTGCCTTTCTGGCTGGTGACAACATCACGTGCAGCCCCTTATCACACACACTCCCTCCGAGGTAGGTGGTCAGACAGAAGACACAGGAACCAAGGCTGGTGACCAGCAGACAGTCACAACCCCTCTCACCCCTCCTCCTCCTCTCAGAAATAGTCACCCTCTGACTTTAGATGTCACTGGGCGCTTCCACACACAGGATGCAAGAGCTGTCTGTGCAAGCCAGGCTGCAGGGCTGGGGGTCACCTCAACACCCAGTCAGGGTCATCTGGGAGTGGGGGGCTGCAATGCAGTTGGGAGCCAGGAGTGGGAGTCAACAGACGGTAGCTCATCTGGATGGCGATCACAGGCAACAACACAGAATGATGGTCCTTGAACAATGGCCAGATTCTCAGTGATTTCCAGACACCCAGTCTAAATGCCGGTGGCTAGTGAAGTTTTCTCTTTTAATGTAGTGAGATGTTTTAATTTAAAGGTCTGCCTCTTCTGCAGAAATTATGCCCTTACATCTTTCTGTAGTTAAAATGTAACTTACTGAATGATGCCAGGAGTCGGTAGCTTAGCTTAGTTTCCTTTGGTTTAGCTTAGGTTGGCTTACCTTAGGTTAGTATTTGTAATGTCCTTACTTGACACAGCAAGAGACTAAAAAAAAAAGAAAGAAAGAAAACCTACATCAGTCCACAAGTTTTGTTAAACTTTTTCCACGAAATGTAGATGTCTGTGAACCACAGACCTTGAAGGCTTGAGCAAAAGTGTCCTGAAGTTGACCTCACCTTGCTAAGCCATCCTCAGGACACCAGCTGTGTGCCAGGCACTTACAAGCTGCGGGTGTCCCCTGGGGGGCAGGCGTGTTCGCACCCCTGACAGATCCCCACTGTGAAGGAGGGTGCACTGCATTTCAGTCTCTTGGAGTCTGATGCCAGGAGGCCCCGTTCAGCCAGCAACCCTCCCAGTGCCCCATCTGATTATGTGATCTGCAGCCTGTGGATCTGGCCAGCACTAGCATCTGGTCTGCTTACCAGTCATACCTCTCCCAGAAAATGGCATACATATCAGATTCCTGAGAGCACGGTTAGCATGCCCATGCCTCTGAGGCTGACAAATGAGGGTTCTGGGGCCCAAAGCCTGAGGCCAGCCCCTGCACTCGAAAGAGCTCAGCAAGGTGAATGCCTTTTGGGGGTCTCTTGCAGCCAACCAGTCAGCCATCCCCAGAGACATCTTTGTGTGTGCCACAGACACCCATTTTCTTTCAAACTGCAGTAAAGTTCACTGACTAATCTGTCTAGGGAGGAATTTGGACAATTGCTCTAAGCTAGACTTGAATCCGGATCTATACTGTTTTAAGCGGATGGATTTGGGTTCCCTCTTTGAGTTCTCTTCACATGTAGGTGGGGCCACCTGCCTCAGAACCACTGAGGCACTTGTTAACACTCAGGTCCCAGGCCCTCCCTCAGAATCTCTGGGGTGGGGCCCAGGAATCAGCTTTTTAAAAACATGCCCATGGTGATTTTTTGTTTTAGACAATCTATCTGAGAACAACAGCCATAGAGATGGAAGACAGCCAACGGGATTTCACACGATGGGAAAAACCTCTAGGCTTTCTCCTTCTAGGCCCAGGAAACCAACTTATTTCCTATCTTTAAAACACATTTTTGTTATTGTCCAGTTGGCACCAAAACAGGTTTTGACCCAAGGAATGAACTCAGAGTCTGGAATAAGCCTGGGTTGTCTCAGTCAGTTAGGGCTGCCGCCAACAGAATATCATACACTGGGCGGCTACAACCACCAACACTTTCTTCTCACAGTTCTAAAGGCTGGGAAGTCCAAGCTTAAGGGGCCTGCCTATTTCGTTCCTGGCGAGACCCAGGAGAGCTGCCTTCTTGCTGTATCCACACTTGGTACAGACAGATCATCTCTCTTGTACCTCTTCTTCTGAGGTCACTAATCCTATCATGAGGGCTCCACCCTCAGGACCTAATTGCCTCCCAAAGACTCCACCTCCCATCCCATCCCATTGGGGGTTAAGGATTTAACATGTGAATTTGGGGGACACAAACATTGAGTCCATAGCAGGGGTCTTGCTGGAGAGTCACAGTGAAAAGCAAAGAGGTTTTGAGGTTGGACCCTTACCGGTCCCCTTCCCACTCCTGATTTTGTGGGACTGGAGAGAGAGGAATGCAACAAGTGGCCTGCCCGTGGTTCCCCCTGCCCATGGTTCCCCCAGGTGGACAGTGGTGGCCTCAGGGTTCTGCTTTTCACCGACAATTCAGCAGAACACAAGAGACAGCCAGGAGGGGTTCTGTGAATGGCGTCATAATGAGGAGGGACACAGGATGGGACAGCTATGAGAGTACTAAAGAGTTTCTTAACCCTTCAAGGCCTCTCTTACTCCTTTAGTCTCTGGTACCCTGGGGCCTCTTGGGACCTCATTTCCACAGTGTGAGGGCAGAATGGTAGAGTGGAAAAAGAGAAAGAGATTAAAATCCCAGCTCAAACTTCATGTTAGTACTGTGATATCAGTCCACCTCAAATTTAAGTGGAAAATTGAGGTAATGAAACCCCACCTTAACAGATTGGTGTAGGCATTAAACAGGGTAATGCATGGTAACTTGCTGGCCTGCAGTTGGTGCTAAACCAAGGGGAGCTCAAAAAATGACTTCACCAAGGCATCGCTCCCTACATTTTCCACAGTGTCCATGGCCCATCTGCAGCCTCTGCACTCCCACCTCATATTCTTACATTTTTTCCCCTAGCATACCTGCACGTCCCAGGAATGCCAGCAGAAATCAGGAAATCTGGCTAAGTATAGCTGTATTAGTCCACACTGCCGGCAACCTACCAACACCTCCCATATTGATGTCATGAGCTGCCTTCCTGTGGCTGCCCTCCTCAGGTCTCTGTTCCCTCTCTGTATCTTTGACTCAGCAGATGATTCATTTCAACCCCACCGAGAAGACAGAAACTGGACCTTTCCTTCCTCCCTTCCCTCTCTCCCCCTACACTTGAGGCCTGGTCCTGCTCCTTCTGAGCTCTCCCCAGCTAACCCCCTCTTTATAGCACCATTGACTCCTGTCTTCACTCACAAATCCATGCAGAGCTCTCCCCAGACTAAACATTGGCCTCCTGGCTGCCTCACCGCTATCCCATCTCAGCACAAACATCTATGTGATGCTCGCTGAAGTTATAGTTTTCATTGAAATACTCCTTTGTTCCTGCTATCTGCTTTTGTCCCCATCCTGACGCTGAAATTGCTCATGAGTGACCTCATCATTGTCAAATCCAGTAGTCTGTCCTCAGTTCTTTTCCACTGTGGGAAGAGCATAAGAGAAAACAAGGTGGGTGAGAGCAGGAGGGAACATTTCCTGAGCAGCCACCAGGTTCCAAGCACTGATCTGGGCACCAGCTCACGAGTAAGAGCAGAGGTTGCAGATTATGTTACAGAGAGCTTTAAGCATCCTGCTAAGGAGTTCAGGCTTACTCTGGTAAGCAGATGGAAGCCTGAACAGGGAGGTCATTTGTATCACTGATCAGAGCTGGGTTTCAGGCAAGCTTAATCTATGGTTGATAATTTAGGGAGTGGAGAAGAAAGATACTCTCTGCTTCTGCTTTCAGAGAACTTGCAGGTAACTTGGAAGATAAAGCTCGTGTGCATGGAATGAAGAACTGTACAAGGCGTCAAGTAATCAAAAACTAAGTCGAGGGAAAGTGGTCTGGAGGATCAGAGGAATTGGAGGGATTAAAAAGACCAGAGAAGCTTCCAACAGAAGCTTGGAGCTACCCTCGAAGAAGGATGGGGCTAGGGCCAGTGCCACAAGGAAGCACAGCCCAGGAGCATAAATGAGACCGGTGAAGGCACTGCGCTGGCCGGCACTGCTTTCCTCTGCAGTGGCTGTGACCCAACTCCTTCTCTTCGCAGTGCAGTGGAGCAGGGGCCCGTGGATTTTAAGAGGCTGGTAGTAAATACTGCAGGCTTTGCAAGACCTGGGGTCTCTGCCGCAGCTCTTCCCCTCAGCCGCTGCAGCACAAAAGCAGTTGCTGACATACTTAAAGCAATGGGCATGGCTGTGTTCCAAGAGATTTTTATGGTCCCTGAATTTTTGTGGTCCCTGAATCTGAATTTCACATAATTTTCACATGACATGAAATAATCTTCTTTTGATTTTTTTATCATTTAAAAATGTAAAAATCATTCTTAGCTCACAAACCCTATGAAAACAGGTGGTCACCTGACTTGACCGATGGGCAGTAGTTTGTAGCCCATGCCATGGAGGACTAAAGCATGGAGTCCCATGTGGTGTCAGGGGACCTGGGTCCACACCTGACCATTCCCCTCCACCACCACGACTCACCAGATGCACAGCTATGCGGAAGCTACCTCTCTGTGTCTCAGCTTCCTCACCTTCAGAGTAGAGATAAAGATAGGAGCATCTATTTCCTCTGGTTGCCGTGCAGATTAAGTGAGCAGGAAGTCTTGAACCCATGAAACTTCCCCAGAGGCACAGAGGAGCACAGAGTACAGAGCATAGGTGTGATTGGGAAATAACTTGAGACTCAGAGGTGTAAGATTTAGGGTCTCGTTTGAGATCTGCTGCATGATCTTTGAAGGGCAGTTCCTTAGTTTCCTCTTATGTAGAGTTGGAATGATTTTACTCACTCTGAGGGGGATTGGCTGGGGCAGGAGGGAAGGAGGTGGGCGGGAGAAAATGACAAAATAAATATGGTTGCACTTGGAAAAGGTAATGAGGCTTTGTATCACCCAGTACCTAGATCTTGGTTTCTAATTTTGGCTTTAACAAAAAGGAACCAACACACACACCTCCACACACAAACAAACAATGTTGGAAGTCAAGAGACATGGAGGGGCAATCAGAAGAGCTCCCAATGACTAAAGTTGGAGCAATTAGAACAAAATAAATAAAGTAGTATTGGATTATAATCCAAGGTATAGAATACATACACATAGGTCCATATTTATATAAAGGATTGAATAAACAAGTAGGTGAGGCAGAACAGACAAATATTCTATTGGTCCCATATTACCCCATGCAGAAATATTCCAAATAATTTATGTAGATACCCTACTGTCCAGGAGGGGGAACATAACTCCCTATCCTCAAGTGTGGGCTGTGTGTAGTGACTCTCTTCCAAAGAGTACAGTATGGAAAGGGGCAGGGAGTAGTTTTAGGATGGATAAACCTGACAAATGCTACCTCAGTCAAGTGATCCAAATCAATACCAACAATGATAAGCCATATTAATAGCATGTACCCTTGATATTATGTGATGAGAATGGCATCTTACCTCTGGGGTCTTCCTCCAAAAAACCCATGTCCCCCATCTTGTAATGAGAAAATCATTAGACAAATCCCAGCTAAGGGACACTCTACAAAATGCCTGACTCAAAACTGTCAAAGTCGTCAAAAATAAGCAGTCTTGAACTTTGTTTAATAACAAAGCATCGTTCTTAGTAGGAAGCCTAGTTTAATAGGCAAAAGTAATAAAGATAGGAACGCTATTAAAAAGTAGGCAAAAACGGTTGTCCACAGCAATAATCACAAACAATTCCTCATCTTCTCCTACCTCCTGCTCTCATATGCATCACTGCCCCCTTCAGGCCCTCCCTAATCAGAACCTCCTTCCCACATCAAGTCCACACAGAAGGTCTATCTCTAAGGTACAGATCAGCTTAGCTTTTATTCCAGCAATAAAGACCCCTTTTTTTTGTAAGAGGAAAGGCTCATAAAAGTTGGTTGCAGAAATTACTAGATTCTCTTTGGCCAGCTTGGAGAGGCATGAAAATCTATCAATACTCCCACATTAAAAATGTTTGTCCTCTCACATACAATCCCCATCCGATTTCAAATTGATTAATGTAGTCTCCTTGAATATTTTTTGTGAGACACATAAATTGCATTGCTCAATTTGTTAATGGAAGCTACAAACTGGTGGCCTGTGTGGCTCATGGTATAACGGTCTAGTGTCTATGCTAAGAAGACACTAACTTTTGGCTGAGGAACAGAAAGTAGGGTGTTTGTCTTTCCCACATGTTTCAGCCAATTCAGATCCTCTTTGGGCTCAGGGTTCAAGACAAGAAAAGACAGTAGAAATACAAGACTGAATTCAGCTGTAAACCGGAATCCAAGACTTGTCCACATTCCAAGTCATCCATGTAGATGAACTTGAATGCTAGGCCTGATGTTTTTAGCTATGCTATTTTTCAATAAATTACCTGCCTTTATCAAATGCTGTGGATAATTTTTGTGCTTGATGTATGTGCTCCTTCTTTAAAAACTATGGTTTCCCTGCTCTGCATGACATTTATCCATTCTTCTTCTGAGCTCATCTGAGCAGAAAGAGGAAAAAATGCAAAGGGTGGCAAAGAGAAAAGGACAGATCTGTTTTCTATTCCCATTTCAACCCTGAGTGACTTGAACAAGGCAATTACCTTCCCTGTACTTTAATTTTTCAATTTAAAATGGGGTTAGCAATAACTGTCTCTTACCCCAAGTCCCAGAGGTAATCACACAAAGACAAATCCACTTGGCAGAAACACCTTTACAATGAAACCACTGCACACAAGCCATGTGAAATTTCTACATCTTTTACAAGCCAACAGCTATTTATATTGTACCATGCTTCAAACTAGATTTCATCAGAAGATATCTCCCAAAGAAAAGGAAAATGGCCACTAACTGGCCATTTGTTAGCAGGTGTTAGTGCTAAGATTTGCTTTGTGAAGAGGAGATACTTTGCAGACACAGCACGAGAAGGGGCACTTGGCATGAGCACCATGAGTCTGGGAACTTAGTCCAGACAGGGTGGACAGGCTATTATGACTCGGATTGTTTTGATTATTTTAAGTGTTCCTCAGATCCCAGGGACGAGGGGGAGTGTAAAAACCAGCCAACACCTACATTTATGGTGCAACTTACTTACATCAGGAAATGTTTACCGATACCATTTGGCACCGATTGGAGCAGTTTTAAAACAATGCCCCGCCAAAAAATAAATACATAAGTAACTGTATGTTAAATGTTCAAGAGAATGATAAAGTACAAGCATCAGTTCTGCTGCATGTATCTGAGTCCCCCTCAACTCCAATTTCATTAGAGGCTGCAGCAGCCAGGGCAAAAAGCACATCCCAGATCTGTCCTTGGTTATTCATCCAGCAAGATGGATTCGCTGAAGTGATAGTCTGCCAACCTCAAGCAGAGCATATTAACTATCTTGAGGGGTTGAGGGTGGGTGAGTTGTATCAGCAAAACATTCATCAGTGCCTGCCAATACTTGTAAAAAACATGTCGCAGACAAAAAATGCAGTCTTGTTCTCAATGGGATTGTAATAAACCAAAGAGGCTAGCAAAGCTCGTGCTACGTTGGTAAACACTGGACTGAGGTACATACTGGAAAATGGCATCATGACATGGTAAGGGATGGGCGGGGGGGGGGGGGGGGGAGGTGGTGAGTTGGGCCCTGTGCAATGAATGCAAGCACATAAAATGCGCGATGCTTTAAGGCCCCTGTTTAAGGGGAAATGCCTGTACTCTCAAGGAAATGCTGATTGGTCCCGGTGCCGGTTTCAGTTTGGCGCCACCTGGTGGTGATTGTCTGCCCAGACGTTGCTATCTGGGCTGTCTGGCGTGGTTGGGGCTTCCAAAACTACTAAGGGGATTCCAGGAATATCTACATGATTTGATGTCATCTGCCAGACAGAGAAGATTGACCAGGGAATGGAATACAGACTCAGGGGCTCCCTCTCTGTCTCCCTGCCTCCGGAGACAGAGTCTCCTTCTCCACCACATTCCCTACCCCACCAAAGTAAGAACCTTCACCCACCACGGCATCTTCCTGGCCACCACTAGCTCAGACCAGCCCCTTTGGCCCCACTCCGGAAACAACTCCTCCTCCTTAATTTCCTCAAGGCCACACTGATGTGGAGTTGTCGAGGCTGTTTACAGAACATAAGAGGAGTGATTACAGAAATTAGAGAATTACAGCACAAGACAGGATAATACCTTCTTGAATTTACCCTCAGATACCACTGTTCTTTGTACTCTGTTGAGCAGTCCTCACCACAGGCAAACTCTTGCTGGCTGTGCCCTTTTACTAATCCCTGCTTTCAGTCATGGGGTTCAGGAACACTCACTCTTGTTCTCTCTGTCTCTCCCGGCCCCCTCCCCTCCCTCTCATGCCTAATCTCTCATCTTTCTCTTTTTTTCTTGTTACTTATACTCTTGATATTCTCTTACACAGAGACAGGTTGAGCATATGTCTCCCTTCCTCAAATTAAACTTCTAGCCTATCTTCTTGTGCTTGAACACAGTAAGGTCCTCGGCTAAACCAAGGGCCATCTGATTTATGTTCTTCTCTCAGCATTATGAAGTCTGCAGAAGCTTTGTAATTCAGGGTTTATTTTGTTCTTTAACATATAACCCAGTGAAAATTTCAGGCAGGGGTATAGTCCTCCTGTCTCTACCCTATTCCCATGAGCAGACTGGAAGGAGGAGGGGTGTGGGTAAGGGAGCTTGGTTTCTTTCTGCTTGGGAGTCTGTTGTTTACATGTCTCTTCTTAGAGCATTTCCAAACTCTGGAGCCATTCCCGGCAACACGTCCTCTTTAGGACCTTTCTCTTTGTCTGAGAGAGCTGACCAAGAGAAACTCTGAAACCAGGACATCATGAGAACCAGTGCAGGGTTGGGCCAGTGGATTTGCCATATGATATCTTCTGGGAAGCTGAAATCCTGCCCGCAAATAACTGAAACTATCCCCTGACCCTCTTCTTAAGAAGGTCTAGAAATACTCCGTATTGGAGAACTGAGTAAAATAATACGAGAGTTGTACTGCCATGAATAAATGATATACTACAAAGCCACAAAAACTAGATTGTGTGGAGCTAGCACCAGAAAGAAAGATCAAGGAAACGGAACAAAAGCCCAGACAGAGCCAAGGATACATGGTAGTGGTATAAGGTATAAGTGCAATTTCAATTCAGCAAGGAAAGGACGCAATATCTAATAGCGGTGCTGGGAAAGCTGTAGACAATTAGTGAAGAAAACAATGTGGCAGCTTTTGTCATAACACTCATCAAAATAAATCCCTGATGGACTGAATAGTTACAACACAAATAATCAAATAAATAAACTGGAAGAAAGCAGGGGTGAATATTTTCATAACTATGATATTGAAAAGGCAATTCTAAGAATAATATGATAGAAGCCATAAAGAATTCTCACAAATTAGTAAGGACTGTATGAACAACCCCATGTAAAATCGAGCGAATTATACAAGTGGTCAATTTGGAAAAGAAAAAATGACAATGACAAAAGGCATAATTATAAAATTTCAATTTATAATGAATAAAGAATATTAAAAGTAAGCTATCATGTTGTTAAAGACCAACACACATCCCAACACCCAGTGCCACCATGCAGGAAAAAGAGAAGGCCCAGAGGCCATAAGTTAGCAGATACTTTCTGAAGAGGGACAATATATGCCAAACCTTTAATAATACTTTAATTCTGGCTAATTAATTGTTGGGAAATGAGAATGAGAGCAAAGATATGTATTGAAGATGTTAATTACAGTATCAGTTAAATATCAAAACATTGTAAATAACTCAAACGTCCCAATTAGAAGGCAGGCTGAATACCCATGTACTTCTATAATATGGGGCATGGTCACACTGGTTAGAAACATTGTCAGAGAAATAGATTCATTGACATAAAAAGATGATTGTGACAGTGTTATTTTTGAAGTAATATAAAATATACTTATGTATGTACAAGTAAGAGTGTGAATGTGCAGCTAGGTATAGGAAGATGTCAACTTTATTAGGATTTATTTCTAGGTCATGGGCTCACAAGAACTTCTAAAGGTGTTCTTTTAATGCTTGCCTGTATTTTCAAATCCACAATGAATATATAGTGCTTGCAACAAGAAAACTATTGATTACAAAATCGGGGTGCCTGGGTGGCTCAATCAGTTAAGCGTCTGATTCTTGATTTTGGCTCAAGTCATGTTCTCAGGGTCACAGGATCAAGCCCTGAGATGGGGCTTAAGATTCTCTCTCTCTCTTTCCCTCTGTCCCTACCCTGTGCTTGCTCCCTCCCTCTCTAGAAAGAAAGAAAGAAAGAAAGAAAGAAAGAAAGAAAGAAAGAAAGAAAGAAAGAAAGAAAGAAAGAAAGAAAGAAAGAAAAATGAAGAAATGGGAAATGGTCAGGCCTGGGGCTCTGTGCCTGCAGGGTATTCAAGAGGATGCCCTCAGGGGGGCTTCTTGCTGGCTGTGGGTATGGAGCAGGTGAGAATTCTAATGTCCTTCCAAGCCTGAGACGGTATCTTTCTATGAAGAGTTTCCTTGGGGCCAGTTCTGCAAGGGTGATTAAAGAGGGACACCGCTGGGCTCTGTCTCCAAGGACCATAGCATCTAATGAAGCAGATAAAACATAAAAAGGAGCCTGGAGAAGAACACATCAAAATTCTGACTTGCGTGGTTTGGATAATGACTGCAGAAAAACATATGTTTTATTTCTTCTTGTTCACTGGCAGGAGCTGAGCCACTGCCTTCAGGAGGCAGCACCATTTGGGGGTAGGAATCTGGGCAACCCAATTTTTCTGTGAATTAAATGAATACACTTGAGCATCTGCCTTGATTGGTCAGCACATCCTGAAAGAGGCTGACCTGGGGGCATTTCTGCCCCAAGTTTATGCCTGGATGCAGTTGATGGGAGTATGATCCCAGCCCTCTCTCAAGGACAGCGAGGACATGTCCTCACATCTCTATATCCCAGGGTAGACTGGTCACAAGCAGGGGAGGGTACACGAGGGCTTTGTTATCCCATGCAAATGTCTTTCTCTGTCCCCTGACCTCTCCCTCCCTTTTGTGACTCAGCAGTTTAGGAATGGAGCCCCCACTTACTGCCCCCACTCCTCACTCCCCATCAGCTGGCTCACCTGCTCTAATCATCGCTGACCACACCACAAAAATGGAATCTGCCCATGACCTCCTATTTCCAAAACCACAGAGCAAGTTCCTGTCCTCATCCCACCTCCGCCTCCCAACACTCCTCCCCCAGGGGGGTTCCACCAGTCCCCGGACTCTCCCTCCCCGCCCTGCACCTCCCACCCCTCACTCTCCTCCTTCCCTCCTGCCCTGGGCTCATCCTCATGTGGGCCTCCTCTGCCAGCCCCCTCTCTCCCCTCATCTTCTCAGGGTTTGAGGATACCCAAGGGATCCAAATCTAATCTCCACCCAGGCCTCTTGTCCTAGTTCCAGCCAGATTCAGACATTCAACTGCTTGCCCTGAAGGTCAGCATATCCAAACGTCAGCTTGCTGACCTCCCCAACAAACCTGCTCCTCCTCCCGGGTCCCCATACCTGCAACAGTCAGCCTCACTCTCCCCCATTCACACAGGCCAGAAACCCAGCTAAAGTGCCAAATGGCAGCCAAGCCCACCAGCTTTTCCTCCCAGCCACAGCACCCCCTGGGGTCTTCCTCTCCTCCCCATCCATCCGGTCTGCCATGGCTCTAGCTCAGGTCATTGCCGCTTCCAGCCTGGCTCCTTGCACAGCTTCCTAAAGGCTGGTGCCTCTAGCCTTTCCTGCCTCCATCCAAGCCCCACTGTGGCCAGAGCACAAGTATCTGATCATGTCACTCCCTGTTTAAAACCATTTTGTGATTTCCCATCAACTTCAAAATACATTATAAACTCTCCAGCATGTCATAAAATGCACTTCATGATTTGTCCTCTGTCTACCTTTCTGTCTAAGTCTCCTGATACTTCCTCACTAATGTTCCATTAGTCTGAGTCACAGCACAGCACCACATCATGCCAAGGTCCTCCCTCGGTGCCTTTGCACTTGCTGTTTTCACCACCTGTAGTGCCCACCTCCTGCACACATATCAGGGCGTGGCCAAGCACACCTCCTGCAGGAAGCTTCCCTGATTGGATTGGTTGAGAGTCTCACTTCTGCATTCCCATTATTCTCCATGCACTTAGTAACAAAGTGCCTACTGTTTTCAGGGTAATTTTAAAACTTGTTTACATATGTATATATTTTTTATATTTTATATATATTTATAAAGGCCCCTGACGCCTTTCTCAGTGTCTCCACTCCACTTGAAGAGGTAACCACTGTCAGTCACTTCCTTTTTTTTTTTTGTCAGTCACTTCCCATATTACATTCTTTGGCACTTCTCTGTGTCCCCCAAAGACTGAGCTCCTGGTAATGGGAACACAGGCTTGGACTCCTCACACAGGGCCACAGAATTTATGAATTAGTAGACTGCAGTTTCTTTTTGTCTCCAATAGGACTGCAAGGGCTTTGGGATTTGGTCTAATGCCTAGAAGTGAAAGTGAGCAAAAAAATATATGGATTTTTTTTCTTTTACTAGAAAGAAACCACATTTATCTGCAAAGAAGACAATTTTTGGGAAGGAAGTAAAAAGTTAAGCAGGCATCTAGCACTGTGCTTGAGGAAGAGACAGCCTGAGGGCTGCTCAAGGAAGGGCAGGAAGGGGGTACTGCTCAGCTCATGTCTATCGAGGGGTGGCCCCACAAGTCCGAGATGCAAAGAGGGCTCAGGCGTGTTCCTGGTTATCTCAACTTGGCAGGACCATCCCAGGAGGCAGGTTCAGCTTGTTGCCTGTGACCTAGGATGTAGTGAAAGCTATCGGGCCACAGGTTCTTAGTTTAAGAAGGAACGACATCAGTCACAGCTGCCAGCAGGAGTAGGCTCAACGACGATGACTCTCAGCCCCAGCCACAAGGAGAACCCTCTGGAGAGCTTCTGACACTCTGATGCCCAGGCAGCACTGCAGGCCAGTCTTAAGTCAGAAGCTGAGACTGGAAACCACACACTGGAAGTTTTCAACATTCCCCAGGTGATTCCAGTGTACAGCCAAGATGGAGAGCACTGTGCTTCAAACTTGAACTTGCACATGAATCACCAGAAAGTCTTATTAAAGTACACATTTTCCAATTTGGCCCATCCAGGGTGGGGACTGAGAATCTTCGTCTCTAACAAGCTCCAGGTATTGCCGATGGCGCTGGCTTTATAGCTAGTGAGCAGCATGTCACAGGGGGTATTCAAGAAGTAAGGGGCTGATTACATGGTGTGGAAACTGTAGAGAAGGCTGACACAATGAATGAGGGTTAACGCATTGAATTAGATAAGCACAGCAGTGCTCATCCACCTTTCTGTGACAGCTGAAATCTCCCACCACCACCACCTAACAACCTGATCCACAGAAAGCCACATATAAACCCAGCAGAGTTGCTTGTTAGAGGGACAGCAGGAACCCCAGAGCTCTGCCCTCTTGTCTCCCTTCCTCCCCCACCTCAGGGCACCTAGAGCCTCCATGAAGTGCATTAGAAGACACACTGGATACTATTTAATAAACCCATCTATCTGATTTCAGATGCTGAGGACTATTTCAGAGACTGGAACTGTTGGTGCTTGAGCAACGAGTGACTCCAGATAGTGAGACGTTAGTAAACCTGGATTAGTGAGCATTACGGCATTAAGGACAGGCGAATCTGCAGGATTTGGGGTGACACAGTCTGTATATAGCAATTTTATCTTGTAATATGTGCCGCTTCTAGAGGGGTGACCTGGAGGGAACAAAGGTAGGAGGTTGTTGCATGCACTTGCCTTCCAAGGTTACCGGTAAGTCCACTGGCAAAATTTAATGATCGGAATCCACCGACATATCTCATCAAGTGGGAACCAAGCCACCCCTGCTGTCACAGCCTCTTGCTGTCACTCCTGGTCCTTTCTCTCACTCACTTCAGATGCACCCCTGACCCCTTCTTCTCTTCTCTCAAGGCGGATACTAACTCTGAGAGCTGATTAAACCCTGCCTGGCAGGAACCTAGGAATATCAGATTGGAGAATAAAAAAAAAAAAAAAAAAAAAAAAAAGCATGGAGCCTCACATAATAAGATTACACGAAATTCCATTGGCCGGCTCTTTAAAACCATGATTATGGAAAAAAAATTACAAAACAGAATTATCTCCAGTTAACTACAAGAATATGGTAAAATTTCTTCAAGAAGGTGTCAAAATGGAAGAAATGTATTTATTTTCATTTTTTCTAATGATGGAATTTCATTCATTTGACCTTAGAATTTTTTTGAACTTTTTTACTGTAGAGTCATTTAGAATTTTTAGTAACTTGGACATTTTTTGGATTGAGTATTTGCAATTCTTTTTTTACTTTTTATTTTTTATTTTTTGTTTATTTTTGAAAGAGAGAGCGAGAAAGAGCGCGTGCACTTGCACGCACAAGTTGGGGGAAGGGCAGAGAGAGGAGAGGGGACAGAGGATCCAAAGCAGGCTCTGCACTGACAACAGACAGCCAGATGCAGGGCTCAAACTCATAAACCGTGAGATCATGACCTGAGCCAAAGTCAGCTGCTTAACCGAACTACTCAGGCATCCTAAGTACTTGCAATTTCTAGGCAAAAGGGGCTTATCTGAGCAAGATTTAGGAGGATACATTTTACCTTTGATTCCATCCAAGAATCAAACCTACAGGTCTGTTTGTTTTTTTATGATTTGGGAGGGAGGGAGGGAGATTGTTGAGGGGCTCCCAAAGGGAGCAGAAAACTACTCATCTGGAGATGTAAGACCCCAGCTTCACTAGAATTTTCTCATGGATTTTTTAAATTAAGTTTATTGTGATAAAATACATATAACATAAAATTTACCATTTTACATTCACCATATTGTTGCAACCATCACCACAATCCATTTCCAGAACTTTTCCATTAGCCCACATTCTGTACCTATTATTCCATCCCCTCTCCCCAGCCCTTGGTAACCTCTATTCTACTTTCTGTTTCTATGAATTTGCCTATTCTAGATATTTAATTTAAGTGGAATCATCCAGTATTTGTCCTCTTGTATCTGGCTTATCCACTTAACATGTTTGCAAGGTTTATCCATGTTGTGGTATGTATTAGAACGTCATTCCTTTTCATGGCTGAGTAATATTCCATTGTAAATATATACCACATTTGGTTTATCCACTCAACTTTTGAGGGATATTTGGGTTTCTTCCACCTTTTGGCTATTGGAAATAGTGCTGCTATGAACATTGGTGTGTAAATATCTATTTGAGCCCCTTCTTTCAAATCTTCTGGATATATATCTAGAAGTGGAATTGCTGGGTCATATTCCTGTGTTATTTTCAATTATCCCTGTTCTACAATGGACAAGTTAATGCTCTCCCTGACTATAGTACTTTTTAACTGAAATTAAGTTCATACTTTTTGTTGTTTACAAATAAGAAAATTACTTTTCCTTCTTTTGAGAAAATAGAAGCTGATAATTTATGTTTATTGATTCAGCTTAGCATTTTCCTAATGGTCTGATCTGTGATTTTTCCAAAGCGTACTTTGTTTTAAAGTGTATGTTTTATATTCTATTCAAGTATGGTGAGGCCAACAGATAAGGACATGATTGCCATTGAAAAGATAGTTTATTATTCATAGTTCCCAGGACAAAGGGGCAAGTGCGCCACATAGGGCCACGGGCAGAGAGAGAGCGCAGGAGACTTCAGGAAGGCTTTTATTGTGTGTTCCAGAGAAGGAATGGGTGAGGCAGGATAAACAGGCTTAGAATTGGCTAGTTTGAATCATTTCCATGAGCTCTGTGCCCCTGACTGTCTGAAGTGGCCCTGGGGTGACCATGGCAGCTGGATAGCATCCCACAGTGTAAGAGCCCCTGAGAAAACAAGTGGGTGGGGAGTATAGGCCCTGGGTTGGTTCGTTTGCATAGGAAAGGCACACTAGCAGGAGTTATCTCTAGGAATTAACTAACCCAAGGAGGCACAGTCCTTTCCAGGTCAACAAGGCCTAGACCTCAAAGCATCAGATACAGAAACTAAAAAATATGGTTAACACACATCTTAGTGAAGTCATAAAATCTCAAACAATGGGGTTCCAACAGGCTTGCAGACTTGGACCTGAAACAGTGCTTCTCAGTGCTAACCATATGCAAGAATAACTTGGGAAATTTTTCTCAGCTGTGGTTTCCTGCTTCTACAATCAAGGCCGATTTAATGTGTCTCTGAGCACTGATCATTTTAAAAGCTCCCCTGGTGATTCTCATGTGATTCCGGGCTCAAGAACCATTGGTTTAGGACAGTGTTTCTCAAAGTCTGAACCTGGACCAGCAGCAGCATGAACTGGGAATTTGTTATGAAAGCAGATTCTCAAGCCCACCCCAGACTTGTTAAGTGGGAAAGTCTAGGTGGGGTCCAGCCCTTTGTGTTTGTACAAGCTCCCCCAGGTGATTCTGAAGCTGGCTCAAGTTTGGAATCCACTGGTCCAGGGTTAGGAGCACCGGTGACTGGACTGCAGTGTCCTTCCATCGTGTTCCTAACTCCCATATAGATGCTCAGCACTCTGGGGCACTGGCCCCACAAAGCTCAACTAATGTGTTTTGATCATCAACCAAGTATCAGTTTGCATAAGTCAGGACTATTCTTCCAGGTAGGAGAAGCAGGTGTATCCTGAAGGTTCCCAGGGTCTCCCTGTCCCCTTATATCCAAGTGATAAGTACAGCAATCAGGGGAGAGGTTGAGATCAGGTAGGAAACTCAGTATGCACTCACTGCCATGGTGACTGGAGAACCCAGAGGCTCCCAGAGGAGGTGACAATCAAGGGGGACCTTAACAGCCTGTTGAGACTGTTGGAGCAGCCTGTCTGCACAAAACGGATGCACTCAGCACCCTGCTTTGCTGAAGCTGTTGTGCATTATTTAAGAGCTCTTCGAGTGTCTTCAAGTTGCAAATTTTAATATTCACAGGAAGCTGAATAAGTAAAACTGTGGAGCTTTGCAAAGAAGTAATTGAAAACATAGTACCGATAAAGAGAAATTAAATGAATAAGTAGGTTTTCTTTATTGGAAAAAAAAAATCATTTAAGAGAATAAGTATAAACAGAGTCATCACTGGATGACTTTTCTCCAGTGACAAAAAGCCGGTTCTGGGGTCACAGTCTTGCCTTCTTATCCCACCCTCCTCTTTTTACCTGCTGTGAATTTGGTAAAGTTAATTAAATTCTTAACTTCAGTTTCCTCATCTACAGAATGGGATTATCATAGTACACGCCTAATCATTTTTTTTGAGGATTAAATAAGAATAATGGTAAAGTGAGTGGCATTGTGCTCTTCACTAAATAAAATCTAACTATAGTTTCTGCTATTAATACTATCATTATTATCAACATAGTGATCTAGAGTGAACTCCCTAAAATATTAGCTGTTCCCACTATTATTACTACTATTACTACTAATGGATCTTCTCCATTAAACTCACATCAGGAGAAAAGGGCTATAACTAACCAGATATACAAAGTACTCACTGAGAAAAATATCCTTTCTCAAAATTCAAAAAATTATTTGAGCATCCTACTTAGAAGGACACTTGCCTTAAACAAAATAGAATAAGTTATGTTGTTGCAACAAACATCAAAATCTCAGTAATTTATCAACAATAGCCAAATTATGGAAAGAGCCCAAATGTCCATTGACTAATGAATGGATAAAGAAGATATGGTATGTATATACTACTCAGCCATCAAAAAGAATGAAATCTTGCCATTTGCAATGATGTTAATGGAACTACAGTATATTATAGTGTATTATAGCTAAGTTAAATAAGTCAGTCAAAGAAAGAAAAAATATCATATGATTTCACTCACATGTGGAACTTAAGAAACAAAACAGGTGAACATGGGAGAAGGGAAGCAGAAATTAGATAAAAACAGAGAGGGAGGCAAACCATGAGACTCTTAATTACAGAGAACAAACTGAGAGTTGCTGGAGAGGAGGTTGGGGATGGGCTAAATCGGTGATGGGTACTAAGAAGGGGCCTTGTTGTGATGAGCACTGGGTGTTGTATGTAAGTGATGAATCACTAAATCCTACTCCTGAAACCAATGCTACACTATGTATTAACTAACTTGAATTTAGATAAAATCTTGGAGAAAAAATTCTCAGTGGTTTAATACTGCAAAAGCTTATTTCCTGCCCATGTCAATTTGTCCCAGTCAAACTCAAGTCAATTGGTATCTATTTTGCAAGCTGTAACCCAGAGACCCAGGAAGCTTCCATTTGCAGATATATTTTTAAGGGCCAGGCTTAGAATTGGCTTATACTTTGTGGCTTTCACCCACTGATCCTAGTTCTAGGATAAATTTTGTTTCTCTCCTCCAAGCTAATTATTCTTATACCTGTGAATCCACTTGTCCTACAGAAAGAAAGAGAGCTCACCAGCCACCTAGTGGTTCTCACCTGAATGTACAAGTTTGTCTACACTCCGCACAAAAGCCCAGCCTAAATGTAATCCGACTGGAATTAACCGAGTGGTACAAACACCTCCTGCATTCTAGAGAATACACTTTTATTAATGCAGCCTAAGGTTGCATTTTTTTTGGAGGGGGAATGTGAGCAATATTGAACTTACCCTCCACTGAAATTGTCATAAGTATACAACAGATTCAGTTCCCTTTCATCAATGTTTTTTCTTCTCTTCAATCTCAACAGGAATCTCTATTATGGAAAAAGTCCACAAGAAAAACCTAAGTTGAAGAGATTTGCTTTCTCTAGTTTATCCATTCATATATCAGCCAACCACCCAATGCAGGTGGCCAGACTCCATGCTGTGCCTTATCATCCAAGCTCATTAATGGCAAATGCTGAGAAAGGTGGTTGGCAAGCCTTGACCATCCCTGTCCTTAGACTGAACCCTCCCATCCTTCCTGTTGCAGGTACCACATCTGCGTAACTGTGCTGATCTACTTCCTCCCCTTGCTGGTGATTGGCTATGCGTACACTGTTGTGGGAATCACACTGTGGGCCAGCGAGATCCCTGGGGACTCCTCTGACCGTTACCATGAGCAGGTCTCTGCCAAGCGCAAGGTAAGCAAAGAGCAAGCAGCACCTAACCCGCCCTGGCTCAGGCTGGCAAGCATATGAGCCTCAGAGCCTCAGGAGGCCCAGAGGCAGCAGGCACAAAATGTCCCTGGGTCTGTGGAACAGTGGAAGGAGGAGAGGAGATGTGGGACAGAGGAGGGAAGAGATCTTTCTTGGTTGTATTTGTAACCTAGGCCTGCCTGTATAGGAAAGAGCCACTTCTTTCTTGCCTTAAGAGTAATTGCAACCTGTCAAGCCATTAACACACACACACACACACACACACACACACACACACACACACACACACTTAACTACAAATGCATTGAAGAGTTAAGTCCTCTTTTATTATTAAAGTTTGACAAAATAATACATTCACTTGGTTCAAACATCAAAAAGTATTAAAAGGAACAAAACTAGTGATGGAGAACAGAAACAGTGGGTCACATTACTCACTATTTATAAAAAACCTTTTAAATCCCTTTTAACCATCTGGTGCTCCCTAGCTGCAGCTGTCCAGATGCCTCCCTTCCTCTTCTTTCCCCTGATACTACCCTGGCCCCTCCTCTCCACCTTCCCCCACCCCCAGCCCTCACTGCTTCCTCCTCCTTACTGAGTCTCTCCCCACTGAATACCCATTCCCCTGGGTCATTATTTGCTCTCCCTTGGCTTCTGCAGCCACTGCCCAGAGGGGTCATATCACACAGAGGTTCTCAAACATGACTGTGTTTCAGAGTCATCTGAAGGGCTTGTCAAACCAGAATTCTGGGTCTCACCCCCAGGGTTTCTGATTCTGTAATATGGGATGGGGTCTAAGAATCCTCATTTCTGACAAATCCCAAATGATGGTTACAAAGCTGGTCCCGGAGCCACACTCTGAGAACTACTGATATAATCAAAGTCCTTTGATACCACATATAAATGGTCCTGTCTCCTCCTCGAAAGGGGTTATTATAGACACTTCCCACCACACACTGCACTGTGTGCGGTGAGGGGCATGGGAGGAGGGAGAAAGTAGCCGTGAGAAAAGTTGGCTGTGGTGGTGACCTCACCTGCCCCACCCTCTTGCCAGGTGGTCAAGATGATGATCGTCGTGGTGTGCACCTTTGCCATCTGCTGGCTGCCATTCCACATCTTCTTCCTCTTGCCCTACATCAACCCTGATCTCTACCTTGAGAAGTTTATTCAGCAGGTCTACTTGGCCATCATGTGGCTGGCCATGAGCTCCACCATGTACAATCCTATCATCTACTGCTGCCTCAATGACAGGTGAGGACCTCATCCCCCACTCTCTCTCCAGGGACAAGATCATTTGTCTCTATAGCAGCCAAACAGCCAACCTAAATGAGCAAAATCTTTGTGAGACAAGAGGGGGTGGGAGGGACTGCAGCAAAAAGACCACACTACTCCATCCCTACTAATTATTGCCATGCAGCTTTATGAGCCCAAAGTGGACTTTGTTTTTCTTCTCCAAGAAGAACCAGACATCCATACTTATGTGTGAATCTTCTGACTTTTGGACACTGGCAACTAAGTTAGTGGGGGTGGGGGTGCACATTAAAAAAAAAAACACCTCTGTGATTGATGCATATAAACAGGCCTGAAAGCTGGATCTAGTTCATGGCCTGTGATTTTGTTCCCTCTGCCCTGTGGATCCATGCACAGGGGGCTGTGCATGCAGTGGGGTGTGTGTGTTTGGGGGGGGGGGAGACAGGGAGAGTAACACACAAAGAGAGATTGATGGCCGTAGAATACCATTCTCCATAGGGCATCTTTTCCCTTCACTGGCCTCTCACTTTCCTCTTTCCATCTCATCTCATCATACAATTTGGGCAGCTTTACCCAGTTTCTTCTAGCAGTTCCAGCAGGACAGGGTAAGCAAAGGGGAATCAGTGCCTGGAAGGCCCTTACTTAGTCACACTGATCAGGAGAGCTGTTCTGGCAGAAGAAGCCAACCTTAGACAAGCAAGAGAAGGGAGAGCCCATCAGGAATGGTGGTCATCGGGGTGCCTGGGTGGCTCAGTCAGTGGTCATCGGGGTGCCTGGGTGGCTGAGTCAGTTAAGTGTCGGACTCTTGATTTCGGCTCAGGTCATGATCTCACAGTTTATGAGTTCAAGCCCCACATCAGGCTCTGCACCAACAGTGTGGAGCCTGCTTGGGATTCTTTCTTTCCCTCTCTCTCTGTCCCTCCCCTGCTCTCTCTCTCTCAAAATAAATAAGCTTTAAATAATAATAATAATAATAACAATAACAACAGAGAGTCATACTTAGGCTTGTCTATGTGTTAAAGAGCTGACATAGTGGTAACAATGCCCTCTGGAAACAGACTGTCCCAAAGGTTCACCTCTCCCATCTTCTGTCTCTCCAGGTTCCGCCTGGGCTTCAAGCATGCCTTCCGGTGCTGCCCCTTTATCAGTGCCGGTGACTACGAGGGGCTCGAAATGAAATCCACCCGGTACCTCCAAACCCAGGGCAGCGTGTATAAAGTCAGCCGCCTGGAGACCACCATCTCCACGGTGGTGGGGGCCCACGAGGAGGAGCTGGAGGATGGTCCCAAGACCACACCCTCATCCCTGGATCTGACCTCCAATGGCTCCTCTCGCAGCAACTCCAAGACCATGACAGAGAGCTTCAGCTTCTACTCCAACATGCTCTCCTAGACCGCAGGTCTTCAGCAGGGGCAGCCACCACCATTTTTGTCTTGCTTCACTTCATGCATGGATAATGCCTTGATCTAGAAACCATCAGAAATTCCCTAACACTGGGGTTTGTGAAAAAGTTCAGAATTTTTTAGGGAAAACATCCAATCCTGAGTTTTAAAAAAAATCCGGATTCTTCTATGACTTTGATATCCCCCATGCTGTGTGACCCAAGGCAAGTTGCTGAACTTCTCTGAGCTTGTAAAATGGCAAGGTTGGACTTGATTTCCCCTAAATCTCTCCATGATTCTAAAATTAACTTTGGTTATATGTGGGGGCTCATTTAGGGATGAATCCTGCAGCACCTGGATTTGCCTGGAGCCTCCATGAACTTCAGTGAAGTTGTCCATAGTCGTGCTCACATTATTCTCCTTTAGCTGGTGGAGCACATCACATCAACCTTCACTCATCAGGGTAAACAAAAGAAGGAACCACATAAAATCCAAAGGAAAGGTTTAACTCTGTCTTCTAAGCATCCATGAAAAGGAAGCATGGATGCCTTCCTTTAGAGACCTCAATATTTTAGTGCATCGACACCTCTTGAGATTGAGAGCCTCAGGTCCATGTGGATTATATCCCCAGGGACTGTCCTGAACAACCAGTACGGCAAAATAGGTCCAGTGATGCCAGCTAATGTCTGCTACAGACCAAGAGTCAGGAGGCCCGTGCCATACTTAATCTATCTGAGCCTCTCTTTCCTTATTTGTAAAATATGGGGTTGAGCCAGATAACCTAAGTACTCCTTTTAACATTCAGTGGTTCAAGGATTGTATGAGTTATTTGTTAGTTTTATCAATTGGTAATCTCAAAAAGAATAAGAACAGCAAGTCTAGTGACTTAGTACCCTGTTTCTGGAGAGTAGCAACTGCTACAACGTGTCAATATCCATATCAAACATGCTCGGATTTATCCTAAAACCACGAGTATTTTCCTTCTTCTGGAACGTTTTGGTCTTTGACAGAGCAGAGGACTTCATGTCAAAGATTGCATCTCTCCATCAAGTGTTAGCAGGCCAAGTTCCACAGGTGGAGATGCCATCAAGGAAGATAAACATGTGGGATCCCTGCTATGGCCTTTTGGGGTATCTTAGGGCAGGGGCACTAATGCAGTCTTAGCTTTATTCTATTATTCTAGCTTTATGCTCAGATGTCCAGTGAGCAAGGAGGCTGGACCCTGCAGCTCCACTTGTGGGAAGAGGCCACCTTATATCTTCCCTTCAGATTCTCTGAATCTCCCTTCCTGCCCCCACGGCTTAACTGGCCTCCTGTCTGAAAGGGGTGGGAAGACCCACCAACCCCACAGGACAGTCAGTCTACCAAGAGCCATGAATTTAATCTTTCATGTCTCAGAAAAGCTTTGAGGTTTCCAGCAGGTGAGCACACAATTTCTTGATGTCTCCCAGATTTGTGCTTTGTCCAGATGTGGCTGAAAGCAGAAGTCTCATGTAACATCCATGAATGTCTTCCTTGTGGTTTGAAGAATGGATGCACATGTGCTGCATTTGTGGTGTTGACAGAGACCAGTGCTGCCCACAGGCTCTCTAGCCTTTACTAGCCATGAGGGCTATAACCCTACCAGGGCATTAGCAGCCCTGAGAAAGTTGTATAGCAACAGTATACGCCAAAATAACCCAATAGCCACATTATGCAGAGCAGCATGGGAAGGATTAAATAAATTAAATAAAGTTATTTCAGTGTAGACATATGGATGAAAGACATAATTTAGGGGCAAAAAAAAAAAATCAATGCCCAAAGCATTAATCATACTTCCAATAAAAAACTGTACCATGTTATTCATTCCAGAGGGGTATGTAAGGAACCAGAATGATTATAAAAAATACCCAAGAAGAAAAGTGTCTAGGACTTGGGAACATCCTCTCTGTTGAAGAGGTTAGAGTTGAATTCAACAATTTGTTGAGTACCTGCTCTGTGCTTAGCCCTGAGATGGGGACACAAAGGTCCTCCGCTCTTGAGGAACCTACCAGACTGGTTTGTGGCTAGCTCACCTGTCCTAATGGGTCGAGACTACCCATCAGGCATGGAGGCAGCTGAGAAGCACATTCTCCCCAGGATTTTAAAGACCTACCCTCAACAGGGGTTATCAAGCCAAAACCTAGCACCTTCAGAGAGACTTTTGCAATGAGTTCTCTGAGATCATTGCAAAGGGAGCCACCAAGGGAACTGAAGGGATGTGGTTGGACAGCATCAACACCACACATAAGAAGAGAGAATATTGGATGGTCCTGGCTAGTTCAACTATGGCAGAACATCCTACTGAGAGAGCCCAGCAAGCCTTCCTCTAACCCATTCTCCACTGAACTTATTAAAATGTTGTCACCTCCCATGTGTGAGAAACACCATGATTTGCACTGTGCATGGGTCTCATTTTTATAGAAATGTGTCACCCTGTGTTTATCTCCCAAGTGTTTTTCCTTGGTGTAGTGTTCAGTAGTAAAAGAATATAAGATATCATGGGGCCATCTTTATTATGTTACTTCCAAAAAGTGGGATCCAGTTGCTGTCAATGTGTTGTTTGTACTGTGCCAATCCTCCTCCTCTTCATTTCGTCACAGAAAGGAGCTGAGACATATATCACGAACTCAGTCAAATCATAGTATTTGAGGGGTGGGTGGGAGACCTTTCTGGGAGGAACTGAAGGGCAGGAATCTTTGTCCTCCCCACCCCCACCAGAATTTGAAGACACACTGGAATGTCCTTTCTCTTGGAAGGACTAAGAGGTCTCCTGGGAAAAGGGGACTCAGGAGCTGACCTCATTGACCTGGTTTTCAAGAAGAGTCTATAAGTGGACAGGGGTCGTTCCTGAGGTTTCTGTTATCCAGCCTGGGATCCTGGAAAGAATCTCCATACAGAAATAAAGTGTGTGTTTGACCATCTCACGCCTCTGTCTCATCCCTGGGGAACCTCAGCACCCTACAGGATGCTGAATGGGATGGTATGATGAACCCTACTAACTTGCATAGCCACAAGGATGGAAACTAACACCTAAATAGACTTTTAACTCTGTGACAAAATGGGTTGGCAAACTGGTGGCTGTTTTCAGGTAGGGATCTGGGAAGGTAAGGTGGGATTATGTGAAGTGCCCAACAATGTCACCTGTGAACAGAGCTGTGTCCATGCAGACCCTTTCAGAACAGATACCAAAACAGTTAGAAGTACAAGAGATTTATTGGCAGGATGCCTGGGAAAGAGATGAGAGGAAGCAGAAGCAGGCAGGGAGCGCTGAAGCACAGCACAGATGTGACACCTGTGATGAAAGGGGGTGAGAAGGATGGGCAGGCAGAGCCTCAGACCATGATGAAGCTTTGAAAAGTCTCAGATGGCCCAACCACATCAAAGTTTTCCCATAGAGGGGAGCCTGGGTGGCTCAGTTGGTTGAGCATTGGATTCTTGGTTTCAGCTCAGGTCATGATCTCATGATTCGTGGGATCAAGCCCCATGTCAGGCTCTGTGCTGACAGTGCAGAGTCTGCTTGACATTCTCTCTCTCCTTCACTCTCTGCACTCCCCTGCTCATGTTTGCTTCCCCCAACCTCTCAAAATAAATAAACATTAAAAAAAAAGTTGCCAATGGCATAAATGGCCAGGTCTGGCACCCCTGCCACACGTTGTCACTGGGAACTCTCTTGGGAGAGAGTGGGCTGCATCTGAGGCACTGCAGCTGGAGGCTACCAGATGATTCTCCCCAACCCCAGTTCTCTCTTGAAGGGACATGAGAGCTGGGACCCCCATGACTGCCACCAGAGCTTTGGTCCAGCCCCCTGTCTTTAAAAACACATGTCAGGAAATAATTGGCAGAATTCGAAACCTTAATGGTAATGTCTGCGAACCCTGGCAACCTGCCTCCTAGTTCCTGGGGCCACCTTGTGGCCTCCTCCCTCAAAAGGGAGGCACCTCCCTCAAAAGAGCGGGGAGAGCTGTCAGTGGACTTGCAATGACACGAAGGTTGTAAAGGTATTGAAAGAGCGACTTTTGAGGAGAATATGGACAGTTACCCAACTGTCTAACTGCATATGCATATGCGGTATCAGATGCAAATAATAAGAATGTTTCCATTTAAACCAAAGCACCTTAAACTGATATTCTTGTAGAAGCTTCCAGGGATACACAAACCACCTCAAGATTTCTACAAGTCATACATAACACATCGCCAGTCCTTGTTTGTGTGCATGTGTGTAATAAGAGGTGCAAAACCTGAATCTTGTCAAGAGGAATCAGTCGCCCTCCATTCTACAGAGAAGGAGAAAAATGATAGTGTTTATAGGACAGGGATGAGCAGCCTTGAGACCTTCAGAGCACAGTGACAGGTATAGGCTGCCCTGGAGAATCAGAGCAACTCCTGGAAACTGGAAACCGCTTTGGAACAAAATCATAATTCACCCCAGATGCCCAGATGAGTTAAAGCTGTTAGAACATCATTAAAGATGTCCGTGGCAGTAAAAACACCAAATTCATGATTAAGGGGTGTGCTGACACTTCTCCCTGGGAAGACGAGTATTTGTTAGGTGAGGAAGGACTAACCTGAGTTATGGGCAAACAGATCACACCAGCTATGGAGTACAGATTTTCCCATGGAAAGGCAAAGACGTTTCATCTAGTCCTGTGTGGGCATATGTGGCCCACATACACGCCGCAGACGCTTAGCTTTTGGAGCCACAGATGCCTATAGTGATACACCCCCAGGGGCTGCCAGAGTGCAAGTGTATGTGAGATGCAAGTGCATCTGAGATCTCCTTAGCTCTGGAACCTTAGGGGGGATTTCAGTCAAGACCCCAGGCAGAGGTGGGCCAGGTGGGGACACTCCAAGCATGTTCCCCTCATTCATCTTAAAAGGTGAGGGGAGCATCTGGCTATAGAAACTGCTTTCCTGACCCCCCCCCCCATAGTGTGCTGAGACACCCTCCTTTACATGTATCCAGTTCAGGAAAACAGGGAGGAAGGAGAATGAGGCCCTGGAAGGGCATATCTCACAAGCACTGCGTTCAACATAAAGCAGTAGTGACTTTTGATCCTGGCCTCCCTCTCAAGCAGCAAAGCTAGGAAGGAGAACACACTGCTAATTAGAAGCAAGTGCCTAACAGGTATCAGCACTGACATGAGCTTGATGGGCGGCTGCCCCTGCCCTGTCACTCTCCCATGGCATGTTAGCAGCATATGTCACACCAGCTCCAGAGATTTTCATGCAGATTCAGACCCAGGTCCTCTGAACTGCATGCACCTGTGTCCTTTCCCTTTTTCTGCCTCTGTTTATTTCCAGTTTCCTTTTGTTCTCCATGCTTTACTCCAACATTGTTCCCATCCCTGGAAGCCCTCACCTGACACTCTCCCTGCTGAAATTTTGAGGTTTGTTTTTTTAATTTTTTTTAATGTTTATTTATTTTTGAGAGAGGGAGAGAGAGAGAGAGAGAGAGAGAGAGAGAGAGAGAGAGAGAGAGCACGAGCAGGGGAGAGGCAGAGAGAGAGGAAGACACAGAATCCGAAGCAGGTTCCAGGCTCCCAGCTGTCAGGACAGAGCCCGAAGTGGGGCTCGAATTCACAAACCACGATGAAATCTCTAGGTTTTTTTTTTTAATTTTTTCTTTCAACGTTTATTTATTTTTGGGACAGAGAGAGACAGAGCATGAACGGGGGAGAGTCAGAGAGAGAGAGAGAGACAGAATCGGAAACAGGCTCCAGGCTCTGAGCCATCAGCCCAGAGCCTGACGCGGGGCTCGAACTCACGGACCGTGAGATCGTGACCTGGCTGAAGTCGGACGCTTAACCGACTGCGCCACCCAGGCGCCCCGAAATCTCTAGGTTTTAATGCCACTACTTGGGACGCCTTCCTGTGTGCTCATCAATAAAGAGGATTTGGTGTGATAGTGATAACGACCATCCCTAACAACTTCCCTTTCCCATCTCCCCACATCCCCCCTTGCCCAGTCCATGTACCCACCCACCCACACTTTCCCTTTATCCCCTAACCCCACCTCCCCCTCACCCACTTTCCTTAATTGAGATGCTCTCAGAACAGAACTCCTGAATTAGTCCCTATACTTAAAAGAAGCAGCTGACATAACAGATCCAGCCTCCAGGCTGGGAGGGAAGAACGGCAATCTCCAGAGGGCTGCCAGATTCCTGTGCCATCAACTCTTAACCATGCCAGTGTAAGGATTTGGAGAACATCAGTGCATGAAGAGACCACCAAACAGAGTGGAGGAAGAAGGGCAAGGCAGTGCATGCTCACTGCCCACAAAGTTCTTTCTGGACTTGGTTTGTCCTCGCTGATCCATGCTCATTGTCCTCTTGTTCCTTAACCACCACCTGGAGGGGTACTTGTTTTGGCAGAAGGGTCCTAGGCGCAATAACTATTTCTTAAAGATGGCAGCCACCTGATTGGTCCAGATGGTCAAAGAGAGATGCTGTGAAGGATGATTATGATCATCGTTCTGTTTTGGCCTTAGAAATTTGCGGACAATACAAACACTTTCTCAAAAAGGGAAGAAGACATTTTCAGTTTATTTTATACCTATCAAGATTTGGCAGCTGATAATTCAACCTCATCCACTAAACATTTGCCTGGCACCCATGATATAGCAGGTGCCCTGCTGGGGGGATTTGGGAATATAAATTTCTGTAGCACTTGGTCTCTGCCCTCGAGTCCAGAGGAATAGACAGATGTTCACTATAGCCCAGTGGGAGGAATGTGAAAGCAGAGATGGTAGAAAGCACACTTGATGCCATACCTCACTAAATGTCACTAAAAGATCACAAAGTCCTAAGCCTAGGATATTCCTCCATGGCAAAGCAGACACAATCACTCACAGGAAATGTTTGCCCATTGCAATGACTCACTTTCAAACCTCCCCAAGTTTTTAAGGTCATGAAGTTCCACTCCCTTATCAGCCACATCTTCCTTTCTACTGTTAATTTCAAATCCTCCTAAATCAAACGCCAGTCCCTCAGCAATCCCAGTGGAATGTGACTACCACCACCTCTAGCCCCACCTCTAGCCCCACCTCTGGTCAGGTTCCTCATGGGTGCCATAGGACTGTCTCTGCTGCCCTCTAAAGGACCCTATTAAAAATGCAGAGGTAGGGGCGCCTGGGTGGCGCAGTCGGTTAAGCGTCGACTTCAGCCAGGTCACGATCTCGCGGTCCGTGAGTTCGAGCCCCGCGTCAGGCTCTGGGCTGATGGCTCAGAGCCTGGAGCCTGTTTCCGATTCTGTGTCTCCCTCTCTCTCTGCCCCTCCCCCGTTCATGCTCTGTCTCTCTCTGTCCCAAAAATAAATAAACGTTGAAAAAAAAAAATTTTTTTAAAAAATGCAGAGGTAGGGGCACCTGGGTGGCTCAGTCGGTTAAGTGTCTGACTTCAGCTCAGGTCATGATCTCGCGGTCCATGAGTTCAAGCCCCGCATTGGGCTCTGTGCTGACAGCTCAGAGTCCGGAGCCTGTTTCGGATTCTGTGTCTCCCTCTCTTTCTGACCCTCCCCTGTTCATGCTCTGTCTCTCTCTGTCTCAAAAATAAATAATTGTTAAAAAAAATTCACAGGTTAAGGATTCAAATGAATGAAGTACCCAACATGAAGGTTATATGCTTTTATGTATATTCCTGCCAGCTGGTAGGGAGCTCACTTTGAAGTAGCCTAGTCAATACCATGAGCATGATTTCCTGTGCCTGGGCATCATTTTGGTTATATGTTTGAAGAAAGGAAGACACACATTAGAATACATGGGGCCTGATCACAATCCCAGACTTCAAGCTGTATTACAAAGCTGTAATCATCAATACAGTATGGTACTGGCATAAAACCAGACACTCAGATCAATGGAACAGCATAGAGAACCCAGAAATGGACCCACAAAGGTATGGCCAACTAATCTTTGACAAAGCAGGAAAGAATATCCAATGGAATAAAGACAGTCTCTTCAGCAAGTGGTGCTGGGAAAACTGGATAGCGACATACAGAAAAATGAACCTGGACCACTTTCTTATACCATACACAAAAATAAATTCAAAATGGATGAAAGACCCAAATGTTAGACAGGAAGCCATCAAATCCCTTGAGGAGAAAGCAGGCAGAAACCTCTTTGACATTGGCTGCAGCAACTTCTTACTCAACACATCTCCAGAGGCAAGGGAAACAAAAGCAAAAATGAACTACTGGGACCTCATCAAAATAAAAAGCTTCTGCACAGGGAAGGAAACAATCAGCAAAACTAAAAGGCAACCAATGGAATGGGAGAAGAATATGTTATTTGCAAACAACATATCATATAAAGGGTTAGTATCCAAAATCTATACAGAACTTATCAAACTCAACACCCAAAAAACAAATAATCCAGTGAAGAAATGGGCAAAAGACATGAATAGACACTTCTCCAAAGAAGACATCCAGATGGCCGACCAATACATGAAAAAATGCTCAACATCACTCATCATCAGGGAAATACAAATCAAAACCACAATGAGATACCACCTCACACCTGTCAGAATGGCTAACATTAACGATTCAGGCAACAACAGATGTTGGCGAAAATGTGGAGAAAAAGGATCTCTTTTGCACTGTTGGTGGGAATGCAAGCTGGTGCAGCCACTCTGGAAAACAGTATGGAGGTTCCTCAAAAAATTAAAAGTAGAACTACCCTATGACCCAGCAATTGCACTACTAGGCATTTATCCACAGGATACAGGTGTGCTGTTCCAAAGGGGCACATGCACCCCAATGTTTATAGAACCACTATCAACAATAGCCAAAGTATGGAAAGAGCCCAAATGTCCACTGATGGATGAATGGATAAAGAAGATGTGGTATATATACATATACACACAATGGAGTATTACTCGGCAATCAAAAAGAATGAAATCTTGCCATTTACAACTACATGGATGGAACTAGAGTGTATTATGCTAAGCGAAATTAGTCAGTCAGAGAAAGACAAATATCATGATTTCACTCATATGAGGACTGTAAGATACAAAACAGATGAACATAAGGGAAGCAAATATAAAAACAGGGAGAAAGACAAGACATAAGAGACTCTTAAGTATGGAGAACAAACAAAGGGTTACTGGAGGGGCTGTGGAAGGAGTTATGGGCTAAATGGGTAAGGGGCATTAAGGAATCTACTCTTGAAATTATTGTTGCACTATATGGCTGACTTGGATATAAATTGTAAAAAATAAAATAAAATAAAATGAAATAAAATAAAATAAAATAAAATAAAGACTACATGGGGCCTGGAAATAGGGACTTATCATTATGGACATATAGTCACATGTGCTTCTGTTCCCACCAGGACAACTCTCAGTCTGATCATGCAAGCCAATGGTGGGGATCCACAATGGATTCCTTATGCCTTTTTCCTCACCACCCCACCTCTTATCTGACTATCCCACATTCCTAATCATGGTGTATATTCTGCCAATTCCCAGATGCCTCATGATGGTCCTAGTGTTCCAGTGGGACTTGTCATACTGGTAGGCTGAAAATCAATGTATGGCTATGCCCACCACCCAGAGATATGCAGACTGTAGGGCACAGTCTCACAGCAGCCCACCTACAGATGCCATGCAAGGCCCTCTCTTTAAGAAACAATAAGGTTCTCTGCTTCTCATGTTGCTGATGATGCCAAGTTGTGGCTGGGCAGGCTCAGGTGCTTATCTAGGGCAATATCTATGGGACAAGAAGCATTTATTTTGCATCGGATACTTTAGGTTATCAGGACCACTCTTGGCTTCAATCTACACTGGCCTTGGATTTGGAACTGGATGCCTTGGCTCAGAAGCATCAAGCCCCAGCAACTTCTTACCCCTACCAGATGACTGTCATGGATCTTTTTGTAGATTTCCAGCACAGAATTTGGTCTCCATGTCTCCTAAGGGACTGAGAATAAGTCCTCAAAAGGGTGACCAGAGTAGGCAGTATGGGAAGACTCACACCCTATTCTGCATGTTCTGGAAGACCTCTCTTACTGCACTGGCTTCATGGTCCCATGGACTGAAAAAGACATGATTCTGTCAGCTAATTTTTCAAAAAAAGATGACATTGAGCTTTTACACCACCATAAACTTACTCCCAGCTACCCTGAAGCCAGGATGAGTGACAAGCCCTTGCCTTTTTCTATATATCCCCCTAAAGCTTGGAACTCTTTGGCCCTGGGTGTTCATGTTACGTGTATTGCATCTGTTTACAACATCGTGCGGGCGAAGGGGAATGGAATACGATATCCCCAAGGTCTTTGTTTGATAAACGAAAAGGACATGTGAGTGAAAGCAGAAATGTGCGCTCTAGAAGTTTGAAGGTTTGAAAAGCAGAACAGAAGAATTCCTTCCTCCCCTCTCCCAACTCAAATGTAATAATAAAGATGATAACAGTGATAACAAGATTTACGCTCCAGATCTCTTGTGCCAAGTATTTCATGTGCATTATCAGATTTCATCTTCAAATGCCATGAAATCAATATTATCATTGGCTTGGGGAGGAGCCACGATGGTGGAACAGCATGGAAGTTTTTTGTGTGTCTCACGTCCATGAAATGCAGCCAGACCAACACTAAACCATCCTGCACACCTAGAAAACTGATCTGAGGATGAACACAACAATCTGAACAACCTGAACCACAGAATTCAGCAGGTACGCGGAATGGAGAGGTGAACTTGGGGAGCAAGAAGCCACAGGAAGGGAGGTGCTTTTGCGGGCGGAGAGAGGATGGAGACTGGGTGGGGGAGAATACGGGAAAAGCACCCCTCCCCAAAAGCAGTTGGAGAGAAAGTGGAAATTGGACACAGCCGCAGGGACTAAACTAAAAAAGGGAGAAAGGAGAAAGGAGAGGGTTTAAATTCCATTAAGACTGTAAACAAGGGGAGTGCAAAGTCTGCAACTCCGCAGTTCCATACCTGGAGGTGCTCTGGTGGGAAGGTGAATACCCAGACACAGAGTGGGGTCCGGGAGGTTCTTGGGCCACACAGAGAAAAGCGGTTCCACTGCTGGAAGGGCACTTGGTAGAGACTGTTGAAGCCACCTGGTCCCAGCAGACCCCAGAAGGTGGCCACATTCACTAGTGCTGGGGCAAGGTCATTAAGGGTGAATGCTGGTGCCAGATGTGTGTTGTGATTTTCCATAATCCCTGAAATGCTGCTACACTGTCTCGCGAAGTTTTTCTGGGGCAGGCTGGCACCTAGCTGCAGTCTCGGAGCACCGGCAACAGCAGGGTCCAGTGGGTGTTCCTGGGTGCAGGCGATATTCAGTCATTGCTCCGTGAGACCCTCCCGCAGAGGGGTGGAACAGGTCAAAGGCACAGTCCTTCAGAAGTAAGGGGCCGGGGAAAACAGCCACATCTGAGACAAAACTCGAGAGAGAGGTACTGCCTGGGGCTTGATCACAGACAGTGAAAAAGTGGGGAGTGGACGAAAGCTGAAGACAGAGGATTGGTGCATGATTGCTGATCAGGGAGAACAGAGTTCTGATATTAGAGACTGGGTAGGGTGACGCCATTTTCACCGCTCCCACACATGCACATACGAAACTACGACCACCACATCACTCCACCCCAGTAGGCTAGCAGCGCCATCTAGTGGAGAATGGAGCTGTTACACTGAGCCCCACCCAATTGGGCCAACCTCTCTCTTCAAGAATACAACTCTCACCACCAGCTTAGTTTATGGACTATAAAGCACTACATAGACTGACTTCTAGGGGAAAACAAATCAATTTCAGTCCTACTTCAATCTGTTAGCAGGTCCATCTATTCAATTTTCTTTTTTTTCTCTTTTACACTTCTTTTTTTCTCTTGAATACAAAAAGAGAAAAAATTCATTTTTATTTACAATTTTTATTAAAAATATTTTTCTTTATTTTTTTACTATACTTTTTTACTTTTGTGTAAATTTTTTCAAATTCTATTTTACTTTCATCATTTTATCTTAGTATACTTCAGTGTATTCACTTTTTCAAATTTTCAAACGATTTCCTTTTTTCTCTTTTTATTTTTTCTTTTTCATTTCTTTTCTTTTTCCTGAATAAAGAGAAAAATTTCACTTTTACTTTCAATTTCTATCAAAAATATATTTCTTTCATTTTATTACTACATTTTTTCCTCTTATGTAAAATTTTTTCAAATTCTATTTTATTTCTATCATTTTATTTTAGTCTACTACACTATATTCACTTTTTCAAATTTTCAAACGATTTCCTTATTTTTCCCTCTTTTTTCTCTTTATCGTTTCTTTCCTTTTTCTCTTTTTCTTGAATACGAGAATGGAAAAAATTCATTTTTATTTTTAATTTTTTATTAAAAATATTTTCCTTAATTTTTTTCTACTATATTTTATACTTTTGTGTTAATTTTTTCAAATTCTAACTCCCACCATTTCATTTTAGTCTACTTCAGTGTACTCACTTTTTCAAATTCTCAAACAATTTCCCTTCCCCTCTTTTTTCTCTAATCTATAAAACCACTTTCAACACCCAGGCCAAAACACACCTAGAACCTACCATCATTTATTGGATTTGTGTATGTGTGTTTAATTTTTTAATTTTAATATTTTTTAATTTTATTTTTTTAAATTTTTTCTACATCATTAATTCCTTTTCTCCCTTCAAAATGATGAAAGGAAGGAATTCACCCTAAAAGAAAGAGCACGAAGAAACAACAGCCAGGGATTTAATCAACACAGATACAAGCAAGATGTCTGAACCAGAATTTAGAATCATGATAATAAGAATACTAGCTGGAGTCGAAGAGATTAGACTCCTTTTCTGCAGAGATAAAAGAAGTAAAAACTAGTCAGGATGAAATAAAAAATGGCATAATTGAGCTGCCATCATGAATAGATGCCACAGCAACAAGGATGGATGAGGCAGAACAGAGAATCAGCGATATAGTGGACAAACTTACGGAGAATAATGAATCAGAAAAAAAAGAGGGAGATTAAGGCAAAAGAGCATGATTTGAGAATTAGAGAAATCAGGGACTCATTAAAAAGGAACAACATCAGAATCATAGGGGTCCCAGAAAAGGAAGAGAGAGAAATAGGGGTAGAAGGGTTATGTGAGTAAATCATAGCAGAAAATGTTCCTAACCTGGGGAAAGACACAGACATCAAAATCCAGGAAGCACAGAGGACCCCCATTAGTTTCAACAAAAATTGACCATCAACAAGGCATATCATATTCAAAGTCACAAAATACTCAGGCAAGGAGAGAATCATGAAGTAGCAAGGGAAAAAAGGCCTTAACCTACAAGGGAAGACAGATCAGGTTTGCAGCAGACCTATCCCCAGAAACTTGGCCGACCAGAAAGGAGTAGCAGGATATATTCAATGTGCTGAATCAGAAAAATATGCAGCCAAGAATTCTTTATCTAGCAATACTGTCATTCAAAATAGAAGGAGAGATAAAGTTTCCCAGACAAACAAAAATTAAAGAAGTTTGTGACCACTAACCAGCTCTGCAAGAAAGTTTAAGGGAGACTTTCTGAGGGAAGAAAAGATGAAAAAAAAAAAACAGGTAAATAAAGACCCAAAGAAACAAAGACTAGAAAGGACTATTATCTTTCAGAACTCACTCTAAACATCAATGGGTTCAATGCTCCAATCAAAAGACACAGGGTAACAGAATGGATGAGAAAACAAGATCCATCTATATGCTGTTTACAAGAGACGCACTTTAGACCTAAAGACACCTTCAGATTGAAAATAAGGGGATGGAGAACCATCTATCATGCTAATGGTCAACAAAAGAAAGCCGGAGTAGCCATACTTATATCAGAAAATCTAGATGTTAAAATAAAGACTGTATCAAGAGATGTAGAGGGGCATTATATCATAATCAAGGGGTCTATCCACCAAGAAGACCTAACAATTGTAACATTTATGTGCCAAATGTGTAAGCACCCAAATATATAAATCAATTAATCACAAACATAAAGAAACTCATCAATAGTAATACCGTAATAGTAGGAGACCACAACACCCCACTCACAGCAATGCACAGATCATCTGATCAAAAAATCAACAAGGAAACAATGGCTTTGAATGACACACTGGACCAGATGGACTTAACAGATATATTCAGAAAATTTCATCCTAAAGCAGCAGAATCTACATTCTTCTCCAGTGCACATGGAACATTCTCCAGAATACACCACATACTGGGACATAGTGAATCAGCCTTCAACAAGTGCAAAAAGATCAAGATCATACTGTGCATATTTTGAGACTACGACGCTATGAAACTCAAACTCAACCACAAGACCAAAATTTGGAAAGGTAACAAATACTTGGAGACTGAAGAAAATCCTACTAAAGAATGAATGGGCTAACCAAGAAGTTAAAGAGGAAATTAAAAAATTCATGGAAGCCAATGAAAATGAGAACACCACAACCCAAAACCTCTGGGACGCAGGAAAGGCAGTCATAAGAGGAAAGTATATAGCAATCCAGGCCTTCCTAAAGAAGGAAGGTCTCAGATACACAACCTAACCTTACACCTTAAAGAGTTGAAAAAGAACAGCAAATAAAACCCACCACCAGCAGAAGACAGGAAATAATAAAGATTACAGCAGAAATTAATGCGGTCGAAACAAACAAACAAACAAACAAACAAACAAACAAAAAAACAGTAGAACAGATCAATGAAACCAGAAGCCGGTTCTTTGAGAGAATTAACAAAATTGATAAACCACTAGCCAGTTTGACCAAAAAGAAAAAGGAAAGGACCCAAATAAATAAAATCAAGAATGAAAGAGGAGAGATCACAACCAACACAGCAGAAATACAAACAGTAATAACAGAATATTATGAGCAATTATACACCAATAAAATGGGCAATCTGGAAGAAATGGACAAATTCCTAGAAACATATATACACTACTAAAACTGAAAGAGGAACAAATAGAAAGTTTGAACAGACTCATAACCAGTAAGAAAATCAAATTAGTAATCAAAAATCTCCCCCAAAAAACAAGAGTCCAGGGACAGATGGCTTTCCAGGGGAATTCTACTAAACATTTAAGGAAGAGTTAACACCTAAAATCTTGAAGCTGTTCCAAAAAAATAGAAATGGAAGGAAAACTTCCAAACTCTTTCTAGGAAGCCAGCATTACTTTAATTCCAAAACTAGAGAGAGTCCCCACTAAAAGAGAGACCAATTTCCCTGGTGTATGTGGATACAAAAATCCTCAACAAGATATGAGTCAACTGGATCCAACAATACAGTAAAAAAATTATTCACCATGACCAAGTGGGATTTATACCTGGAATGCAGGGCTGGTTCAATATCTGCAAAACAATTCACGTGATTCACCACATCAATAAAAGAAAGAACAAGAACCATATGATCCTCTCAATAGGTACAGAGAAAGCATTTGACAAAATACAGCATGCTTTCTTAATCAAAACCCTCAAGAAAGTAGGGATAGAAGGAGCATACATTGAGATCATAAAACCCATATATGAACACTCTAATACTAATATCATCCTCAATGGGAAAAAACTGAGAACATTCCCCCTAAGGTCAGGAACAAGACAGGGATGTCCACTGTCACCACTGTTATTCAACAAAGTATTGGAAGTCTTAGCCTCTGCAATCAGACAACACAAAGAAATAAAAGGCATCCAAATCTGCCAGGAGGAGGTCAAATTTTCACTCTTCACAGATGACATGATACTCTGTATGGAAAACCCAAAAGATTCCACCAAAAAACTGCTAGAATTGATTCATGAATTCAGCAAAGTTGCAGGATATATAATCAATGCACAGAAATCGGTTGCATTCCTATATACCAACAATGAAGCAACAGAAAGAGAAATCAAGGAATCGATCCCATTTACAGTTGTGCAAAAGACCATAAAATACCTAGGAATAAATCTAACCAAAGATGTGAAAAATCTATACACTGAAAACTATAGAAAGCTTATGAAAGAAATTGAAGAAGACTCAAAATATGGAAAAAGATTCCATGCTTCTGGATAGGAAGAACAAATATTGTTAAAATGTCAATAGTACCCAAAGCAATCTACATATTCAATGCAATCCATATCAAAATAACACAAGCATTCTTCACAGAGCTAGAATAAATAATCCTGGAATTTGTATGGAACCAGAAAATACCCCAAATAGCCAAAGAAATCTTGGAAAAGAAAACCAAAGCAGGAAGCATCACAATCCCAGACTTCAAGCTATACTACAAAGCTGTAATCATCAAGACAGTATGGTACTGGTGCAAGAACAGACACTCAGATCATTGGAACAGAATAGAGAGCCCAGAAATGGACCCACAAACGTATAACCAACTAATGTTTGACAAAGCAGGAAAGAATATCCAATGGAATAAAGACAGTCTCTTCAGCAAGTGGTGCTGGGAAAACTGGATAGCAACATGCAGAAAAATGAACCTGGACCACTTTCTTACACCATACACAAAAATAAACTCAAAATGGATGAAAGACCCAAATGTAAGACAGGAAGCCATCAAAACCCTCGAGGAGAAAGCAGGCAAAAACCTCTTTGACATTGGCTGCAGCAACTTCTTACTCAACACATCTCCTGAGGCAAGGGAAACAAAAGCAAAAATGAACTACTGGGACCTCATCAAAATAAAAAGCTTCTGCACAGTGAAGGAAACAATCAGCAAAACTAAAAGGCAACTGACAGAATGGGAGAAGATATTTGCAAATGACATTTCAGATAAAGGGTTAGAATCCAAAATCAATAAAGAATTTATCAAACTCAACACCCAAAAAACAAATAATCCAGTGAAGAAATGAGCAAAGACATTAATAGACACTTCTTCAAAGAAGACATCCAGATGGCCAACCGACACACGAAAAAATGCTCAACATTACTAACCATCAGGGAAATACAAATCAAAACCGCAATGAGATACCACCTTGTACCTGTCAGAATGGCTAACATTAACAACTCAGGGAACAACAGATGTTGGCGAGGATGTGGAGAAAAAGGATCTATTTTGCATGGTTAGTGGGAATGCAAACTGGCACAACCACTCTGGAAAACAGTATGGAAGTTCTTCAAAAAACTAAAAATGGAACTACTCTATGACCCAGCAATTGCACTAATAGGCATTTATCCACAGGATACAAGTGTGCTGTTTCAAAAGGACACATGCACCCCCATGTTTATAGCAGCACTATCAACAATAGCAACGTATGGAAAGATCCCAAATGTCCATTGATGGATGAATGGATAAAGAAGATGTGGTATATATATTCAATGGAGTATTACGTGGCAATCAAAAAGAATGAAATCTTGCCATTTGCAGCTATGGGGATGGAACTGGAGGGTATTAAGTGAAATTAGTCAGAGAAAGACAAAAATCATATGATTTCACTCATATGAGGACTTTAAGAGACAAAACAGATGAACATAAGGGAAGGGAAAGAAAATAATATAAAAACAGGGAGGGGAACAAAACATAAGAGACTCATAAATATGAAGAACAAACTGAGGGTTACTGGAGGGGTTGTGGGAGGGTGGATGGGCTAAACGGGTAAGGGGCACTAAATAATCTACTCCTGAAATAATTGTTGCATTATATGCTAATTTGGATGTAAATTTTAAAAAATAAAAAATAAAATAAAATAAAATATTATCATTGGTCTTAATAGGAGAACAATGGGGCATAAAGAGTGACTTGTTTCAGATCCCATTGCCAGGACCGACTCTCAGAGCTGCCCAATTACAAAGTCCACAGTCTTGAGCAAGACCTCTGCTGTCTTTCATTCACTGTATTCCTAGGCCTCTCTCCTACTTTTAAGGGTGCCACAGCCCTGGCTGGAAGAATACCCCAAACACACCGCCAAAGCGCTAATCAAGAGATGTTGTTTCTAGGAGCAGCAAACTTCCATAGTCTCATTAAATCATCAGGAAAACATTCCAAAGGGTAAATTGTCCTCATATTCTCTGTAGTCATTCTTACAATTATGTGTGGTATGTGGCCAGGTTCTAACTCTGATTTGAAGACTGCTTATCAAAGATTTCCAGCTGTAATTAATCTTGGCACATTTAACCTTGGGTGCACAGAATTTCCTAGTTATACATTTCTCTGGAGGATAAAGCCTTCTTTTAGAAAGATAAATGTCACTGGGAAGGACAATTATCTTATGTTTACAACTAACAACTTAAAAATCTATGTTCTATCAGGCCAGACTCTCTATCAGCTAGGTATTGGATGGAGGGGTGGGGATCACTGGACTGGCTGTGAAAATGGTGCACAAAGGGAGGGTGTCCTGGGGACAGCCTGAACCAGATCATTGTCCACAGGATTGCTGAGTCATGAAAGAAAGGTGAATTCAATACCCAAGTAAAGGAAGTAGGAAGTTGGAAACTGGAGGGACCAAGTCAATTGTTTTAAACCCTAAGGGGCATAAAATGTCACTTAGGGAGTTTATCAATATCATTCCTAGCTTCATTCCCAGAGATCCTGACTTAGTAGATCTGCATTTTAAAAACATGTCAGTTATTGTGATGCAGGTGGTCATGGAACCACTGGGCAAGACAAAACCTAAACAGAAAACAGACTGTAAAGTCAGTGAGAGAGGGTTTTGACAGGAAAGGATGAATTATAAGCAAGTGAATGGAGGGGGTCTTAACACACAGTCTTGCCTCACTTAGTCAAAGTAGACTCTCAAAGAACTAGGATAAAGAAGGCAGTTGAGAGAAAGACTCCAGGGTCAGTGCCACAGAAGGGAGAGGGACAAAGGGTGGAGATGTAAGAGGGGGTTACAACTCAACCCACTTTTCACCTTTGCCCTGTCTGAGCCCCCATTCCCAGTGTTTCCTTTTAGCATTCCAAAACTATCTCTCCAACACAGAGTAGCTTACTATCCTCCACCTACCTCCCACCTCTGTTCTGGTCTTCTTTCAGGCAAGTTTGCAAAATCAGAATTAAAGTACAGAATTTTTACTTCCCATATTTCTAGACATGTGCCATAGCTGCCAACTTCTGGGAGGCCCCAGTGTCGAACTGTATCCAGCTCAGGATGGAGCTGTTTTCCCTGAAATCTAAAACAATTCCCAGAGCATTTTATGGGAACGCAATTTATTTTTATACAGCCCCAACACTCATTCCAATTTTATGATTTTTTTCAATTATTTACAACTTTCCCCTTATGTTCAACCCAGATTCATATCCAAGCAAAGGAAGGAGTCTACAGGTCAGAGCAACATTTTTTATGTGCACAGTGAGCGAGTGTGGGTGGGGGGGAGTTGATATGTAACTAAGACAAAAGCAGCAGAAGTTGGATATATTTTCTTTTTACAACAAGTAAAGAGACTAGAAACCATAACTATCTCCAATTTTATCCCTTTTCAGATAATAGACAATGTGATGTGCCCCTAGACATTGTGAATGCAGAGGGAGCACCTGGTGTGTGATTGAGAGCAGGAATATAGGATCTCTGGATGCCCTTTCTTGGCTACATAATCAGGGCAGGGCTAATAGCAAGCTTCCCCGAAACTCACCCTTTCAACAAACATTTACTGAATTCCTAGAAATGTTCCCTCTCAGATGACAAGTAATCTCTAAAGAAGCCACATTGGTGCTTTGGTATTCGAGAAATAATCTCTGATGGTCCTTGTGAAAAGCAATATGAAGCTTCCTTCAGGTCTGGCCATGCCTAGTTCCTCATCCTTTCATTCTTGGAACTCCCACAATACACCAGGCCCTGTACTGGGCATCAGGAAGGCAATGAGAGTGAAAAAAGGCATGGATCCTACTGGCAAGCAGCTTTCAGGCTAATGGAAAGACATGCTGATCAAATAATCCCATGAAGAAGGGCATAATTAAAAACTGAGATAAGAGCTATTAGAGAAAGAAAGGTTCTGTTACAAAGGAACTGGACCCAGCATCTAAGAGCAGGGGAGTGTTCTCTGAGAAAGTGAGGCCCTGGGGAGTAAGAGTAACCCAGACAAAGAGGAGAGAAAGAGTATTCGTCAAGCACATGAATGGCATGGAGAAAGGTCTGTGATGGGAGGGATTACAGCATATTTGAGGGACTGAAAGCACAAGACCAATGAGCCTGGCTGGAAGGAGGAGACATAGTGGGAGGCAAGGCTGGAAGAGAAGGAGGCAGAGGACTTGGGCACCCTTATGGGCCTTGATAAGCATTATGGCCTTCAGTCTTAGAGCAAAGCAAGTCAGCAAAAGATTCGAGGTGACAGGATCAATCTGCTTTTGGAAGACCACTCTAGCCACGGGAAGACCAATTAGGAGGCCATTTCTATAGTTCAAATAAGAGGAGATTGACACAAGGGGATGGATTTGAGAAATCCCCTGTAGTCTGTATGAGAAATATTTATTTGTTGATGGACTTCACTGGTTACGGAAAAAGAGGAGGTCTCGAGGGTGAATTTGGTGATTCTTACTCATGTGATTAGTTGAATGTTAGTGCCATTTACTGAAACAGGGAACACTGGGATATCAACTTGGGGAGAGAGGAGAGGCAGAAATATTATGAGTTTGATCTTAAACATGTTGATTATGAGGTAACTTAGAGCAAAGGAGATAACCAGCAAACTGTTGGATATGCAGATTTGGAGCTCAGGAGCAGACTAGGCTGAGGACATTGATTTCCAGGTCAATTATAGATGAAAGTTGATGCCATGAACATGTATAGCTTGCCAACTATGGTAGTATCAGGTAATCAACTGCAACATTTAATAGCTGGGGAGAAGAGGAGTCACATTGTGCTGAGAAAGAGAAAACAACAACAGGGCAGTGTGGTGTCTAGGAAGCCAACAATGAAAGAGAATATTTCAAGGAAAGTATTCTGTGATGTTGAATGCTGCTAACAAATTGAGGAAGAGGGGACATAGAAAATGCCCAGAGGGTTTAGTTGAAAAGATCAGTGGTGGCCATAGCAAGAATTGTTTGAGTGGGGTCCTGAGATGAACAGATCACAGTGAGCTGAGGAAGAAATGTTTGATGAAGAAATAAAGACCCAGACCTAAAGGCTAGTTTAGAAGGAAAGGGAGAGATGGTGGTAACTAGAGGGAATGTGGGACCACGGAAGGTATTTTTGATTTGTATTTGTTGTTTAATAGAAGAGACTTGGACATAATTCAATGCCGACAAGAATGATCCTTTTCAGGAGCACTTGAATGCATAGGAGAGAGAAGAGAAAATAGGTAGCAAACAATGTCTGGGGAAGCAGGAGGGTGGTGGCATGCAGAGAGCACAGGTGGAAGATGGGAGACAAAAGGTGAGGGTAGGTTAGGAAATCTGAAAGCAGAATATCAAAAAAATTCCTCTAGCTGATTGCTTCAATTTTCTCTAAGAAACAGAAAGCAGGGTCATCACTGGTAATGGGGCAGGAAGTTGGGGAACAGGGCTACAAACTAATGGTTGGCGGAGCATACAGAAGATTTCAAATAGTCATTGCAGACTATCCAGAAACTCTGTTTCAGTTGTTCTGGAGGGGTGCCTCCAAAACTACAGCTGATTCTGAAACATGTGTTTCTGGGACCAGGCTTTGGAAACACCAGCCTGGGGACATGTACCCTTTTAAGTCCCCATGTGAAACTCGCCATCAAGAATGGAAGAAAGAAGTGTTTCCAAGAAGATTGTACTGGTGTACATGACAATCTGTATAATTCTATGTCCTCAGATGGCTCCACTCTCCCAGGAGGGCTATTTGACCAAGGTAGCTCTGAAGCTATTCTTGACCTTTTGTGAAATTTAATAGATCTTAATTCAGTTCTGAGGCAACTCAACTTGAACTTGAACTTAGTCATTTATTCTGACTTTAGGCCCTAGTTCTAATAACCAGGGTTGTATTTAGTCTCTAAACCATGCCCCACTCTACTTAACCCTTCTGTTGCCAGAATTACTGTAAGTTACAATGTTAGTCATTATCTAGTTTATGAGAATTCCAAGGTATGACCCTTGTCAAAAGGTAACAATATATGAGTATGCACACAATCTAAAATCTGAATATAATACCTAACTATAAATTTCAAGCAAGATAGATCAGAACCAGCTTTACCCAGTTTAATTTGGAAGAAGAATAATGGTACAAGTTTTGAAAAAGCATTATAACTATGCATAGATCATCTTGCCACATAAATCATTTCTGTCCATGATTATGAAGCCTGAGGACAGATAAGTGAGCTCTAGAAAGAATTTTACCTGGTTTCCAGTCATTCTCTTAATGAACTGTTCTTCATTCTTTGCTTGGCCAACACCCCTTGATCCTTCAAATCTCTGATTAAATGCTACTTCTTTGGAAATGTTTCTCCAACCTCTGACATTAATAGATCTCCCCCTCAAACAGACCCCATCATTATTTTCTCTCATACCATCCTGTTATTTTTCTTCATGGCACAATCCCCATTTGCAAGTATAAATTATTTGTATTATATTTTTAACTTTGTATCACTGTTAGACTGTAGGTCCTATGAGGAGCTCAAGTTCATTTTATCATACAATGTATACCCAGTACAGTATCGGCACAATGGGCTGATTTTAGATTACATAGGTTAACTCAATAAAGATCTACTGAATAAATAAATAAATATACATTAGGGAGTCAACCTTACCCTGTCCTTGCTGGTTTCCAGAGCAACATGCAGTGAGTGATAGTCCAGCTGACTGTGCGACATCCAGGTAAGAGAATCTAAGGCAGTTGCTCTCAAACCTTTGTGACTCTCACTTAGTCAGAGAAAGCTACTCCAATAGACAAAGAACCACGAGGATAACACAAGCACATTTCGAGGGAATCATACAGACATTAACTTTAGCAATACTTTGATGCAAATGTAAATCATAACACATTGTAGGGTTAACCAAACAACCCTCAGAAAAGAAAATTAATACTTTAAGAATCAAGAAGAGTTCCATTCAGTTGCCATCCCATAAACTTGGGATACTGTTAATGATAAACAGATAACAAGCCATCCCACTCTCTGGTCTTTGCAGCATTGTCAGGCACTGTGGAGTAATCAGACTTATTGGCAGAATGCTGAACTAGAATCCTCAGGAAATTCTAGCACAGTATTAAGTGAATTTCTTGAGTACCAAATTTTAGTAACCCTCAATAATACACCTAGTAGTTATTAGTAAACAACTTACTAAAAGTCTATGGAATTGCCTGCCATTTGCCTATAAGAACTTGGGTTTTTTGGATTCATTCCCTGATCATCTAAAGGATCCTTGTGGCTTACCAGATGACTAAGAATCATATCTGAGGACTACTGGTCTAGGAGGTGTGCAATCCAACCATTTCTCCAGTTCTCCTCTGTTCTGTCCTTTGATCCAGTGAGGACACCAGACAGCCCCACACTTGGACCACATTAGCTGTGGCTCCTGTTGGCCACCTTCACTGAGTTGTGTTAATGTCATGCTCTTGGCTAGAGTTGTTCCAATAAACAATTAAATGAAATACACTTCTGCATTTGCTATAAAAGTCACTGTGAATATTATCAATGTTTTTACTATGTAATTTATATATAATTTTTATATAATCATGATTAGGATAACAGTTAATGTTTGAGTTCACGATGTGCCACTCATAATTCTAAGGGCTTAGCATGTTTTGCTTCATTTAGTCTTTGCATATCCCTGAGGAGGAAGGTAGTATCATTAATCCATCTATCCCCAATGTCACATAATATTCCTTAATCTCTGCCTAAGAATTTCTTTTGGAATTTACTGCCAGAAAAATTTTATCTCTATTGGGAAACTGGTATACCTCCTACTTCCTGATAATAAGTAGGGTAATATTTACTGCTTGCCTTTTATCCCTGGATTCCAGAAATGTGCAGTAGAATTTGGGTCTTCTACATAGGATGATATCATCTTGTCATAAGTATATTATTTCCACTTATTTGTCTGTGTACTGACTTTCTATTTCCATTTTATTTGCTTTGTTGTATACTAATTGCCTCAGAACTTTTTGGAAACAAGAAAAGTAGAAATCAACTTAGTTAAACAAACAAAAATACATACTTTGAGTTTAACCTGAGAGCATTATGTCTAAGGAATCGGTGAATGCAGATTGAGAACACAACTCCACCACTTGGGCTAAATTTGGAACAATTCTGGAAACCAAATATCTTCTCCCAAACCTCCTGGGTTATAGTGGCTATTCATATATTTTGAGAAAAATGGAGTTATTGGATACCATCCAGGGAGAGCCCTGAATGAAAAACCTTTTGGCCAGAACATCAAGGCCTTTAGAGAGAATGGGAATGCCTGGCTATTACAGAAACCATGTCAGAAGGAGGTATCTTTGTGAATAAGCATCTGTATGTGCCTCTTACTGCAATATGAATACATTATTAAAGGAAAATATTTTATTTATAGAATAACTTGACCTTAAACACGTATGTATTGTGAGGGGTCAGGGTAACTCTCACACTCTATTTTCTCTGGCAAATAAGTATAGCTGTCCATAAGAGCCAAAATATGAGAAAAAACTTTAAAAAAAAATAACGCATTCAGAATAAACAAGGCATACCACAACTCTCTTTTTATCTAAGAAGCATTTGGTATTGCAGTTTGCCTCAAGCAATGGGTCTAGAAATGCCAAGTGTTTATTTTAGCAGCTATAATGACCATAGAAATATGTTCTTGTCCCCCTTAAGATTCTTATAATTCCCTGGGAGAGATGGTTTAAAGTTTAATAATAAAGGTAGTTATTATCCAGATTTCACCAGAAAAATAAATAAATAAACATAAAATAATTGAGAGAGAAGGACATCAAAACCAGCTGCACTTCTTTTTGTGACTCCAGTTAGATTTTTTTGAGCCAGTTCATGCTGCAGTTCAGTGCAAACCTTCCAGAATTTTGGACACCAACTCTGTGATCACTGCAATGGCTCTAACTGTTCTTGGAAATAGTGCTTGCAATCTGAATTTTGAATGCTCAGAATCTCTAGCTTTATCAGTGTTCCAAAGGAGTTCTGATTCTTCTCTCTGAAAGTTTATGCTTCAAATGATCGGTCTGATTTGTCATGAATTTGTATCGTTTTTGAAGACTTGATGTGTTCAATTTACTTTCTCTTAAACCTCTGTGCTCAGAGTGCTTGATTAGGGTCTGGGAATGTGCATCTGATTTAAAGAATTTCTTATCTAATGAGATATTCTTTTCTCCCTCTCCCACAAAGCAAAAAACACACTTAGAGCCTTTGAATAAAGAGATGTAATAAATGTGTGCATCCAGGAAGAATTACCAAAGTCTCTGTTCATTGCACCTCTTCCCCTTTAGACAAGCACTTCTCAACTGTAATGTGCATATGAATATGTACATTGTGCATATGAATATGTAATGTGCAAGAAGTCTGGGCTGCTTCTTACACTGCAGCATCTGAGCTAGCTGGTTTAGAGCAGGGCTGAAATTTGTGACCCTGACGAGCTCCCAGATACTGCTGGTGGTGTTGCTGACCCACAGCCCTTAGAGTAGCCAGGACCTGCAGGGTCTAGAGCAGTGTGCCACAGGTGTAGTGGTAAATATCCTAGTAGCCACATTAAAAAAAAATTTTAAGGTTCAAGTGGACATAATCTAACAATATATTTTATTTACCCCAACATAACCAAATATTATCAGTTCAACAGGCAATCAATACAAAAATTACTTAGATATTTTGCACTCTTTTTTTCATACTAAGTCTTCAAAATCATGTATTTTACATTTACAGCACATCTCAAATTACACTAGCCACATTTCAAGCGTTCAGTGGCCACACATGACTAGTAGTTACTACATTAAACAGCACAGGTCCAGAGAGTCTCACTGTCTTCTCAGGAGAAATTCTGTCCAGTAACTCTTGAGTGTTATAAAACTCTGTGGGTGTCAGGCTGTGAGAACACTCCAGATGACCATCGTTAGGGTGACGGTATCATCTGGGTTGAGAATGGCAGTTCTAATTTGGGAATGAGTTTATTCAAAACCAGTAGGGCCTTGCTGGGTGGTAAGAACCTCTCATGTTTAGGGCACAGATAATCCTTAGTATTGTCTCCTTTGTCTTGGCACTTCCTGGTTGTGAGTTACTAGAGGGCCACAAGGAAAGATAGGGAGCATTAAGTTGTGTGAGATGGGAACCATTGAGCCATGTGTGAGCAAGCAACAGGTAGCACAGGACCTAGAATCCTCACTTAGGAGACTGAGTTTTATTCTACGAGCATTGGAGAACCATTGCAAGATTTTAAGTAGAGAAATACGGTACAATCAGGTTTTCATCTGAGAAAGATCTTTTTGCAATAACAGAAAAATGTTCTGGTGGAAGACAAGATTGAAAGCAAGGAAAGTAGACAGGAAAGTTTTTCAGAAATCCAGGCAAAAGATAACAATGGTCTGTTAAGAAACTAGTTCTGTGGTTGGAGGAGGAAATAAGAGTAAAAAGGATTTTACTGATATGTCTTGGTGGTAGACAGGAGATTACAATAAAAAAAAAAAAAAAAAAGGATGAGAGAAGAATCCAGAATGATGCCTGGGTGTATCCGGCAAGGCCTCAGGAGGAAAGAACACACTCAAATCAGGAGACCGGGAAGAAGGCTAATAAGGGCATTGTTTACATCAGTGCAGGGCACAGCAGCGCTGCAGCAAGAGCCAATGCCACTCCCAGCCCTGAAGGCACAAGGGAAGGGAGCAGTTACTGGACCCAGAAGGAGAAGTTGTAGGACAGGGGCCGCCAAGGCAGGAGCAGTCACTTCAGGTGGAACAACACAGCCAGTAGAGACAAGCCAGCAAAACCAGTCTAGACTGAAAGTTATGTCATATTTTATATTTCTGTAGAAACTGCCAAATGGCTGTTTTGTCTGTTCCCAGTCATTCTATAGACTCTCCCACCAACAATATAAAAGAATTTCTCTTTTTCTTACTTCTTATAAGCAACATATATTATCAATCTTTAAAAAAAATTGCCTATTGTAATGGTTAATTTTATGTGTTAATTTGGCGAGGCCATGGTACTCAAATATTTGGTCAAACCTCAATCTAGATAGATTTTGCTTTAAAAGTACTTTGTAGATGAAATTGACGTTGAAATCAGTAGATCTTGAGTGAAGCAGATGACCCTCAATAATGTGAGCAGGACGTCGTATCCGTTGGAGACCTTAGGAGAAAAAGACTGAGGCCTCCCAAGGAAGAGGGAATTCTGCCCCCACACTGCCTTCAGATTGCAGCTGCAACATTAGTTCTTGCCTGGGTCTCCAGCCTGCCCACGCGCCCTGCAAGTTTTCAACTTGCCAGCCTCCACATATCACATGAGCCAATCCCTTACAGTAAATCTATTACACACACACACACACACACACACACACACACACACACACACTTAAACAGCCTATTGGTTCTGTTTTTCTAGAGAACCTTGACTAATACACCTCTTCAGCTAGAAATTACATCTCAGCTTAGTTTCGATCTGCAATTTTCTGATTATTAGTGAAGTTCACATTATTTAAGTTTTTTTTACCATTTTCATTCCTTTTACTGTATTCTTTTTCTGTATTTTTCTACTGAGCATTTTGATGTTTTATTGTAGGAGGTCCATATATATATATATATATATATATATATATATATATATGTTGATTTATATATTTATTCTGTAAGCTGCAATTTTTCTCACCATCTGCTCTCTGTCACTGACATGGTAAACTGTGTTGCCTCTAAGCTTAGAAGTGCTCCAGAGTCCATGAGGAAGAATGGTTCTTACCCCTTTACCCACTCATGCCCAAGACTGTTCAGAGTTGCCATTTTCTCTAGGCTCATTTCTCCATCATTTGATTATATCTACCTTATATCTTTTAAAAATTCTCAACATCTACAATTTACAGTGCTTTTTTTTGGATGCATTTCTTTTCCTTTTTCTGACATTTCAGTAGGATTTGGGGAGGGCAGGGAGGTAAAAGTGAGTGGCCAGCTGGCCATACTGAACCAAAAACTGGGGAACTCGCTTAACAATAAAAGCAGGCTGAGAGTTTTCAAAGTCTCTAGGACTTAGCTGGTTATATATTTTTAAGCCCATTCAATTAACAGAACCCAAAGTCATACAATTATCCTTAACTTGCCATGAAAAAGGAACAGAACAGTAGCACACTTTTTTAAAAGTGCCAATAAGCGCCTAATAAGTGGGATGCTATACAAGAGAACTAAGAGAACTAAGGGAATACGCCTTTGGAAACCCAAAAGTTTACCACAGAGAGGTAGAAATAGAACCATAGGGGAAGTTAAAATAATATACAATTATTCATACAATTAAGACTAATTTTTTTCTTATGATTTTCATGAAACAAAAAAGATTTTGAGAAAATACTACTTTTTACATCATATATAATTTACAAACAAGAATTCAACATACATGAACTCGGAACTCCCTCTCTGAACCACATGGAACAATTGGGAAAACCATTCACAGACACTGAGAAACAAACAGCAGGTTTCCAAACCCTGCCTGGCCTGGGTAAAACAGCATTTATGGGTGAGAGTGGATATAGGCATAAGATTTGTCTCCTAATTTACAAACAGATGGCCAATTCCACTTCCTCTATCCCCTAACAAACCCAGTATATAACAGAATTCCAGCATAACTGCTATATATGCCTGCCTCCCATCCCAATCCAGCAGCTCCCCTCCATTTTCCTTTAGGAAAACCTTGGGGGAGCTGCCAGGCATATTGCCCTTGCCCTTCTCTGACAAAAGGGTAGGTGCACAACACAAGCTGGCCCCAGGAATGACCACACAAATTTGCAGTGCAAAATGAAAATGCACTGATATAAAGTTAATATACAAAACTCAATCACCTTCCTATATACCAGCAATGAACAAGTGAAATTGCATGTTGAGAACACAATACCATTTACATTAGCATCCTCCCAAATTAAAAACTTAGATATAAATCTAACAAAATATGTATAAGATCTGTATGAGGAAAATTATACATCTCTAATGACAAAATCAAAGAGGAACTAAATTAAAGGAGAAATATTCCATATTCGTGACTAGGAAGATTCAATATTGTCAAGGTGTCAGTTCTCCCCAACTTGATCTACAGGCTTGATGCAATCCCAATCAAAATTCCAGCAAGTTATTTTGTGGATACTAAAGATTAATTCTAAAGTTTCTATAGGGAGGTAAAGTACCCATAACAGCCAACACAATATTGAAGAAGAACAAAGTTGAAGGACTGACACTACCCAATTTCAAGACTTACTATAAAGAGACAAAAATCAAGACAGTGAATTATTGGCAAAAGAACAGACAAGTAGATCAATACAGAGTCCAGATATAGACCCCCCCCCAAATATAATCAATCACTCTTTGACAAAGGAGCAAAGACAATATAATGGAGCAAAGACAGTCTTTTGAACAAATAATGCTGGAACAACTGGACATCACATGCAAAAAAAAGGGGGGGACACCTGGGTGGCTCAGTCGGTTGGCCATCTGACTTTGACTCATGATTCGTGGGTTCTAGCCCCACGTCAGGCTCTGTGCTGACAGCTCAGAGCCTGGATCCTGCTTTGGATTTTGTGTCTCCCTCTCTCTCTTTCCCTTCCTTTCTGGTGTTTTGTCTCTATCTCAAAAATAAATAAATACATTTTAAAATTTTTTTAAAGAAAAAAAAGAAATTAATCTATACACAGGTCTTACAGTCACAAAAATTAACTCAAAATGGATCAAAGATTTATCTTTTTTTAGTATTTAATTCAAACCTATATTTGCAGTTTCTAAAATGTTGCTCCACAGACCACTTCCTTGTTACACATGTGTACTAATGAAAACAAAAAGCAAAAAGAATCACTACCATGCCTACAAAAAGAATTACTCCTTTTCTAACATTTTAAAAATGTAACTGCAAAACCATAAAACTCCTAGAAGATAAATAGGAGAAAACATAAATGACCTTGGGTATGGCAATAACTTTTTAGATCCAACACCAAAGGCACAATCTATGAAAGAAATAATTGATAAGCAGGACTTCATTACAATTAAAAATGTTTGCTCTGCAAAAGGCAATGTCAAAAGAGTGAGAAGACAGCCACAGATTGGTTGAAAATATTTGCAAGACACAGGTGATAAAGGGTTGTTATCCAAAATGGATGATTAAAACTCAATAATAAGAACCCTAGTTACAAATGAGTCAAACACCTGAGCAGACGCCCCACCAGAGAAGATACACAGGTGGCAAATAACCAAATGAAACAATGCTCCACATCATACATCATCAGGGAAATACAAACGGAAACAACTGAGATACCAGTACATACCTACTAGAACAGCCAATATCCAGACACTGACAGCACCAAATGCTAAGGAGAACGTGGTGCAACAGGAACTCTCATTCATTGCTGGTGGAAATGCAAAATGGGACAGCCACTTTAGAAGTCATCTTGGCAGGTTTTTTTGTTTTGTTTTGTTTTGTTTTCTTGTTTTGTTTTGTTTTACAAAACTAGACACACTCTTATCATATGATTCAGTACTTACTAAAAAGTGTTGAAAACTTCTGTCATACAAAAACCTGTACTTGGACGTTTAGAGCAACTTTGTTCGTAATGCCCAAACTTGGAAGCAACCAGGATGTCTTTCAGTGGGTTAATACATAAATAAACTGTAGTATCTCCAAACAATGAAATATCATTCAGCACTGAAAGGAAATTCAGCACTAGCCCAGCACTAGGGCACCTGGGTGGCTCAGTCACTTAAGCATGTAACTGTTGACTTCAGCTCAGGTCATGATCTCATGGCTCATGAGACTGAGACCCGTGTGGGGCTTTGTGCTGACAGTGAGGAACCTGCTGCAGATTCTCTCTCTCCCTCTCTTGCTGCTCCTCCCCCATGTGCATGTGTGCTCTCTCTCTCTCTCAAAATAAATATTTATGAATAGATGATAGATAGATAGATAGATAGATAGATAGATAGATAGATAGAAGTGGGCTACCAAGCCATGAAAAGATAGAAAAGAAGCTAAAATGCACATTATTACATGGTGAGAAAAAGCCAGTCAGAAAATACTAAATACTGCATGATTTCACTATATGACATTCTAGAAAAGGCAAAACTTGGAGACAGTAAAATGATCAATGGTTGCCAGGGTTTGGGTGGGGGGACATGGTGAGGGATGAATAGGTTGAGGACAGAGAATTTTTAGGGCAGTGAAAATCCTCCATATGATAATAATGATGAATACATGATGTTATACAGAACGAATACCGCAAAGAGTAAACCCTAATGTACCCAGTGGAGTTTGGGTGATTATAATGTGTCAGTGTAGGTTTATCAATTGTAACAAATGCACCACTCTGGTGGGGGATGCTGATAATGGGGGAGGTTGTGCATGTGTGGGGTCAGGAGCATACTAGAAATTGCTGTACATTCTTTTCAATTTTGCTGTGAACATAAAACTTCTCTAAACAAATTAAAGTCTTACTAGAATGAAAACGCGGAGTCCCTTATTCAATGATTATTAAAAATTTCAAGATGGCAACAGCAGAGCATTAAGTCAAACTGGCATTCTTCAAAGCATGGTTGTGTGCCCATGAAGCCAGCCTCTTTGTCCCATTGGATTCCTGAGAGAAGAGTCACAAGTTGAGAAACAGGGAAGCTGAGTCACATCCTCGGCAGAGTTGCATGGGGACGCCCATTCATTCCTGCAAGTAGACCACAGGGACTGCCCTGGTTTCGGCCCTTTGCTTTCCAAGGCTTTGTTGTCTTGTTCTCTAGCTTTGCCTGTAATTCTGTGAACTCTCACTTCCTTCCAATAAATTCTCCTTTGGTTTTGTTTTGCTGTATTTTTCTTTGTAAGTTTCTGTGGCTTGTATTAAGAGAGCCTCATTGACCAGAAAGTTAATAAGTCATTCACATTTATTGGGCATGGTTTTTTTGGTTTTGTTTTGTTTTTTACAAAGCTCAATTCTAAGCACAAGAAATAAAGCAGTGAACAGTCAGTAAGATTCTTGCTCTCACTGAGCCTCCTTAACATGACACAAACAATAAGTAAGTCATAAATAATAAACTATTTATTTATTTATTTACTATGCAGGTACTATGGAGAAAATAAATGGGACAACATGATAGAGCATATGTTAGAGGAGAGGCAGCAGCCCTGTTCAGGGCCCTCACATTCGCTACTCCCTCTGCCTGGAGTGCTGTTTCCCAGACATTTCCTGTGCTAATTCTCTCACCTTATCCAGCTTCAACTGTCACCTACTCAAGGAGGCCTCCCCTAACTTATCCGACCCAAATTGTGCTTCCTCCTATCCCTGTTCTCATTTCCTGTCTCCTTGCCCTGTTTGCAATTTTCTTCACAGCATTTGTCACCATCTGCTACTTTATATATTTATATGTTGAATTACTAACTGTTCTACTCTCCCCTGTAGATATATGCTTCCGTTGCTTCCCTTGGTTCATTGCTATATCACTACACTGAGAACAGCGTTGGCAACGAGTGGGTGCCCAACAATATTTGTTGAATGAATTAGTGAGATAATGAATGACTCAGGGTGGTGAGAGAAGGCCTCTATGAGGAAGCAACTTGAAGGCCGAAACCTAAATGAGAAGAAGGAGATGGCTACGTGTAGAATGTCCTAAACAAAGGTAGCAGCAAGTATAAAAACGTTAAGATGCAAACAAGCTTCCTGTGTTTGAAGAACAGGAAGAAGGGCATCTTGGCACCCATCTCTCCTTCATCTGAAGTGAAAAGAGGCTTAAGGATAACTATGGTAGGCCAAACCACCTGGACTTTAGCTAACAGTAGAGATCTGTCCATTGTAGTCCTCTGTTCACAAGGCAGGGGGAGGCCATCCACCAATCTCTGGTGGCATTTTGGGGGTCTCCTGGCTACCCAGGCCAAGGTGGCATCTGGATGTAAGGTTAGGGGTCCGGCTGTGGGCTGCCAGTGTGGCAGCTGGAGGCTGACTGGACACAAGGAAGATGAAATAATGAACACCTGCTATTCAAGTGGTTGCTGCCAGAACCTGACAGCACTTCAAGTGTAGAGGATGCTATTTGAGAGGTATGGTGGCAAGGTTAAGAAACTGGTGTATCATCAAAGAAATCAGAGACAGATCGACAGAATGTCTGTGATTCATAATGGAGCTTCTGAAATCTCAAATAAGCTCTATGTTGGCATAAATCAGGGTCTGTTTTGTGAGACAGAAATTGGCTTATACCTGACTATACCATCAATGGGACTAGCTAGTACTAAGCACACATGTGGCCAATTCTCTCCCCCTCGATCATGACATAAGTCTCTTCTTGGCCATAGCACACTGCTGCTGCTGAGCCCAGAAACTGACCCCAAACCCCTCTCTGGGCAATGCTCCAGGCACCCATCACTAACTGGGTGGAGTTGGCATGGGACATGGGCTTGCCAATCCTGACTTACAATCTTATGCCCAGAAGTCACCAATACAGGGTTTAAAATACCTGGGCAATAATTTGTAAAAGTGGAGTCTTTTAGGGTACCTGACTGGCTCCGTCGGTAGAACATGTGACTCTTGATCTTGGGGTGTGAGTTTGAGCCCCACACTGGGTATAGAGATTACTTAAAAATTAAATCTTGCAAAAAAATTCTTTCAGCCTATAGATCTGAAACCTCATGGGTGATTTTAAACTTTCTTCCTGAAGTATAACAAACATAAAGAAAAGTTTCACCGATCGTTAAGGTTACAGCTAGATGATTTGTCACTAAGTGACCATACCCGTTTACAGGTTACCCGTTACCCTCCCAAAGCAGCCACTATCCTGAATTCAAGTATAGGTAAGTCCTGTTTACGACTTTATATAAATAAAAGCATACAGTTTTGTCTTGTACTTGGCTTCTTTCAGTCATTATTTTTGTCAGATTCATCAATGTTACTTTGGGAGGGCAGGAGGTGTTACTGCTAGAACACGTGGGGCCTTAGAGACCACCTTAGGAACTTGAGATTTCATTTCAAGCAAAATGAAAAGCCAGGATGTCTGTTTTGAGCAGAGACGTAACGCAAGGACGAAAGTTTCCAATCACTCTGGCCGCAGTGTTAAGAATAGCCACTAGGGGCGCAATGGTGAACACGATGAGACCAGTGGGAAGGTTTCTGCAATAACCCAGAATGTGAAGGGGGCTTGGACCACGGTGGGAGCAGCCGAGGTGGAAAGAAGTGACCTGCTTCTAGTTATATCTGGCAGGTAGAGCCAAATGAATTTGCTGGTGAATTGGAGGTCAGTGTGAGAGAAAAAGAGGAGACAATAATAACTGCAAACTTCTTGACCTGAGTAACAAGAATAGAGCTGCCGTCCTGTGAGATGGGGAAGGTTGCAGAAGGGGCATATTTGGGTCAGAGAATCAAAAGTTCTGTTTGAGACATGTCAAATTTTAGATGCCTAATAGTCATCCAAGTGGAAACATCATATAGGCAGTTAGTTATTTGAATATGGAGTTCAAGGGAGAAGTCAGAGCAGAGTTATCAACTTGAAAAGCATCAGCATAATAGATGGTATTTATAGCCATAGGACTATCTGAGATCACCAGGGAATTAAGAAGAGAAGACAGCCATGAGGCGGGCATTTGAGCTGAGTCTAAAGGATGACTGCAATCTCATAAGCAGAAAAGAAAGGAAAGACATATTAATAATGATAAAGTAGCCAATGTTTTTTTAAGTTTATTTATTTTGAGAGAGAGAGAGAGAGACAGAATGAGTGGGGGAGGGACAGAGAGAGGAGAGAGAGAATCCTAAGCAGACTCCTGGCTGTGCCCCACCCTCAATGTGGGGCACGATCTCACAACTATGAGATCATAATCTGAGCCAAAATCAAGAGTCAGACACTCAACTGACTGAGCCACCCTGACGTCAATGTTTTAAAAACTAAGTGCTTTACTTACATAAGTGCTTTAAAAAAACAACAAAGTAGCCAATGTTTTAAACACTAAGTGCTTTACATAGATTATTTCACTGTAGTGTCCACAAAATACCTATAACTCTGACCTCTAATATCTCAAGTCACCTGCATAACCCAGCAGCGGAGTTGGCCTGTCCTACTGGAGGAAACCAAGGAGCTCTGGCTACCCAATGTGTGTTTGAAGGAAAATGAGCAGACCCTTCTTCTAATCTGTCTCTCAACTCTTGACTTCTAGAAGTTACCAACATGTGTTCTGAATCCCTGTCTCCTCACACCCTTGTCCCACCCCTCCTTACCTGCTCAGGAAGGTGATGCTTGACTACCCAGGAGAAGAGCTGTACCATGACAGCCAGTTCTATGTGTCAACTTGACAAGGCCATAGTACCCAGTTATTCAATCAAACACTAATCTATGTGTGAAGGTATTTTGAAGTTGTGGCTAAATCTATAATCAGTCAACTTATGGAGACTATTCTTGATTATGTGGATGGCCCTCATTCAATCAACTGAAAGGCCTTAAAAGCAAAGCTGGGGTTTCCCTGAAAAATAATCTTCTGCTTGAAGATGCAGCATTAGCTTCTGCCCAAGAGTGTCCAGCCTACTGGCCAGCCACACAGTTCAGACTTGCCAGCCCCCACAATGACGTAAGTCAATTCACTGAAATACAGCTCTTTACGTACACACACACACACACACACACACACACACACACACCCTAGTGGCTCTGTTTCTCTGGAGAATCCTGACTGATACATGTACCCTGCTAGCTCCTAAAATTGTTCACAAGAATTATCCTGAGCTCTTTACTCATAATCAGGGTGAGCAGGGGCAGGAACTGCCAACTGCTAGACTGGTTATTTCAAGTATGACCCTTCAGCAGACAGATGCTTCATTAATGGGGCAGCTCGATGCAGAGACGCCAGACTGGGTGCCACTGCATCATCATTGTCTGTGAAGTTTCTCCTCAAATTGCTTGAAATCCTTTCACAATAAGGTCTTAGTGATCCCATGGAACAGCATGGAGACAGTCCACCATGGTTTGCCTAACTTTAAGGTTCCAAATGTTTTAAGGTTCCAAATGTTCCCTCCTTCCAGAGGAGAAAAACTATCCTCATTTCCTATTACATGGATGTGGCTGTATCTCCACGCTATTATGTAGCTTGCTGTTAGAATTCCAAGGATGGAAATTGGTAGATTAGGGGCGCCTGGGTGGCTCAGCCAGTTAAGTGTCCACTCTTGACTCAGGTCATGATCTCACGGTTTATGGGATCGAGCCCAAGTTAGGCTCTGAACTGACAACATGAAGCCTGCTTGGGATTCTCCCTTCTTCTCTCTCTCTCTCTCTCTCTGTCCCTCCTCCCCTCTCTGCCCCTCCCCAGTCATGCTCACGCTCTCTCTCTCTCTCTCAAAATAAATAATTAACATTAAAAAAAAGAAATCAGTTGATTAGGTTTGATGTTCACTTTAGGAATTTTCCAGAAGGTCATGGAGCCCTAATGCAGCTCTGAAATTTCCCTCCTAAGAAGGCATCCTATCTCCTCTGAGTGTGTCAACACCCTACAGTCAGAGACCACAAGAATGTCCGTAGTTGAACATGTTGGGTTTGTGTCATGTGGCAGCAAGGGAGAATACATGCCACAGACTATTGCAGGGCCTCTCAGGAAAAGGGTGTTAAAAATAACTTATTACAGAATTGGGGCTTTGGTTTGGTGATTTGGGGAGGGTTTAAAGAGGCAGAGATTCACTCAGTGTCAGAAAACTGTCAGAAAGTGCAGGCAATTTTGTGACTGGGTATCTCAATATATTTCATCAACAGGGAGCACGGACTGGAGCAGGGATGCAGCTACAATGAGGAAAGCAGCAATAACTCATTAGCTGGGGCAAGGAGGGGTTTGGTAATATATAGCGGCCCAGTGGCCTTGTTCTTGTCTGAGCTCACATAAAATTATTAAATGGCCTTGTTTTGTTTCATGTCATGTCAGTCACAGAGTGGCCCTACCTGATGTCTGTGTTCTGTAGATTGCTTATGTCCAACAGACAAACACAACCCAGCCATGGGTGCCTGGCTACCTCCCAACAACACCAAAGCTGATTGGGTCAGGCCAGTTTCCAGATGTCAGAGGTGCTTTTTTTCTTCCTTAGGTAAGATGAACACCTAAAAAAATACTGGAATTCTATAACTGCAGAGTGTCTGGTCTTCAGGAGCCCAAAACATGAAACATTTAAGTGGAAGAAAGATGCCTCTGTACAATAAGAGAACTAATGAAGAGACCTCCACTGTCTCTGTGGTAAACACATACCACATGAGCACACTGTCCATGTGTCAGGGGCATCCTGCCTGGGTTACAGACAATAAGATGCTTGCCCTCCAAAAACTATGTTGTTCTTTTTTCAAATGGTGTCATTTTGGGGGTGCCTGGGTGGCTCAGTTGGTTAAGTGTCTTACTCTTAATCTTGGCACAGGTCATGATCTCACAGTCTGTGAATTCGAGCCCTACATTGGGCTCTGAGCTGACGGCATGGAGCCTTCTTGGGATTCTGTCTCTCCTTCTCTCTGCCCCTTACCAGCTTGCGCTCTCTCGCGCGCGCGTGCGCGCTCTCGCTCTCTCTCTCTCTCTCAAATAAATAAACTTAAAAAAAATGGTATCATTTTGTGATTGTTGCCTGAGACTGTTTACCCTGCAGAGACTACAGTTCTGCAGAATAAATATCCAGTATCACCATCCAGGGCCAAATTACTACAAACGGAGGTGTTTGCTTCTGTGAAGATGCCCACCAAGTGTTTGTAAGTTTGATGAATGTATTTGTTCACAGAGAGCACACTAAGGAAGAGGTGTGGCTATTGTGTAGTTGCAAGTGTACAACATGTGAGATGTCAATAAGGTAAGATGAAGAGAAACAGTGGGCAAAAAGAGAGCACCCAGTTCTGCCATAATGTTTTGCAGAAATATGATACTAAAATTAACAATTACAGCAGCAGCAGATGAATGGGCCAATTTCACTAAAACCTATAATCATTATTCAGCAAATACTTATCAAGGGTCTATTATGAGCTAGTCATTATTCTATATGCTGGAAATAAACTAGTGAACAGACAGAAAACATTTCTCTTCTTAGGAAGCTTTCATATATGATATATCATGTAGTAAGTGCTGTGAAGGAAAGTAAGTTAGGCCAAAGGCATAGAGCTGTGCTCTGGTAGCCCCCAAGGCTATATCTTGCCAGCTACTTATTTTCACAAATAAAGTTCTGGTGTAACACAGCCATGGCTATTTATTTTCCATTGTCTGATGTGAGAAACAAAGGCAAAAGAAAAAAATTAAATTTCCTTACAACTCACAGCCTATTGGCAAGTCCTTGAGACAGGCAGAGTGACCTTCCTCTAGGAACTCAGCTGCCTTAATGATGACACTTTGCTAAGGGCAAAAGGCAATCTTAGCTTAACATTATCCCGACCTCCAAGATCCTATAAGTCTCCTTAAACATATAAAAATTTCTTTGGAAACTTGCTTTATCTCTACCCCCCAAGTATATGTTAGCAATCATCCTCCAAGCATAGGGCCCACTGATATACATCTGAAGGGTCTCATGACCGAGGTTTTACTAGACAGCAGTAAATGACCTTTTCCAAAAAATAACCAGCCCCTCAAGGTCCTGAAAACCCTGCTTCTGAAATTCCTTAGAGACTTACGCTGTCCCTAACCCCCTCTCAACTTGAAAGTATATAATAAGTCACCCATCACAACCACAGTGCAGCTCTTTCTGCCCACAGATCCTGTCCCCATACTTTAATAAAAACACCTTTTGGCATCGAAGACGTCTCAAGAATTCTTTCTTGGTCTTAGGCTCCAAACCCCAACATTTCCACATCATTGTCTATGACTGCTTTCACTCGACAGTGGCAGAGCTGAGACATTGCAACAGGGAAGATGTGTCCCACAAAGCCCCATGTGTTGGCAGCATTCTCTTAGGGCAGGGAAAGTCCAAAGGCTCCTGGGGTGCTGGATTGGTTACCATAGGCTAACTACTATAACAAGTTAACCCCAAAAGGCATGGTGGCTCAGAAACAACAGAAATTTATTTCTTGATTACATAATATAGTAGGCATGTGAATAGGCAGGTCTTTCAGGGACCCAGAATTGATAAGGTTTTGTTTGCTTTCTTCAACATGTGTCTTCCAAGGTCATTCAAGGGGTTGCCTCCATTCCAACCAGTCAGAAGGAACAAAACGCATGGTGTATTTCTTCATGGGAGGTTTTTATGCACCAGGCCCAAAAAAGACCATATCACTTCCACTAACAATCCACTGGCTACAACCCAGCCAATGGCTGCACTCAACTGCAAGGGTTACTGGGATATGTAATCCCTGTGCACTATGAAGGAAGGAGGACACAGATTCGGAATGAGGGAGGTGACAACAGGCTATCTCTGCCTCAGACATGAAACAGTTTCCAATTTCCAGCAAGAGTTAGTGATTCATTATTGTTTTATTGTGCATTTATGTGACACCGAAGTTGATGTGTACTTTTTGTTTCTTAGCCACTTATAATCTCTCTTCTCTGAATTTCCTATCTTTATATTCTTTGTTCATCATTCAATTGAGGTCTTGGAATTTTTTAAATCATTTTTATGAGGACCTAAATGATTAAAAATTACAATCTTCAGGGCACCTGGATAGCTCAGTCAGTTAAGTGTCCGACTTCAACTGAGGTCATGATCTTGTGGTCCATGAGTTTGAGTCCCGTGTTGGGCTCTGTGCTGTCATGACAGCTCAGAGCCGGGAGCCTGCTTCAGGTTGTGTCTCCCTCTCTCTCTCTCTCTCTCTCTCTGTCCCTCCCTCTTTCATGCTGTCTCTCTCTCTATCTCAAAAAAATAAAAACATTAAAATTTTTTTAAAATCATAATCCCCATCTGTTGTCTTTCTTTTCATTTATATAGTTTTATAAGGTGGAATATTTTTAAATTTTATGTAACCAAATCTGTGTTTTCCCTTTGTTGTTCATTCTATCGTTTTCTACTTGGAAACCTCTTATCTATTCAGAGATTAAATACATATTTACCAGTTTTCTTCAAGTAAGGCTTCAAGTAAGGCTTTACATGTGTTTTTTTTCAAATTTTCTTGAGATATGATTGACATATAGCACTGTAAAGTATATCCATATATACTGTTAAGGTGTATCCATATACTTGTAAGTCAGGTTCTAAGTGTATTACTTTTGAAAATAACCAATTTCATCAACACCAGTTACTAAATAACTCATCTATTTCTTATTTATTTGTGATGACCTATTTATTACATTTTAAGCTATTTTGTGTTCTAGAGTATGGATGTCTTGAACCCATACCATAACATTTTATTTGTTTTATTTTTATAGTCTTTTTATATATTATGTTCATATCTAGTAAGGTAAGGCCTCCTCATACAACTCCCTTTCCAAGTATTTCTGAGCTGTATTTACTCATTTATTTTTTATAGCTATATTTTTTCTCATTATAAAAATAATAAATATAGATTTTTATTTCAAATATGAAAATAGAAAATCTTTAGGTAACTTTTATCATTATTGTGTTAAATTCCTTATAAATTCATGTAAATAGTGTAATTATGTTTATGTTATACCCATAGTTTAATTTGAGAAATTAGTATCTTCAAAACCCTGAAAACATTCTTCACTTGTTCTTTTCTGCTCTTCAGGAACCCTTTTTTGTTTTACTCATATCAGACTAGTACATTTCTTATTAACTTTAATCCTAGGTATTTTAAATGTTTAATGGTATTTAAATATGATATTTTTCCTATTTCATTTTTAACTTGTGTTGCTGATATATTGTAAAACTATTAATGTTATAATTGGTCATATCATTTTTCAATTGATTTTCTTAAATTTTACAGAGAATCACATCAGCTAAAAATAATGATTTATTTTTGTAAATAAACTTACAGCTCTTCTTTTATCTTCCTTTTCAGTTTTTGCCTCACTTCATCCCTAGAACAGTGTTGCCCAGTCCATGGTCCCCAGAACCTGAGTGTCCCAGGAATTCGGAAAATGCTGGTACTTTATCTTCCTCTCATAGGTTCACAACTTACACTTCAGTGTTGGGGTCTATGAAAGTCATATGGTAAAGAAACCTAGTTAAACTTATTTAACCCTGGGGTGCCTGGTGGCTCAGTCAGTGTCGAGCTCTTGATTTCATTTCAGCTCAGGTCATCATCTCATAGTTTGTGGGATCGAGCCCCAGGTTGGGCTCTGCACTGACAGCAGGGAGCATGCTTGGGATTCTCTCTCCCCTTCTCTCTCCCCCTCCTCCACTCATGCTCTCTCACTCTCTCTCTCAAAATAAATAAATAAACATTTTTTTTAATAAAAATAAATAAACATATTTAACCCTGCATAGCTAATGTACCTAGTACCCCAGAAGAATTCCATTAGTATACCTCAGGGCAATGGCAATCAAAGTTTCAAATATCCTCATTCTGCAAGCATATGTCCTCTTAGCTTTTCCTACCTAGAAATTCTACAATCATCTCTGCTCGCAAAACCTGTGTTCATGGATGGACGTTAGAGTAATTCTGGATAACAACTTCCAAACAATGTTGAAAAATGGCTGTGATAAAAAAAAAAGGCACCCTTTATTAATGTGATATATTGTAATAGTTAACTGTTTGTTTATGTTTTCTTTTTTCTTAAAGAGACTTGCCAGAGGTTTATGTAATTGATTGTTCTTTTAAGAGAGTCTGCTCTTTGATTTATCAATTCTATGATTTTTGTGGATTTTAATTCATTAATTTCTGCTTTTATCTTCACTATAGTTTTCCTCCTGCTCTCCTTGCATGTACTTTGCCATCATTTTTTTCTAATTTGGGGAGTTAGGCCTTTAGTTCATCTATTTTCATGTTTTCAACTATACATCAAAATGAATGGGATTTGGCTAAATGCCAAAATGCTTCCATCGCTAGAGAAAAGAAAGGGGGAAAAGGATTAACTCACTAAATTTCAGTCTCCTTGCTTTTCCCATACAATGCAATGTATTAAACTTTACATCAAAAAAGCTAATATAGATAAGAATAGAGAACAACTGACTTTTGAAAAGCAACTTTGCAAAATTAGGAGGTATGGTGAACTGCAATACCCACATTCCCTTCAGCTCTGGGCAAATCGAAGTCCTGTGACAGGCAGAGAAGAGCTCAGCTAACATGAATATGAATCAGCAAGGGCTCTTTTGGAAATAAAGGTTGGTCTTTTATTCAGCTCAGATTTGTCTTATGATTTTAGAGGCTATCTTCATCTGGGTTCCTCAAGAAGCCAATCCTGAGGCCAGTATTCCTAAGTGGAATCCCAGGAAACATTGCTAGAGAGGAGTGGGAAAGTGAGCCAAGGAAGGGAGGAAGCCAACACATGGAGGAGCATTTTTCAAGCAAGTTACATCTATGGGCCACTGAGGCTTGATTCCACTGTGGAACTCTGCGGCAGGGCGTGGGGGGGGGAGTGTACATCTCATGCCTAAGAGTTGTCCCAACCCAGTGGGGACAGAGGTGGGGTATTTATAGATACATCAACTCCTAGCAGTTGGTTAAGGGCTGCTGAGGGTAGGGACCACTTGCAGCTTGCACAGGAAAACCCACAGGTAAGGAAATACCGATGCTGGCAGTCAGGAGTCAGATCTGTGTGGGCTAAATGATAAGGGTAAGAGCGAGGAGAGATGGAAGTGGAGAGTGAGGGGACAGGAGTGTCCTACAGCTGCCATAGGGGCACCGGATTTCCTTCCCTTCAGCCTGCAATAAATGTCTTATCTGGGCTTGATAACAGTACCACAGTCACTGATGGGCTCATTTGCTTTCTGGGTGACATAAAACTTGAAAAGGGATTTGTTTCCAGTCTAGATGAGAGTATGACCTGCTATAGTCTCATCAGCAGAGAAGCAGCCTCTGAAATGCAACTGAGAAGGAGCAAGGTTGAGCCCTTGGATGCTGTCCAGGAATGGCAAAGCTACGTGGGCGCTGGGGTGAAGAAAGTCCCTCTTCAAAGTTAGGAGACATCAGAGATCTCTGGAGTTGCTACAGGGATTCCAACCTCAAGTGGTTGAAGGGACAGGGAAGCAAAAAAGGCAGAGGAGATCAATTACACCTTCATGACAACCACATTGTCTTAATAATTGCTTCACTCTTCCAAGGACTGCTCGTGTTACAAGATCCTAAACCATAGTTAAGGGAAACCATCTCTCCTATTTCTAGATCAATTTAGATGACCTTCAGTCAATTTCTGCACCTCTAAATAGGGACAGAAATAAAAACTGATACACCCTGGGGAGTAGCTGTGACAATAGATTAAATGTAGGGAAAACCTTTTGATTAATAAACACTTGCTAATAAAAGCAAGTAGTTCTCACAAGAATTTGCTCAGCTTAATTAGCGTCACACCCGACTCTCCAAAACACAATGCAAATGCAATATAAGTAAAAGGGATTTGACCCTATTTTTCATTGTTGATTTCCCAAGAGTGGAGAATAATAAAATCTAGGCTCCAACCAGCTCTGTTACACTGATGAATTTACTCTCCAAAGTGATATTTTGAAAATTAAAATGTGTTCCCATCAACATCATGCCCTTTTAATAAATACAATTCTCTTCCATTCATTAGTTGAATTTTGGGAACTACTTACTACAGCCACAGTAGATAGTCACCGGTAGTACTGGCCATTATTCTGCTGCACGGGACTCTGAATAGACACTATCAAAATGCTTTTCCTCTGCATGAAGTATTTCACCTGGCTCATCAGCACCTATCTGCTTTTTTGATGAATGGCTTCCTCAGTGAGCACCCTCACACACCAATTTGCAATCCTATGTTTTCCTCCTCATTTCTGACAACAAACAACTATCTTCTCATATAATTCTTCTCCTGACTTCAGCTTAAATTAAGAGGTCACACGAACATTATACTGGTCTCAGCTTCTGCGCCATTCATGTCTGTCCACGTGCCTTGCTCCTGGTGCTACCAACAGCTCAGGTCACTGCTGCTGCCACCACTGCCACAGATTGGGAAGCTCAATGCACAGGGCTTCCCCTACAAACCAGCCTGTTTCTTGGAGAGGCCAGTGACACAAGCTAGAATTTGGTGGAGTGACACCTCATGGGTGTGGGAGACATAGTGGGTGGCGGAGCTGGGGGATCATTTCCTTTCCCTTTTTCCCCCAGAGAGACTATTTGCAGACTATGTGCATAGAAAATATCCTATGAAACCAAGCAATTAGCTGTGCTTGTTATGACTCTGTGATCAGCTAAGTAACAACCTCCTTGTATTTTTTCTCTGTCTCTTTTGCTTTCAAATTGAGATTTTTTTTTAAAAAAAAGCACATAACATAAAATTTACCATTTTAGCTAATTTTAAGTGCAGTGTATTGACTACATGCACATTGTTGTGCAAAAGAACTCTAGAATCTTTTCATTTGAAAAACTGAAACTCTATACCCTTTGAACAACTCCCCTTTTCCCTCCTCCCCAGCACCTGGCTACCACAATTCTAGTTTCTAAGAATGACTACTTTAGATCCCTCATATAAGTGGAATCATGAAGTATTTGTCCTTTTGTGACAGGATTATTTCATCTAGTGTCAGGTCCTCAAGTGTCATCCATATTTTTAGCCTAGACAGGATTTTCTTCTTTTCTAAGGCTGAATAATATTCCATTGTGTGTATAGATCACAGTTTCTATATTCATTCATATGTGGATGGACATTAGGTTGTTTCCACCTCTTGGATATCATGAATCATGCTGCCGTGAACATGGGTGTGCAAATATTCCTTTGAGATGGTATTTTCAATTCTGGGGAGTATATACTCACACTTCCTTGTATTTGAGCTGCCCCCTTCCCTGCCTTGCTCCCCCTTTTCCCTCACTCCTGGTTCCCAGGGTTTGCTCAGTGTTGTGCTGGTGAGTGTTCAACAGCTGGCTTTCCAAGTGTCGTTTCATCGTAAATGTTGACTGATACATTCATTTAAATGAATGAGCAACATGGAAGTGGAACTACAAAGCCATATGCTTGAACTCCATTCATTTATCAATGGTAAGAGATACTTCTTTGTTATATTGGATAGTAGTTTTTGAATACTGGAAGACCATTTCAATTTCATGCTGTATTCACAATGTAGTGGTTGCAGACATGACATGCTTTTAAGTTTAATTTGTATTACTAACTTCTTTCTTCCATCTCTTAACTCTAGATTCTAGAGAGTCAGCAAGACAAGTCAAACCCTTATTTGTACCATTTGCCTATTTCTGTGGGGTAAATACTCCCACCAAGACCGATTTCAGGCTGCTAACATAATGTCACTGGAAGTGCAACTGGAAAGAGATGCACAGTCAGCACACCATTATTTGCTATCCTTACCATATCCATATAATAAACATAAATAACCTCAAGAATATAGATAATAGGAAATTTTAGTCATATAATTAGGAAGTGGTGAGTTCAGGCTAGTTATTACTTTTGTTTTTTATATAATTTCTTTAATTGGAAATTTATGTAACTTAATTTTTCATCATGGCAGTATTGAACAACAATTCCTGAAAATTAAACAATCAGTTCCTGTGAGATGGTCAATACAAGCTAGCCCAGCACACCACTAGTTTCCACCCCCGACAAAGTATTAGGCCATAAGCTTTTGCTTCAGGCTCTGCCTTCTAAGAAATGTAGACCATGAGAGATACCCTCAAAACAACTGTGAAGTGTTTTACTGTTTCTTATTAGTTTTGCTGTTTCTTATCCATTTATGTTCCTCATGAAAAGGAAAAGAGAGAGAAGACAGAAAAGAAAGAAGGAAGAATGGAGGGAAGCAATTCCTCTGCTAACTATAGCCACAGAAGCCCTGTGAGTAGCAGATATCCAAATGTCAGCCCCAACACTGGGTTATGTGCAAGTTCTCCAGAAAGCCCTGAAGTGTATTCACCCACTTGGTACCCTGATGAGACGTTCCACATGATCTCTTCCTTCCTGCCTCTTCTCTCACCACCAGTGCTACATTTTGCCAACTGGTAGCATTTTGCTACTGAAACACCTGTTGTAAGTAACATCTCAGGTATAATACTAGCTAGATGATGCAAAACCAGATAATGTCCATGAGGTTGACTTGACCAATGGAAAAATCATGAATCTTTGTTCAAATTATATCCACAAATTCTTTGGTACTCCTTTGATAAGGTGGAGCCTAATTCTGCTCCCCTTGAACATGGAATGAGCTTAGTGACTTACTTCTAACTAACAGAATAAACAGAAATGAGGTTTGACACTGGAGACCAAATCATAAAAGACATTGTGACTTCCATCTTGGCTGGTCTCTTGGGTTGCTCCTTTTGGGGGAAGGTAGACACCATGTTAATGAGGACACTCAAGCAGCCTATAGAGAGGTGCATATGGCAAGGAACTGAATCCTCCTACCAAAAACCAGTGAGGAACTGAAGCCTTTTACAAATAACCACCTTGAAGTTCAATCCTCCACCTCCAGTCACATCTTCATATGACTGCAGCCCCTGCCAACATCTGGACTGTAACCACGTAAGAGATCCTGAGCCAAAACCACCCAGCTAAGCTGCTCTTGAACTTATGACTGTATTAAAGTTGTAGATATTGTAAATAGGACTTCTGCGTCTATATCCACAGAGAGCTGCTAGTGCTTCTGCAAACCCCTATGCGACCCACATGGTCTGAAGGCCTCCTGCCCCTGTCAGTGTCCAGAATCCCACTGCTTGCCATTGCCACCAGTTGCTGGTTGCCTGTTCCCACACCTGCATTCAAGAACTTAGCCTATTGCTCACCCTATTGCTCACTTCAGACTGGACAAACCAGAAAACTTTTATGCTACCAGGTGAGCTGAATCACACCTTCTTCAATGAGGTCTAAACTCCTTCAAAGTTTATCCTTTCTTGGGTACCCTCTCTCAGTTCTAGGGTATCATAAAGTTTCCTTATATCTTATAGTGACTCTTTAATTTTAGTTAATAAATCTTATATTAAACTTCTCCCATTTAACGTAGTGTGTGATTTATATCACCTGACTTGACCTGGACTGCTATGCTTGAGAATGTCACTAACATCTCTTCCTTGGAACTGCGGAGAGCTGAGAACTCAGGCCATCCGTGAGGGGTGGGTCAGGAGGAAACTCCAGTTCTGCCTGCAGCAGGGGTCTTCAAGGCACCCTTCCCAGCCTGCACCTACTATTGACATGAAGCTTCTGCCACACTACAACCCTCTGAGATGGGCACAAGTGCAAGGTGGTGTGAATATGAGCCCAGTGCCCCACTGACTCCACATCATTTCTCTTTCATCCTCATACAAAAATCCTGCATCCCTTCAAGCTCACACCACAGGTTTTTATCTCCCTCTGGATGAGAGGCAATAGGCCATCATCTTACATCTATCATCCACTAGTCACCCAGATTTGCCCAGCTGCTCTGGCTGATTACTCTGCTAAATCTTTCTTCCTTCACTTCTCTGTGCACATCCTTTCTTTGGCTCCTGTCCTGTAACATGTCCTATATCCTAATACAGAGCAGTGGTTGAGGATGTGGGCTCTACAGCTCGAGTGTGTTGTTCAAGCACCACCTCTATGTCTGTCTCTGTAACTTTAGACATACTACTTCACTTCTCTGTGCCTCATTGCCTTTCCATGTATCATGGGGATGAAATAGTAGTATCCATGTCATGAAACTGGTAGAGGATTAAATGAGTTATTGCATGTAAAGTGTTTAGAAGATTTCTTTGTAAAAAAAAAAAAAAGATTTCTTTGTCCATAAGTGCCTAGTAAGTTTAGCTAACATTATGATTCACTTTATAATCATCTTTATGGGAATATTTTTCATCCATATAGATGAATCCCACATATTAGCCTTACAGTTTGACCACCTTAGCTACATAGATCCCCCATCCCACTCTGATTTAGGCACTGTATAAGTCTGCTCACAGGCTGCGATTACAAAATATCACAGACTGGGTGACTTAAACAATAGACATTTGTTTTGTCACAGTTCTGAAAACTGAAAGTCCATAATCAAGGTTTCTAGTGAGAGCTCTCTTCCTGGCTTGTAGACAGCCACCCTCTCACTGTGTTCTCACATGACTTTTCCTCTGTGTGTATGTGGAGGGACAGAGAGTTCTTCAGTGTCTCTTCTTATAAGGACTCCAATCCTATTAGATTAGGACCCCACCATTATGACCTCATTTTACCTTACTTACCTCTTTAAAGGCCCTATTTCCAACTATAGTCACATCATGGATTGGAGCTTGAATATATAAATTTAGGGAAATGCTATTCAGTCGCTAATATGCACACATTTCCAGGGTCACAATCTGAAAATGTCATCATCTGTAGACATTAATACCAGCCATAATTTCCTCTTCTGCAAGCTCTCTGATGCCCTCACTCTCATCACATCTGTTCTCTGATTTCCCCAGATTTCTCCATTCCTATCATCACCTCCTCAGCTCTCTACTACTCATGCACTTCCTTTTCCCTCTTCTCTTGGACCCCATAACTGAAGCCCCATAAGCCCCTGGTCTGAGCATTTCGACATATTTATTGACTCACCGTTTCTAAGCCCTCTCCAAGAAATGTGTGTTTGAGAATTCACAGGTGTACTTCACACCACATCCTGTCTCTCCAAGTGCTGAAGTGATGCCCAATGAGAAGTCACCCATTCTAGGAGGCCCTCTAAGACACTAAGAGATGTGAAGGATTCTGGCAGTCTATTTGGGTACTGCAAATAGTTCTCCCTCAACTCTCTGCTGGAATAGAAGCACAAGAAAATGAGCCAAAGAGAGAATTATCTCCCATCATCTTATGTAGCCAATGAATAGAATGGACTAATTCCTGACGCTCCTTAATTGTCTCGCCACTATGAAAATCATGATCACGCTGTTCATCTGCCCTCCTCCTACCTTCTATTCATCCTTGATCAGCTTCTGTCAGCCTTAGTTTCCTCTCATTAAAAATGTAAAGACAGAGGGGAGGAGCCAAGATGGCGGAAAAGCATGGAAGTTTTTTTGGTGTCCTGCATCCATGAAATACAGCCAGCCCAACACTAAACTATCCTGCACACCTAGAACACTAATCTGAGGATTAACACAACAATCTGCACAACCTGAACCACAGAATTCAGCAGGTATGTGGCACGGAGAGGTGAACTCGGGAAAAGAGAAACCGCAGAGGGGAGGGGCCACTTTTGCCTGAGGAGAGAGAACAAAGACAGGGAGGGGGGAGAATATGGGAAAAGCCCCCCCCCACAAAAGCAGCTGGAGAGAAAGTAGACAAGTGGAAACAGCGACAGGAAATGAACTAAAAAGGGAGAAAGGAGGGAGTTTAAATTCCATTAGGACTATAAACAGGGGGAGCAAAGAGTATGAAACTCTGCAGCTCGATACCAGGTGGTGCTCTGGTAGGAAAGGTGAGTCCCCAGGAGCAAAGTGGAGTCTGGGGTTCTTCAGGCCACATGGAGAGAGGTGGTCCCCTGCTGGAAGAACACCTGGTAGAAGCTGTGTGGGTCCCCCAAAGGCAAGGTCCCAGTGGACCTGGGAGAACAACCACATTCGCTGGTGCTAAAACAAGGTTGTTAAGGGTGAAGCCTGGTGCCAGATGTGTGTTGTGATTTTCCATAATCCCTGAAATGCTGCAGCAACACTATCTCCCGAACTTTTTCTGGGGAAGGCTGACACCCAGCCGCAGTCTCTGGGCACCCGCAGCAGCATGGCTCCCAAACGTTCCTGGATGCAGCTGGCACCCGGCCATTGCTCGGTGAGACCCTTGACAGAGGGGCAGAACAGGTCAAAGCCACAGTCCCTCAGAAGTAAGGTGTCCAGAAAAACAGCCACATCTGAGACAAAACTCAGGAGGGAGGTGCTGCCTGGGGCTTTGTCACGAACTGTGTAAAAGCAGGGAGTGGACAGAAGCTGAAAACAAAGGACAGGTGCACAATTCTGATCAAGGAGAACAGAGTTCCAATAGCAGAGACTGGTTAGCTGAGTGATGACATTTTCACCGCTCCCACACATGCGCATACGCACCTCACCTACAAGCACCACAACAATCCACCCCGGTAAGCTAAGCAGCGCCATCTAATGGAGAATGGAGCTGTTACACTAAGCCCTGCCCAACTGGGCCAACCTCACTCTTCAGGAACACAAGTCTCTCCTCCTGCTTAATTTATGGACTATAAATCACTTCATAGTTTGACTTCTAGGGGAAAACAAAGTAATTTCACTCATATTTTGGTCTGTTTGCCAGTCCATCTATTCAATTTTCTTTCCTTTTTATTTTTTTTCTTTTTTCTTTTTCGCTTCTTTTCTTTTTCTTGAATACAGAAAAAGAAAAAATTCAATTTTCAATTTTTATTAAAAATGCTTTTCTTTAATTTTTTCTACTATATTTTTACTTTTGTGTAAATTTTTTCAAATTATATTTTACTTCCATCATTTCATTTTAGTCTACTTCAGTGTATTCATCTTTTCAAATTTTCAAACGATTTCCTTTTTTATTTTCTTTTTCTTTCCCCATTTTTCTCTAATCTAGCAAGCCCCCTTCAACACCCAGACCAAAACACACCTAGGATCCAGCATCATTTATTCGATTTTTTTCTGTGTGTGTTTTTAATTTTTTAATTTAAATATTTTAATAATTTTATTTTTTTACTTTTAATTTTTTACCTCATTAATTCCTTTTCTCCCTTCCAAATGATGAAATGAAGGAATTAACCCCAAAAGAAAGAGCAGGAAGAAATGACAGCCAGGGAATTAACCAACACACATAAAAGCAAGATGACTGAAACAGAATTTAGAATCACGATAATAAGAATACTAACTGGAATTGAAAATAGATCAGAATCCCTTCCTTCAGAGATAAAAGAAGTAAAAGCTAGTCAGGATGAAATAAAAAGTGCTATAACTGAGCTGCAATCTTGAATAGATGCCACAGCAGCAAGAATGGATGAGGAAGAACAGAGAATCAGTGATATAGAAGACAAACTTATGGAGAATACTGAAGCAGAAAAAATGAGGGAGATTAAGACAAAAGAGCACGATTTAAGAATTAGAGAAATTAGTGACTCATTAAAAAGGAACAACATCAGAACATTAGGGGTCCCAGAAGAGGAAGAGAGAGATATAGGGGTAGAAGGGTTATGTGAGTAAATCGTAGCGGAAAACTTTCCTAACCTGGGGAGAGACACAGACATCAAAATCCAGGAAGCACAAAGGACTCACATTAGATTCAACAAAAATTGACCATCAATGAGGTATATCATACTTAAATTCACAAAATACTCAGGCAAGGAGAGAATCATGTAGCAGCAAGGGAAAAAAAGTCCCTAACCTACAAGGAAAGACAGATCAGGTTTTCAGCAGACCTATCCACAGAAACTTGGCAGGCCAGAAAGGAGTAGCAGGATATATTCAGTGTACTGAATCAGAAAACTATGCAGCCAAGAATTTGTTATCCAGCAAGGCTGTCATTCAAAATAGAAAGAAAGATAAAAAGTTTCCCAGAAAAACAAAAATTTAAAAAGTTTGTGACCACTAAACCAGCCCTGCAAGAAATTTTAAGGGGGACTCTCTGAGCATAGAAAAGATGAAAATATAAATAAATAAATAAATAAATAAATAAATAAATAAATAGCAAAGGCAACAAAGATTAGAAAGGACCAGAGAATACCACCAGAAACTCCAATTCTACAAGCACCATAATGGCAATAAATTCATATCTTTCAGTACTCACTCTAAATGTCAATGGACTCAATGCTCCAATCAAAAGATACAGGTTAACAGAATGGATAAGAAAACAAGATCCATCTATATGCTGTTTACAAGAGACGCACTTTAGACCTAAAGACACCTTCAGATTGAAAATAAGGGGATGGAGAACCATCTATCATGCTAATGGTCAACAAAAGAAAGCTGAAGTAGCCACACTTATATCAGAAAATCTAGACGTTAAAATAAAGACTGTATCAAGAGATGCAGGGGGGCATTATATCAAAATCAAGGGGTCCACCAAGAAGACCTAACAATTGTACAAATCTATGCACCAAATGTGTGAGCACCCAAATATATAAATCAATTAATCACAAACATAAAGAAACTCATTACACAAACATAAAGTAACACCATAATAGTAGGAGACTTCAACACCCCACTCACAACAATGGACAGATCATCTAATCAAAAATCAACAAGGAAACAATGGCTTTGAATGACACACTTACCAGATGGACTTAACAGATATATTCAGAGCATTTCATCCTAAAGCAGCAGAATATACATTCTTCTCCAGGGCACATGGAACATTCTCCAGAATACACCACATACTGGGACACAAATCAGCCTTCAACAAGTGCAAAAATATCAAGATCATACCATGCATGTTTTCAGACCACAACACTATGAAACTCGAAATCAACCACAAGAAAAAAGTTGGAAAGGTAACAAATACTTGGAGACTGAAGACCATCCTACTAAAGAATGAATGTGCTAACCAAGAAGTTAAAGAGGAAATTAAAAAGTTCATGGAAGCCAACGAAAATGAGAACACCACAACCCAAAACTTCTGGGACGCAGGAAAGGCAGTCATAAGAGGAAAGTTTATAGTGATCCAGGCCTTCCTAAAGAAGGAAGAAAGGTCTCAGATACACAACCTAACCTTACACTTTAAAGAGCTGGAAAAAGAACAGCAAATAAAACCCAAATACAGAAGAAGACAGGAAATAATAAAGATTAGGGCGGAAACCAATGCTATTGAAATCAAACAAACAAACAAAAAAAAAAAAAACAGTAGAACAGATCAATGAAACCAGAAGCTGGTTCTTTGAAAGAATCAACAATATTGATAAATCACTAGTCAATTTGATCAAAAAGAAAAAGGAAATGACCCAAACGAATAAAATCAAGAATGAAAGAGGAGAGATCACAACCAACACTGCAGAAATACAAACAGTAATAAGAGAATACTATGAGCAATTATACACCAATAAAATGGGCAATCTGGAAGAAATGGACAAATTCCTAGACACATATAAACTACCAAAGCTGAAAGAGGAACAAATAAAGTTTGAACAGACCCATAACCAGTAAGGAAATCGAATTAGTCATCAAAAATCTCCCCAAAAAAAACAAGAGTCCAGGGCCAGATGGCTTTCCAGGGGAATTCTACCAAACATTGAAAGAAGAGTTAACACCTAAAATCTTGAAGCTGTTCCAAAAAATAGAAATGGAAGGAAAACTTTCAAACTCTTTCTAGGAAGCCAGCATTAACTGGATTCCAAAATCAGACAGAGACCCCACTAAAAAGGAGAACTATAGACCAATTTCCCTGATGGATATGGATACAAAAATCCTCAACAAGATATGAGCCAACTGGATCCAACAATACATTAAAGAAAATTATTCACCACCACCAAGGGGATTTATACCTGGAATGCAGGGCTGGATCAGTATCCACAAAACAATTCACGTGATTCATCACATCAATAAAAGAAAGAACAAGAACCATAAGATCCTCTCAATAGATGCAGAGAAAGCATTTGACAAAATACAGCATCCTTTCTTGATCAAAACCCTTAAGAAAGTAGTGATAGAAGGAGCATACATCAATATAATAAAAGCCATATATGAACCACCCAACACTAATATCATCCTCAATGGGGAAAAACTGAGAGCTTTCCCCCTAAGGTTAGAAACAAGACAGGGATGTCCACTCTCACCACTGTTACTCAACATAGTATTGGAAGTCTTAGCCTCTGCAATCAGACAACACAAAGAAATAAAAGGCATTCAAATCGGCCAAGAGGAGGTCAAACTTTCACTCTTCGCAGATGACATGATACTCTATATGGAAAACTCAAAAGATTCCACCAAAAAACTGCTAGAACTGATTCATGAATTCAGCAAAGTTGCAGAATATAAAATCGATGCACAGAAATCGGTTGCATTCCTATATACCAACAATGAGGTGACAGAGAAATCAAGGAATCGATCCCATTTACAATTGCACCAAAAACCATAAAATACCTAGGAATAAATCTAACCAAAGAGGTGAAAATTCTATACACTGAAAACTATAGAAAGCTCATGAAAGAAATTGAAGAAGACACAAAAAAATGGAAAAAGATTTCATGCTTCTGGATAGGAAGAACAAATATTGTTAAAATGTCAATAGTACCCAAAGCAATCTACATTTTCAATGCAATCCATATCAAAATAACACCAGCATTCATCACAGAGCTAGAACAAACAATTCTGAAATTTGTATGGATCCAGAAAAGACCCCGAATATCCAAAGCAATCTTGAAAAAGAAAACCAAAGCAGGAGGCATCACAATCCCGGACTTCAAGCTATACTACAAAGTTGCATCATCAAGACAGTATGGTACTGGTGCAAGAACAGACACTCAGATCATTGGTACAGAATATAGACCAGAAATGGACCCACAAATGTATGGCCAGCTAATCTTTGACAAAGTAGGAAAGAATATCCAATGGAATAAAGACAGTCTCTTCAGCAAGTGGTGCTGAGAAAACTGGACAGTGACCTGCAGAAGAATGAACCTGGACCACTTTCTTACACCATACACAAAAACAAACTCAAAATGGATGAAAGACCTCAATGTAAGACAGGAAGTCACCAAATCCTCAAAGAGAAAGCAGACAAAAACCTCTTTGACCCTGGCTGCAGCAATTTCTTACTCAACACGTCTCTGGAGGCAAGGGAAACAAAAACAAACATGAAGTATTGGGACTTCACCAAAATAAAAAGCTTCTGCACAGTGAAGGAAACAATCAGCAAAACTAAAAGGCAACCAATGGAATGGGAAAATAATATCTTATTTGCAAACAACATATCACATAAAGGGTTAGTATCCAAAATCTATACAGAACTTATCAAACTCAACACCCAAAAAACAAATAATCCAGTGAAGAAATGGGCAAAAGACATGAATAGACACTTCTCCAAAGAAGACATCCAGATGGCCGACCAATACATGAAAAAATGCTCAACATCACTCATCATCAGGGAAATACAAATCAAAACCACAATGAGATACCACCTCACACCTGCCAGAATGGCTAACATTAACAACTCAGGCAACAACAGGTATTGGTGAGGATGCAGAGAAAGAGGATCTCTTTTGACTGCTGGTGGGAATGCAAGCTGGTGCAGCCACTCTGGAAAACAGTATGGAGGTTCTTCAAAAAATTGGAAATAGAACTACCCTACAACCAGCAATTGCACTACTAGGTATTTATCTAAGGGATACATGTATGCTGTTTCAAAGGGACAGCAATGTTTATAGAAGCACTATCAACCATAACCAAAGTATGGAAAGAGCCCAAATGTCCATGGACGGGTGAATGGATAAAGATGTGGTATATGTATACAATGGAGTATTACTCTGCAATCAAGAAGAATGAAATCTTGCCATTTGCAACTGCGTGGATGGAACTAGAAGGTATTATGCTAAGTGAAATTAGTCAGAGAAAGACAAACATCATTTGACTTCACTCATATGAGGATGTTAAGACACAGAACAGATGAACATAAAGGAAAGGAAGGAAAAATAATATAAAACCGGGGAGGGGGACAAAACATAAGAGACTCTTAAATATGGAGAACAAACAGAGGGTTAGTGGAGGGGCTTTGGGAGGGAAGATGGGCTAAATGGGTAAGGGGCATTAAGGAACCTAGTCCTGAAATCATTGTTGCACTATATGCTAACCAAGTTAGATGTAAATTTAAAAAAAATCTTTAAAAATGTAGGGGCGCCTGAGTGGCTCAGTCGGTTAAGCAGCCGACTTCGGCTCAGGTCATGATCTCGCGGTCTGTGAGTTCGAGCCCCGCGTCAGGCTCTGTGCTGACAGCTCAGAGCCTGGAGCCTGTTTCAGATTCTGTGTCTCCCTCTCTCTGACCCTCCCCTGTTCATGCTCTGTCTCTCTCTGTCTCAAAAATAAATAAACGTTAAAAAAAATTTTTTTTAATGTAAATACAGATACCTCTTAGGAGACAAAAGAAAGTTATATCAGATAATATATGTAAAATAATATTAGCCCAAGCTGAAATATAATAGCCCTCAATGAATGCTAGTTCTTGGCCTAGTTCTTAACCATTCCTAGAGCATTTGCATTTTATGTATTTATTTTATATATTATAAAGAACATATACAAACATTACACTGGATAGGAATATAAAAGAAAAAAAATCACTAATAATTCCACTACCTTAACACAGCTATGTCCCATTTTATGCATTCCCTTCCACTCTTTGATTTCATGATTAAGTATTTTTAGGGCATTGCAATCAAGAGCATGCATAAAATTTACATCATTATATTTCTATGTTGGTATTGTCTCCATAGTTAAAATTTTCACGACTGCATAATATTTCATCAAGGGAATATAGTATGATTTAATTAACCATCCTCCTATCATTGAATAGTTAAGTTGGTTCCAATGTTTTCTTATTATAAGGGAATGCAATAAACTTTTCTGTGCCTATTAATTCTTTTTCTTATTTGAGGTTATCTCCTTCTGACTTATTTCTGGAAGTGGAATTTCTATGTGAAACAATGTAAATATTTTTAGAGCTCCTGATGCATTTTGCGAAGTTGCCTCCCAAAGCGTTTCCACAGCCTCCACTACCACCAGTAGTGCATAAGTGGAAGTAGAGACACTTGTTATTCTCCCATTTAAAGTGCTTAGTTACCTTAAGAATTTAGACCAAGAGTGGCCAAATACCTCAGGTTACTTGATCTTAAGGAGAAGGCAGTGTATCTATAGCTTCATTATACTGTAGGATTTTCTCTAAAATCCCTACTCTCCAAAGATATCCCATCTTCTTGCCTCTTTCTATTACTAGAGCCACCTTTTCGGCATCAATCTTGAATTCTCATCATCCTGCAAGATGCAGGTGCTCTTGTTGATCATGTAAACATAACAGCTTTGAATGTTCAATTTTATGGTTACTCATTAAAAAGGTCATTTTTGCTGGGCTATAGTCCAGAGGAAGAGAGATATCAGAGTGGGCAGGTGGAAAAACCTTCCCGCCCAATGACACTTCTGTGGGGTCCCCAGAATCCAGGAACAGGTCTTTAACTTTGTAAGACATAAAATTCAATTTTGCCTTATCTCTTGCCTTAGGGGAAGGCCATAAAAAATGGATTCACTCAAGCCAAATGAAACACAGTAGTGACTTCTGTTAATGATTACAGCATGCAAATAATGTACAAATTTGAGATGCTGTGCTCCAAAAAGCATCTGAGAGGGGGAAACAGTTCATAACTGAGACATTCAGTCTGAAGACATAGAGACAAAGCAGGAGTTACCCATTTGGTAACTTGCTAAGATGGAGAAACCAGGGGGCTAAAGACTGATGAGTAGAAACACAGGATATTTCCAGAACCCCAGAACTAGGTCACATGGCCACCTGTAGACCAATCACCAGAAGAGAATAGGATTGCCTCATTGGTTTAGATACCCACTGTTTGTTTCTTAGGGATCTGCACAGTACCCTGGGAATAAATTGAAATTCAATCACTAAAGAAGTAGAGCAGCTGTAGGGGGGTTACACACACTGTTTGCCACAGCCAAGCATGAACAGCATGGTGATGAACACAATACACATAGTCTCTGCCCTAAAGGAATTTATACTTTAATGATAGTGGCAGATAGGAAACAACTCTTAAATATATTATGCCACATTGCATTAATTGCTATGAATGGAAAGTTGGGTTTTATGGGACAAAAACCTCATTGAGATTAGAAGGTAAGATAACCTCCATCATTCATTACTTCCAACTTTCCATCTTTCATTGTGTGGCAGCAGGCCTGGTTTCCCAAGCCACTTGTTTCAGACAAGACCCTCTGGTTTGAGTCCAATGTGGGAGGCAGAAAAATGCTCCCCCAAAGATGTCCATGCCCTAGTCCCTAGAACCTATGAAATGCTATCTTTATAAAAGGGACTTTGCAGATATGATGAAGTTAGGGATCTTGAGATGGAAAGGTTATCCGGGATTACCCAGATGGGCCCAATGTAATTAAAAAGTTCTTTAAGAGGAAGGCAGAGAAGGAGATGTGATGCTAGAAGCAGAGTGATGTGGCTACAAGCTAAGGAAAGTGGGCAACTCTAGAAGATGTTAAGGGCCAGGAGCAGATTCTCCCCGACTGCCTCCAGAAGGAACACAGTTATGCTGACATCTGACATTAACCCCATACATAAGACCCTGTTTCCAAATTCCAAAACTGTAAGATGATAAATGATATTGTTTTAAGCCACTTTGTGGTCATTTGTTACAGCAGCAATAGGAAACCAATACACCTAATCAGTCCCCATTCAAACTCTTCACACATGTGTGCACCTATAATTACCTGCAGATGAAAGCCAGGAAAGCATATCACCTGGGAACTTGGAGGAAGGGGTTCATGTCAATCATTTTGGTTTGGTTTCACAGATTTTATCTAATGGTAGGTGACATGAAAAGAATTGCTGTAACATTTGTATGAATCTTTCTTCTTCCTCCCTCTAAAGAGATATAAGGGGAGGTTTGGTGCTTTACACGTGTTCTCTGAAAATACATTCTGAGGAGACGGTTATATTTGTCCCTCTGAGCTGAACTTCCCAAGTGCTCATCCTCCAGTGTACATAATAGAGAACATGATTTAAGGTCATAATTTTCCTCTCAGAGAAACAGAACAACAGCTAACAGTATTTTTCCAGCAGTTCTCCAGAACTGATGCCAGTGCTGGACACAGACCATCTCCAGAGGAGGATTCTGATCTGCAACTCTCCTGTGAATTAATCTTGCGCCTTCCCTTGTGAATTGAATGAAGATCAAGAGGTGGATGCCAAGAAGGTCCTTGTAGAACTGAGGGAAAAAATCCAATGAGAAAAAGGCAACCAACCACCATCATTTGGGGACAGAAAGTATTACTAGAACACAAGTCTAAAAGGCAGTAAAATAAGTAAAAGTGGAACATTTAAATAAAAATTTAAAAACTCCTAATATGAAGTACAAAATCCCAATGAACAAACTCTTCAAAGAAGGCCCAAAATGTCATTTTAAGGAATTTAAATAGCAAGCAAAAGCCTTTATCTCCTCTACATCCCTTCCTGCCCAGCCCTATGCCACTGGCATGGGCTCTTGACTTCTCTTGCCTTAATAATGAAATAGCTTTGTAACTCATCTCTCTGTCTCATCACTTTCCAGCCCACTTCCCACACTGCCACCAGAGTAGATTTCAAAAACATAGATCTTATCAAATCACTTCCCTGCTAAAAACAATTTGTTGACTCCCAACCCCAGGCACATCTGGTAGGAAATGGCACATATAACCCTGTCTGAGCCAGTCCAGCTCTCATTCGTTACCTTCAGCCCACAGGTCAACCATATTGAGCTGTCTGAGCACGCCATATTGTTTCAAGACTTCATACATTCACACATGCTCTTCCACCTATCAGAAACGTCCTTTCTGCCACCTCACCCTAAATCCACCTAGCAAATTCCAGTTCATTCTTTCAAAACACAGACGTCTTTCAGTAGTCTTCTTGGCTCATTCAGAGTTGATTATCCTGATCACTGGTGCTTACCTCTATGGTAGCTATTATCAGGGTGTATTACTATTTTATTTTCCTTCTGAACCTGACCATGAGCTTCCTGAAGAAAAGACTCTGGCTTATTCACTGTTTTGTCCATGACAGCCAACACAGAGCCAGGTACTCAGTAAATTTTTACTGAAAGCAAATTAGCAAAAAGCTGTTTAGCTACATGTAACAAACACAAACAAATATTTGCAGGAATTATTTTTTCCTAGACTTAAGAAGTCTAGAGGTTGGAGTATCAGCTCATCAGAGCAAAACTTTCCAAATATATTCCTGGCAGACTTGTATTTACATCTCAATGGCCAGAACCATGTCACATGACCACCCTTAGCTGCAAGGACAACTGGGCAATGTTTGTTCACTGGTCACATTGCCATTTGGAACAAAATCTGTGTTTTCTTAGAAAGTAAGTGTATTGCACTGTATGTTAAGCAACTAGAATTTAAATAAAAATTTGGGGAAAAAAAGAGAGCAATAGTGAATGAACATTGGGTACATAATGAACACAGAATGTATCCTTGGGAGCATGCCTGAGAAATTGAACCTTAATAAGGCACTTAAGACAGCAATTCCTTTGCAAAGGGTATACTCAAAGCTTCTGAAGGTTATGGTGCCCAATCCAGAAACAAGCACAGAAAACAATTACTCTGATGGTTCTTCCCAAGTTGCAGAATTTTTGAAAATGCAGATGCCCACACCAAACCCTTGTGCCACAGAATCAGAATCTCAGATCCCCAGAATCTTGGGGATCTAAAATGCAGGTCCAACAAGTATAACTGTGTACAGCTGATGCAACCAAATGGAACAGCCCTGAAGACATTATGTGGCTTTTGAAAACTCTACAAGTATTTCTACTACATGGTCAGTGTTCAACGTCTGCTTTAGACTCTTGCCCTTTGGCTTATGCCACAAAGTCAAACCTCAGATGGGAAGATGGAAGTACAATGCAATGGTTAAGTGCATGGGTTCTGGAGTCAGTCTGTCCTAGCCCCTCCCCTTATTAGCTGAGCTTAAGGAAGTTAGTTGATGTCTCTGTGCATTTTCTCACCCTAAAAATGGGACAATGGTAGTATGACAAGGTTATTCAGAGGATCAAATAAGATGACATCTATACAGAAACTGAATTGGGGGCTGACATTCAATAGGTGTTAGGTACTGATATTATTACCCTAGATCTGTCACCAAAGAATGAAGAACTTTCATTCAATTGTTTTTTTAAGATATCTTTTATAAGGTTAAAGAAGTTCCCTTGTATTTCCATTGTATTAAAAATTGAGAGTCTTTAATCACAAATGAGTGTTGCATTTTTTCAAATCCTTTTCTGCATCTACTGAAATGGCTATTCGATTTTTCTCTTTTATTCTGTTAACATGATTATTGGACTGACTTTTTTGAATGTTCAATCAAACTTGCATTCTCAGAACTAAACCCTACTTGGTCATGAAATATTATCCTTTTTTTTGTTGTATTTGATTTCCTAATTGTCAAGAATTTTTGTGGCTCTATTCAGAGGGTTATTAATCCACATTTTTTTTCCTCTTATGTCTGTCTGTCTGGTTTGGATACCAGAGTAATGCAGACCTCATAAAATGGGTTGGAAAATATTCTCTCCTCTTCTAACTTCTGAGAGAGTTTATATACAATTGACATTATTTCTCCCTTAAATATTTGCTAGAAATGGGGGCGCCTGGGTGGCTCAGTAGGTTGAGCATCCGACTTTGGCTCAGGTCATGATCTTGCAGCCTCTGGGTTCGAGCTCCACGTCGGGCTCTGTGCTGACAGCTCAGAGCCTGGAACCTGCTTCTGATTCTGTGTCTCCCTCTCTCTCTCTCTCTCTGCCCAACCCCCGCTCTCTCTTGTATGCTTTCTCTCTCTCTCAAAAATAAATAAAAACATTTTAAAAATATTTGCTAGAAATCACCATTTGGGCATAGAGTTTTCTTTGTAGAAATATTTATAATTATATATTCAATTTAGTGAGACATATGGGACTATTGATTTTATTCCATTCGAAATAAAACTCTCAGCATCTGTGAAGATACATCACAGTCCTGCTTTCAGTCTTCCTGGTAGGGAACACTCACAGTTATACACAACCACTTGGCTAAGGCTTACCCCATGGAGGCATGCTGCCTGCTGCAACACTGCTCACGAGAATTCAGGTCCTCTGCTTAGAGTCCAGACAAGTTAAGGAGAAACCCCCAACAGGTATGGGCTTTCCCACCTCTTGGCTCATATGGGGAAAAGATTAACCAGGAGGCTGAAAATAGGTCCACTTGGTCCCAGCTGGGGCCACAGGTGCAACTGACCATGCTAGATACTGCACAACTCTAGGGACCCCACTTGCATTAGAGATATAATAATTTGCATATTTGTAACAATGGTTTCCAAGCAGATGTTAGGGAAGCATCTCATATGACCAGTGAGGCCCATGGCAGCCTTGAAGAGTCTTCTGTGGCTGAGACTGCAGACAGGGTCAACCAACTCAATCATTCAATCATTCAACAAATACATACTGTGTGCCTTCTATGTGTCAGACACTGTTCTAGGAGGTGGTGTTTTCCAGATGCATGTGTTAGGAAGATAACTCCACCTCAGAGTAAACCCAGATATGTTACTGAGTCAAGAGCACAAGTCAAAAAACTTTGAAGATAAAATAGAAGCCTTCAAAAATGGTTATGCTCCCCCATCCCAGCCTTGGACCTCCAGACCCTTGCAAGACAACATAATCCTTCTTTATTTGAAGGAGTCTGTAAAGGAAAATTTCCTTAAGGGAATAATTATCTACAACAACAATATCAAAAGTTTATGGAAGTCAGCCATCAATGGTAGTATGAACATTTTTATTCAAGTACATACACACAGAACATTTGCCAAAACTGAAAATATAATACTAGGCATAAAATAAGTCCCAATCAACTTCAAATGTTTAAAAGCATATAGAATATATGCACTAACCATAGGAAAATAAAAAATGAAAGAATTAATAAAAAGATAATGCAAAAAATCACAAATTAAGCAACGTGTTTTCTAAAAAAACAAAAGCACGAGGTCAAATAAGAAATCACAACAGAAATTACAAACTATTCTAAGTGAAATAATTACAATATAACATATCAAAATTTTTAGGATGCAGATAAAATAGTACTTAGAAGAAAATAGAGAGCTTTAAATGTTTGCATTTTTAAAAGGCTGAAAAAACAATGATCTAAGTATATATTTTAAAAGTTAAAAAATTAGCAAATTAAAATATATTCAAAGCAGGATTTATCTGGTACATTATAAGTACTATATACATGTTAGCTATTATTGTTATTATTATTATTACCTAGCTTAGTAGGAAAAAATGGGTGCTACATATGCTACATGGTTTACCAAAACTAACCAGATTCTCTATATTGGAATTTGGGTTTAAAGCCCTATATAGCAATAAAATAGCATGTGTAGTTTTTTTAATTAAGTGACACAAGGAACAATGGTTAAGATATACAACAAAGCTCAACTGCCTAGGTTGGACTCCAGGATCTATGGCTGGCAAATTACATGACTGTTTCAATTATCTACCACTGCACAACAAGCTATCCCAACACTCAGCGGCTTAACATGACACCAATTTATCTGTGCACACTTTGTGGGCTAGTAATTCAGGCAGTACTCAACAAGCAAGTCTCTGCTCCGTGTGGTGTTACCACAGCTCCTGCAAAATGGCTTTCCCCACAGGACTGGGCTTAGGTAGGGCTGTCCACTGGCACACTGTGGTTCTCCTCCTCATGGCCTCTTTCTCCACATGGTCCCTGTTACTATATGACCTCCCTCTCCAGCAGGATACCCTGGACTTCTTTCTTTACATGGGAGTCAGGGTACTAGAAGAATAAAAACAGATACTGCGGGGTGCCTAGGTGCCAGTTGGTTAAGCATTTTGGTTTCGGCTGGGTTCATATTAACGAACCCATGTGGGTTCAAGCCCCACATGGGGCTCTGCACTATCAGTGCGGAGCCTGCTTGGGATTCTCTCTCCCTCTCTCTCTGCCCCTCCCCAGCTCACACTCTCTCTCTCTCAAAATAAATAAATAAACGTTAAAAAACAAAAACAAAAAAATGATACTTCAAGGCATCCTAAAGCCACCATCAGGAGGTGCCCCATATGCTTTCAGTGTACTGCATTGGTCAAAGCAAGTTACAGATGAGTTCAATTCAAGAAGAGAAATAGACCCCACTTCTTGCTAGAAGTGGCAAAGTCATATTGGAAAAGTAGGAATGATTGTTGTCAACATCTTTGAAAATAATACACCTCAGGGACCTTGAGCAATTTACTCATTCTTTCTGTGCCTCAGTCCCCATCTGTAGAGGAGCTAATACTAGTTCTTAGGTTAAGGATTGTTATGAAAATTAAGTGAGAAAAATTACAAAGCACTCAGATGCATCTAGTAAGGTGATTCTCAAACTTGGTGTGTATAAGAATCACAAAAGTCGGGAAGGAACACTTATTAAAAAGAGATTTCCGGGGTGCCTGGGTGGCTCAGTCAGTTAAGCGTCCAACTTTGGCTCAGGTCATGATCTCACAGTTCATGGGTTCAAGCCCCACATCGGGCTCTGTGCTGACAGCTCCGAGTCTGGAGCCTGCTTTGGATTCTGTGTCTCCCTCTCTCTATTCCTCCCCCATTCGTGCTCTGTCTCTGTCTCTCTCTCTCTGTCTCTCTCTCTCTCAAAAATAAACATTTAAAAAAATAAATTTAAATTAAAAAAATAAAAAGAGATTCTTAGACCCCATGCTCCAGAATTTCTGGTTGAGCAGGTCCAGGGAGGGCCCTCAAATTTGCATTTTTACCAAATTTGCATGTGATGCTGATGCTGTTGGTGTTCGACCACATGTTAAATAGCAATGGGGTAGTATACAATAAGCACTCAATAACTGTCAGCTATTTTTTTTAATTTTTTAATGTTTGTTTATTTTTGAGAGACGAAGAGAGAGTATGAGCAGGGAGGGACAGAGAGAGAAGGAGATGCAGAATCTGAAGCAGGCTCCAGGCTCTGAGCTGTCAACACAGGGCCAGATGCGGGGCTCGAACCCACAAACCGCGAGATCATGACCCTTAACCGACTGAGCCACCCAGGTGCCCCAGCTATTTTTATTTTAAAAGAAAAAAGAGAAAGAAAGTTATAGACAGTTTTTCTATTTAGACCCCGAAGGCACTTTTTTTGTCCCCACTGAAGGGGATAGTTTACATGTAAAAACAAACACTGGTACAAAGGACAAGAGGCATGAGGGAGACTTTCAGGGCTGTGGTTCGCTGAGGGCTGGTACCATAAGGAAGGCCACCCTGACAGAGTGAGTTGGGAGCTCTGCAGTGAAGGAGGGTAGAAACCAGACAAAGTGGAGTGCCTTCTAGGTAAGGGGAACACGCGATTAGGGGTTCATCAATCACAGTCACTGTGCGAGCTGTTTAATTTAATGAATTTTTTTTTAAATCAGGCAGTGTGGCAGAACTATATAGGCATAAAAGAATATTCATTTTGACCCAATCTCCAGGCCTCCACAGCCCCATTTTTCTCATCTAGAATCAGGATGCCAAGCTTTGTCAGCTCCACAGTGTCATCAGCCAGCCTGGGCCTCTCCAAGTTGCCATGGTAACAGAATACCCTCATCCCTCTGTTTTTTTTCTCACAAAATATTCAAAAGAATGAAATGCCATGACACCAGGATTTCTCCCACTTCCCAGCTGAATTTCTTTAGAACCTGCATGTTCTCAAGAGCAGCTTCACAAGTTACTGGGGTTGGGCCCTCTTTTGTGGATAACCCTTATCAGAAACACATCCCACTGTGTTCTGAAGTAATGTATGACCTCGTATTTCAGCTCTGAGAGGCTTTGACTTTTGTGGACTGAGCCCCATGTTCCCTGTGGCTTTGAGTGTATCTCGGTTTTCTCAATGAGAAATAAGTGTCTGCAGTTTTAATACCAAATTTATTCCAGCCCTATGCCATATCACCCTGCTCAATAAAAATCCCTAGACAGTGAAAAGGAAAACACAATTTGCCTTAATCTGATACTGTAAGGGTTGATTGGGTTTTTTAAGAGGCAGCTCTCATGTTTCATTCCATTTTACAGTCCTCCACTCTACCAGCTGAGCTATCAAAGGGGGCACTCATTCCATTTTAAGAGTATCCTCAAAGTTGTGTTATTTAGATCACCTATGCCAGTGGTTCTCACATTTGAACCTGCATCAGAATCACCTGGAAAGCTTGTTGAAACACTGACTGCTGGGATTTCTGATCCAGCAGGTATGGGACTAAGTCTGAGACTTTATACTTCTAACAAACTCCTAGGTGATGTTGATGCTGCTGGGGTAGGGACAACACGTGGAGAATCATCGATGGTCCCTGAGGCTGGTAGGTAAGGCTATGAGTGACCAACTATTGTCAAACTCCTGGAATGCACCTCTGGAAAGGTACAGGGTGTGTGGGGCGGGAGACAGGGGTGGGCAGGGAAAGGGCTCTCAAATACTTGCAGACGGAAGATACTGGCTGCACAATATCTTTTCCTCCCCTGGCTAAATAATAGGTCACCTGAGGCAAGTCATAAAAGCTCTCTAAGCCTCAATCTGACCTTTAAAAAATAATAGTAATATCCCCTTACTTAACCTTGCAAAGTTATTGTTCCAATTAAGTAAGATAAAGTGTGTGAGGCTGCTCAGTCAGCAGGAACTGCCATACACATACAAATTGTTAAGAGCTTGGCTGCCAAGACTAATTATTTTTATAAACTGTTGCTCTGCCAAGACTAATTATTTTTATAAACTGTTAAAGTGAAATTGTATTCATCTTTCAAGGCTATCTCAAAGGTTATCTCCTCATGGGTATGGTCCCTAATACCCACAGAGATAACCGGTCATTTTCTCATCATAAAGCTCATGTTACCTGATTTACACCTCTCTCTTGACAATTTTTGTCAGGTTTAAATCTGATGCCTGTCTCCCCCATAAATTCTGAGCTTCTTGAAGACAGGGTACTTGGGTCTTTTTTTTTTTTTACCTTTCTGTGCCTCACACCCCAGCTTAATTCTTAAGTACAGTGTTATGCACTCTTAAGCATTTAATAAATACTTGTTTGAACTAATAAGTAAATGAATGAAAAGCTTAAGATTACATATCCCTGATTTTAGCTAAGATTGTAACATATACAGTATCTACCTGTATTCACCCACATGAACTCACCACCCAAATATATATATAATACATATACTATATATAATATTTAATACATCATATTATATATGAAACCACATACACACCATATATGCAAATAATAAAGAGTGAGCTCAAGAAACTAAAAGTTGTGGCCAGCATGGCTGGCCTGAGCCGGGCTTCCTGATCCAGCATTGCTCTGCCAGTTGCCATGGTTCAGGCTCCTGCAAGGTAGACTCTTGGGAAGATGGAAGCAAGCTTGACAGTGAGTAACGCCCATCCCCAAACCAGATGGTTGACCTCTATCTCTACCAGGATAAGCTCCCAAGAAAAGAAGCAACAGGACAGAGACTATCAGACCTCAGATCTCCCTGATGACCCTCAGTGTTATTCTGTGGGCATTGGCCTTGACCATGCAAGCCTAAGTAGGGTCAGAGAAACTAGAATTCATGAGGATCTATAGTTTTCAGCTGTCTGAGTCACTAGAATTCTGCAACTGCAGGACCCTACCTCACCTGCCCTTCTTTTTTGAGGATCTTGGTTAGAAGACTGAGTGGAAAGTAAAGAACAAAACATTGTAATTATCACAAAGCCCATCCAGGAATTACTGGATGCCTTCAAGTAACCAGAAAGCTCCCACACCTTATTGGCATTTTGGCTGGTAGAGAGGGAAAACCTGATGAAGTCCTTCCATGAGCAAGTTTAGATGACTTGTCAATAGCCTTGACCTCAATCTCCGTAGGGAACACCAAATCAATGACACAGACCTGAACATAATAGGAGTTGCTTCTTTCTCTCCCTATGTGGAAACATCTTCCCCTAGGCAGCATGTTTATCTAGTTTATCTGGTTTTCTGATGGAAAACCTAGGCAATGCTAGCTAGCTACTGAAGTTTAAGATGAAGTAGAAGAGACAAGTCCTTCAAATGGCCCAGCTAGGGACCTCAGCCAAAGGAAGCCATGGGTGGGTCAAGAAGGGGTAGACCAAGGACAGTAACAGTGGGCAAAAAAGCACCTTCTCATCCTTGCCCACAGCCTTATGCAGGGGTGACCTCCAAGGTCCTTCTTCCTACAGAGGTAAGGAGTACCCATATGCATAAGTCTTCTGTGGATTTGGTTTTCATGAGACTGTCTCTGAATTTCCAGCACACAAAGACCTAGCCATGGACAGGATGGCCCAACACCTCTGGGGCCCTGACCTAAGCATCTAGATGGCTTTCTTCCCTTTCACCCCCTCTGCCATTCTCTTTAATGCCAACAATGAACAGAAAATATTTAAACAAAACTTTCAAATCTGGTTTAAATTGTTTAAATATTTTAATTAACTCCATTTTTTATCACCTAAAGTTGAACACCACTTTGTTATCATCATATAAATATTCCCAGAAATACATTTCCTCACTTAAAGACCTCAGAAAATTGAATACCTAGGAGGGCTGTCATTTGTAACTGTCATTCAATCCTTCTACGTTCAGCAAGATAAATGAGTTATGGAGAATTTTCTTTATGTTCTGTACCTTCAGTGTCTGTCTGCTCACCTAAAATAATTCTTTCTATGTGCTGTAAAATATGAAGAAAGAAAATGTTCTGGTTATTTTTTAAAGTATATTTCTGATAATACTTTGTATAAAAATCTCTGTAAGATTCTCTCCTCAAAATGTGTTTACTAGAGCCCTGAGTGATTTTTTAAATCATCCTCAATGTCCTGGGTCCTTTGACACTTGTCCAACTTTGGTGGATGTGTTCACTAAAGCCTTGCCTGTCATCTTATGTCATTTAAGGAAATGGCCAGCCAGATACACAAAGCCTTGTGAGTTGTCAGAGCCTTGATTTTTTTTTATGATTTTTTTTTCTATGAAGTAATTTGAAAGTTGTTTCTTTAAACCAGCTAGAAAGCTATTTCTGAATGTGACCCAGATGAAAGAAGACAACAAGAAAGCACTTCGATGGTCCATCAGAGGGAAGCTTGTCCAGTCCAAGGCACTTTTTGATCAGCTACACTTGGCCCAGAAAAAAATAAGGAAGAGAAATAAAATGCATAAGGGGTGGATAAAATGAGCAGTATTTACTGGTGGAGTGCCTGACAGAAAAGCAAGGATTTGATAGCTATTTGATATCTTTACTGTTAGAGCATTTCTAACTATTCAGAGTCATTTTACATGTTTTATTTCTTTGTGTTTTTCTAGCAGGACAGCAGGAATGCTTGTTATCATTCATGTTATTGTTGTTATCCTAATTGCTATTTCAGCTTAATAGAGAGCAAGATCAGGGCTGGAAGAATCTGGTAAATCACCTAGTGTACCTCAGAGCAAGGGGCTACATCCTTCAAGTCTCTTCTGTTGGATGCTTCTATTTTACATATTATGAAGTATGATTTTTCCAAAGTCCCTCTTAGCGAGCACAACTAAAGATGGAACATGGTTGGAAAGTGAGGAAGATAAGGCACTGGGCAAGAAGTGGGATATAAAGTAGGCAGAGCAAATGGCTCATCATGTGGGCTGTGGACAGAGGTGACCCAAGCATGCTGGAGGCAATCACAGCATCTGGCTGGAACCAGAAAAACCCGCTGGCCTCACAGCCAGCTGGACAGAGGATGGTTGGGTTGTCTAGATCTAACCAGGAGATTCTAAGAAACATGGGGTTTACTGGGAAATGGGTGATGCTACACCAGCAAGTATCCATCTGTGGTCCCCAACCCAGACTAGAGTATATTAGGGAAAACTCTTTTGGTGGCAGACAGAAATTTTTCATCATTGTAGAAAGTTCTACTAGACAGTGCTGGTCTAGACCATGTTTGAAATTATCTAGGCAGTAGACAATATCAGGGCCTTGAAGACAGTGGTATGGCTCTGAGCTAAGTCATCACCTTGTGAGGCTAACAGATCTGCCTGCAGGACTCCCCAGGTAGACTTCGAACTGACCCACTGGGTCAGCACTTGCTCATGCAAGAGTGAATGGCTAAAAAGGAAACTACCTAGCAAACACTGGAGAAACAACTTGTCTTCTTGCAGACAATGCAATTCTAATTGAAAAGTCCTTTCAGAATCTCTGTATTGCTGCCCCTCTCCTCCAACCTCACCCATTCCTAAAAGGTTTTAGAAGGTCAGTTGGCAATACCAACAGGGATAGAGAAGAGATAAGGAGCTCCTCAAGGAAGATCCCCTCTTTCACCTGTCTCGGGACATGAATCTTTCCTCCCAGAGGCTTGTGTTTTCTTCTCTAAGAATGAGGAAAGATGGTATCAGAATTCCATTACCCACTTACTGTGAGTCTGGTTTGGGGACCACAAATGGGTGCTTGCTAGCACAGCACCAGCCATTTTTTCATTAAACCCTACATTTCTTAGAATCTTCTGGCTAAATCTTTATGACCTGCAAAATATACATCTCTCCCTATATACCAGTTGGCTGTCCCATGTGATTTTATTCAAGCTCAGGAAACTCTTGGGCCTATCAGGTCCAAGCAAGTGCCAAGACATCAGAGCCAAAAATAGTGATGGCTTATGATATTACTATGAAGGCTGGAGTCAGAATGAAGCAAGAAGATATTGAAAGAAAGATGATATTGAAAGAAAGAAAGAAAGAAAGAAAGAAAGAAAGAAAGAAAGAAAGAAAGAAAGAAAGGATTTCAGAAATAGTAGATTCAGGTAAGAAATCAAGATCCAGGACAAAGAATGGAGCATGGAAAAAAACCCCAGAGATGGGTGGTCTAAATATCAAGGAGGGCACCAAAACAAAGAGCCCAGGACCTCCACAGAACTGTGCCTGGGGTCCAGTCTATCAGGGTGGTCATCTGCCCACAGCACCTCTTCTAAGTCTGATGGCCACATTGCCCTTTGGACATAACAAGTGATCACATCCTGGACCCAATACACACAGTTAGGGAGACCAGAAGCTACATCAAGGGCTTTTCTTTGCTCTCCACATCCCCTTCCCCCATTCCACCACAGCCATGTTCCTTCAAGAATATACACCACAAACCCCCAACCTAGAACTAGGTTATTTGGTCACCTCATTTACTTTGAATATAGCTGAAAGTCAAGTCTGAGAAAACATCATCATAAAGGCCTCCAAACAACCAAAACAATGGTGTTAACATTAACGCATTCTACCTACAGGATTAGTCTTCAAGCTCTCACTCAGAATTTATCAACCTTATTTTATACCACACAGTAACAAGCTTACCCGTCTGGATTACCAGTCCACAGCAAACAGAAAGCAAAAATTTGGAGAATTACGAGAGATCAGACATTATAACAAGCAGAAAGATGGTCACCTCTTAAAGCACAAGTTGAGGCCACTGGTACAACGTTAAACTGTTCCACTCTAGAACAGTAACTCCTGTTAATGCACAAAATGACTAAACTGTGTCTTTTTTTCTGCTTAAATCACATATTTGTCATACGTACTAACTCAGAGATTACAGATACTGCTTTATATGCTAAGCTGCATCACTTTTTTGTTTTGTTTTGGGTTTTTTCTGTTAATCTTGAAGAAAGGAAAAACAAGCTGCTTTCCTCTGTCCAGACCTGGAAGAGGTAGAGGCCCAGACCCAGCATCTGGAGAACTCTTAAGCTTGATCCTGCAAAATGATAACCCATTCATGGGAGTGGAATACACATCACCAGGGGGCTGTGGGAAGGGAGGTGTGGGGAGTTATTGTTTAATGGGCATAGAATTCTATTCAAGATGATGGAAAGGTTCTGGAAATAGAGAGTGATGATGGTTGCACAATTATGAATACAACTAATGCCACTAAATTGTACACTTAAAATGGTCAAAGTGGTAAATTTGATGTTATGTGTATTTTATCACAATAAAATGAATGAATGAATGAATGAATGAACGAATGAATGAAAAATAAAATGATGGCCCAGCCAAGGAGCTAGAGACAGAGGTGGGGGAGGAAAGAAACCTCCAGGGAGAAACTCTGCAAGGTACTTCGGATTTTCCTTTCTGTATTGTAATCACTGCCTCTTCTCACCACACCTTCTGTGAAAGCCTGCCCTAAGCTGTTTTCTGGAAAGAAAAAGTGGGTCACTCTTGGACTGTGACATTACAGTGAGTACCGTAGTCACCTGGGAAAACTGTAACAAGCAGCACTGACCAGCAGAGCTGCTTTGCACAAGGGCCAAAACACTGACTGGGGCTGCAGATGGGAAGGAAGGGCTGTGGAGGGCATGCGGGATTCCCTGAAGCCTTGCAGGAACAGCAAGGAGGAGATTCCTTCATAGTCTGGACCCCCACCAGACCACAGAATGTGAGCCAGGGACTGAAAGCTGCACCGCTGGCTACCATCCTAACCTCCTCCCTAGCTCCAGCATCTTCTCGGATCTCACCCAGTCAGGGCCCCACTACCAGCTCCACTAGCGGTCTCTTAGGGATACCTTGAACTTGACTCCAACTTTGCCCAGTCCCCCTACAGCTGAGACATTCTGGTCAGCTTCCCCCACCCCACCCCCCACCACCAACCCATCCTCTTCCCCTCACCCCCCAGCTCTCCTTGAATCCTCACCTCTCTTACCCTTGGGATCCTCACCAAAGCCAGATTTTCCCAAGCCCCAGGAAGGGTCACAGTGCTGCACTGTGGCTGTCACCTCTTCCTCAGACACAGAACCCCTTCTGCTGGTCCAGAGCTCCATCCATTCAATACAACCTTCTCAGCTCTGTGGTCACCAGGGTCTAAAGCACTCACTGCCTGGGTGCCATAGCCTTTCTCCACCTGGTCCTGGCTGCTCTATGGGACAGCATGGAGCTGACTGGCCTCTGGTACTACTCTGTGGCCCCTCCTGGGCGTGGCTGAAGACTCTAACACCAGCTGTGGGTGCTGCTCAATCACTTTCCTTCTGATATAGGACCCACTGGATGCAGCTAAACACAAGGTGCCTGCATCAGTCACAGTCCCTAAACAGAAACAACATGTGCAACTTTGGACAATTTGTGGGCAGTTTACTAAAGAGACTATTTACAAAGGTGTAGGCAAGAAGTAGGGAACTCACAAGGAATACTGTGGTATCCCCAAATCAGAAATAGCCTCCATCTCACCCCTAGGCGGGAAGGGATGAGGGAAGGTGTGAATAAAGGAAAAGATGGGGTGGCTAAGTTGCGAGGTGGTTGCAATGAACTGAGACCTGGGTCAAGGTACAAAGCAGACTGTGGCAATCCCACAGGGAGAAAGGAAATGTACACTGGCTTCCGTCTCCTTCCAATCTCCTGTGGGGCTCCTCACTGACTGAACCCAACCAGCAGCTGGAGGGCAAGCAGCCCAGTGATGTAGGGCCTGCAGGCTGGCTTCCCAGGACACAGGGAAGTGTGGAGAAGGTCCTGCACAGTGTCTTTCCCTCTGTTAGTAGCACAACATCACTCACCTGCATGGTTCTGGCTAATGTGTACCCAGAGGGCTTGGTGCCAGGGTAGGAGGGGGAGACAAATCCAGGGTAATCTGGTTTTTGCCGAATTTCAAACCCCGATGTCTAGACACAAACACAATGACAGAAGGAAGGGAAAAAAGCAGATTAGAGATCCTGGCCATATTCCAATGCCCCCATACGGGGTTCAGCTCACCCTCTTGTTCCTTACCCACTCACTCACTGGCTGAGTCAAAAACATAGCTAACAACACAATTTTTAAAAATCAATCTACAAAGACATATACATGCAATTTATAGAAAAATAAATACAAATGACTTACAAACATAAGAAAAGATGCTCAATCTTATTTATTATTTATGAATTACCAAGGTACTATTTTTTTAACCTTTCATAGTGGCAAAGATGAAAACATCTGATGACACTGTATCTGCATGGTTATGAGGAAATTGTTGGTAGCAATACAAATTGGTGCAATTTCTTTGGAGGATCATAAATTTAAACTTTACGTACTGGTTAATTTAGCAATCTTACTTCTAGAAATGTATTCTATCTTCCCACATGTAAGTAAAAAAAACTGAACATAGATATTCACTGCAACATTGTTTGAAAGCAAGGATTGGAAAAATCCAAATTATTTACCAAAAGAGGAATGGCTAAATAAATATGGTTTGTACATACAGTGGAATACTGCATAACAGACTTAAAAATAGGTGCATGTGGGTACACCTGGGTGGTCCAGTCAGTTGAGCTCTTGGTTTCAGCTCAGGTCATGATTTCACCATTTGTGGGATCAGCCCCCTTCTCAGGCTCTGTGTTGATAGCACAGAGCCTGCTTGGGATTCTCTCTCTCTCTCTCTCTCTCTCTCTCTCTCTCTCTCTGCTCCTCCCCTGCTCACATTTATTCTCCCTCACAAAATAAATAAGGATTTTTAAAAAATAGGTGCATGTGTGTGCTGGTAAGAAAACACCAGGTAAAAAGCAAGGTACAAAAGTCTGGGCACGATATGGGGGTGTTGTTTTGGGGATGGAGCCAGATTCAGTTGGAACAGGGTGCATGAAGAAAGTAAGTTCATTCTTTCCCACCACTTCTGTTTAAACTCACACTGTGGATTTGTTCTGGCTCTGTTCTAGGATGACATTGCTTGCAGGTCCATAGTTTTCTAGCTACTCCTAGATAATTTTGAAAGCCCCTAGTCACATTCACTTATAAGGAAAACCTCATTTTAGTAATTTAACCATTCAGTGTAACAACTAAAACTCCAGTCTTGTCCAGTGTACTATTTCTGTTTTTCTGTCAGTCTGGGCCTGTTTTCTGCAGGTGGGTGCTGTTGGGGCTGGGGGCAGGGGTGGATTTGGTTGTTTCCCTCTTCCCCACTAACCTCTCCAAACCACTTGCTGGCTATGGTTTCTGACCATGCCCTCACCCCACCTTGAGATGTGGGGGAAGAGGGTCTGGAGAGAGAGGGTGGTTTCTGTGGCTGGTGCAGAGGTTATGAAGATGGCTTCTTAGAGTGTGACAGACGCAGATCTTCCAGATGCTTGCTTTACATAAAGTTGTTCTCAGTTTTGACTTTTCTTTTTTTCCCTTCTTTGGAGCTTCTCCCACTGGGGACCCATGGGTATGGAGCTCTTACAACAGGAGCTGCCTCTTATCTGGCTATGGCCAAACACTCCCTTGGGCCCACAGACTCATTATGTAGGGATCACATGGCTCCACCAGGAAATCCTCTTGGGTGGGACCCAAGACAACTCCAGGCTGCTCCCCAAACCCAACAAAATCCAAATCTGGTACTCCCAAAACATGAACATTTGCCCCACAGCTACTGAAAATGAAATCTCAACTCCAGGGCAGCTACCCCTCTTCACTCAACTCCCTGGTAGGCAGTTTCAAAACAGCCTTATCACCATCTCCAGGTAGAAATAGATACTATCTTTATTTCTAGCAAATGCCAGGAAACAAGAGTCCAGCTCTCTGGGAGATGGCCTTGACAGAGGTGGCCTTGAAGCCCCATTCACTTGGCCAAGCATACTGACAATACTCTCCAAAAAAATTCTCTCAGCCCCAACACCCTCTACTCCTATTGGCCAGGGGGAGGGTTGCTAATGCAGCCAATGCTCTCTTACAATCTCTTAGTACAACCTACAAAGGCTGTAAAACCAGTGCAAGTATAAGGCATCTACAATGTTGTTGCAGGCCTTTGGGCCTCACTCAAAGGGAGAAAGAGTACCATTTCAACATCTTTTTGCATACACATATACCCATGTATATATTTTTTTAAGTTCTGGAAGGATTATACAATAAATAATCCACAATAATCAACTGGGGGTAAACTAGGGGACAAAGATGAGAGGGAAATTAACTTTACATTGTATACCCTTTTATACTTTAATGATTTTTTTTTAATTTTTTTTTTTCAACGTTTATTTATTTTTGGGACAGAGAGAGACAGAGCATGAATGGGGGAGGGGCAGAGAGAGAGGGAGACACAGAATCGGAAACAGGCTCCAGGCTCTGAGCCATCAGCCCAGAGCCTGACGCGGGGCTCGAACTCCCGGACCGCGAGATCGTGACCTGGCTGAAGTCGGACGCTCAACCGACTGTGCCACCCAGGCGCCCCTATACTTTAATGATTTTTATGCTGTTATGTATTGCTTTTAAAACTAAACAAAAGTCTAGTTAAAACCTTTTTAAAATATGAAGGAGATTTGTACACATCAAGATCAAAAAGACCTCATTTGATACAAGGGCAAGTGAAACACCTGTTACAAAGTATACAGAAGAAATTATCTCATTTATAACTAGCAACCAGAGGGGCACCTGGGTGGCTCAGTCAGTTAAGCATCCGACTTTAGCTCAGGTCATGATCTCGCAGTTCATGGGTTCAGGCCCCATGTCAGGCTCTGTGCTGACAGCTCAGAGCCTGAAGACTGCTTCAGATTATGTGTCTCCCTCTCTTTCTGCCCCTCCCCTGCTCACGCTCTGTCTCACTCTCTCTCAAAAATAAACATAAAAAATGTTTAATAATAAAATAAATAGCAACCAAAGAGAGAAAATACAACACATGAGTAAAATCTATAAGCAGGAAACTTTTAAATTCTACTGAGGGATATAAAAGAATAATTGAATTAATGGAAAAGCATATTCTGTTCTCAAAAGACTCAATAATTTAAAGATGTCAGTTCTTCCTAAATTAAACTATAAATTTATATGATCTTAGTTAAAAAAACAAAAACAAAACAATGGGTTTTGGGCCTACACATGCTGACTATAAAGTTCATATAAAAAATAGCAATGAAAGATGGGCCAGGAAAACTCTTTTAGACCCTGCAGATAGCAGAACATTTTGTAGTGTTCTGGTAATTAAATTATTTGGGAGACTCCTGTGCAAACACAGCTATAGAAACACCACCAAAGGACAGTGAAATACTAATCAAAATTGAAAATCCAAAGAGAATGGTAGGAACAAAGAAAACTATAAACTGGTTTCCTTTATCGAGTAGAGGGAATTAAAAATGAGAAGGGATTGTCCCTACAGATCCTGATAAAGCTTCAAGAACAGAGGAACAATGCTCTGAGGAAAGTAGAAATCAGGCAAGAGGCTGAAAACATGTGATTGAAAGTCTATTTACAGAGAGGTTAGTATCCCATGGGTACCTTCTCCAAGGCTGCTAAAATAAATAATGTCCCCTACTCTCCCACCAGATGCCATTGATTTATTATCTGGGAAAAGAGAAGTTGAAAATTAAACTGATTTTCAACCTAGCATCTAGCCTATACTCAGCCAAACTATCAAGTCAACCTGAGGCTAAAATAAAGATATTTTAGGGCATGCAAGGACTCAGGGAACATACTGTTCCTGATTCTAGTTCTAATTCTAGTTCTAGGATCTAATTCTAGGATCTAGTTCTAGGATCTAATTCTAATTCTAGTTCTAATAAGGTGATTCTTGGTGGGCTCCTAGGTGTGGGTTGGTCACCAGAAAGACCAAGCCATGATTAGAAGCTTGAAATTTTCAGCCCCACCCCCATCCTCCAGAGAGGAGAGAGGGACTGAGAATGGAGTTAATAATTGATCAGGCCTGAGGAAGCCTCCATAAAATCTCAATAGTAGGGGTTCTGAGAGTTTCCAGGTGAGTGAACATATAGACATATGGGAGGGTGACACACCCCAATTCCACAAGGATAGAGCTCCTGCACTCAAGACCCTCCCAGACCTCGTCCTCTTCGTCTGGCCTTTCATCTGTATACTTTATTATATCCTTTAATAAACTGGCAGACATAATCATTTCCCTGAGTTCTGTGAGCCACTCTAGCAAATTTATCAGATCAGAGGAGGGTTCATGGGAACCTCAGATTTATAGCTGATCAATCAGAAACACAAGTGACCACCTGGGCTTGCAATTAGCATCTGAAGTGGGGGGTAGTCTTGTAGGACTGAACCCCAACCTGTGTGATTTGATGCTATTTCCTGGTAGATAGTGTCAGAACTATAGGACACCCAGCCAGTGTTAGAGAATTGCTTGGTGGGGAAACTCTCCTCACATCAGACATGAGAAGGGCTACAAGTGTGATGGTATGTGAGAGTGAAGAGTTACACCAGAGGAAGCACTGAGGATTTACCTCAAATGGTGTTTCTCAAACTTTTCCTGAACATAAGAACCACCCGAGGATCTTATTAAACTGTACATTCTCATAGCCTGAGGGTCCACATTCCTAATGGATCCTGATGATATTGGTGCTGCTGGTGCCTGGACCATACTTTGATTTACAAACTACCACAACAGCAGTTTTCAAAGTGGGGCTGAAGGACTTCAGGGGACTCTGAGGTTCTTCTAGGGATCACTGAGGTCTTTGCTTTTCTAACTATATCTGTGTTGAGACCAAATTTTCTTCATACACTTCAACTTGAACAATGCATTGCAACAGGTATGAGCATCTGGCTGTCTTCTACTAAGCCAGACATTAAAGAAATTTGCAAAACATGTAAAACAATGCCTCTCTTCTCAGTAATGGTTTTGTTCTTTTAAAAAAAACTATACTTTTGATAAAGAATTTTATGTTAGTATGCTATGTGTTTTATCATTAATACTTTGAAATGAACTATTGAATATTTTAAAGATCTTCCAGCTTTAGTTTCTAAAATGGTAAATATTGATAGGTACAACCACATCAACAAATGTTCTTTGGGGTCCCCAATAAGTTTTAAGAGCATAAAAGTCTCCTGAGATCACTATGGTAGAGAACATATTCCAGGAAGAAGACAAAAGATCTAGAAAGTAGGGACTCTAACACAAGAAAGATGAGAGGAAGTCCATGATGACAGCTGTACTAGTTTCTTCTTGCTGATGTAACAAATCACCACAAGTTTAGTGACTTAGCACAACACAAGTTTATTATGGCACAGTTTCTGCAGAAGTCCAAGCACAGTGTGCCTTAGCTGGCTCTCTGCTTAGAGTCTCACAGGCCAAAATCAAAATGTCACAGGATGCATTTCTTTCTGGAAGCCCTGGAGATGACTCTGCTTCCAAGCTTACTGAGGCTATTGGCAGAGTTCAGTTCCATTTGGTTGCAGGACTGAAGCCCCTGATTCGTTTGGTTCAATCTCAGTTTCTAGACCACCCTCCAGACCATTCCTTGGCTCATGGCTTCCTTCCCTCATCTTGAGGGCCTGCAATGGCAGGTCAAATCCCTGTCACATTTCAAATCTTTCTGACCTCCTCATGCCCCCATCTTTACTGCCACATCTCTTTTTCTGCCTCTCTCTTCTAGTTTTAAAGGCTCATATGGCTACACCGGGCCCACCAAGATAATCTCCCTATGTTAAGGTCAGCCAATTAGTGACCTTAATAACACCTACAAAGTCCCCCATAGTAGTACCTTAAGTCATGTTTGCCTGAATAACCAGTGGATGGGAATCTTGGGGACCATCTTTACAATTCTAACTACCACAACAGCAAAGAGAAAGTTCCAGATGATGGCAGATAGCTGATCTAGGCCCCAAAGGTTCTGTATTGAAACAGGCAGACTGAACTCTGGAAAACAGTGTGGAGGTTCCTCAGAAAATTAAAAATAGACCTACCCTATGACCCAGAAGTAGCACTGCTAGGAATTTACCCAAGGGATACAGGAGTACTGATGCATAGGGGCACTTGTACCCCAATGTTTATAGCAGCACTCTCAACAATAACCAAATTGTGGAAAAGGCCTAAATGTCCATCAACTGATGAATGGATAAAGAAATTGTGGTTTATATACACAATGGAGTACTACGTGGCAATGAGAAAGAATGAAATACGGCCTTTTGTAGCAACGTGGATGGAACTGGAGAGTGTTATGCTAAGTGAAATAAGCCATACAGAGAAAGACAGATACCATATGTTTTCACTCTTATGTGGATCCTGAGAAACTTAACAGAAACCCATGGGGAAGGGGAAGGAAAAAAAGAAAAAAAAGAGGTTAGAGTGGGAGAGAGAGCCAAAGCATAAGAGACTCTTAAAAACTGAGAACAAACTGAGGGTTGATGGGGAGTGCGAGGGAGGGGAGGATAGGTGATGGGCATTGAAGAGGGCACCTTTTGGGATGAGCACTGGGTGTTGTATGGAAACTAATTTGACAATAAATTTCATATAATAATAAAAAAAAGAAACAGGCAGACTGAGGGCATAAAATAAAGAAAACAGAGATGTTTAAGCATATGAAAAATTTTAATGAAAGGCATGGTACATAGATGTAGAGTGTCTGGGTAAACTTAATAAGAAGCTTGCAGAAAGCTAAGCAAATGAAAAAGCAATATGCTTATTACTACAGAACAAAATTAGGAATTTAAAACTAAAAGAGGCTTGGGGCACCTGGGTGGTTCAGTCAGTTAAGCATCTGACTCTTGATTTCGGCTCAAGTCATGATCTCAGGGTTTATGAGATCAAGCCCTGCATCAGGCTGTGCACTGACAGGGTGGTACCTGCTTGGGATTCTCTCTCTCCCTCTTTATGCCCCTCCCCTGCTCATTCTGTCTCTCCCTCTCCCTTTCTCTCTCTCAAAATAAATAAATAAATAAACTTAAAAACAATAAAAGAAAAAGATACTTAAGCATCACAAACCTCTTGGCATAGCAGTGAACAATTTTTGCACACTCATAAGCGCTGACTATTGACTTAAAAACAAAAATACATAACTATGATGGCAGAGAAAGAAGGGGCGAAGGTAGAAAGGTAGTCAATTGATAATTTTTTTAATTGTTTAAAGAGAAAAAGTAGAATGGCTGCAGGTGGTTGTCTCTAAGGAAAAGGACTGGAAGGGTGTGGAAAGGCATGGCTATTTCTCATTATAGGACTATCCCTACCCATCCACTCTTCACCCTTCTCAGCTCCACCCTGAGCCCCAGGAGGCTGGTCTTGGTGTTCCCTTGCCCCTGGTTCTGCTTGAACTCAGTCAGTGGAAGGCACTGCAGAAATCAAAGGGTAGAAGGAGGGAGGAGGCTCCTGCAATCTCCCTGCTCTGAGAGGGTATTTCTGAGCAAAGGATACAATTTCTTCTCTAAGTTCTGGCTCTCACCAGCTCTCTCAAAATGCCCCCTCTCCTTGCTCCTTCAGGCCCAGGACTGGGAATATCTTCTCAATGTCCCTGTGTCCCTTAATCTTGCCCACACCTCTGAAAATTATCCCTTTACTAAAGTCTCTTTGGCTTCCTGAAGTGCCTTTGTTTCTGCCAGTGATTGATACAAATACTATATTATGTGACTTTTTAAAATTTTGTACATGACCAAATAATAGTCTACAAAAATTAATGGGTAATTTTCTTAAAAAATGTCAAAATCATGAATAACAAATCTGAAGATCTGATACAGATTAAAGAAGACAAAAAAGATATGGAAACTAGATAAAAGAAATGATCCTGGTTTGCATGTGGACAAGAAAAAAATACTATGAAAATTACTTTAAAGGACATTATTGAGACAATTGACAGAATTTAAATAAATCCATACATCAGATAATAGCACTGCAATGACTTTAAATTTCCTGACGTTTATCATTGTCTCATAGTTATATAAGTGAATGTCCTTGTTCTTTTTTTTTTTTTTTAAGTTTATTTATTTTGAGAGTGACAGAGACAGAACAATTGGGGAAGGGACAGAGAGGGAGAGAGAGAGAATCCCAAGGAGGCTGCACACTGTCAGCCCAGAGCCCAACGTGGGGCTCAAACTCACAAACTGTGAGATCATGACCTGAGCTGAAACCAAGAGTCCAATGCTCAACCAATTGAGCACCCAGGCACCCCATGAATGTCTCTGCTCTTAGAAAATAGTTACTGAAGTTGGGGCGCCTGGGTGGCGCAGTCGGTTAAGCGTCTGACTTCAGCCAGGTCACGATCTCGCGGTCCGGGAGTTCGAGCCCCGCGTCGGGCTCTGGGCTGATGGCTCAGAGCCTGGAGCCTGTTTCCGATTCTGTGTCTCCCTCTCTCTCTCTGCCCCTCCCCCGTTCATGCTCTGTCTCTCTCTGTCCCAAAAAATAAATAAACGTTGAAAAAAAAATTAAAAAAAAAAAAAAAGAAAATACTTACTGAAGTATTTAGGAGTAAAGAGGTATCATGTTTGTAATCTACTTTCTTTTTTTTTTTTTTGAGAGAAAGAGAGAGAGCAGGGGAGAGGGGCAGAGGGAGAGAGAGAGAGAGAGAGAGAGAGAATCTCAAGTAGCCTCCACACTCAGCACAGAGCCTGACACGGAGCTAGATCCCACAACCCTGGCATAACCTGAGCCAAAATCAAGAGTTGGACACTCAGCCAACCAAGCCATCCAGGTGCAACCTACTCTTAAATGGTTCTGAATAAAAATTATAAAATAATAACATATGTGATAGAGAGACAAAGCAAACGTGAATCCAGGTGAAGGGAAGATAGTTCTTTGTCCTAATCTTGCAACTCAAGTTTGAAGCTACTTCAAAATGCAAAGTTTCAAAAAATATGTATCAGTTATTTTGACAAAAGCTGTAAATATGCAATTTGGTACTAGTACACAAATAGATCAGTGGAACAGAACAAAAAATCCATAAATACATATATCCAAACACATATGAGATTTAATCCATTTAAAGGGTGGCATTTCGAAATATCATGTGCTAAGCAGGGATGGAGACATATTATTTTTTAAATGGCATATGGAAAACTGAGTTGCCACCCAGACAAGAAGTAATTATGGATCCCCATGTCACTCCATGGGCCAAAATAAATGCCAGATGGATCAAAAACTTAAGCATAAAAGAAAACAAAAAATACTAGAAGAAAAATCATGAGAGGAACAGACTTAGCGGGGGGCAGAGGCCACCTCCCTGGGAGTCAAAGTCTGCAGACACCCGCAGGTGCAGTGCCTTTGCAGCTGACTTCCGGGCTCCTAACAACAGGGCCAGTCCTCTGACAGAGCCTTTGCACAGAGAATGAATGAATCAAAGAGCAGGCAGGGGTGGTGGCAGCAGCGGCAGCATTTGCTGGTCAGGGGCAGCTCCAGCAGCAGTGAGCAGCACCCGACAGAGGCGGTGGGGCCTGGCTGAGGAGTGCTGGCTCAGGGGACAGCTGCAGTGTCCGCACCAGACTGCCCTGTGGACTCTGGCTGTGGGTTGATCATCCAGCCTCCCGCTCTTCCCATTTCTCAAGCCTGCTTCCTCAGCCTGCTGCCACTTCCGGAGCTAGTAGACATTAAATTCCTTTTCTGTTTAAAATCACCCAAGTCTGTTTCTGTTGCTTACAACTTAGAATGTTTACTACACATGTGTGTGCACACACATGCACGCATACACATAAATGGTGTGTGTGTGTGTGTGTATCATACATATATTATATGGCTTGTTTTTTCCTTTTGCCCTAAAATTACATATGCATGAATATAAGCATGTGTACAAAACTGGAAGGCTAACATAGCAAATGGGCAACAGTGGACACCAATGGGGATGCTTCATGGTGGAGTTGGACTAAAAGGAACTTCCACTTTGAATCTATCTTCAATGTTGTTTAGGGTTTTTTTTACAGTAATCATAGATTTACATACTACTTTTTTCAACTATAAATATTTTAATACAATTTTTTCCAAACAAACCTTTTACTTGCCTCGCACCAGAGCCAGAGTGGGGACACCAAGGCCTTAACAGAGAAGCAGGCAGACACCATCCCTTCCTCACAGAGCAGGAAACCTAATGGGGACACATATAGGGCACCAGGCACTGATTCCACAGTGAGATGAGCCTTAAGAAGGGGAGAGGTGGGCCACCTGGGAGCACAGAGGAAGGTCAACCACCCTCACCTAGAGGGCAGCCAGGAAAATTTTCCCAGCCTTAGACTTTAGGTCAGCAAACAGGAAAGAAAAAATGAACAGAAACATACAGCAGGCAGAGGGAACAGCACCTCCCAAGCACAGAGACCATGACTCCTGCAGGAAATGCCTTTGCTGGACCACTAGGAGGGCAGGGGAAAGAAGCAAGCATGGAGAGGTGGACAAGGTCCATCACAAAGACTTTGTGAAGAAATATTGTGTAAAATCTTCTTAAGCAAGTCAGACTTTACCCTGAAGGCCAATAGGTGGTCACAAAGGACTCTGAGCAGAAAGGGCTGGTCAAACCTGGCTTTTGTCATAATCAGTCATCAGCATCTTCCGTCCGGTTTACATCAGCTGTGAAGCAGGGCATTGTTCTTTTCAGCACACCCGACAAGTTTCCCTTATCTTTCAGAACACTGGGTAATGTTTTCCCACTGTCAATGGAGGAGAAGCATCTACCCATCTCTCCCAGTTTGTGACTGCTGGCTGTCAGGGCCAGCCTTAGTAGGTAGGCACCTTCCTCGGGGCTATTTACAGCATCATTCCTAAACCACTAGCTATATAAACTGATGAGAGTCAAACCCCAGGAATATCTCAGCCCTTTCCAGAAGTTTAACACAGAGGAATCCCCTGGTGAAATCCTCTGAGGGCAGGCCCGTTCAGCCACCGGAGGCCCTGTAGGCCCCTGGCTACCTTGGTGACCCTTAAGGCATACCACCTTCAATTCCTCACTCATCCTTGTTAGCACACATACTGATTTGCTGGAACCTGCTGGCATATTTGCTCTCCTCTCCCTTCTCCCAGTGCCACCCCAGCTTAGGATTTCCTCTTGTCTTATTTCCAAGTGTCTGCTATTAGGCCACAGTCTATGTGTCATGCTCTGAGCTTGAGGGTTTCCCATGACATTGAGCTCTTGGGAATTTTCTCTCTCCATTTCGGTTATGTCTGACATTTTTCTCTATTAGGACACACATTCTGACTTAAAGACCTTTTCACATTTTATGAAGTGCTTCATGAAATCACTGTGATTCATGTCACTCACAATTAGGGATGACAATTAGAAGAAAAAACAATTTGGCTTCTTGCTTTTAGTTGCACCATATAGCAACAGTGGCATGAGGAGGAAACCTGAAATTATCCCTAAGATTTTCAGCCAACATTCACCAGATTAGTATTTTACTATTTCAAAGCACCAAAGGCACAAAGATTTTTTTTCCAGCAAGGCAAAGAAGCAATACAATTGCGCATTGTTTTGAAATAGTTTCACAGTTGTTTATTCTAAAATGATGCATTTCTTTAAAATGCACTGAGAGTCTTTGGTAAATTCATTATCTGCATTGTAATTTAAACAGCCAAACTTCCATCTCTGCTTTGTGACACTCTGGTGTGACATCCCTGAGGTAAGGACAGATGATTTCTACAACTCTCCCTGCCCTGGGGAGCCCTGATCAGTCTCTACTTATTATCTCTAACAAGGTAGAGATGTGCTAATTAGCAGCTCCTCAAGAAAACACCACGAAATGATGGACATATATAACTTTTTAAAAGCATGTCTTTCCCCACTCGCTGGACTGGACTCGATTAGGGAGTGGAAAGCAAAAGGGGCTTGTTGTCTGTCTTGGGTAAAAGCTCTCTAGCATCTCCAAGAGGTGCTTCACATTGACATTAATAAGCTCAGTGAGTATGTCTCAGGCTAAGAAACCTGGGACTGTCAGCACATCAGGATGAACCTTTTTCTCAGAAGCAGACTCTCATTAACGAAGCTCAATGTCTGATGTGCAGACACACTCCATTTATGGCGTTACCTTCATGTGTCTTTGGAAGAGCCCTCATTTCTTATTTAGAGCTTTTGTTACCACAGGTGAGCGATGTTCAGAATAAAAAAGGGCTTCATTGCTCAGTAAGCATTGCTGAAGACTTATGCTGCAGTTGGCAAAAGTTGTAGTAACAATGTCTAATGTAGGCTTGGTACTATGTGCCCCACACAGTGCTGAGGGCTTTATTAGCACTATTCTATGACCCTCCATATGGTGTAGTGACCGTTACTGTCACCGAGGCTTAGAAATATTATTGTGCCTACAGTTTTACAGTTAAGAGTTTCAAAGAAGAGATTCTGTGGCTAAGACTTCTGGTTATTTAAATTTAAATTAAGTAAAATTAAAAATTTATACTCCTGAAACCAACATTACACTATATGTTAACTAATTAGAATTTAAATAAAAACTTGAGAAGGAAGAGTTAAGATGACAGAGAAGTAGGGAGACTGGGATTTCCCTCATCCCTCAAAAACAACAGTATTGAGGTCAGAACACTTGGAACACCCACAAAATTAGTATGTGGAGTAACAGAAAACTCTCCACAGGTGGATGAAGACAGCTTGGAGGGACATAGGTGTATGTATGCGAATTGGGAGAGATAAAACGGGCAGTGTAGGCATGGGGGAGGGGACCCCTTCTGTGGAGAGACAAAAGGGAGAGAAAGGCTGTGAAAGTGTGGTATTGGGTCTGGACAAGAGAAAAACTTCCAGACCACAGACTGGGGAACAAGAAACACAGAGAGTGTCAGTTTCTACTTTGCAAACAACCTTAGGTGCTAAATATCATAATTTTCAGGAGTGCAGGACGTTCTCCAGACTGGAGCTGCCACTCTATGTGTATGCACCTTCGGGGGGAAGGGAAGCCAGCTCCAGGGCTCGGTAGCAATCTTGGGGGTGCACTGGAAGACAACAATCCCCCTCCTCTGGTACTATAGGAAGAGGGTTTATTGCACCCCCAAAGAAAAAAGACCCTGTAGGCATCAGCCAAAGACCTTTTATCAGCAGGGTGGAGTGGAACTACCCCAGAACCAGGTACTCCTGGTGGGGGATGTTTTAAGACAACAGGGTTTGAATCTCAGCCAAAGGCGTAGGAGGCAGGGAGGCTGAAGCAGGACAAGCCACCCACCCAGGCTACCCTGTGAGGGCTGTCTCCCTGGTCGAGGGAGGAGAGACTGGGGTATGCCCATTTTTCTCCCCAACACCAACACGAGGTGGGGATGCTTCAGTTAACAGAACAGTGGCCGGCAGTGGAGGTGGGACTCGCTTATACCAAATCCCGCCCCTCCATGTCTGGCAACTGGTTATCTACCAGAGTGAGACTGACACTTACCGAACCAGACTGCCTGTCTTCCAGACCAGCACAGCCGCCAGTCCCAGGCACCAACAGACAACTGTCCTGCAGTTTTGTAAAGTAGTCTGGTGTTTTTTGTTTGTTTTTATCTCTTTTCTTTCCTTCTCTTTTCCCTTATTTTTCTTTCTAACCTCCTCTTCCCCCTCCCCGCTTTGGAATCAGGCTCATAGATTGATTTGATTTTTGGTAAATTCTTATTTTATATATATATATACTTATATATATATGTATTATATGTATATAATACAAAGAAAAAAAGGATATGTGTATATATATATATAATCGTATATATATATACGATTATATATATGTATATATATGACCATAATCATATATATATATGGTCATATACATACGTATATATAATCATATATATATACATATATATAATCGTATATATATACGTATATATATGACCATACATATATATATATATGAGTGTGTGTGTGTGTGTGTGTGTGTGTATATATATATATATACACACACACACACACACACATCCTTTTTTTTTCTTTCTCTGTTCTGGTTGTTTATTTGTTTAATCAGGCATTTTTACTCTATTCTTTTTATACCTTTTTCTGTATCTCCTTCTTTATTCTCTCTCTCTCTCTCTCTCTCTCTGGAATAAGTCTTATGATCTCTTTGATTCTCTGCCTGGTCTTTTTTATTTCACCCCTTTCATTTTTCTCTTTGTATGGGGGGTTCCTCACCCCTTTTCCTTTTTTCCAGGGTTACTTCAATGAACAAATCAAAGGACACCTGGTGGAAGGTCCAATCAATCCACCACCATGAGCAGCGGGATAGAAGAGCCAAAGACACAACAACACAGTACACAAAATGTTCCAAAAAACACTTCCTGAAGTGCCAGGCCCTGGACAACGTATGACACCTTTTTAATATAGTAGTACTCACAGGTGCAGGACACATAACAAGCTATTAAAACACATAAAATACAGAAACCTAGCCAAAATGACAAAATGGAACAATTCCCTTCAAAAGAAATTCCAGGAAGAAATGACAGCCAGAGAACTGCTCAAAACAGATATAAACAATATATCTGAACAAGAATACAGAATAAAAGTCAAAAGACTAATAGCTGGACTTGAAAAAAAAAAGAATAGAAGACAGCAAAGAATCTGTTGCTGCAGAGATCAAAGACCTAAGAACTAGTTGTGATGAATTAAAAAATGTTGTAAATGAGATGCAAAATAAACTAGATTCAGTGACAACAAGGATGGAAGAAGCAGAGGAGAGAATAGGTGAAATAGAAGATAAAATTATGGAAAATGATGAAGCTGAAAAAAAGAGGGAAAGGAAATTAACAGACCATGAGGGGAGAATTAGAGACCTAATCACCTAAGTGATTCAATGAACCAAATATACATATCAAAGGAGTTCCAAAAGAAGAAGGAGGCAGAAGGTTTATTTGAACAAATTATAGCTGAGAACTTCCCTAATCTGGAGAAGGAAACAGAGGCATCCAAGTCCAAGAGGCACAAAGAACTCCCTTCAAAATCAACAAAAACAGGCCAATACCAGGACATATCATAGTGAAATTGGCAAAATACAAAGATAAGGAGAGAATTCTGAAAGCAGCTAGGGACAAACAGGCCTTAACCTACAAGGGTAGACACATAAGGGTAGTAGCAGACCTATCCATTGAAATTTGACAGGCTAGAAGGGGATGGCAGAAAATATTCAATGTGCTGAACAGGAAAAATATGCAGCCAAGAATCCTTTATCCAGCAATGCTCTCATTCAGAATAGAAGGAGAGATAAAGGCTTTCTCAAATAAAAACTAAAGGAGTTCATGACCACTAAACCAGCCCTGCAAAAGATCCTAAAGGGGGCTCTGTGAGCGAAAAGCAGCAAAGACTACAAAGGACCAGAGACATCACCACAAGCATGAAACCTACAGATAACACAATGACATTAAATTCATATCTTTCAATAATCACTCAGAATGTAAATGGACTAAATGACCCAATCAAAAGACACAGGGACATTCTTATCAGAATGGATAAAGAAAAAACAAGACCCATCTTTATGCTGCCTACAAGAAATTCATTTGACCTAAGGACACCTGCAGAACGAAAGTGGGGGGATGGAGAACCATCTATCATGCTACTGGATGGCAAAAGAAAGCTGGAGTAGCCATACTTATATCAGAAAAACTAGATTATGGACCAAAGACTGTAACAAGAGATGAAGAAGGGCATTATATCATAATTAAGGGGTCTGTCCATCAAGAAGAGCTAATGATTGTAAATGTTTATGCCCCCAACATGTAGCACCCAAATATATAAATCAATTAATCACAAACATAAAGAAATGTAAAGATAATAATACCATGATTGTAGGGGACTTTAATACTCCACTTACAACAACGGACAGATCATCTAGGTGGAAAATCAATATGGAAAAAAATGGCTCTGGATGACACATTGGACCAAATGGACTTAACAGATTCAGAACTTTTCATCCAAAAGCAGCAGAATACACATTCTTCTCGAGTGCACATGGAACATTCTCCAAAATAGATCATGTACTGGGTCACAAAACAGCCCTCAACAAATATAAAATAATTGAGATCATACCATGCATATTTTCAGATCACAATGCTACGAAACTTGCAATCAACCATAAGAAAATATTTGGAGAGCCCCCAAATACATGGAGATTAAAGAACATCCTACTAAAGAATGAATGGGTCAACCAGGAAATTAAAAAATATATGGAAGCAAATGAAAATGAAAACATGACAGTCCAAATCCTTTGGGATGCAGCAAAGGCAGCCCTGAGAGAAAAATACATTGAAATTCAGGCCTATCTCAAGAAGCAAGAAAGGCCCCAAATACATAATACAACCTCATATATAAAGAAACTAGAAAGACAGCAGCAAAGAAAGCCCAAAGCTAGCAGAAGAGGGGTAAATAATAAAGATTAGAGCCAGAAATAAACAATACAGAATCCAAACAAAACAAAACAAAACAAAACTGTAGAACAGATCAATGAATCTAAGAGCTGGGTTTTTAGAACAACAAAAGAAATTGATAAACCCCTAGCCAGATTTCTCATAAAGAAAAGACAGAGAACCCAAATAGATAAAATCATGAATGAAAGAAGAGAAATTACAACCAACACCACATAAATACAATTATTATAGAATATTATGAAAAATTATATGCCAACAAACTGGACAACCTGGAAGAAGTGGAAAAATTCCTAGACACCCACATACTACCAAAACTCCAAAGGGAAGAAATAGAAAATTTGAACTGACTCATAACCAGTGAAGAAATTGAATTGGTTATCAAAATTTCCCAACAAATAAGAGTCCTGGGCCAGATGGCTTCCCAGGGGAACTCTACCAGACATTTAAAGCAGAGTAAATACCTATTCTGCACAAACTGTTCCAAAAAATAGAAATGGAAGGAAAGCTTTCAAACTCATTCTATGAAGCCAGCATTACCTTGATTCCCCAAACCAAAGACCCCACTAAAAAGAATTACACGCCAATATCCCTAATGAATAGGGATGCAAAAATTCTCAACAAGATACTAGCAAATTGAATTCAACAGTGTATTAAAAGAATTATTCACCACAATCAAGTGATATTCATTCCTCAGCTATAGGGCTGGTTCAATATTTGCACATCAATCAACGTGATATCTCACAGTAATAGAAGGAAGGAAAAGAACCGTATGATCCTGTCAAAGATGCAGAAAAAGCATTTGACAAAATACAGCATCACTTTTCGATAAAAACCCTCAAGAAAGTCAGTATAGAAGGAATATACATCATAAAAGCCATATATGCAAGGCCCACAGATAATATCATCTCCAATGGGGAAAAACTGAGAGCTTTCCCCCTGAGATAAGGAACACGACAGGGATGTCCACTCTCACCACTGTTCAACATAGTATTGTTATTCAACATAGTGTTGGAAGTCCTAGCCTCAGCAATCAGACAACAAAATGAAATAAAAGATATCCAAACTGGCAAAGAAGTCAAACTTTCACTCTTCGCAGATGACATGATACTCTACATAGAAAACCCAAAAGACTCAGCCAAAAACTGCTAGACCTGATACATGAATTCAGCAAAATCGCAGGATATAAAATCAATGTACAGAAATCGGTTGCATTTCTATACACCAATAATGAGGCAACAGAAAGAGGTATCAGGGAATCTATCCCATTTACAATTGCACCAGTAACCATAAAATACCTAGGAATAAACTTAACCAAAGAGGTAAAAGATCTGTGCACTGAAAACTACAGAAAGTATATGAAAGAAATTGAAGAAAAGAAGACACAAAGAAATAGAAAAACATTTCCATGCCCATGGACTGGAAGAACAAATATTTTCAAAATGTCAATACTACCCAAAGCAATCTACACACTCAATGAAATCCCAATCAAAATAGTACCAGCATTCTTCACAGAGCTAGAACAATCAATCCTAAAATTTGTATGGGGGGGCACCTGGGTGGCTCAGTCGGTTAAGCGTCCGACTTCGGTTCAGGTCATGATCTCACAGTCCGTGAGTTCGAGCCCTGCATCGGGCTCTGTGCTGACTGCTCAGAGCCTGGAGCATGTTTCAGATTCTGTGTCTCCCTCTCTCTCTGCCCCTCCCCTGTTCATGCTCTCTGTCTCAAAAACAAATAAATGTTTAAAAAAAATTTTTTTAAATAAAATAAAATTTTTATGGGACCACAAAAGACCCCAAACAGTCAATGTTGGAAAAAAAACAAAAACAAAAACAAAAACAAAGCTGGAGGCATCACAATCCTGGACTTTAGCCTGTATTATAAAGCTGTAATCATGAAGACAGCATGGTATTGGCACAAAAACAGACACACAGACCAATGGAATAGAGAACTCAGAAATGGATCAAGAATGGATGGCCAACTAATCTTTGACAAAGCAGGAAATAACATCCAATGGAAAAAAGACAGTCTCTTTAGCAAATGGTACTGGAAGAACTGGACAGCAACATGGAGAAGAATGAAACTGCACCACTTTCTTAGACCATACACAAAAATAAATTCAAAATGGATGAAAGACCTAAATGTGAGACAGGAAACCATCAAAATCCTACAGGAGAAAACAGGCAGTAACCTCTTTGATTTCAGCCACAGCAACTTCGTACTTGACATGTCTCCAGAGGCAAGGGAAACAAACGCAAACATGAAATATTGGGACCTCATCAAGATAAAAAGCTTCTGCACAGCAAAGGGAACCATCAACAAAACTAAAAAGCAACCAACAGAATGGGAGAAGATATTTGCAAATGACATATCAGATAAAGGGTTAGTATCAAAAATCTATAAAGAACTTAACCAAACTCAACACCCAAAAAACAAATAATTCAGTGAAAAAATGGGCAGAAGACATGAACAAACACTTTTCCAAAGAAGACATTCAGATAGCAAACAGACACATGAAAAGATGCTCAACATCATTCATCATCAGGGAAATACAAATCAAAACCACAATGAGACAACCTCACACTGGTCAGAGTGGCTAAAATGAACAACTCAGGAAACAACAGATGTTGGTGAAGATGTGGAGAAAGGGGAACCCTCTTGCACTGTTGATGGGAATGCAAACTGGTACAGCCACTCTGGAAAACAATGTGGAGGTTCTTCAAAAAATTAAAAATAACTACCCTACAACCCAGCAACCGCACTACTAGGTATTTATCCAAAGGATACAGGAGTGCTGATTCAAAGGGGCACATGCACCCCAATGTTTATAGCAGCACTATCCACAATAGTCAAAGTATGGAAAGAGCCCAAACGTCCATCAACTAATGAATGGATAAAGAAGATGTGGTATATATACACAATGGAATACTACTCAGCAATGAAAAAGAATGAAATCCTGCCATCTGAAACAAGATGGATGGAACTGGAGTGTATTTTATGCTAAGCGAAATAAGTCAGAAAAAGACAGATATATGATTTCACTCATATGTGGAATTTTGGATAATCATGGGGACGGGAAGGAAAAATAAGATACAGAAAGGGAGGCAAACCATAAGAGCCTCTTAAATACAGAGAACAAACTGAAGGTTATGGGGGTCGGGGTTGTGGGGATGGTGAAAATGGGTGATGAGCATTGAGGAGGGCACTTGTTGGGATGAGCACTGGCTATGGTATGAAAGTGATGAATCACGGAAATCTATTCCTGAAGCCCAGACTACACTGTATGTTAGCTAACTTGACAATACATACATACATAACAAAATAAAAACTTAAATAAATTAAAAATTAATTAAATTAAAAATTTAGTTCCTCAGTCACGCTAACCACATGTGTGGTAGCCACATGTTGCTGGTAGGTGGCTACAGCATGGATACAGAACATTTCCATCATCACAGAAAGTTCTCTTGGACAGTACAACATAGAAGGGACTGACAAAGCTATTGGATGGAAGGAGCCTAGATCCCACAAGGACCCCATGGACATTGGATATAACTATAGTGTTTGAAGGCACCTGAATGGGACAGGATGACACAGTTGGTCAACACCTCAGAGCACTAAGGTTCAAGCTACCCTACCTAGTGGAGAATGAGCCCTATCAATTTGTCTCTGGGACTCCTTCCTATTGTTCATAACTAACCAGTGCCCTCTACTGACTGGCAGATTCTTCTTGATGTATTCGATCAGGTCTGAGTCTGGGAGCCATTTAGCCTCTGAAAAGCCTTAGAGGTTCCACTTTCAAAAGGTAATCCTCCTAGCTTATTTCCAAATTCCTGGGGAGATCTACCATCACTCACATACTGGAGCATATTATTATGAGCAAACAGCTTTGATCATGCACTTCTGAGCAGAGCCTCATACTTGTTTCCTTTGCATTTCACCAGATCTTGCATACAGGGACAACACATGCCTGAGGTTCAGGTAGCTTGCAATGAAAGAGCAGCAAGAATTCTATATTGCAATTGATACACTACTTAGCGTCTGGAGGCTTCTGGACCAGAATCCAGAGGAAAAGTGTAACTGTCATTTCTCAGGAAACTCCAAGGAAAATTCCTAAAACTGTCCCAACCTTAACCTCATCTGGCAGAAGAGAACACATCTACCAAATGGTGGTCTAATGGTGGCTGCCTTCACCAAGGGCTCAGGGAGTCAGCCTCCTCCTACTGGTTATGGCCCAGGAATGTAGGAGCCTCTGAATTCCTAGGTCACGTGCAGGCTTTATGGCAGCATTCCAAGACCACTTCTTACCATGACACTGGCTATTTTATAAAGGATGAATCAGTTCAAAAGATACGCATGCAGGACTCATGGGCCAGGTATTGCGCATCGTGAGTACTGTATAGACAAGAAGTGTTGATATACTAGAGATCACCAATACATTAAATAGATTCAACAAACGGCTTTGCAGACTGTCTCACTGGGGCCCTCCTTTGGTTTGAATCTTTCTCTGCACCTTTGTGTGCCCAGTCCTTTCCGTGATACAGGACCTTCACCAGGTGACCTACAATATCTGGTGTTCCCCTCTCACTTTTTGGTTTTTTTTGGGGGGGGGGGGGAGGAGAGAGGTAGCACGAGCTGGGGAGGGACGGAAAAGGGAGAGAATCTCAAGCAGGGTCCACATCCAGCAAGGAGTCCAACACCGCAGGCCTTGATCTCACAACCTTGAGATCACGACCTGAGCTGAAACCAAGTTAGAGGCATAAGAGACTAAGCCATCCAGGTCTCCCCTACCCCTTACTTCTTAAAGAGTGGTGGTTGTTTTCCTTCACTTCCTCTCTATTCTAGACATTCTACATACTTCATCTCCCTCTGCCCTTAGGAGGGAGATTTACATTTTCCTGTAGACTAGTCTGTGAACCAGTGGTGGGAAGAAAATTTCTTGGGGAATTTGTTTGAAAAAAAATAATAAGAGAGATTCTTGGAGCTCCACCCCCTGAGATTCTAATTTATTAGGCCTAGGGGTCCTAGAAATGGGCATTTTAAACAAATGCCACAGATGAATCTGAAAAACAATCAAGTGTTTAAATCAGCTTCCTGCTGCTCTCTTTAACCACTACTCTCCAAGTACTTTGCCTCCTTCCTGCTAGATCACCCAAGCCTTCCCTTAAAAACCAAAATTTAGCAGGACCTAAGGGAGGGGAGAATGAGCAGTTATTATTTAATGGCTACAGTTGCAGTTTCAGAGTATGAAAAATGTTTTGAAAATGGATGGTGGTGATTGTTGCACTACAGTGTGAATATACTTAATGCCACAAAACTGTACACTTAAAAATAGTTAAAACAATAAATGTCACGTGATGTGTATTTTGCCACAATTTAAAAAATAAAAAAAGGAATGGGTACTGATACATACTATAATATAAACAAACCCTGAAAACATTATCTAAGTGAAAGATGCCAGACACAAAATACCATGTATCATATGATTCCATCAGTATGAAGATATTTTAAAATTGAGTGTGGTGATAGCTGCAAATATCTGTGAATGTACTAAAAACTACTAAAATGTACACTTTAAATGGGTGAATGGTACAGTATGTACATTATATCTCAATAAAGCTGTTAAAATTTTAACTGATTTTAAAACTATGATCACATTTATTTAAACTTCTGAAGAACTTAAATGGCATCCCATAAATCCTGGAATCACATCCTGGTGACATACTGGGGGAAAAAGAAGCAAATAAATCAAAGGAATGAGGTTTAGAACAGCTGGCAAGGAAGATCAGAAAGATCTGTAACTGGGCATGGTGGTCCTCTGGTCACAGCGACAAGGACAAAGGCAAGATTATAAAACACACTATGTTGAAATTGATCAGAAACCTTTATTATGTTCCTCATCATTCATTAAGCAACCTACACAAATCATTTACTTTTTCTCTGCCTCAAACAGCATAAGCTGCATCCAAGCCTAAATGGAAGACACAGTAGGTGGAAGACCTTGTAGAGAAAAGCTAACATGTGAGATTTCTGCTTATCTCGGCTTAGGTGAAGGTAGGACAGGAAAAGCATATAAGTACAATATTCCAAATACTCCGTTCTTCAAAGATGAGGCCTGTAGGAGAGGGTTGTCCGAAGGACGCAGGTGAAGGCTCACAAAACTGCCCAGCTCAGCAATCAATCCAAAGGCTCACAAAACTGCCCAGCTCAGCAGTCAATCCAAAGTTCCTTTAAAACAAAAACAAAAACAAAAACAAAAACAAAGAGCAACATGTAAAGCAAGATGCCTCAAGAACTGGATGAGTGTCACAAACTGGGCAAAGTTAGAGTAGAAGCTGCTCTGGTACTGGCAATTCTCTAAGATCAAATTACTCATTTGGGGGAATATCCATCCAAAAGATCTCAGAGAAAGAACATGTCACTACAGAAAGTGGGCAGCTGAGAGTTAAGCATACAGGTCTAGAGAGTTAGAATGAGATGTGGGGAACAGAGCAAAGAAATTGTTGTGTTAGTTAATGAGCATTTGGGGATTCCATACAAAGTGTGATTAATACAGAATAAAGGAGAAAAGTTTTCTAAGCAAAAAGTTCATAACCTTTTGAGAAACTTCCAGTTCAAGATGGGAGACTGAGCTCACAAATTTGTATGCCCTCCCTTCCAAGATTCCATTCAAAAGAAATAAAAGGTTTTAAAAAGGTATAAATCCACAATAAAGAATGGGGCCCATCAGCAGTTAAGAGATTTCAACAAAAAGCTGAATAGAAATCTGATTGAAGTATGTTTATAAATAGAAAAACAAATCAGCCTAGAATGAATAGAGGGGGGCAACAGAGGTGGGAGCCCATCGCCTAGGAGACCCTTGGGGAAATTCCAGCCAGACTCAGACACCAGGAATGACAGAAAGAAACAGGTCAGAAAGGGTTAGTGACCTGAGGATCTACATAAGAAACAGCTGGCCCCATCTCCCTACAACCCTTCCAGCATGGAGCATTACCAGAAAACAAAATGGGAAAAAATCAGGGGTTCTCTTCTAATAAACTAAATGAATTACCTGAAGAACTACAGGAACCTCTGAAAATGCCAGCTCCCCAAAGTAAGGCTTTCCGGACCCCAGCTTAACATCTGGTCCCACCCCAGCCCACCCTAAAGTAAAAGTGCCAGGCAAAAACCACCTTCCCATACACACACACAGCTTCCAAACAGACTTAACTACCTCATTCCTAAACGGAATGGAAATTACTGGGAAGACTTGAGAGAAAGGAAAAATTAAAATTTATTAAAAAAAAACAAAAAAACCCTAGAATAAAACAGATAATTCAGAAAAGAACACAAGAAAACCAAGCAAAAATACCTCTAAGTTAAAAAAGAAAAAAAGAAATAGCCTCTGTGATAAAGGCAAATTCCTGCTGAGATCAACTGATAACCTGATTGAAATATTTTTAAAAAGAAAATCCTTCAAGCACTGAAGAGGCACCAATAAAAGTGAAATCTAAAATCTAGAGAAGGCAAGAACACAAAGTAAACCCAGCCTCCAAACCTGTTTTTGCCCTAAGATCATTTGCCGTCCAAAAGATAGAGCTGAGAAATTTTGGCTGAGCAAATCAAGAGTCAAATCTAAGAGTGTGCCCAAGAGAGAAGGTCTGATTTTTTAAAAAGCTACAGTCCCAAAAAGTGGCACTCTCAGAGTAACACTGCACTAGAATTAAATCAGCCCCTTCGCAGACTTGCCATCAGGGTTCACATAGATTACCACAGAGAACCAAGAATCCTCAAGTCTTGGATCTGGATTAAGGAGATTAATACATTCCCCTAGGTGCCGTGCAGCAGCAAATGAAAATCTTCTTTGGAGAAAGGTTTCATCATACAAGCCTCAAACTATCCAAAAAATAATTTATTCAAGTACATTGACCAATACATCAAGAAAGCTAGGCATAAAGAGGAAAAAAGACTATGAAACAATATCAACAGAAACAAGTCAGGAAAAAAAATAAAATAAATCGGCCTCAAAAATGCTTTGGATATTAATTAGACTGGAGACTATAAAACAACTACACTTACTTTGTTTAAACAAATAAAAGACTAGCTTCAAAACACCTGGAGCAAATACAAATAACAAACAGGCAAATGGAATTCACAGAACTGAAAATACAAAAACAAACTAAAAAATTAACAGAAAAGTTTAAAGGAGACAATTCACTGGAGAGAGAATTAATAAACTGGGAGATCAGAAAAAAACTACACAGAATGCAGCACAGAGAGGCAAAATTATGACTGAGGTTTAACATACATTTAATGGAAATCTTAATGAGAAAGGAGAAAGAACAAAGCAGAGCCATTATCTGAAAAGATACAAGCTGAGATTTCTCCAGGACTGATAAAAGACACCAATCCCTAGATTTAAGAAGCCTAAGCAGCAGATACATAGAGGGAAATCAGCACCCAGATACATCCAAGTAAAACTACAAAAATATCTTTTGAGACATAGAGAGACAGAACATGAACGGGGGAGGGTCAGAGAGAGAGGGAGACACAGAATCTGAAACAGGCTCCAGGCTCCAAGCTGTCAGCACAGAGCCCGATGCGGGGCTCGAACTCACGGAGTGTGAGATCATGACCTGAGCCAAAGTCGGTCGCCCAACCGACTGAGCTACCCAGGAGCCCCAAAAATATCAAAGACAAATATAAAAATCTTAAAAGTATCCAAAACAGGGACAAATTAGCTTCAAACAATTAACAGATTAACAGTGATTTCTAAACAGAAACAATGGAAGTCAAAACACAGAATGAGATCTTCAACACTATAAAATTAACTTTCCACCTAAAATTCTATATTCAGCAAGATGCCTTTAAAACCAAAGTAAAATATAGTGGAAAACACTATGAAGGTTCCTCAAAAAATTAAAAATAGAACTACCCTACGACCCAGCAATTGCACTATTACGCATTACCAAGGAATACGGGTGTCCTGTTTCAAAGGGGCATATGCATCCCAATGTTTATAGCAGCACTATTGACAATAGCCTAAGTATGCAAAGAGCCCAAATGTCCATCGACTGATGAATGGATAAAGAAGATGTGGTATATATACACAATGGAGTATTACTCAGTGATGAAAAAAAATAAAATCTTGCCATTTGCAACAATGTGGAATTGAACTAGAGGAATTCAAACCCCAAATCTGGCTCTAGGTCTCGCTCTGGCTCTGCGCTGACAGGGCAGAGCCTGCTGGGAATTCTCTCCCTCTCTCTCTGCCTCTCCCTGCGCTATGCTCACCTGCTCTTTCTCTCTCTCAAAAAAAATAAGTAACTTTAAAAAAAAAAAGAGAGAGTATATACTTTCCGGATAGAGGGAAAAATGAAATAACAAATTATACTTAAAACAAGGGCAAAAAACTGAAAAAAAAAAAAAAAACATAAAATAGGACAAATGGGAAACACAAAATAATATGGTAGATTTAAACCCATATATATATATATATCACTAATTGCATTAAACATAAATGAACTAAGTGCTGCAAAGACTGTCAGCCTAAAGTTTTAAAAATAATCCAATTATACCATTTATAAATACGGAAAGGTAAAAATTTTTTAAACGAGAAAAATACACACCATTCAAATACTAACAAAAGAAAGCTTGTAAGTTTTAAAAATATCAAACAAAATAATCTTTAAGGCAAAAAGCACAAATAAAAGTAACAATGATCAATTTATAAATATAAAATGTTCAAACACTTAACTGCTAATAGCCTACTGCTGACCAATAACACAGTTGATTAGCACATATTAATCACCTAGATTATTATTACAATATAGTCACCTAGAAAAAAATGTTAATAATAAAATAAGGAAGGAAAAATACATTTATAGGGCTGTACTGTAAAAAAAATCCACATACACTGAAGCAGCTCGAACCTGTACCATTTAGGGTACCTGGTTGGCTCGGTCAATACAGCATGTGACTCTTAATCTCAGGGTCATGAGTTCAAGCTCCACACTCGTCATGCAGCCTACTTAAAAAAAAAAAAAAAAATGCCCACTTGGGGTGCCTGGCCGGCTCAGTCAGAAGAGCAGATGGCTCTTGATCTTAGGGTTGTGAGTTCAAGCCCCATGCTGGGTACAGAAAGTACTAAAGAAAAAGAAAAATAAACTTTAAAAACAAACAGAGGCACCTGGGTGGCTCACTAGGTTAAGCATCCAAATCTTGATTTCAGCTCAGTTATAATCTCACAGGTTTGTGGGTTCAAGCCACACATCAGGCTCTGTGCTGACAGCACTCAGAGTCTAGTTGGGATTCTCTCTCCATCTCCCTCTGCCCTTCCTGCACATACATGCTCTCTCTCTCAAAATAAATAAATTTAAAACAAACAAAAAACCTGTGCTATTCAAGGGTCAGCTGTACTATGAAGAACTTTATGCCAACAAACTTGAAAATTTAGATAAAATGTAAAATTCCTAGAAAAACTACAACTCTTATAGGGGAAAGCAGGGCAAGACGACCTCAAGAAAATAAAATAAAATCAGAATGGTCCCAATACCATCCAAAAACATCAATCAAAAATCTTCCCACAAGGAAAATTCTAGGCTCAGATGGCTTCACTGATGAATTATACCATTCAAATAAGAAATAATTCCAATCTTACAAATTTTCTAGAGAACAGATCAAAAAGATATACATACTCTCCAACTAATTTGTATGAGGCTCACATTCGATATGAAAAAAATCTCCAATCTCTCTTTATAAACATTGATAGAGCATTTGCAATCTATTAAAATTAAACTACAAAAAACCTTAGAGTTAAGTATAATTAATGGGGAAACACTGAAAGCTTCCCCTTTGAAATAAAGATGACTGCTATCAGCACATCTATTCAACATTAGACTGGAGAGTCTAGGGCAAGAAGAAATTAAAAAGAAAAGGATTGGGAAAATTTCACAAAATTGTCACTACTAGTGGATATTACTGTGTAACTAAGGAAATCCAAAAGAATCAACAGAAATCATTAGAGTTAAACAAGATGCTAGGCACAAAATTAACACAGAAAACCAATTATATTTCTATACTATCAACATTCAGAAAATTAATTTTTTCTTAGAAAGATACCAGTAACAAGAGAATCAAAATTATTAAATACTTAAAGAAAAGCATCTAACAAAATACATCAAGATTTCTTCCCAGAAAATAAAAAACCTTAATTTATGAAACATTAAAGGGGCACTTGGGTGGCTCAGTCAGTTAAGCATCTGACTCTTGGTTTTGGCTCAGGTCATGATCTCATGGTTTCATAAGTACAAGTCCCGCATCAGCCTCTGCACTGACAGTGTGGAGGCTGCTTGGGATTCTCTCTCCCGCTTTCTGCTTCTCCCCCACTCACGCTGTCTCTGTCTCTCTGAAAAATGAATTTAAAAAAAAAAGGTTTTTAAACATTAAAGATCTAAATAAATGGAGAAATATACCATGTTCATGGACTGAAAGATTCACTATTGTAAAAATATAGTTTCTCCCCCTAAATAATCTACAGATTCAATACAATCCCCACCGATATGCTTTTTACATGGAATTTGACAAGCAGATCTTAAAATACGCATGAAAGTGCAAAGAACTTAAAATAGTCAAGACACTTAAAGAAGGTGGGAAGATGTGTTCTTTCAAATAAAGCAACTATAATTCAGACTGTGTGCGATGGGCATGGGAATAGACCCAACAGAAAGCCCAGAAACAGCCCTGATTTCTAACAAAAGTAGCACTGCAAAGAAAATAATATGGAAAAGTATCTATCTAAATAATAAGATAAAAAATAAATTGACCCTCACTTCAGTCTGATACACAAAAAGTCAACTAAAGTTTTATGAAAGACAAGAAAACTACAAAAATTTTAGCATATAGGAGAATGTCTTCATGACATGGTATGGGAAAAAGGTCTTAAACAGGAAAACAAAGAGCATTACCTATAAAGAAAAACATTAATACATTTGACTATCTTTATTTTTGTTAATGTTTTAATTATTTTTGACAGAGCACAAGGGAGGGCAGAGAGATGGGGACATTAGATCTGAAGTGTGCTCTGTGCTGACAGCAGCGAGCCTGACGTGGGGCCTGAACTCACTAACCATGAGATCATGCCCTAAGCCTGAGTCAGGTGCTCAACCAACAGAGCCACCCAGGTCCCCCACATTTGACTATCTTTAATTAAGAACTCATTTATTGGGGTGGCTGGGTGGCTCAGTCAGTTAAGCATCCTACTCTTGATTTCAGTTCAGGCCATGATCTCATGGTTAGTGAGGTCAAGCCCCACATCAGGCTCGGTGCTGACAGGGTGGAGCCTGTTTAAGATTCTCTCTCTCTCTCTCTCTCTCTCTCTCTCTCTGCCCCCTCCCACTTGTGCATGCCCTTTCTCTCTCTCTCAAAATAAATAAACTTAAAAAAATAACCTCATTCATCAAAAAGCACTCTAAACAGTGAAAAGCCAAGTCTAAACCAGGAAAAGATACCTGCTTCCCATATGCTGAAAAAGATTCATATCCAGAAAAAAGAAAAAGAAAAAGAAAAAGAAAAAGAAAAAGAAAAAGCATATACATATATAATTACAGTTATAGTTATGAATCAATAAGGAAAAAGACAAAATATCCAAGATAAAAATAAGACACCACCTCACCCCCAAAAAAGGGACACACGTATGAGAAGATGTCACCAGTAATCAGGGCAATGCAAATTAAAAGTACTATGCAATTATCATTAATATCCCCACCAGACTGGCAGAAATTAAATCCCAAGTGTTGATGAGAATGAGGAACAATGGGAATTATCATATGCTCTTGGTAGAAATGTCAATCAGGCATGCAAGAAGTATGCGCATGGGAATAGACACAACAGTATCTATTAGACAGCAGTATCTACAAAAGATGGAGTTATACATATCCTATATCCCAGCAATTTTATCTATACCCACATACATACATACATACATACATACATAAACACACACACACACACACACACACCTGGAGAAACGTGTAAGAATGTTCATAATGAATTGTTTATAACAGAAAAAAAAGTTATCCAAATATCCACATTAAAATGGTTCAGTTGTGGGGACCTGGGTGGTTCAGTTGGTTATGCATCCAACTTCAGCTAGGTCATGATCTTGCAGTTCATGAGTTCGAGCCCCGCATTGGGCTCTGTGCTGACAGCCTAGAGTCTGGAAGCCTGCTTTGGATTCTGTGACTCCCTCTCTCTGCCCTACCCTACTTGCATTCTCTCTCTCTTTCTCTCTCAAAAATAAATATTAAAAAAAAATTTTTTAATGGCCCAACTGTAATACTGTCACACAATCATATGCCATACAGCACAAAAAACAAACGAGATATGTACAACCACATAGATGATATATAAAACTAAATCCCACTGTTAAAGGATACATGCTTATGTGCTAAAACTATAAAGAAAAATCAAGTAAGTAATTACCAAAAAGTCAGGATACTGTTAAGTCAGCAAAGGGGATGGAAAGAAGATCTATCACAAAGAAGGAATATATATGGAACTTCTGGGGGCTGATGCTATTCTATCTCTTAACCTAGCTGGTGGTTACAATGGTGTTCATTTTGTTATTTATTGCCTTTACATTTGTTATCTGTGTTCATAAGGAAAGGCTTAGAATATACATATATCAATACCTTTGCATATAACATCCAGAAAATTACCCAAGAAACTAATAACAGTTGCCTGCAGGGAAGACATGTCTAAGAGGGATTAAAGGACAGGAAGGGTAGTGGTAGTGTCCACATTACTGTTTTTCAACTACTTGACCTACAGGTAAAGCATGGGAGATTTAACTATGACAAGAAGATATGTTATTAGCCTTGACAATGTCAAAGTATAAGTATTAATGACACTAAGTGAGAATTAAGAGTGGGTTAAAAAATGGGAAAGGAAGAGATAGGCTCACTGATAGTCATACCTTCCAAAGTGGAGAGTTAACCAAAAAAATAGATATTTTAGTGTTATGTAAACTGTAAAGGTAACAAAGGAACAATTTGTTCCTTTTATAATGCCCAACATTATAAAAATAATGACATAACTACCAAAAATCAGAAGGGGGGAAGAGGGATTTATGGAGCAGTACAGGTTACCCAAATCTTCATTTATCACAGCAGGAAGTTAACAGATAACATGTATAGTTGAAAAACCAAAGATGAAGCATATTATTTAGAAATGTAAGTGACCACTTAAAAAGCTAAAAAACAGAAACAACAAAAGGGCATGGAGCACCAGCTGCATTTCATTGTAAGACATTAGATATTTGATTTTCAAGCATGGATATATATCGCCTTGATTAAAAAAGAAAAAAATAATTTTATACTTAGAACATATACATCTAAGGACATAAGAACATTTATTTTACCAAGTACAAAATAAGAGAATACTCAATCTACAAATGCTAAAATGGCCAAAATTCAGATATATTAATGTAGAGAGAACAGACGAATGCAACTACTGAGATTATTGGATCAGAAGATGAAAATGAATATATCCACCACTCAATAAATGACCATTTATGAAAAATCCAACCTAAGGGGCACCTGGGTGGCTCAGTTGGTTAAGGGCCCTGACTCGGTTTAAGCTCAGGTCATGACCTCGAGGTTTGTTGAGTTCAAGTCCCCCACCCCCACCCCCCCACCAGCCAAGGCAGGCTCTGCACTGACAGTGCAGAGCCTGCTTGGAATTCTCTCTCTGCCCCTCCCCCGCTTGTGCACGTGCTCTCACACTCTGTCTCTCAAAATAAATAAATAAACTTAAATAAACAAATAAATTAATAATAAAAATAAAAATCCAAGCTAAGTACTATGCCATGGAAGAGGATAGAGGGGAAAACTACATAAGATCTCTCCACTTCTATTCTGTGGTACCCTCCAATTCATCATCCACAGGTCTGTAGTGTTATCTCTTTAAAATATGTATCTTATTATATACTCTGAAAAACTGGTCACTAAAAGTGAGCTGGTAAAGCAGGCTCTGAACATTTTTGGAGAACTGATGGGAAGTCTGTCACAAGAAGTTGCCTTCCTTAGGTAGGCAGGTAACAAGTTACTAAGAAAAATGAGTAAGCAAAAAAAGGATTAAGACAGACCTACAAACTGAAAGAATACTCAATAATCTAGACTTAAAGCTAGCTATGGAAATGTATCTTGAAACACATTTAAAAGAATGTATCAAAAGGGTGAGAGGCCCAGATTGATACGACGCAGAACAAAAGAGAAAAATAGTGATATATATGACACAGAACAAAAGAGAAAACTAGTGAAATAAATAAAGCCACAAAGGATTTGTGGAGATAATGAGGCTTGAAAGAGATAATGAGAACACCCTGGTATTGTAAGGGCAAGAATGAACTGCAAGTGCACGGCTTTCACATATTCAAGCAGAATTTGTGCAGGGAACAATAAGCTGATCAGATATAGTAATTAAATAGGAGAAATAGCCCTGAAAGAAGATAGCTAAAATAAGGTATCTCAAATATTTTCTATTTCAATGACAAGACTTAGTACACAAGTTAATCCAAAATTCTTAACAACAAACAGGCAAGTACATAATCTCCCAGTGGCAAAATAATAACTATAGGGCACCTGGGTGGCTCAGTCGGTTAAGAGTCCAACTCTTGATTTCGGCTCAGCTCATGATGAACCCCGCGTTGAGCTGACAGTACTGGATTCCTGGGATTCTCTCTCTTTCCCCCTCTCTCTGCCCCTCTCGCTCAAGCATGCGAGCTCTCTCTCAAATTAAACATTAAAAAAAATTTTTTAAATAATGTTATACAGACTGAAGAAGAAAAAAGAACGAGAAGCAACCTTTTAAATGTTGGCAATTGTTTCTGATCTCTAGCATTATGATACGGGGAAGATTATATCTAGGAATGGAGATTAAAGTATGAATCAAACTTTTCAATGCACCTAACTCCACTGGAGTCCTTATATTGCCTCTCATTTTTTATAATTAGCAATTTTCAGGCAAAACTTCTAATGACCCAAGAGAATTAGAATTGCTAGATCTCACCAGATTTAACATATTAGTTTTTCCCATCTTAATGGGAAGTAGAAAGAATTATCACTAAACAGACAAGGAAGAACCAAATAGCAGTTTTATAAGATTTTGAACTCAGCTCATTAGCATGGGAAAGACAGGTGGAAATGATTATCCATCCATAGAGAACTCACCTTCCAGAAAAGCAAATTCATCCACGGCTTCTATTGCATTATCTGAAACACAATGTAAAGGGACACCTGACTAACTCTGGTCATTTGGACACCAACCTCTTAAAAAAAAAAACCACAACCCACATAGTGAAGGGCGTGAGGCTTTATGCAAATGAGGGCATTTATAAAATTTGTCCCTTGCTTTTGTGAATCCATTTCTACTCCACCACTAAATCTTACATATCAGCTGCCTCTCTACAAGAGTAGAAAAGCCCAGGTAAACACTGTTCGGTAAGGGGAAACCCTTTGCTCTGAAAGTCATCAAAGAAGAGTCTGGCAAAATGAAGGGAAAGTGGAATTAAGGTACACAAAAGTTTACACATGTACAAGGGTTACCAACTAAAAAGAAACAAATCAAACCCCCAGTTTCTATGGGAAAAAGAAGTGTCAAGTCTGATTCAACATAGCAGACAGCATAAAGGGGTATAATCAGCTTTAGCAACACATGGACTCCTTTCATTCCCTACCCCACCACCTATACAGCCACCCAAAGCACTGGGACCCTAAAGGTAGGACTTTCTATCACCGTGGCAGTCCAAAGGGATGTGGCACCTTTCATCTTACAGAGGTGGCTTCCCCCAGCCCTCCCTTCTTTGCCCCCAGATACCAAATACCACAGTGACACTCTACCCAAATCTCTCCTCTGAAGGGTTTTCCTCTTTCCTTGTTGAGCACAGCAGTAGGCATCTTTTGCAATGGTCTCCACAAATAATTCCTGTGAGGCACAAGGGGAGAGTTGTAGCAATGGGTTCTAGCACAATTCTTGTGAGCCCTTCTATTTGAGTGGTGGGAAGGAGGTGAGGGGTGCTCAGGTGCATGGAAAGGTTCTCAGTCTGGACTTCATGACGATCTGCTCCCATTCCCTCTACCCCAGTAGGACGTGACACGTTCCTGCTCCCTCACTTGTAAATTCTCCAGACTCATTCACTTGAGATTCCCACAAGCTGTGTCAGGCATTGTAAAAGCAATTTAAAGTCGTTGTCCGTGCCCTAATGAAGAGGCAGGTGTGTTAACAAACCAATACAACTACTGAAAGTATGTGTCTCTTTCCCCTAGCGTTCCCTCTTAGACTTTTATCTCAGAATCTGGCCCCGGCCCCTCACCTCCGCATTCTTCGCACACCCAGTCCAGACCCTCTTCCACCCCGGCTTCCCCCTCTCCCCAAGCCTCCCAAGACGCCGCTAAGCCCCGCCCCCAGGAAGGTTCCCCCCCCAGGCCCCGCCCCTCGCCACGGCCCCGCCCCTCGCCACCTCCCCGCCCCGCAGCCCCGTGTGGCCTTCGCGCTCCCGCCGCACCGCTGCTCGTGCCAGAATGAAGATGGCTTCCTGTCCCGCGAGGGTCACGTCGGGGTCCGCCTTCACCAAGGCCTTCACTCGCGCTAACGGCAACCTCGAGAGACGAGCTCCGGGCACACTCGTCGGGGCCTGCGGCGGCGGGGCCGCTGCCTCCCCACTGGGCCCCTCCTCCTCGCGGGGTGTCCCATTTCCAGCCGCCGCCGCCGCCATCCGGGCCCCAAGCGTGCTGCGCGCGGCCGCCGACTGTGCGCGCGCATGCGACGCCGGCCCCTTTCCCGCGCGCGCCGAAGGCCACGCCCCCTGTGGGCGCGTGGCTCCGCCCCTTACGCGGCTGGAAGCTCCCGGGACTCCCGGCTGGGCGTGGCGGCTCTTCCTGCGCCGTCGCTACCGCGCTACCGCGGACTCATTTCCCGGTACCGGTGAACCTGTGGGGCCTAGTTGGGCCCAGGCACCGTCCCTTACTGGTCTAATGTGGTTGGGCCCGGCTAGTGCGGGGGAGGAGCATCCTTGGTCTGGAGAAACCCAGACCTGGCCCGCAAGAATGTCTCAGTCAAGTGATAAGCAAGTGATAGCCAAAGCTGAGAAGGGCAGGTGCCCCTGCGAGGCCTGGGCTTTCCGGAGGGCGCAGTGGACTGGGGGAAAAGGGTACCGAGAAGGGCGCGAAATCTGGACCAGTGTCAAGGAGAACAAAATGCCCTAAAAGGAGGTAGGACCTTGGCAGGCAGAAATGGGAGAGTTTCAGTCCTGACTGGAAACCATAAGAAAAAAGCATAGAGGCTGGAAAGTATGAAGTTGTGGCGATCACAAGCCTGTTCAATCGCGAGTTGCACCACAGTGTTGGCTTTCAAAGTTTTTGTTCACAGGCTCCGTTTACACTCTTAGAAGTTACTAAGGATCGCAAAGAGCTTTTGTTTCTGTAGGTTATATTGATATTTATTGTATTCGAAATTAAAGCAGTTTTAGAATATTTAATACATTACACGTTAACACAATGTTTTTCATGACAAGTGAACAATTTTTATGACAAGCACAAAGTGCTTCAAAAAAAAAAGTTTAATGAGGAAAATCTCTTGAATGTATGGCTTTAATAGAAAACAGTTGGATTCTCCAGCTGCTTCTGTATGTTAACGTTATCACTTTTAACATAGATCTGGAAACTCCTCTGCATCTTCTTGAGAAAATGAGAATGAAAAGGGCAAATAGCATCTTAGTATTATTAAGAAAATAGTTTTGACGTCACAGACGCCTGCAGAGAGACTCTCAGAACACACACCACCCCCATTAGTCCCCACACCAAAGTTTGAAATCTGGCATAAAAGATCAGTTCACGTTTGCAATAACAGTTTGAACCTAAGTCTGTTGTTACAATAGCTCACATTTTTTAGCGGTTACTATGTGCATGGTTCAAAGTGCTTTACATTTATGTGTTTATCGAGTAACGATTTTTGTAATCCCCTTTTTGAAGTAGGTGATATTTTAACCTTTATTTTACAGTTGAGGAAGTTAAAACACAAAGTGGCTAATTTATCCACTGCAGAATGTAGTCAAACCAAGATACAGTTGAATTAAAGAATATCTAGTGTCTGCATTCATCAATGATGTAGTAAATGCTACATGACTGGATTAGCAGAGGCTCCAATAGAGCAGAGCAAGAGGCTGGGCAAGATTAAAACCTTCAGAAAGGAGTCTCTGGCACCGAAAATTTCACTACAATCTCCTTTAGGATCTCAGTCCAGAGTCCACCTTCAGATTACATTTGTGGGCACTCCCGCACAGGGAAAGCTCCACACAAAATTCGTAAAAGCACAGCCAGATTCTTGTGTCCCCTTACAGTGGGACACTCCATGGAGCAATATTCTAACTCTGTCAAAGTAGTTAAATACTAATGGCTGCCTAAATTCTGAGTTAACATAATAAATGAATTGACCACTTTGGGGACAGGAATTAGTTCAGACTTCCTGAAGGGTAGAGGCAAATTGGCTTTTGGAGGATTCTCTTTAACCCCTCTTTCTTCCCAGTTTTCTCTGTTATCCATATTTTCCCTACCTTCTTCCACTTCCTCCTCTTCCTTTCCCTTTCTTCTCCTAGTTCCTTTCCACGCCCCCCCCCCATCAGTTGTCCACTTGGCCTAGTTCCATTCTCCTTTCCTTGGTTTTACCATCACAATAAGAAGACGTTTATTTAGACCACACAGCAGTTCATGACTATGAGTGTTGAAAGGCACTATGTCGTGTTAAAAGGGGAATCGTGTTTTACTGTCCTTGAATTTTAGTGGTAAAAGCGCGGAGGAAACAGGAAAACAGGGGTCAAAAAAGCCACACACACACAAAAAAAAGGTTTGCATTTCAACCATATAGGACGAAAGGCTAAAATTATCTTTAAAGGCTACAAGAAGAAAATTAATGCAAAAAGGAAATATTATGTGAACATTTTATGTGATAAACTAATGATTTAAGACAAGTTATCATCTACCCTCCTCGGATAAGAGTTGTATCCATTAGATATATATTTTGTGGAAATACATTTCATTTATGAATTATTTTTTTAAAATAATTTCATATTGGGACACCTGGGTGGCTCAGTCAGTTAAGCATCCAACTTCAGCTCAGGTCATGATCTCACAGTTCATGAGTTCGAGCCCCGCATTGGACTCTGCACTGACAATGCAGAACCTGCTTAGGATTCTGTCTCTCAAAATAAACTATAAAAATAAAATAATTGCATGTGTGTTGTATGTGGTTAAAACTCAGTTGAGTACATTTTAAAGATCTTACTGGCTTTATTCAGCAACTCATGAATTGGGTAGCATCCAACCTAGCAGATAGAAAGCAGCTCTGAAGATCTGTACAAGGCGAGAGATTTTTACAGACCAAAGTGAACAGGAGTAAGGAAGTTATACTGGACATTTGCTGATTGGTTAAAGCAGGGTTAGTTTCCCTATATGGAGCAGAGAGAAGTCTTAGAGCCAGGTTAGGAAACTTGTGTTCAGCAGGCAAGCATTGATGGGCTTCTAGAAAAGCCCTCCTTTTCTAGAAGAACGGAACATAGAAACTAGTTAAGTTTTGACTTGCTGACATGGGGCTTAGCATAAGCAACTCCATCCTGGACCTAATCTGGTTGCTTTAACATATACATATATGTATTTTACGTATATGTATGTGTACACACACACACACACACACTCACACTTCTGTAGGGTCAAATGTTAAGTAAACCATAGGGAACACAAGGTAAAAAAATCCATAGGACTGTTTTAAAGAGAAAGAAAAAAATATCATGAACCTGGCCATGGAAACCTTGGGATGCAGGAATCGCTTAAGCACTTGAAAGTCAACTCATCAGAAAGAGAAAGCATATGGAGAAAAAGAAAAGAAAGAAATAAAAGGAAAAGTGTTTTGGGGCGCCTGGATGGCTCAGTCGGTTGGGCGTCCGACTTCGGCTCCAGTCATGATCTCGCAGTCTGTGAGTTCGAGCCCTGCATCGGGCTCTGTGCTGACAGCTCAAGCCTGGAGCCTGTGTCTCCCTCTCTCTCTGCCTCTCCCCCACTCACACTCTGTCTCTCAAAGATGAATAGATGTCAAAAAAAATTTTTTTAAGTGTATTAAATCTTTAAAAGATACAAAGGAATAGTTTACTCTTAATTCAGTATTTAAAGATATTGTTTAGGCAGTGTTCCCAATCCTTCCCTTCTAACTTTGATTGAAATGATAATAATTTGGAGGGGAGTTAAGGTGGTGGATCAGCATGGAGACCCTGAGTTTGTCTCATCCCTGAAATGCAGCTAGATCAGCACTAAACCATTTTGAACACATAGGAAATTGATCTGAGGATTAACACAAACATCTGCATAATTTGAGCCACAGAACTTCACAAGTGCACAGTTCTGAGAGGTGAACTGGGGAAGAGAAAAGTCGTGGAGGGTAGGGAGCTGTTTTGTGGAGAGAGGACAGAGGAAGAGAAAGGAAAACTTCCAAACTCTTTCAATGAAGCCAGCAGTACCTTGATTCCAAAACCAAAGACCCCACTAAAAAGGAGAACTACAGACCAATTTCCCTGATGAATATGAATACAAAAATCCTCAACAAGATACTAGCCAACCAGATCCAACAACACATTAAAAGAATTATTCTTTTAATAATTTTATAATTTTAATAATCCCACCATGACCAAGTGGGATTTATACCTGGGATGCAGGACTGGTTCAATATCTGCAAAACAATCAGTGTGATACATCACATCAATAAAAGAAAGGACAAAAACCACATGATCCTCTCAATAGATGCAGAGAAAGCATTTGACAAAATACAGCATTCTTTTTTGATAAAAACCCTCAAGGAAGTAGGGATAGAAGGATCATACCTCAAGATCATAAAAGCCATATATGAAAGACCCAACACTAATATCCTCAATGGGGAAAAAATGAGAGCTTTCCCCCTAAGGTTAGGAACAAGACAGGTATGTCCACTCTCACCACTGTTATTCAACATAGTACTGAAAGTCTTAGCCTCAGCAATCAGACAACACAAAGGAATAAGAAGCACCCAAATCGACCAGGAGGAAGTCAAACTTTCACTCTTCACAGGTGACATGATACTCTACATGAAAAACCCAAAAGAGTCCACCAAAAACGGCTAGAACTGATCCATGAATTCAGCAGTCACAGCATATAAAACCAATGCACAGAAATCAGTTACATTCCTATATACCAATAATGAAGCAACAGAAAGAGAAATCAAGGAATTGATCCCATTTACAATTGCACCAAAACCCATAAAATACCTAGGAATAAATCTAACCAAAGAGGTGAAAAGTCTATACGCTGAAAACTATACAAAGGTTGTGAAAGAAATTGAAGAAGACATTCACACACACACACACACACAAAAAAAACCTGGAAAAATATTCCATGCTCCTGGATAGGAAGAACAAATATTATTATAATGTCAATACTACCCAAAGCAAACTACATAGTCAATGCAATCCCTATCAAAATAACACAAGCATTCTTCACAGAGCTAGAACAAACAATCCTGAAATTTGTATGGAACCAGAAAAGACCCTGAATACCCAAAGCAATCTTGAAAAAGAAAACCAAATCTGGAGGCATCACAATCCCAGACCTCAAGCTGTATTACAAAGCTGTAATCATCAAGACAGTAGGGTACTGGCACAAAAAACAAAACAAAACAAAACAAAACAGATCAATGGAACAGAATAGAGAATCCAGAAATGGACCCACAAATGTATGGCCAACTAATCTTTGACAAAGCAGGAAAGAATATCCAATGGAATAAAGACAGTCTCTTCAGCAAGTGGTGCTGGGAAAACTGGACAGCGACATGCAGAAAAATGAACCTGGACCACTTTCTTACACCACACACAAAAATAAACTCAAAATGGATGAAAGACCTCAATGTAAGACAGGAAGCCATCAAAATCCTCTAGGAGAAAGCAGGCAAAAACCTCTTTGACCTTGGCTGCAGCAATTTCTTACTCAACATGTCTCTGGAGGCAAGGGAAACAAAGGCAAAAATGAACTATTGGGTCCTCATCAAAATAAAAACTTCTGCACAGAGAAGGAAACAATCAGCAAAACTAAAGGCAATTGACAGAATGGGAGAAGATATTTGCAAACAACATATCATATAAAGGGTTAGTATCCAAAATCTATGAACTTACCAAACTCAACACCCAGTAAACAAATAACCCAGTGAAAAAATGGGCAAAAGACATGAACAGACATTTTTCCAAAGACATCCAGATGGCTAACAGACACATGAAAAAGTGTTCAACATTGGTCATCATCAGGGAAATACAAATCAAAACCACAATGAGATACCACCTCACACCTGTCAGAATGGCTAAACTTAACAACTCAGGTAACAACAGATGTTGGCAAGGAAGCAGTGAAAGAAGAACCCTTTTGCATTGCTGGTGGGAATGCAAACTGGTTTAGCCACTCTGGAAAACAGTATGGAGGTTCCTCAAAAAATTAAAACCCTACCCTATGACCCAGCAATTGCACCACTAGGTGTTTATCCAAAGGATACAGGAGTGCTGATTCGAAGAGGCACATGCACGCCAATATTTATAGCAGCACTATTAACAACAGCTTGGAAAGAGTATGGAAAGAGCCCAAATGTCCATCAACTTATGAATGGATAAAGAAGATGTGATGTATGTGTACACACACACACACACACACACACACATAAATACACAATGGGATATTACTCGGCGATGAAAAAGAATGAAATCTTGTCATTTACAACAACGTGGATGGAACTAGAGTGCATAATGCTAAGCCAGGTAAGTCAGTCAGAGAAAGACAAATATTATATGATTTCGTTCATATGTAGAATTCAAGATACAAAACAGATGAACATTGGGGCACCTGGGTGGCTCAGTCGGTTAAGCGTCCAACGTCAGCTCAGGTCATGATCTCGCAGTCCGTGAGTTCAAGCCCCACGTCAGGCTCTGTGCTGAAAGCTCGGAGCCTGGAGCTGCTTCGGATTCTGTGTCTCCCTCTCTCTCTGCTCCTCCCCCACTCACACTCTTTCTCTCTCTCAAAAATAAATAGACATTAAAAAAAAATGAAAACAGGGGCGCCTGGGTGGCGCAGTCGGTTAAGCATCCGACTTCAGCCAGGTCACGATCTCGCAGTCCGTGAGTTCGAGCCCCGTGTCAGGCTCTGGGCTGATGGCTCAGAGCCTGGAGCCTGTTTCTGATTCTGTGTCTCCCTCTCTCTCTGCCCCTCCTCTGTTCATGCTCTGTCTCTCTCTGTCCCCAAAAAAATAAATAAATGTTGAAAAAAAATTTTTTTAAAAATGAAAACAAAAACAAAACAAAACAAAGAAATAATAAAAACTCAATGTTGTCTACAAAACTTTCCATATTTAGGTTCTTCTAACCTTTCTAGTCCCATTTCATCTGTGTGCTCAAGCCATACAGATTTTGTTTCCAGTCTATAGCAATTCTGCCATGAAAGTTTTTCTCATCTTCCTTCAAATTGCAAGTCTTCCCCTATCAACTCATCTTCCCACAGAAGAGGTTAAGTTACACATACCACTGAACACCTGTCCTTCATAGTATTGATCACAGGTTGCAATTCTGCATTTACCTATGCGATTATTTGATCAACATTTGACTTCTCTCTTCCCCCCATCCTCCACAATAAGCTCCTTTAAGGGAGTGTCTCTGTCCACTTTTGTTCATTGAGTCTGTGGTACAGTACCTAGCACTTAATGGGTGCTTAATAAATATTTAGTGAATGAATGAATCATTAACTGTGGCTCATCTGGAATTGCCAGCCCCTAAGAAAGCATGTCAGAACCCAGAGAAAGAATTGTTATTTGGAAATGTCTACCAAGGGTACTAGTACTATTGACTCTCGAACAGCACGGGGGTTAGAGGCACCGATCCCCCTGTGCAGTTGAAAATCCATACAAGCAGCACCTTACACAACTATGCTAAGCTTGCAACCTGCATCTATAAGGTTTGCCTCCACTATACTAAACATTGTGAACCTATGTGCCTTCCTGGGCCAAGATGATAATACACATCAGAGCCCAGCAATCTATGGTCTGTGGGCCAAGTCCAGCCTGCCACCTGTTTTGTGAATAAGGCCAAGTGTTTATGTATTTTCTATGTAACTTAAAGGTGACTTTAGCAAAGATTTATCATTATGGAAAGAAAAGCACTATGTCTCAGGATTTCTTTTATTGCTATTTACACTATTCTTGTGTAATCATGTGACGAGGAAGAAATAATCAGTGACCCAATTAATAAATCAATAAGTAGTAATTAAGATGAAAATTATCTACAAATGAGAAAATAAGTAATTTGACCTAGTACAAAGATGGGACAAACAGTGTCTGATAAGAAGTTCCCCCAAATATATATTTTGAATGAAGTAAGGTAAGGTAAAAATATAAGAACAGAAAATACTTATTTGGTTATTGAGGAATTTGGTGAGGTGAGGCCTCCCTCAAGTACATGTAAGTTAAAGAAATAAAGTTATGCTTTATTTGTAGAGAATTAAACCCTACAACTACACAAAACAGATCAGAACAGATATAAAGTCATCTTAAGGAAAAAGAATAAGTCTGAAAGTTTAAGCAAAGAAAAAGATTTAAAGGGTCATCAAAGCAGGACTGGTTGCCAATGAAAGCATAGAAAAAGGGGCATCATGATGGTAAACATCAGCAGAGCCCTTTTAAGAAATGCCCACTAGAGATGGCCTCTCAGCTAATGGTTGTAAATATTCTGGTGCCATAGGTATGGCCATACCTACAGTAAAAAATGACCGTGTCAGGCTTTCTTGGCTTAATGCCACTATAAATTTCAATCATCTAACTTGTTCCCCTCATTTGGATTCCATGCTCACGAAGCAACCTGCTGATAATTTGCCTTCCTCAGAGGTCTGTCTTCAGTGAAAGAACCTGCCAGCCATGTGGAGACAAATATTCCAGACACAGAAGTGGTTCTAATCCTCTTGTGAATTGATAAGTAGACATTCTGGTTTCATGCATCAGCTCTGAACTTAATTAAAAAGAGAACAATGAGGTGGATCCACACTCAGTGTGTTGACAGATCCAGTTTCTAAACCAGTGGGGTGTGGACCAGACCCTTGGCAGAGGGAATGCCACCCTGTGAGGTATCTTGGGAGATGACCAAATACTCACCCTCTTATATCCCTGCATTGCCTTTGCAATGAAATTCCTCTAAGATTTGTATCTGTCTGGTGACTCTGAGAGCATTGATTTATAGGGAAGGAACCAGATGTGGATTGGCAGATCTCTGATTCTGATTAGAGAAAGGATACTAGAGTGAATTCAGAGCAAAAACGACCCTTTTCACTAACCAACTAAAGCAACTCCTAATGTAATTGGTGCCTGAACATGTTATTTGATTTTTTAGTTAATTTTGATCAAGAAAATTCCATTTGTATCTCTGGGTTGTGATTATTTAAGTATCTTTTCATATCTGTCAATTTTCTCCACTATAAAATGAGGATAATAACACTTCTTATTGATTTACTAATCATTCATTCAACAAATATTTATTGAGTGCCCACTATGTGAGAGGCACCATGCCAGGCACTGGTGATATTGGGGAAATAGAGATGGTACTGGGGAAATTGGCTTCTAACGGGGCAGACATAATTTAAACCAGTTGTGTTGGTCTGACTAGGCTGCCATAACAAAATACCATCGATTAGGTGGCTTAAACAACAGAAATTTATTTCTCACAGTTCTGGAGGCTGTGAAGTCCAAAATCAAGATGTTGGTTGATTTGTTTCCTACTGAGAGCTCTCTTCTGGGCCTATAGACAGCAACCTTTTTGCTGTGTGTGCATATTACCTCTTATTCGTGCATGCACAGAGAGGGAGAGCTCTTTGGTGTTTCGTCTTATAAGGACACTAATCCTATTGGATCAGGGCCCCACTCTTATGACTTCCTTTCACCTTAATTACTTCTGTTAAAGACCCCATCTCCAAATATAGTCACCTCTATAAAGATTCTATATCCAAATGAGGTCATATTTTGAGGTACTAGGGGTTAGGACTTCAACATATACATTTGGGAGGACACACATTATTAATACCAACTGAATCCACCATAGCTACACCTTGATTTCAGATGTCTAGCCTCCAGACCCAGTCTATGGCACTTTGTTATGGCAGCCCTAGCAAACGAACACACTAGTGTTCTAGGGTCCAACCTTAGTATCAATATCCTCTCCATCAATTTACTCAAGTAAACAACACTCCTTAAGGCCTGCCCTGATATACCAGGACTCTCAAAGTCCTCATGTGGATCAGCCTTTCTCTCCACCATGGCTGTCCCTTCGTTGTTAATGCACTCTCCTTACTGTCCATATGACTACCATCTCCTTGGGAACTAGGGGGTAAATGAGTAAGACTCAAAGTTTTGAAAATATAATGAAATCTTGGATTTTTTTTCTTGCTTTTATTTCTTTTTTCTTGTTTTGTTGTTGTCAAATGATCCTGTATTGAAATATTCTCCTTTGTAGTTCTTAACTAGCTAGGCATGCCACTGAACCACTATTGATGTCATCTACGATGTCATGAGGGTGGCCATCAACATTATAGCCCGCAGACTGGGTGGTCCCCAGAATCTCTTTAATGTTTCCAGAGAGTTCTCTAGCTAAAAATCGGTGCCGCATCTGCCAGGCAATGTTGACAATCTCATCAAAAGTGATATTTCCACTGTGTTTAATGTTTTTCCACTTCTTTCTGTCTCTTGGAAGTTCCTTGAGGACTTTGATAATCAGGGCAGAAGCAGGAGATACCACTTCAGTCTGGAGCTGTCTGTTCCGAATGATCAGTTTCACTGTAATCCTCAGACCCTGCCAATCACCAGTTGCTTTGGCGATATCATCACCAATCTTTTTTGGAGACAGACGCAATGGGACGATCTTTGGGGCCAGGACAGATGTGGCACCCACTTCGCCATCGGTGCACCTCAGGTATACAACTTTGATTTCATTGGGGTCGAACGTAGGTGGCATGGTGGAGGCCACTGGTGTAGGATACACCTAGATTCAGGACAAGCAAAGACTGTTGCAACCTCACCTCCTCTGAGCCAAAAGTCAAAAGTGCTTTTCTTTGTTTCTGAAACTAAGATAGTACCAGGGAAGAATGGAAAGGAAAGCTTACTATAAAAAAAATTACTAACTCTAATGGGGATTGACTATTAAGGAGTAAAGTGAAATCTAGGGGTGCCTGGGTGGCTGTGTCGGTTAAGCCTCCAACTCTTGATCTCAGCTCAGGTCTTGATCTCAGGATCGCAAGTTCAAGCCCCGCACTGGGCTCTGTACTGGGCATGAAGCCTACTTAAAAAAAAAAAAAAAAAGGAAAGTGTAAAGCATAGACAAATTGCATGTATAGGGAGAAGTCACTACCCCCAGGGCTAGATAAAAAAAAACCCAAGGGTGGAACGAACATGGGACACCACCCTTACCACTGGACCTGAAATTGAAACCTTGTTGGACAGGGTGCAGACCTATGACTCAATGAGCAGTGAAGTCATTGACGTGTCTGCTGGAAAGACTTGCTGGCAATTCACCTTTTGGGTGCTTTGGGAAGATGCCTTTGAAGAAGTGTTGCACACTGCCCCGCCACTGTGTGCTACAAAAGCCTCCTCCAAAAAAAGCTCATAGGAACCAGGAAATGCCCCCTTTTTCCTCTAGTTCCCTCTACTGATGAAGCATAACATCATATCATCTGGCTAAGGAGGAACGTGCCAACATCACCATCAAGTAGTGAAGCTGGATTTGGAGCTGAGAGGCAACAGACTAATAACAGCACATTAACCCTGGTTAGATCAAATCCCATGCCTATGCTACGCTGACACTCATGCAGTTATGTGTGAATAGAGAAAACAGTATCAATAACAAAAACCAAACTGACTGGTCTCACTAGTCTTGTCAGTCTCAAGTGGGTGTCAGGGCAGCCAGCAATCCTACCACATTTCCCTGGCCTGCTCCCTCACCTCCTCAGCCAGATGGTGATTCCTCACTCTCATCTCCTCAAACTTGTATCACCTTCTCACCATACACTCACTGTGCCACTGACCTCACTTCCTGTTTCATGAGAAAATAGAAGCACTGAGAAGAGAGCTTCTGCCAACTCACCACCACACCTACACACCGGGTAGCACCTGTACCCACATACTCTGCCTTCCTACCTGCTACCAGGCTGAGATGCCCATGCCCGTCTCCATGGCCAGCCCCACAACCTCTCTCTATTAGATTCCCATCCCTTCTTTCCTACTCAAGGAAACTGCTCTCGCTCCTACAACATCAACTTTTCCTCCCTCTGCTGAACCATTCCTTTCAGCATACACTTAAAAAAAAAAGGCAACTCTTCACCCCACACACCCCTCCAACTTCTGCCTCGTTTCTTTGCTCTTATTTACAGCAAAAGTCTTTTTAAAACTTAGTCTATATTCATTGTCTCCAATTTTTGTCTTCTCAGTCCCTCTTGCACTTACTCCAATGAGGTATTTATTGCCACCAGTCCACTGCAAGAATTTTCAAGACCACCAGTGACCAAGGGCACCCCTGCTGTGCAGAGCCCTGGAAAAGCATTTTGTCAGGGTCCTTGTCTATCTAAACAATTTGACTTTAAAATGTATTTCAAAATTTATTGGCTCATGTGAGATGTTGACATCAATCAATGAAGATTTAGAATCATCAGTAGCAAAGAGGCATTTACATATTTGTTTACTGTTCTATCACTACATGTGAAGATTTTTCATACAGTCCAGGCACCAAGTGGTTCTGTTCAGATGCAGGAAACATCTCTTTGTGCTCTTTTGGCTAATGTTCTATCTCTCCCAACAAGAAAAAGACAGCAACACTGTTACTGCTCACAGTGTCGTGCTTGAAACCTGTTTGTATTGAAACAAGATGGTTTGGGATTTGGGCTGTTTGTTTTTCTTTTGTGCCTCTGCAGTTCTCTGATACCATTTATTTAATGCTGATTGCCTCATTACTTATGACGTTGCATCATCCATCATGGCAGCTGTGCATGCTGGCTTCCAACCACTCTATCAAAGGCTATTTCTGTGCTTCATTGATGAAGACTAAATAATGCAAGCCTTACCCAGAAAATGCAGGAAAATATGAATGATAATCCATTTTCTGATTATGTTAAATTTTCTGATTGGAATTTTACAGTATTAACATAGAACAACGTGTCTTCAAACCACGTATTCTCTTTAATTCCTCAGACCATAATCACTGCATGTTTAGAAGCCAGGGTTGCCTGTACTCCTGCTTCCACGTACCACTACCAACAGGGAGGAAAGGCAGGGAGACATGGAAAGAGCAAGAAAAACAGTCTCATTCACCTCAGGAATGTCCATTCCTTTTGGGGGGTCACCATACAGCCAGCCTTCTGGAGTCCCCACCCAAATAAGCACTCCTTAGCCAGTTCGAGAAGCAACAGAAGTCAGGGTATGGGGCCAGTGCTCTATAGCAGCATCCTGTGGCAGAGAGGGCAAGAATGGCTGCAGCTTGCAGGCTGGCCAGGGCACCATTTGCTTAGACAGAAGCCTGGGGGAGCTCCGCTCAGACTTGCACAGGCCCCCAGTGTTCCAGCAACACATGTGAAGGAGGCAGGCTTCCAGAGATGAACACTGGGCCCCCTGCCCTGTCTTGGCTGATGATAGGGGCAGGAGGGGGGCAGGGGAAGAGAGAGCTGGTTACATATTAATTCTAGAAAAGCCCAAATGTGATGTTTCTTCACCTTGTTGCACTCGCTAATTTTAGGCTTCTTCCCAGCTCTGCCCACCACCATCCCCTCTCCTATACTCAGACGTCTTGAGTTTACTACCCTTCATTTTAATACCTAATACATTTCTTTATTTAAACCTTTTCCTATGGAGAAATTCAGATAAATGTAGAAGCAGATGGAAGAGTACAGTGAACGCCCTCCCTCCCCCCACCTCACCCCCGCCATGTGCCCTTCATCAAAACTCAGTACCATCAGCTCAGAGTCAATCTTATTCTGGCCAAACTCCCACCTATATCTCCCCTTCTATACTGAGGCAAGCCCAGGTTTGATTTCATCAATAAATATTTCAGTGTATGTCTCTTAAAAATGATCCTTTAAAAAAATATGACCTCAATGCTCTTACCACATCTAGATTTTAGAAAACACCTTAACATCATCAAATATGCAGCCAGTGTTCTCATTTCCATATCTACTAAGTACCACTCATGGTGCTTTGGGAAGGGCACTGGCAGAAGCACAATCCGTGACAGGACAGCAGTGGACCTGGCCGTGGCCCAGACCACGTGGGTGCCAAAGGTTTGAATGGGGGAGGAAATGGTGAGAGATGTCGCATGAGGACCATAGGCAAGTATCGAGCAGAGGGAGATGGAATTCTCCCCCATTCCTTCCCAGCCCAATGGGGGAAAGGGGGGTGGTGGGGGACTCGAGGAAAAAAGGGTTGTGAGAGAATAACCAAGTGAATTTTTCTCCTTGAATGCTGGGTAGTTTTTATTATCAGTGAAGAGAACTGTATAAGTGTCATCTTGGCATGTTCGGAGGATAAAACTGAATTTCCTCAGGAGGAATGTGCTGGGGAGGAGACAGGGCAGAAAGAAGTGTTGGATTTGGTTAGTGAATAAGTGTCAAGACCTAACACTGCCCCTTTGGAGAGGGAGACATAAAGGGAAAAGCATGTAGATTTTGTCCTCGCACCAACCTAGGCTTAGAGGTGTGCCAGTTACCAGCTGTGTGACCTGGAGCAACTACTTAACCTTTCTGAGCCTATTCCCTCATCTTAGAACATAAAAGGCCCGTAAAGGAATAGATACAGGAACACAGGTGAAATGCCTCATCAACCCGTAGCCAAGGAGAGCACAGCCACCTGTCAGTTCTTCCCCATCCTCTGTCTTTTTTCCGTTGATGTCTAGATGCAGTCACACAGGTAGCTAAGGAGGCCAGGCTCTGAGAGGGCTCACTATGACAGAGATTCTCACGTCTTTGTCTACCAGCCCGTGTGGTCCAGATGGCTTTCACACAGGTGGGAACTCCGGCCTTTCTCCTCCACTCAAGAAAACCTTCCAGAATGCAAGCAAGGCTAGAGAAATGTCGTCTGGGACTGGGATGTTATGGGATAGCTGAGGACAGCAATGGTGGCTGGCCAATGGAGAGGGCAGGAGAGGCAGCAGATCTGAGGCATCAGGGTGATCGGATAGCCCTGGAAGCTCTGCAAAGCGGGGAGCTATGTCTAAGACCTAGCACAGAGCTTCAAGGGAGTGTGACCTGTACAGTCTCACCCAGTCCTGTGCTTGGAAGGGCCTGCACTTGATTTAATGCTTTGCTGTCACCATCTTGGAATTGTTAAAAATCTTAACAGGGACCCCACATGTTCATTTTGCACAAATCATGTGGCCAGTCCTAGCTGCCACCAACCTTCCAGCTGTGTGAACTCCTGCAGCATCCCCAGGGAAGAGAGAAAGCAGACTCCAGCTGATCCAGCCTGGCAGACTTGGAGAGCAGGTGTTGACGAGGAGACAGAAAAGTTGAGGGACCATCACAGGGTTCCAGTGATCACCCATGACATCTAGGATGGGTGGGGAAGGAAGCAAAGCCAGCAGGGGACTGATGTATTAGAAGAAAAGGAAAGTGGGGCACCAGGGTGGTTCAGTCAGTTGAGCGTATGACTTTGGCTCAGGTCATGATCTCACGGTTTGTGAGTTCGAGCCCCACGTCAGGCTCTGTGCTGACAGCTCAGAGCCTGGAGTCTGCTATGGATTCTGTGTCTCCCTCTCTCTCTCTGCCCCTCCCCTGCTCGTGCTCTGTCTCTCTCCGTCTCTCAAAAATGAATAAACATTAAAATTGTTTTTAAAAAAAAGAAAAGGAAAGAGTCTAGAGTCTGCAGGTCTTATAGACACCACCAATTGGAGTGAAGTAGAAGTGTGACTGAGCCAGAACGAGTGATTTTATTATTTACTGATAATAAAACCTACCCAGCACTCAAGCTGGGGCTTAAAGATTTCAAAGGTGGAGCAGATGGTATGGCTGGGCTGCGGCCTCGGAAAGCAGAGCTTAGTGGAGGACCAGGCAAGCTGCGGCTGTAGATGATGAGGTCAGGATGGTGATGGGAAAGTGTGGGGAGAATGGGGGCAGTGTGTCAGTTGGTTGTATAATAATCAAGTGCAGCAGAGTCCTTGATATCCAGAAGTCTAGGCAGCAGGCAGCTCTGGGGAAGTTAATCAGTAAGCACGGGGGGCCCAGCACTATGCAAGCTTTCCGGGACAAAATTGGAGAGGGGAATGCCTGAGCCCCAACAAGTTTCCAGTGCCAAGATTGATGGACAAAAAAAAAAAAAAAAAAAGACCAATAATAGGAATGGGACACCAGAAAAAAGCCAGGCAAGCTGCCTGGGAAGACAGGGAAAAGGCTGGCATCTCCATTTCTGCTACGCGTCCCTGGGTACCTACTTGGCACATCCCCCTCCCAACACTTTGGTCTCCCTTGACAGCAGGAGGCTCCTGAAAGGCAGATGCTCTGTTTCATTCACCCGCTTAGCCCTAAGGCAAAGGAAGTACTTGGCACATGGTAGGTGCTGAATAAATGCAGTCTGGTTGGCTGGGCATTAGATAGTTGGACAGCTAGATGGCCACTCAGCTCAATAGTGAGAGAGAAGCCGGCTTGCAGAGTGAAAAGCCTGCATATTCTGGCACCAGTCGGCCGGGGTTCTAACCCTACCTGGGCTACTTGTTAAATGAGCAATCTTGGCCAAGTTATTTAAACTCTTATACCTGAGTTTCCTCACTACAAAATGTAAATTTTAACTTTTTTAATCTTATAATGAGCCTTCGAATTAATGTATATAAAGTACTTAGAACAGTGCTTGACACCTAGCAAGTGTGGTGGACAAGTCATGCACTTGTTATCATTATTTTGACCAATAAATAACATTTTGCGTGTGTGCATGTTGCAGCTGTTAGCCACGGGCAGAGATGTGCCTCCTTCACTTGCTTACACCGGAGGCTTAGATAACACCCAAGAGGCACCGGAAGGCAGCAGACCCTTCCTCCCTCCCTAGTTAACATTCCTAAAATATCTGCAAGGAGGCCCAAATGCACAGGGAGGCCATGCACCTATGACACAGGCGGCACATTTGTGGAGAAAAGGCAGCGTGGCCACCCAGAGGCGGGGACCTGGCCTCGCCCCAAGTGCCCGCTCCTCTGGGCGGCGGGCGCCACCTGGAGGCCGTCTCAAGAAATGAGGGGATGCTTCAGGCACTTGGGAAGGTGGCAGAGTCCATGCCTTCAATTTTATCCTTTTTTTTTTTTTTTTTAGTTGAGCCACTGTTGTGTGTTAGACTGTGATAACATGGGTAGTAAAAAGCTAACGTCTCGTCTCCCACGACATTTGTGGCTTAATGGAGAAGACAGACCCCCAACAAATAATTCAATGCACATCACTAAGGGCTGGAAAGAGATAGATACAAAGGAGGGAATAACCGAACTGGCCATCCCCAAGGTGTTTATTAGTGCCAGAGGCCGTTCAAGGCACTAAAAATAAAGGAACAAAACAAGCTCCTGCTCATGAGGAGCTCATCGCGGGAGGGACAGACAGGCAAACTTAGAGGTAGGGGACAGACCTAAGAATGAGCTGTGCTGACAGCTCAGAGCCTGGAGCCTGCCTCGGATTCTGTGTCTCCCTGTCTTTCTGCCCCTCTCCTGCTTGTGCTCTATCTCAAAAATAAATAAGCTCTAAAAAAATTTTTTTAACAAAGTAAAAAAGAATGAGCCGGCCCAGGATCAGAGGTGTGCAGAGTGAGGTCAGGGACATCCTCCAGGAAAACGTATTACTTAACTTGAATTTTAAAGAATGGGCAGAATTTCTCAGAATTTCTCAGGGAGGTGAAGGCGGGGTATCTTTTGTGAAATTGTGGAAGCAAAAAGAAAAGACATGGGTTGGAGAGTGGCAAGTTTCTGTGTCTGAACTACAAGGAGGGTGGAAGGGAAGTGCTGAGACACGGAGCTAGAAAAGGAGTTTGGAGCCAGATCGTGAAGGGCTCCATCTGATGAGTGAAGAAGTTCGGTTCAGAGCCAGAGGGCAACAGGGACCACCCAAGGTTCTACAGCAGAGACCTGCGCGGTGGAAATCCAGCGCGAAATGCAGAAGTGAGGGCAGGTGAGGATACTAGCAGCTCAAACTCTCAGGTGCCGAGAAACAGCTGAGCACTTGGCACCCTCTAAATGCATCAATGGGGTAAGTACTATTATTATTCCAATTTTACCAATGGGAAAAAACAGGTATCCGTCAAGTGCCTGCTGCCCTGAAGCTAGGTTCAAGCTCATGGGCCGGCTGCGGGGCCTGAATTCTTCTACGGGCTACGAGCAGAGTCAGCTGCGCCAGGGGGCGGAGGGCTAGAGCCAATTCCCGCTCAGTGGGGGCAATCAACACTACATAATGACTGTCCAGTCTGCAAGATGAAGAACAGCAAAGAGCTGATGGCTAGATTATTAGGAAAAGTTCGCTTTTGAGATAATAAGTTGTTAGACCTGCAAAAAACCTTATTGCTCATCCAGAACAACCCCCTGTTCTGCCTTCCATTCGGGCACTGAATCAATGCACGGGAGTCTGAGCCACCTCCTCCTTCCCCTCCACCCCTCCACCCCTCCACCCTAGCCCCGCCCCCCAGAAGGCAGGGGCCCTGAACCTTCCGAAGTGCAAGCGTCTGCAGGATCAGCAGCCTTATGCGACACCACTTCATCCATTGGCTCCTCTCGCACTACGTGAACAATTTCTTATCTCTCTTTTTCTACTGAAGGAAACATGCACGTGTTCCCAAAACATGTGTATGTACTATAATTTTTTCCATCTGGAAAAAAGTTTTTAATTTAAAAATTCCTGGGGCGCCTGGGTGGCGCAGTGGTTAAGCGTCCGACTTCATCCAGGTCACGATCTCGCGGTCCGTGAGTTCGAGCCCCGCGTCGGGCTCTGGGCTGATGGCTCAGAGCCTGGAGCCTGTTTCCGATTCTGTGTCTCCCTCTCTCTCTGCCCCTCGCCCGTTCATGCTCTGTCTCTCTCTGTCCCAAAAATAAATAAACGTTAAAAAAAAATTAAAAAAAAAAAAAATTCCTTTGGCCCGAAACTTCTCCCACAACCATCATTCTATTACATCAATTCTCTTCAAAAGAGTTTATACTCAGACTGCACTTTCCCTCCTCCTAATCTTTCTTGAACCCACTTCAATCAGTTTCATTCCCCTGATGCCACCAGAATTGCTCTTGTTGAGGTTACTAATCACTCCACATTGCAATCTCAAGTCAGTTGAGAGTTCTTACCTTGGTGACCTGTCAGCAGCATCCGACACAGTTGTGAGTCTTCCTTTGGTGGCTTAAAGCTGTCTACACTTTTCTCTACCTGCACTCACTTCCTAGTGATCTTACCTGGCCTCCTGCTCACAACTCCCGAGTGTATTAAATGTCCAGCCTGACTTTTCCCCCAGAAATCAGATCCGTGTATCCAACTGCTGATTCAACGTCTGCACTTGGATGCCTGATGCAGGATATGAAGTTCAAACTCAGTGTGTCCAAAAACAAGCTCAGAACTCTCTCCCTCAAAACCCACTCCTCCCACACTCCCTCTTATCTCAAGAAATGAAAAACTCATCTTGCGGTTGCTCAGAACACATCCTGTTATCTGAATTTGTCAGGATACATTCGGTTATGCTGCAATAACAAAGACCCCCAAATCTCAGGGGCAAACACAACAAATGTTTATTTTGTTGCTCATGTCTAGCCTAAGTTTGTCGGAGCTCTACACCTCATGTTCACTTAGGGACCCGACCAAATATTTCCACAGTCTTTGAGGCAGGAGAAGGCATATTGCAAGGTCTCGCTCTCACACTTCAATGCCATACACATCTCTTCTGCTCATATCTTGTTGTCCAAAGCAAGTCGTGTGGCTTGAAAATGCAACAGGTGAAAATGCAAATCTATGTGCCAAAAAAAAGAAAACAGCCCAAATACCATGCACAGCCCCCACTCTCCTCCAGCCCTCTCCTCCCCAGCACTGCACTTGCAATCCACCAGTAGTCCTGGCCTTACTTTCAAAATAATCCAGTCTGACCTCTTCGAACACCTCTGCCAAGGCACCCACATCCTTCACCTGGATCATTGGGATAGCTTCTTTACTGAACTTTCTGCTTCTGCCCTTGCTCCCCTTAGTCTATTCTCAGCACAGAGAATCACCTGAGTGATTCTTTTAAACACACCCCCTCTCTTCTCAGACCCTTCCAGTAAGGTAATAAATAAGTCTAATAAAAGAAGACTTAATACAAGTGTTTATGGGGGAAAGGTGTGTTGCCAAAAAATCCACAAGGGCTAGAGCTCCTCCAGTGACTTCATCCCCAGCACCTGCTCTGGTCTCAGCTCAGCTTTCAGAGGTAAACCCCAGCCTTACCTCCAGCTTCCTCCTCAGACCCAGAAGCAGGATCTCGACTTCCTGTGCCAGCAGAGCCTGGCCTCAGCATGGACTGTAGTGCTGACCAGCTGACTCTCCCCAGGTCTTTCTGCAGCACATGGCCTGGCCATGCCTCATCACAGTGTCCTGCATCACAGACAGCCACAAGGAGCAGCACAGCAAGGACACAGCCTAATTGGAATCAAAAGTCATCAATTCCTTCGCAGTTCCACCCAGTTTGCAGGAGTAAAGGACTTTGCTAAGAATGTGTACAGGTTGCCCAAGAAAGTATCTCCAAATGTACGCAACCTGGGCTGATGCAGAACCTCACAAAGCACCCTGTGCTGATCCTTGAGTCCTACGCTTGGGAGGCCCCCAACTTCATGCCCCCACTGTGGACTCAGCTCCAGAATGGCTATATGAGCATCAAAGGTACATCAGCACTTTTACAGAGCCCCTGGGAAGGCCATGGGCTGATATTCAGGCTTCAGACAGTGAAGTGTGTGTGCATAACACCAAATGCATTGTAGTTAACCTGATCATGAACCTGTTTCAGACCCACAGGGGTGATTCAGGACATCCTGCTGGTAACTGCCTCCTCCCTTCATCATTATTTATTCTGTCTATTCATGATTCCCACCAGAATAAAAACATACTGTAACTCCTCCCACCTTGAAAACTAACCTGTCATCCCTGTACCCCTGCTCACATATCTGTGTAATTTTTCTGCTGCTCTCTTGAAAAATTCCTCTAAAGATTCAACCATGCTCACTGCCTCTGGTCTCCTTCTCTGCCTTCCAGAAATCACTGCAACTTTCCCCAAACTGCTCTGGTCCAGGTCGGTGATGGCCACCCTCTGCCAAATGCAACGTTCAGCAGAGCACCTCCTTTTCTGCCTCCTCTTCCAGACCCTCAATTTCGGAAATCCTCAAGATTTAGTCTGTAACATCTCTTTTCTCTTATTCATATTCATTTTTAAGGTGATCCCAACCAGTTCCATGATTTTCACACATATATAAATTTAGGACTCCTTAGTTTTTTTTTGTCTCAAACTTTAATATTGTCCTGAACTTCAGGCCCACATACCCAACTACCAACTTGATGTTTCTGTCAGGACATCAGATTAGCAGCTCCAACTTCACATGCCCAAAACACAACTGTCTCCTTCCTCTCCTTTCTTCCTCTCTCCTTCCCTTCTCCTTTACCTTCCTCTGTTCCTTACTTTCTTTTTAAATATGCTCTCTCGGGGCGCCTGGGTGGCGCAGTCGGTTAAGCGTCCGACTTCAGCCAGGTCACGATCTCGTGCTCCGTGAGTTCGAGCCCTGCGTCAGGCTCTGGGCTGATGGCTTGGAGCCTGGAGCCTGTTTCCGATTCTGTGTCTCCCTCTCTCTCTGCCCCTCCCCCGTTCATGCTCTGTCTCTCTCTGTCCCCAAAAAAATAAATAAACGTTGAAAAAAAAATTAAAAAAATAAATAAATATGCTCTCTCTTTTACTTATAATGGGAAATTTCAAACACCTACAAAATCGATAGACAGATTGGTCTAATGAATTCCCATATACCCATCACACAGATTCAACATGACTAACTCATGGCCAATCTTGCTTCTCTTCCCCTTGAACCTTGCATTATTTTGAAGCCAGTCCCAGACATACAGGCTGCATCATTTTATCTGTGCATGTTTCAGTGTGTGTCTCTAAAAGATAAGACATCATTTTAATTTTTTTAAATGTTTATTCATTTTGAGAGAGAGAGACAGAGACAGAGACAGAGACAGAAAGTGTCCACAGGAGCAGGGGAGGGGCAGAGAGAGAGGGAGAGAGAATCCCAAGCAGGCTCTGTGTTGTCAGCACAGAGCCCAGTGCAGGGTTCAGTCCGAGAACCCGTGATATCATGACAAGCCGAAATCAAGAGTCAAACGCTTAACTGACTGAGCCACCCAGGCGCCCTGATAAGACCCCATTTTTAAACATGACCATCATATCATTATTGCAATCACAGAAAATAACAACTCGTTAATATCATCTAATACCCAGTCACTGTTCCAATTTTCAATGGTCTCAATTTTTTGTAAGATTGCTTGTTTGAATCAGGATCCCAAAAAGATCTACAGTGCGATTGTTTGATATACCTTTTAAGTCTCTTTTAATCTATAGTTCTCCCTCCCTCTCTCTTTTTCCTTTTCAATGTACTTGTTAAAATAAGACCATTTGTCCTACAGAGTTTCCTTAATTTAAGATTTTTCCTAACCCTAACCCTAACCCTAACCCTTAATTTAGGATTTCCTTAATTTCCTTAATTTAGGATTTTGCTGAACGTCCCACCTGTGTATTACCTACAAATTGGTACTGAGATTCTATATGTGGTGGTATAGTTTTCCATCAGAAGGCACATAATGTCTGTTTCTCTCTCTTTTTGTCATATTCAAAGTTTATGCTCACTGTCTGGGTCTATTACTTCATTAGGATTGCCAAATGGTGAATTTTAAGTTCTATAATTCTTTATTCATTAGCTGGAATACTTCTGTAGAGAGAGATGTCCCCTCATCTACTATTTGGTTATTCCAAGGTATCGTTTGCATAGGAAAGGCAGTATAAATGCTTGACTTTTTTCCTGTATTAACCAGTTTTCAAAATAATGAGTTGGCTCCTTACCATTCTCCACCAGAGACCAATGAAGTGACCAAATTTACTGTCACCATAAACTTTTGGATGTAAACATTTTTGAGGCTGTTTCAGTCCGTTGCAGTTTTATCTTTATTGGTGCTCACATTATCCCACCTTTAACACGTGGCTTAGTCCTTTTGACAGGCCCTGAATTATCTTTGCTATTCCTTGCTTTCTGGTATTTTAAGATGCTCTGGAATCGTGTGGTGAATTTCCTGCCCCAGATCTGGGACCAGCAAACCTGGAACATGGTATTTCAAGACCACAATCTGTTGCTCCTGAGTTGATTTAAAATAGACCTCTTGATTTTGCTCTTCAAAACCAACCCCTGTCCCGGGGGTTGTGGGTGACAACTCCATTCTTTGAGTTACTCAAGCCAAAAACCTTGGAGTCAGCTTTGATCTTCTCTTCTTCTCTTCCCTTCACACCCCCTATCCATTCTGTTAACAAGTTTATTGACTTTATCTTCAGAACATATCCAGCTTGGGGCACCTGGGTGGCTCAGTTGGTTAAGCGTCTGACTTCGGCTCAGGTCATGATCTCACAGTTCATGAGTTCAAGCCCCGCATTGGACTCTGTGCTGACAGCCTGGAGCCTACTTCAGATTCTGTGTCTCCCTCTCTCTCTGGCCCTTCCTCTCTCTCTCTCTCTCTCTCTCTCTCTCTCTCTCAAAAATAAATAAACAGTAAAAATATTTTTTTAAAAAAAGAATATATCCGGCTTGACAGCTGTCACCACTGGTGCTGCTGCCTGCCTGGTCCATCATCTCTCACCTGGTTTACTGCAGTAGACTTATAGCTGGTTTTTCCATGTCTGTCTATTCTCCGCATGGCAGCTAATGTGCTCTTTTTGAAAACATAACTCTTGGGGCACCTGGGTGGCTCAGTCAGTTAAGCGTCTGACTTTGGCTCAGGTCATGATCTCATGGTTCGTGAGTTCAAACCCTGCATTGGGCTCTGTGCTGACAGCTCAGAGCCTGGAGCCTGCTTTGGATTCTGTCTCCCTCTCTCTCTGCCCCTCCCCTGCTCACACTCTGTCTCTGTCTCTGTCTCTCAAAAACAAAGATTAAAGAAATTTAAAAAAAAAAGAAAAAACATAACTCAGATTTTGGCATTGCTTTGCTCAAAACCATTCCAATGACTTCTTGTTTCACTTGGAACAAACTCCACGAGGCTTATAATGGTTTCAAGGCCTCACCTGACCTGGCTTCCAGTTACCATCTTACCGTGTCCCCTGCCACTCGCCTGTCCATGCACTCTGCCAGCCACACTGGCCCCTCCGATGCTCCTCAACACCTCTTGCCATTGCCTCTGTGTGGGAAGCTCTTTCCTCACACATGCACGTGGCTCCCCCTTTATTTAAAAGGCTTTCTTCTCTCCTCTGTATAGAATAGTCACACTGCCCCACACCATCATTCTCTATCCACTAACCCTGCTGTATTTTTCTTCATAGCACCAACCACATGTGACATAATATATGTTAGGTGCTCACTCTCTTGCTACAAGGATGTAAGGCAGGAGTTTATGTATTTTGCCCATGGCTGTATCCTCAGTATCAAAAACAATGGTCCTAATAATTGTTCAGTCAATATTTTTGAATGAGTGAATTAAGGCAGGAGAGAGGGAACATCTGGGGATAAGGTTGGGCATCTGGGGTAATTTGCTGGTTGAGAAGTGGAAGGAATGAAGGGTTAGACCAGAGAATGAAACTGCAGATCTGAGGATGTTGGGGAAACTGCAGATCGGAGGGAAGGCCTCCAGGGTGGGGTCCACTTTCCCACTGCCCCTAAGCAGGGAAGATGCTGGAGCTAATGGACAGAAGATTTGACTCTTGCCTCTATCGGGTGTCTCTGCCCACTGACAGTGAACTTGTGCAGGGAGGGGCCTGGAGACCTCTGCTTTAGCCTTTGGTGGCTGTGGTGTCGTTCCTGATCTCACTCTACTTGGTGAGGTGTTGCTAACGGGAAAGAACACAGAGCTCTCCACTGTCCCAGACTCTCTGATTAAAATGTCCCTTCGTGGTCTTCTACAAAAGTATCCCTCATCCAAACTACAGACAAGTCAGGATTCAGCACTGAACCATAAGAAAAAAAATTTATTCCAGAGAGCTGGAAGAAACAATGCTACAAAGACAACAGAAACAGTGTGAGCCAGAGAAAAAATAAACACTCCTGCATTTCCATAAACACCAGAGAGCAAGAGAGCCCAGAAGTGTCCGTGTTGGCTAGATGTCAAACAAAGCTGGCGAGGCCCTTGGAAGCGTCCCAGTGAGAGGCCCAGTGCCGTGCAGATGCGAATTTCTCTGAGTGCACTTCTCCATAGCCAGCCTGCTCTCAACTCCCACCACAGCATTCAGGTGGGAAATTTAAAGTATTGATTTACAATAAACCTAACTGAATATGAATTTACTACATTGTTGATTTACAGTAAATAACTGACTTTTCTTTTAGACTGTCCAAGGTAGACCACTTGCCTTGGGAAGTCTGACTATCTCTTTAAGACAATCAGCTCTCTCTAGTCATGGACTCGTGCTGTAAAGTCCAGCTGTGCAGGATGAGAACCTGCAAGACAGGGACCCAGAAGTACTGGGGTAACGGTGGAGCGAGGTGGGGATGGACAGGGCTCTGAATGCCTGTTCTCCTCAGACCTCACCACCCTCATCCCTACCTACCAGTCCATCTTCTGGAGTGTTCAAGCCTTCTTACCGATTTCTCCATCCTCCTCCTTTTTCTTTCCTCTCCTCCTTTGAAATATTGTCTATATGAACACAAAGGAAACATGCATGATTTTAAAATAATCTGCTTGGGAGCACCTGGGTGGCTCAGTCCACTGAGTGTCTGACCCTTGATTTTTGCTCAGATCATGATCTCATGGTTTGCGAGTTTGAGCCCCACGTTGGGCTCTGCGCTGACTGTGCAGAGCATGCTTGGGATCCTCTCTCCCCCTCTCTCTCTGCCACTTCCCCCATGCTTGCTTGCCCCCTCTCTCTCAAAATAAACAAACTTAAAAACAAAATAAAAAAAATAATCTGCTGGTTTGGGAGGGAATCTAAATACTCATCCAGTGTCTAAGGCTGGAGCAACCTTCAGTCTTCAAGGTGAGTAGCAGACCCAGAGAGGAGTCTGGGGACCAGGACAACCAGGACACAGACTCTCTGGTGGTCCCTTGGGGGCGGGGAAATGTTCCCCTTCATGACCACACGAGGGCGCCTCTGAGGCAGAGCTGCTGACAGCGCAAGGATGGGTATTTGCTAAATAAATGGCACACGGGTGCTGCCTCCAGGGGTGCCATCCCCTCAGCAGGCTCTGGGCCAGCCTCTGTTGCCAAGTGAGGTGGATACTTCTGCAGGTGCCCTGGCAAGATGGCGGGCACTAAGGCTTCTCCAACAGGTCACCTGGGCTTGGAAAGCAGGGGTGCTCTATGTGTTCAAAACTGAAGCCCCTTTCTCAGGTGTTTCTGGACTATGTCGTCTTCAGGGACTCCCTCTCCATCCTGGCAGGGGGGAAGGGCACCCCAATAATACCCAATATCAGACTTATCATCCTCTCGGTGAGGGAAGGCTCAGAGCTAATTTCAGTGCTGTGACATTTCTTGCATCCAAGTGTTGTGAACCAAAGTCATAGGCTCTTCATGTATAACGTATATAAACTGAATAATACCCATGCGCACAAACTACCCCCCCCCCCACACACATTCACTCTATGGAGCATGAGAAAATGGACTTAGGGCAGCATCTGGGGCTTGTAGATGTGTAGAAATTTTCCCAGGAAGGGTGGCTTGGTTTTGCTGATAGAAGGAGGAGCTGACCCCTGGGGCAATTCTGGAATCCCAAGGTGAGGACATTCCTGCCTGGCCTGACTGAGTTAAATAGAAAAATAGAAGCTCAGAGGCCTACTGGAACACCCTCCTCAGTCCCCAGGGTCAGCAGACGGCTGCGGATCATTCTGACATTTCCCACTGCTTATTAAGAAGGAATACATTTAATAAAACAGAGAGCACACATTTGTCCCTCAGCAGGCCTGAAGTCCTAGCACTGCCAAGGGCACTGATAGCTATTTATTTCAGCATTCTGAATGGCATCTTTCGTGCCTCCTTTTCCTGAAAACGGGCTTGCAGCCTGGAAAACAAAGAACATGATGAAGAAAGAAACACGTTTATCACTAAGTGAAAGAAGGGAAAAGGCCACATCATCTCCTGATATTGCAGTGAGGAAGGCCTCATCCCTCGCCTGCGGGTGGGATCATGCTCTCCCTCGAGGGCCAGGTTCGTGAGGTTTCCAGCCATGCTGGCATCTGAGCCTGGACCATGGTGCCAGGATTTTCAGGTAACCACGCCAGCAGCAGATGGAGCTTACAAACAACACAGCATAAATGTTCAAGCTGGGTGGGAGCTTAAATCCCTTCATTTTACAGACCAAGATGGCAGGCCAGGAAGGATACATGAGCCACCCACATGATGTACAGGGGCAAATGTCACCCTTTGTCCCTATCAGTGCCCTTACCTGAGGGTGGGGGGAAGTGTGTGAAATCTTTGACATCGATTTCAAGAACATTTGGAAACACAGGCAAACAAAAACAACTGCTGTCCAAGAGGAAGAAAATAAAGCTGTACTTCCACCAAGAAGCTCAAAAATGACTTCTGTTAATGCTGTAGAATATATCCATGTTTAGGTCTCCCTCTCACTAATTCTGGCCCAGCACCAGAGAATGAAAACTTCTTAGACACATCTAGAAAGCTTATGGCATTGCCCATATAGTACGCCACAAAGGAGGATTTAATCATTCTAAAGACTCAGTATTAAACAGACCATTTCTCAGACCATCATCCCAAAAAATCAGAAACAAGTAACAAAGTGATAGTTTAAAAAAATATATTACTGGAAACTAAAGAAAAGAATATTAAATTTTAAAAGTTGGAAAAAAAACCCCATTTGCCAAATTACTAATTACTTAGAAATTCCAATGCAGTAGGGGTGCCTGGGTTGGGTGCTCAGTTGGTTAAGCATCCAACTGGCTCATGTCATGATCTCACGGTTCATGAGTTCGAGCCCCACTCAGGCTCTGTGCTCCCCCACTCACACTCTGTTTCTCCCTCTCTCTCAAAAATAAATAAACATTTTAAAAAATTTAAAAAAGAAATTTCAATGCAGTATGTAGACAGAGGGAAACTTAACTTCAAAGACAAACTACACAACTCACTTAAAAAGCTGGAACAGGAGCAGCAAAGCAAGCCCAAGAAACAAGGAAGAAATACAAAAGGGCAAACATTAATGAAGGGGAGAAAGAAAAAAAAAATTAACAGAACTCATAACCTGATTCTTTTTTTTTTTTCATAAGCTAATTCTTTGAAAAGATTAATGAAATAACATTCTGGCAAGACTGGCCAAGAAAAGGGATGAGAAAGAGAAATTATCCACTGAAATAAACAAATATACAAGGAAGGGAAGGCATAAGTCCAGACACAACAAAGGTAAAGAATAATGCAATGACCTCTTTGAAGTAGGCTTGCTAACATGTCATATGTACATCCAATCAAGAGTTGAGATTACATCACCAATTTACAGGAATGCAGAGGACAGGAAAACATGACAGACCAGAGAGGCAATCATGGGAAACTAGACAAATGACATGATTTTTTCAGATGAGAGGAAAACAGCAGAGGGAGCAGCCTGTTATGGAGAGATTAGAAGACAGGTCAATCAAGTGCAATACATAGACTTTGCTTTGATTCTGATTTAATTTTTTTAATGTTTCTTTTTGTTTTTGAGTTAGAGAGAGAGAGAGAGAGAGAGAGAGAGAGACAGACAGAGTGCAAGCAGGGGAGGAGCAGAGGGAGAGGGAGACACAAAATCTGAAGCAGGCTCCAGGCTTTGAGCTGTCAGCACAGAGCCCCAACGCAGGGCTGTAACTCATGAACCATGAGATCACAACCTGAGCCCTGAGATCACAACTTGAGCTGAAGTCAGACGATAAACCAACTGAGCCACCCAGGTGCCCCCTGATTTAAATTTTTTAAATGACATTTATGAAACAACTGGAAGTTTAAACACTGGCAATTTCTTGTTTATTATTTATTTTATATATATTATTAATTATATAAATATTAATTTATATTAATGTGTCAGATGTTGGCCTCCCATTAATATAAGGGGCTGAGTGGGGGGTTATAGGCGAAAAAAGGTTGGCCAGGAGTTGATAAGTATTGAAGCACAAAGGATCCAGTAATCCTTCTACTTTTGAATATGTTTGAAAGTTTCAAAAATAGGGGTGCCTCTCTGGCTCAGTCTGTGGAGCTTGCAATTCTTGATCTCAGGGTTGTGAGTTCAAGCCCCATGTTGAGTGTAGAAATTGCTTAAAAATAAAATCTTTATGCAAATGACAACAGAAATAAATACATGAAACTCTCTGTACCATTAAAAAAATAAATAAATAAATAAAATCTTTAAAAATATTTTTTAAAAGTCTTTAAAGCATTATGGACATGTGTTCTCTAAACAGTGTAACAATCTAAACATTATTGATAAATTTCTTGGGAAATATGAACGTCAAGATATAGAATACTTGACTAGACCTATAAGTAATGTGCTCCACTCAACTTTCCAGAGACAGATAATCTTTATCCCATCACAGATTGTTCCAGTAAATGAAAAGAGAGAAGACCGCCCAGCTTTTTTTGCGAAATTAATGTAACCTCGAGTCAAAACCAGATCAGGATGATACAAAGGGTAAAAAATGACAGACCTCTTTCACTTATGAATGAGAATGCAAAAAATAAGATACCAACTGCACTGATCCAACAATGATGGAAAAAGATATACTTTATCCCAGCAGTAAAAGATTTGCCAGCAAATGCATTGATGTTATTCATCACAGTAAAGACCAAAGGAGAAAAACCATGCATCTTTTTCAATAGATACAGAAAAAGCATTTAGTGTATACAACATCTATTTAAGATTTCATAATTAAAAATCTTACAAACTAGGAATAGAAAAAGTAAGTTCCTTAAATCGATACCCAACACCTACATCAAACATTTTTCCTTTTTTTTATTACATGTTTTAATGTTTATTTATTTTTGAGAGAGAGAGAGAGAGACAGCACAAGCGGGTGAGGGACAGAGGGAGAGGGAGACACAGAATCCAAAGCAGGCTCCAGGCTCTGAGCTGTCAGCAGAGTCCAAGTGGGGCTCGAACCCATGAATAGTGAGATCATGACCTGAGCCAAAGTCTGACACTCAACCAACTGAGCCACCCAGGCACCCCAAACATTTTTCTTAATGGAGAAAATTTAGGCATGTTCCTTTGAAGACTAGGAATGAGACAAATATATACTATTACTGCTACTGTTTAACAAACAGTGCTGGAGATCCTAACTAATGTGGTAAGAAGAGAAAAAAAGAGGTAGAGCAATTTGAAAGGAAAGATAAAATTTCAATTATTTATAAAATATATGGTCATCTACATAGAAAAACCAAAAGAATAAAGAACCTATTATAATTAATAAAACTGAGCAAGGTTATTGGAAACAAGATCAACCTACACAAATTTCTAATGCTTATCTACACCAGTGGTTTTCAATGAGGAGCAATTGTGCCTCTCAGGTAGGGTTGACAAATTTACCAAGTAAAATTTAAAAGGACACTCAGTTAAATTTGAATTTCAGATAAGCAATAAATAATTACGTGGTAAGACATGCCCGTGCAATATTGGGGATAAAATACTGGATGTCAGTTATTTATGTGACAGCCCCATCCCCAGAGGACATTTGGCAATGTCTGAGGACATTTTGGCACAACTGGGGAAGGGGTGCTACTGGCACCTGATGAGTGAAAGGCAGGAATGCTGCTAGCATCCTACAACGCACAGGACAGTCTTCACAACGAAGGATCATCCAGCCCCAAATGTCATAGTGCTGAGGCTGAGACACTCTGCAATAACCAGCCAGAAAATATAATGAAAATCAAGGACCATGTCCAGCACGTATAAACTATCTGGGGATTAATTTCACAAAGAATTCACAAAACTACTATAGAGAAAACTTTGAAACTCTTAGAAAAGGCAGAAAAGATTCGATGAATACGCAGAGACATTCTATGCTCCTGTGAACGTGCAAAAAAGGTCAGTTCCACTCTGAAAATCACTAAATTCATTGTAACCCTAATCAAACGTTGAGCCGATTTTTCTTCAGAGATTTGATAAGCTTATTCTAAAATTTACATGGAGGAATAAAGGACCATGACTAGCACAGTCGAGTCTGAAAAAGAAAAGAGGGAGAGACTGGTTTGCTAGATATTAAGACACGCTAGAAAGTCATGGTAGTAAAAAATGTTACTGGCTCCAGAACAAACAAAAGAGATCGACGGGGCAGAAAGGAGCACTCAGAGACTGACCCTTGCAAACTTCACGCACTTCAGAAAAGCTGCCACAAATCAGTGGGGAAGGGCAGACAAACACTAATGGCATGAAAAACCAAACCCAAACAAAACTGGAACCTACCTGATGCCACAGGGAAGATGGATGACCACAGTGTTTTTTTTTTTACATTAACCCTTTTAGGTAAAAAGTAAAACTATACATAAAATTAACAGAAGACAATGTTAGTGGGCTAAGGGTGAGAAAGGTCAGAAGTACCAGCCATACAGCAAAACGGATGGGTGGATTTGCTTACACCAAAAGAGAGGGACTCCTATCACCAAAGGATGCTGTGAACAAACATAGCATACTGGGAGAAGATATATGTAACACCTAAAGCAACAACAGACTAATATCTACATTAAACAAGGGACTCTGGTAAATCAGCAAGGAAAAAAAAAAAAAAAAAACCCTGGGTAAAAAATCAGCAGAGAATGAACAGGCAGTTAACTGAGAAAGACCATAAGATGCCAAGAAAGATATAAAGAGATGCTCACCCTTATCGTAGAGAAATGTAAATTAAAACAACCTTACAATCTCACTTTACATTCAGCACATTAATAAAAATTAGGAAGCTGGATAATGCCAAGGGTTGCGGGAGATTCGCTGTTGGGGGACTGGAGGCTGAGGCAGCCTTTCAGGAGAGGAGCCTGGCAATATGGGATCAGATTAAGCAAATGCACCACCTGTGATCCCGCTAGCCTGCTCCTGCGGATGTGCCCAAAGAGATCATCCAAAGATGATTAAGGGGACATGTGTAAAGATGATCCCCGCAGTGATGATTGTGCTGCCAGAGTGGGGTCGAGCCACACGCCCAGCACTGGGAGCCTGGGTGGGAAAACGGTGCATGCGCACATGGGAGGCGGTGCAGTAACTATAAGTAATGGATTAGCTGTATGCACAGCAGCATCTATGGGTCTTTAAAAGCGTGATGCCTAGTGGAAAGCAAAAAAAGACTTACAGCCAACATTTTTAAATTAAAAAGCATGCTCACAAAGCAATAGATGCTACATAAAGACACACAAGTAAGGTGCACATCAACACAATAACACGATCGCTGGTCATGAGTGGAGAATGGGAAAGAGAAATGAGGATAAAGGGGACTAAGTAGATTTTTTAAAAAGCTAAGTCCTTGCAAAGCCTAGAAATTAAATGCGCTGAACTGAGGAGGAGTATGAGTAATTTAGCCTTCTGCACCTGGGGCCTACAGAAAACAAAGCAGCAAAGAAAGAAAAAAAAGGTGCAATGGGCTTGACAGAAGCTGGAAAAGCTATTTCCCAGCTTTAAGCAACTTGGGTGCCGACTGTCCATTGTTTGAAGGAAATGGTTTTCCTGGGGCGGGAGGCTGCGAGGGACCCCCTGGAGGAGAGGCGGGGAGCTGGGTAGAGAAGCAGCGTGAGCACAGGGTTGGGGACTGCTGAGGTCTCCAAGTGGAGGTGCCCAAATCCCAGAGGGGTGGAGGGCCAGCTGAGGGGGCGCTACAGCTGTTACCACAGAGGTGGAGGCCTCATTTGTGTCTACTGTCCAGCGAGGCAGAGGGGACATTCAGGGTAACACATTAATCCTGTTGTAGATAATAATTTCCTAACAAAAACAGGATCATAATATATTGTTGTGTAACACACTTGCATCATGAAACGGCATGTTGTCAACATTTTCTATGATATTAAATACCCTTCTACAACACTGTCATGGTTTTATGGGGTCCATGCAAGTTACTTATTGCTCAGATCCAGGCCCCACCCTCCACTGGTCACAGTCTCCCTTTCCAGCTGGCTCCTTGCCGGGTTCAGCCAATGGAGACACTGCAAAAAAGTAGAAGATGGGAGGGAGAAGCCAGGGTATTTCTAACTGACTTCCTCCCTAGTCTGTGGTTCCAGTTCCTGTACCGCCGCCCCCCCCCCCGCCCCCCCCCAGCTTTTGGACTTGGTCCAGCCAGTGGGATGGAAATGGATCTTTTGGACATTGCTAATCTCTGGGTTGCTTCTCCATACTCTGGCTCCTCAGCTCTTTCATCACCTGTATAACCAACTGGAATAGATTGTCTTCCTGACCAGACCCTCACACAGGGTGGGCATTCCCATTGTATGGAGTGAACGTTTTTTTATTATAAATCATACAGTAGCCAATACCTTCGAAGTGAAATCTTGGTCTCTAACTACCCATTTCCTCTGCACAAATTTCTAGAAAATTACACAAAACATGCTTTTGTTGTATATTGCCTGTTTCCCCCTAAATGGTTGTACCAGTTAGCACTTGCAACAAGAGTGTATGGGATGCTTCCATAATTTCACTGTCAATCAGGGAGGGCCATGTCAGTGGGTGTCAGCGGGGTCTTGTGAGGAATGGATTGCCCAGGTCTGTATTTTGTTTATTGGAGAGAGAGGAAAGGTAAGGAGAGAATAGACATGCATGTTTTTTAGATGTTCACGTAAGTAAGGGCTTTATACCCTGAATGTGAATCACATGCCTACAGAGACCAGCCACAGGCCCCTGAAGGCTCTGCTAATATCTCGGCCAAACTCCCTAAACAGTATTCTGCTGCACCAGTCATGGTTCTTCACCGATGCTTGAAAGTTATAGGCTCAAAAACGGCCTAGGAAAGGTCATCTATCTTCCAGTTCCATTGGAACGGAGTTTCTGAGAAGAGAAATATCTGGGGTCAAGACCAAGTCTTGGCCACATGCCTGTCAAGCAAGCACATACAGTCAAAATCAAGATACTCATTAATTACTCACACCAGTTAGAACATCCTCATATGCCCAAAAGATGAGTACATTCTTCAAAATTCTCAGGAATCACACACTGAATATTTTGAAAAATGTTAAAATTTATTAATAGTTAACATCACATAGTTAATTCAACTAGTTCCTTATTATACATGACAACATCTTTACTAGACTGAGTGCTCAATAATCTGAGATTCAACACATCCCGGTCAAAGATTGAGATTCACCATATTTACATCAGGCAAAGCAGCATCAGCAAGGAACTGTCACCTAACTGTGGGAACACAAACATTCAAAATGCATATTCCAGCATTCCTTTTTGGAAACCAACAACACATGTGTAATAGCCACACACACAGCTCTACCTTTAAAAAAGGTGCAATTTCATACACAGTGCCTAATTTTCAAGTTTAAAAGTTAAAAATCATCTCTACTTCTTGGGCATTCTTTAGTGATAAACAAACTTAAACATTGTTCTCAGTACAAGTGTGAGAGATGTGCAAAACCTGGGTGCTACTGAGTCGTGTCTTTCCTTCCTTGTTTTGATCCTTGATTCCTACTCAATAATGTTATGGGGCCATTCCCTCTTTACCATGTAGTTGCAGTGTGTGTGGGTGCATATTTTAGGGAAGAAATGGGCTTTTGGACTCAGAATTAACTGCACTCCTGAAAAGTAAGAGTATACAAGATTTTATGCCACCCCACTCCCCCCAACCGCACCAACAGTTTGAAATAAATATTGTGTATAAAAACAGCTCAGCCTAGAGAAGCCCTTGGACGATGCTTCTCATAAAACATTTATGAAACAAACTGATTTTGCTAGGAGGGCACAAATCCACCAAAAGTGTTGTCCCTGAGGTTTTCTTTGTTTGATTGTTTCATTGTTCAGTTTTGGTTTGCTATTAACAGATTTTTTTTTTTAATGTTTTTGGTGGCTTCCTTTATCTTCTTAGAGAGCTTAAAAAATACTACTGACTGCCCTAAGAATGACAATTCCTAAGCAGTGAGTCTGTCTGAAATGATTCCTGTTTCCTTTGGTTAAGAGCCTGGGTAATATTGCCCCAGGAAGGTCTAGACAGAGCAGCCAGTCGCTATGGTTTTTTTCAGTCCATAGACCCAGCTTCCCTCACTGTTCCCTGCCTTCCGCGTTTCTGAGTCTGCAGGTTAAAAAGGTGCCGGGAAGGAGCTACTTGGCCATTCACTCACCTTGAAGAGGCTTCCCTTCTCTTCCCGCAGGCGAATGAGGTATTTCTAGTAACCTGTCAGTATCTTCACCTTCCATCCTGAAATTATGCTCATCTACTACAGAGGCCAAGTCTGAAGACACCCTGTGTATTTATACACATAAGAAATTGACATATAAATACATTACATACAGCCCATCGTTACATACAGTGTCAAGATAAAGGAGCAGATGTACTTCATGAAGTAAATAAATTTCAAACATAAATTAAATGAAAGTAGGGTTGTTTCCACTTCTGCAGGAAAAATTTTAAAAACAGACCAAAAAAGTCTCCCCATCCCCCCAAAGGTCCATGGCTCATGGATGACTCAGGAACCCACAAGGAGATAAGACAAGCCCACTTGCAGGATGTGTCAACTCATGGCTTTGATTTTGCTTGCTCAGATTCGGGATGCTTTAATTCCAGGAAGAGCATCGCTGGAACCCATCAGGCTTGAAAAGTGAGGTTAAAGAGGGGCCGTCACATGGCTATCCATGGATTTCCCTCCATCGTTGCCTCTTCTCCCACCCCGCCACTTCTGCCTGTGGAGGATCAGGCTCAAGTTATTGGAGATCCCCACAGATCTCAGAGCAGAAACGACATCCACCTCCATACTGGGGAATGCTCTTTACCTAGAAATGTCACGTTCAGGGTCCATGGTGAAGCAACCGTATCTTTTCATTAGTGTCCCCATTCTGTGAGATTATACAGGGACATGGAATTTGGCCAGGGGGATTACTAAAGGTTAAAATTTGCCTTCTCAAGTTTTCAGAGAACCAATAGGAAGAGTTGTGACAAGTATGAACAAGTCCTTACTTCAAAACCTATTTATCTCAGGAGGGCTAAGTCTTGGGCGCTGAACTCTGCAGTGAGTACACATAGAGACAACACCCAGTCCGACGGGTCTTCCTCTGCCAAGGAAAACCCAAGGGGTCTGTCTCTGACACAGGGGATGACATCTTATAATTTAAAGGAGGGAAGAGAGGGAACTCCAGGAAGTCCCTTCCAATTTCAGGGACTCTATCGCTGTCCAGCCTCACGGATGCGGCAGGCCACAGCAGTGATGAGAGCCGCCCCCTTCCCGCTGCCATCCTCGGACTCCAGGAAGGACACATCACATTTCGGAGCCAGGTCTTTCACCGTCTCATGCATGACTTTGGCAAAGCTGTAAACGTGGGGAGGAAGACACAGGAAAAAAAAACTTCCTTAGTCATGATTGATTTGTGTCCTCAGAGATGAGACCCTAAGAAGTTATGCTGGAAACCCAAGAATTATTAAGATGAGCAAGAGGACGACAGCTACCATGTATTAAACACTCTGTATTGTGTATCTGAAAACCAAGGCTTGTGAGGCTGGCAACATGCCCAAATTCTATGTCATAGCAGGCAAGTGGGGAGCAGAGATCCTTGTAAGACAATCATCGGAGATTCTGGAAGCTGTGTTCTTGAAAGTAATCAGGGGCACCTGGGGGCTCAGTCGGTTAAGCATCCGACTTCGGCTCAGGTCATGATTTCGCGGTTCGTGAGCTCAAGCCCCGCATCGGGCTCCGTGCTGACAGCTCAGAGCCTGGAGCCTGCTTTGGATTCTGTGTGTGTGTGTCTCTCTCTCTGCCCCTCCCCCGCTCACATAGTGTCTCTCTCCCTCCTTCAAAAAATAAACATTAAAAATATTTTATATGCTAATTTGGATGTAAATTTTTACAAATAAAAAATAAAATTAAATTAAAAACACAATAAATAAAAATAAATTTAAATTAAAAAAAAAGTAATCAGTGGAAGAGAAGTTCAACAGTCATAGGCATCACAAGTATACCCTGCAGAAGGGCATATCTTGTCCCTAAATTCTGGAAGATAAAGCCCCATGCACTTGATACTTCATTTTCCGGGGGTATGGACTCACATCAGATCCACATGTAATCCAAAATGACACTAAAGATAAAAGGACCAGGTTCATGGGTGGCTGTAGGCCCATTACGGTGATCACAGAGCCTTTCAATATGGGACTAGAGAAAGAGATGGTCACCATGTACCCCAACATAGCAGGGTCAGGAAGGCCTCCTCATCTATGAAGCAAGCCTCAGTGCCAGTGGCTTGGCTTCTGTCCCCCTCCCAACTCTCCTCTGGGACCAAGATTCCTACTCTTCAGTGACATTGACCATCAAGACAAGGGACTTGCGACTTCTCAAGTTTCCCTCTTTTAACTATCTGTGTAAACTCTGGGCAAGTCTCTCAGCTCCTCGAGAAACAGTCATGCTGCGAGCAGGCAACATTTCAATAGAGGCGTCTCTCTTTCCTCATTCTGCCTCACCTACTGCCCAGACCAGGGTAACAGCTCTGTTCTTTTACCTTTGAGCTAAAAAGCTTGTAGGGGGGAGGGGCGGGGGGAAGGGATTGGGGTACTTCCTAAATTAAAAATGATTCATTCAAAACAAATGCAAATGAGTGAAGAAGGGAGAGGAACAATGGCTGATGAGAGAAGAAGAGAGATGGAGAAACAGGAAAAAGTGTAGAAAGAAAAGAAAATTCAGTGCTTCCACATTGGGGGAGTTTGAAGGACACGCTTTATAAAAAGGGCCAAACAGGGGAGGCTGGGTAGCTCAGTCAGTTGAACTATCCAGACTCTTGATTTCAGCTCAGGTCGTGATCCCAGGGTCCTGAGATCGAGCCCTGCCAAGAGCTCTACACTGAGTGCAGAGCCTGTTTTGAGATTCTCTCTCTCTCCCTCTGCCCCTCCCCCATGCTATGCTTGTGCACGCTCGCTCTCTCTCTCTCTCTCTCTCTCTCTCAAAAAAAAAAAAAATTTAAGGGCAAGGCAGTAGATACACTTTCAGCTTTGTGGCAACTACTCTGCCATTGTAGAGTGAAAGCAGCCAGAGACAACATATACATGAGTGGGCATGGCTCATGTTTACAAAAACAGTCATGGCTATAATCTACCAGCCCCACACCAAACTGCAGAAAATATCTTGCTCCAGAGTTCCCCTACATTTCCTAGAATGTTCACAGGAGCAGTGTTTGTAACAGACAAAATCTAGAAATAACCCAATATCCATTAGCAGAACAGTAAACTATAGTATACTCATTCAAAGGTATGCTACGCAGCCCTGAAAATTAATGAACTGCAATTGCATTCTTCCATGTGGATGCGTCTCAAAGCTATAAATGCTGTGTGGGGAAAGCCAGTCACAAAAGAGGAGATGCCATAGGACTCCCCTTATGGCAGGTTCAAAATTAAGTAAAACGGAACCATAGTGATGCATACACAGATAAGCAGGGAAAGGAAGCAAGGGACTAAGTCACCAGAGTACCTTCCCTGGCAGGGGACAGGGGCATAGCGCCTGAGTCTTCCAAGCTGGGTGGTAAAACACAGACCTACTTCTGGCTCTTAACCTTTAAAGTAAAGCATATATATTATAGACACTCATTTGGAATGTCAGGTGCTTTGCTATAAACTAAGAAGAGAGAGGAAGGAAAAGCAAGGAAAGAACAGATGGAGAAAGAAAGATGGACAAGGAGAGTGGAGGTCAGGCACTCACTGAGGATGTAGCTTGTAGAGGGTCCCATCCACGCCTACTGTCACTTTGAGGGTGTCCAACCCACGGTTTTCTCGTATTTTGTCCACCACGGCAGCCATGCCCGCACCACAGAGCTGGGCCGCCCGCCGTGCCACCACCGTGCACACCTCTTTGACGATGATGCTGTCGTCACAGGTGCTCTCGAGCCCCAGGTGGTGCAGGATGGCTCGGACCTGCAGCAGGGCTAGGCAGTCACTGGGGGGGCGGGGGGGGGGGGGGGCAGACAGACAGGGAGTGGTCAGTCACATACACCAGGGGCTGGTGGCCCACCCACCACTCCAGGGGACTGGTCACGTAGGAGCTCCCTGAGAGGTGGATCCTGTTCTTGAACTCAGTTCAGGAACCCATGCTCATCCCACTGGACCACACGGAGCCCACCTGAGTGTGACAGGAACGTAAAGAAACGGGCTCCTATTCCAGTTTGCCCAGCCGAGGCGGGGCACTGCTACCATACAACTGGCACTCAAGAAAAAAGGAAATTCACCATCTACGTATTCCACTCATTTGGAAAGAATAAAGACAGTGACAAGGCTTGTAGTTGGCATTTTCAGCTCTATCTTATCCATTTTCTTGTTGCTGTTCACAGGTCAGCAGGACAAGCATCACCTGCCAGCAGAGATCCTGTTCTGTCTCTGCTCCCCCACCCGGGGTGGTCTGATAACTACTCACGGCTCAGGAAACGTAAATACAATTGTAAGAAAATAAATATTATATAAAGGGAGCTGTTTTAGAACCCTGGAATCAGCTTCCTGCACACAGACAGACATGCACACTAGAACATATTCTTTCTATTCACTGGTGCAGATGTCCTGGGGCCCCAATCATGCCAGTCATCCAGTTCCTGTTTTCCCATACACCTGACAGTAATGCATAGCATTAATTATTAAAGGGCTCCGAAATTCACTATGGTAATTTGGAACGGTCTTTGCTTCCATTAGACTGGAGGAGGGGGGTTTTGCTTTAATGAGCCACCACATGGCCTGATTTCTTCAGGCCATTGCCTGGCATGCCAATCTTCACTCGATCCTGGCTGCCTTATTACCACAGCAGCAGTTAAGAAGCACCCTCCCGCCAGGTGCAAGCACTTTAATAGGCTAGCTTCCTTTGTGCATTCCAGTTTATATCCTATGAGCAGGTATCTTTCTACCTTTGATAGTTGATCTAAAACCCACCCACATTACTTTGCATGGGGGGAGGGGAGGTGCCTTGTGCCAGCTCAGCAGGATTTTTCATGAGAATGTTATATATTTGCCCTTAAAATGCCAACTATCCATAACTTTAAATAAACACTATAGACAACAAATGTGTTTGCTACTAAACTGACGTTTATGTAAGCCATGCCCCGACCTTACTTGAGCTACGGAAATCCTTCAGCTTGTCTGTCCATGAGAAGGAGGATACGGTCCCACCCTACCCCGGGCCCTAAATTCTCACCTCTCAATCTGAGACAGGAACTTGGTTTCAAAGATTCCTCTTGTCTTGAGTCGTTCTGAGATGCGGCCACGGAAGAGCAGCCCACGCTTGGTGAAATTGATGAGGATGTTACGGACAATCTCGCCCAAATACATGCCACTGATCATTTTCTCAAACCTGCAATGCAGATAATGTGCATGGAGGTTAAGCAGGAAGGTGAGATGCCCAGCACATTAGAAAGTAGAGGGCATGCAGGTTCCCCCTGGTGGGAAAGGAAGTGCTATTTGATCCACTTGGGCAGGATTCCTGGTATCTGCATACATTGACCTGCAGCCTTCGGCAAAACTGACTACAGTGCCTGAGGCCCATGGGGTTCCCTGGGATCATCTCCATCTTCTGGGCTCATCTCCCTTCTGGTGCTTACTCCCAACTCCAAGAAGGAAAACACACTCAAACCCCATCTCCAAGAAAACGGCAGGATGCTAAGTCTTAATCCTTAACTTCATCAGACATTCAGCATGTATTCTCTCCAAACTAATCATCATCACTTTACTTGAGTGCCAACTGGAGAAGCCCTGTCTTGGCCACCAGAACTGATGTGACAGCTCGGTGGCTTGAGGGCCTTTTGGCCCTCAATAGTGCCTTTAAAAAAGCTGAGGCCCCCAGTTGCAACCAAGACCCCCATCCCCACTCCATCTTGTCCCACCCTTTCTTTCATTAATGACACTTATCTGGCCCCTTGAGGCATTTTCGTCTGTGACTTGTACTCTTGACCAAAGTATATTCTGCAGAACTATGGTCCCTGATTAATCCAATTAGGAAACACTACACACAACATCTTCCCAATGGGAAGTGTGCTCGCAGCTCAGAGCACCTCCCCATCATGCTTTGTGAGGCTAGGGCTGGCCCTTGTCCAGTCCTGACTATAGAGGATGTTACATAATGAATGGATGAGGAGGAAGAGACTCCTGTTTGCTTCCTGTTCCTCTCTGTTACACCAGCTTCTTTACCCTACTATCAGCAGATGACTCAACTGTCTTTCCTCACAGTCCCAGACCTAGGTTTTAACACCATCCCTTCCTGTTCTCACAGGCAGTGGTAGGAAGGCTGCCTCTGACATTTCCTAGTTCTGTGTTCCTCAGTATCCCCTTTACATCTTTTCATCCTTCTAAAACCTGTGCCACCAGTTCCCTTTAAGAAATGCTCCTCAAAACACAACTCTTGTTTTCCCAACTGGATTTTGAAGGTGTCATAGTCCAAGCGGTAGTACTTCCCGGATGTTATTTGAAAACCCTTGCCAAGGAAATTTCTTCTATTGACATCTCAGAAACAGGTGTCCTGGGACTTGCTGTTGCAGAGGATCTGACCACTTGCTACAGTGCAGTTGGGGTACATGTACCAGGACTCGCAGGCACTGGGGTAACTACCTCTGTTTGCCAGGGTTGAGAGAAAGCTCATCCACAGCCACATCAAATTCCGTGCGGAAGTCGTCCAGGCACCCGTTGTCCCCGAAGGCCCCCCACTCCATGTTGACACACATCCGGCCCTCCTCCCCTTCCACCAGCTCCACGTTCCGCATCTCCTCCATGTAGCAGGCGTTGCTGCCCGTGCCTGCCAATCACAAACACATCAGGGCCTCACTCTGCACCGTCCCCACACCCGTCTAAGGCCATGGGTCACAGCGCAGGAAGGACTGCTGGGGCTTTACCAACAATGAGGCCGATTTCACAGTGAGGGTCTTCATAGCCACAGGTCATCATCGTCCCAACTGTGTCATTCACCACGGCGACCACATCCAGGTCAAACTCCTGAGAGGGCAAAAGCAGATCCTCAGTCCACCAAAGAACCACAACATGTTCTTTCAGACCCTTGCAAGGGAGACTGATATGTATAGAAAGTGTATTTGATACAGCCTGGCTCATTCTCACTTTTTGTTCAAATGTCACCTCCTCAGAGACCTTCCCCGGTTGTGCTATTTAGGAGTGCCCTTCTCCAGCCCACTCACTCTGTCCTCACCTGACTTCATGTCTCTTCACAGCTCTAAGGCACCTGACATTAGCTCATGGGTTTGTTTATAGTACCAGAGTTTGTTGTGGTCATTCCTGAAGCCCCAGTGCCAAGAGCAGGGCTCAACACGCAGCGGACACTCGGTCACCACCGAAGGACCACACTAATTCTCCCCCTAACCCACGCAACCACACCCAACATTTCCCCACTTTTCGAACACGGGTCATTCTGGGCCTCGTGGCATGCCTCTCCCACCTCTCGCCGGTGAATGGCTTCCTTCAGCAGGGTGACCACATCCTCTCCCTCGCAGCCCGATGCCTTGAAGCCTTTAGTCCACTTGAGGAGGATGCTCTAAAAGTCACATAAGAGCACAGATGAGGACAGCAGAGGAGGGTTCCTGTGTCATTCCTGGGGCCCCGGCTGTGCCTCTCGTTCTCAACCTCACCAGGTAGTACAGATTCCCTTTAATGACCAATCATCCCTCTCACAAATGATTGCATACCCCCTATGCGTGTGTTCCATTGTTTAATCCTCATAGCAAACTGGTGACATAGTTATCATTATTGTGCCCATTTTCTAGGTAACTGTGGCTCTGGAGTAACTTGCCCAAGGCCTGAAGCTTAGGGGAGAGGAGCGGGACTCACCCCCAGGCCAGCTGACTCCATGGGCCCCTAAGTACCACATCACTGGTCCTGCAGGGAGCTAAGTTCTATACAAGTGTTTTTTTTGCTGGGAAAAGCAGTTTGCTCTGCCCTGTCCTATATTCACATCAGAAGGGTCAGAGTCTGTCTCTTCATTGTCAAATTCCAGGATGGTGTGAACAAGTGCCCTGCTTGGGTGACAGTTGGGTGACAGCTAGGCTTCACGTCATCCCAGTGAGGGAAGCACTCTAGGCTCTTCAGAGTCACCCATAAGCCACTCGTCTTTAATGTGGCCGTCTGCCGTGTCACAGGGTCCTCAGGGGAATACACACATGGAGATTTTACATATGGGAGAAGTGTTTCGGTTATTGTCCCCTGGTTTCCTCTTTGCTGCTGGAACCCATCGGAAAACAGCATCAAGAACTATTGGGCCACCTCCCTGCAAGGCCAGAATCCATAAATGGACTGTGTGCTCACTACCCACCCTCTTTCATGGTTTCTCCAGGCCTTGCTCAGCCTCACCCCTGCTTGGCATTTCATGGCCCAGGAGTTTAGAGTCACAAGTCAACCTGGATGTGTCACGCTGTGTTCAGATCCCAGGAGATTTGGAAAAATAAGACATGATCCCAGCAGTGTCTTGGCTTACATACCTACATCCAAACAACTGTGTGCTCATCTCTAGCTGTCTTGCCTACAAATTAGCTTCACATCTCTAATGAAATTTTATATTTAGCACTTTCAAGTTTACAGAATGATCAAATAACATTATTTCAGGTGGTCCTTAATAATAAGACATGCAGAGAGGCCCGTGAAGCTGGGGAGACTTGCCCAGGGCCACGAGGTGGTCAAGGGAGGTTGGGGCTTCTGGGCCTCAGCACCTGCTGATTTTCCACTCAATAAGACAATCTTACCAGAGCAGATCCCGGCTCACAGACCGATTGAACAGAGAGAACGCAGCCTCTGTTTGATCTGCTCTTAATTTTCACAGTGCTAGATGGAACACGTACTCCCTACAGAAACTTAGAACGTAAAGAATGAAATCTAACACAATGACCTGGAATCTTACCATGCAGGTAGAAACAGTGAATATGTTGTTGGGTTACCTGATAAACTCTTAAAGATAGATACATGCTGGCATGAAAAGTAAGGCACGTCTATTTAAAAATATTTCAGCAGGAAAATCCTAGAAGCAAACACACTGGAGTCCTATGTTCTCATCTTCTGATGATGAAGGTATTTTTTGTGGGTTTCTATACTATAGAGATTATCTTTTTCTTAAAAACATTTTTGTTAGTCTTACCACCAGTTTTTTCCCACATCATTGATATTTCTTCCAAAAACATTCGTTGCTGATACCCGGCAGTGAATGGCTCAGAACTTATTAACTATTTCCCAACTGTTGAACAATTGGGTTAGTTTCTAATGTTTTCATTATAATAAGCAATGTTTCATTAAGAAACATGTAAGTATTTATCTGCACGTTTGGTAATTCCCTTTGGTAAACTGATGTAAATGGAGAAGCCTTTGAAAACCCGGTGCATTGACACTGAGAAACATAATGTGAAAAGACAAAGGAATCAGAAAAACTGGGGAGAGGGAATTGGTATAAGCTTCCAGTGACAGGGTAAATGAGTACTCAGGATGGGATGAACATCATGATGGCAACAGCAAGCACTGCCATAGGGTATATTAGAAAGTTAAGAGTAGATCCTAAGAGTTCTCATCACAAGGAAAACGAACCACTTTTATTCTTTTTCTTTTTTTGTATCTGTAGGAGATGACAGATGTAAACTTATTTGTGGTGATCATTTCACAACATATGTAAGTCAAATCACTGTGCTGTACACCTTAAACTTATACAGTGTGCATGTTAATATCTCAATAAAACTGGAAAGGAACAGAAAAGTGAAAAGCAACACTGCACCCCTAACACTGGACAAATGGTGACACATGTTGGGAAATACTGGATTAGGCAAGGGTTTTTATTGCACGACATCCTAAAACCTTCACTGTACTGGTGCACATGAATTTAACTCAGAGGGGAGGAGGAGGAAGCATTTACAAAACTCAGCTGAGCAACAGGAGGGTTGCTATTCCGGGGATCCTGTGGGAAATGCTGGCCTTTCTTCCCTACTGGACCAACCTCCCTGCACCTGTGACATTTCCCACCTACGTGCCCTCCTCCACACTGCCAGGCCTGCCTGCCTTTCTTCCCCATCAACTCATGCTTTGGACTTAGAAGATGATCCAAGTATTTTTCATGCCTTCCAGGTATGTGCTCGGGTAACATCACACTGCGCATCCTCGGGGCCTCGGAACCCCATCAGCACCACGTTCCAAACAGCAGCTCATGCCTTCCTGAGCTTGCTTACATCACAGTTTGTTTGTAAGCACCTCAAGTAGGAATCATGCCTTTTGTACCCTGGCCACTCTGTCTACCACATACTGACCAGTTGTGAACATGCATGTGAGCTTCTAGAAGACCAATGGAGACAGAGGAACAACTGCTTAGACAACAGTATTCTGACATCTAATATGCTGATAATCAATGCAGAATAAGCCCAAGCATGACCTACTCAGCTCTCCTACATTCTCAACACACCATGTCCGGGATATGTGAGAGCACCAACTCTTTGCCCACCTGCTTCATTCCTGCATGGCAAGTTGAAAGGGAATGAAAAGCAAAGCTAAGACTAGAGAAGCACCAGAGCATCTAAACAACAGAAGATTAATGAAAATGTCCCAAGCCCAAAACAGGCCTCAGGAGCAGGTGAGCATCACTGAAAACATGGCTTTGGGTATCGGGAAACCAGAATTCAAATCTTGTCTTGGCTATTCCCAAGCCTTCTGATCTGAAGCAAGATACTTGGCATCTCTATAGACTTTGTTTTCCTTTCTGCAAAATGAGCATATGAACACCTATCTTACACAGTTGCTGTGAGCGTTAAGATAATGCACATAGGCAGCCTAGCACAGTGCCTGGCAGATAGTACTTTAAAAATGTTCGTTGCTAATATTTGGTCAGCATCATCATCATCCCTAAGATTGTTACCTACTTTACCTCTACCAGTTCCAACTGAATCATTCCCATCAACAGGCCCCTCATCATAACTGCTTACTCATGCCCTTCTTTTCCTCCTCTCAGCTCAACTTTCTGCCCCGCTCCAAACTCTGGCTGGTGGAGAGTCCATAAAGCCCACAGGCAAGCCCTCTGGGAAGGCGGTTACCTCATCCAGGCTGTTCTGCTGGCAGGGGAAGGAGAAGGTGAAACCCAGAGGCAGGGACACGCCCTTCATGCCCATGTACTCAAGGAAGTCGGCGATGCACTGCACGATGTGGTCAAAAAGCTGCAGGGAGAAGACAGGCTCTGAGGGAGGGGCCCTGGCCAGGGCAGGCTGCCCCCAGCAGCTCCTCTCAGGAGAAATGCAAGCTCAGGCACTAACATGAGTGAAGACAAGGCCAGGGCCCTGGCCCACCTAGCCTTCCCTGGGACCATGGCTGAGCAGAGAAAGCACTGTCCTCTAGGGTGGAAGTGAATGTCTGCTGGGGTCCCCTCCCAGAAGCCACCTTGACTCACCTCATCCCCTGTGCCATGCATGACCTCCTGTGGGATAGAGTAGATCTTGTTGTGCATCTCCACTCCGCGCCTCTTCCCATTCCTCACACGTACCAGCAGGACGCGGAAATTGGTACCCCCAAGGTCCAAGGCCAGGAAATCACCTTTCTCTGCAATATAAACCCGGGAAGATGACGCACTAGGGCACAGCAGAGGGTGATAGTCTAAAGCACTTTCCCCTAATGGGGAGCTCTCCTGGCAGCCCCTCAACACCCTCAGGGATGATGGACTGTGTGCTCCACCTAACAGGAAAGAAAAGTAAGACCCCTGAGGGCCAGAGCCGTGCTGTCTCCTTAGCGGTCCTCAGATGAGTTCAGGTGGGTCCCAGAGGTCACAATGAGCTCTGCAGGAAACCAGAAATTGTGATACAGTATACTCAAAAATATCTAAACATGTCATTTGTGCTAAATCAAAGGCCACCTTATGTTAGCTTCTAGAATAGAGTAAAAAATAGCAGAGTTCAACTCTTTAAAGGAAATTGAAGGGAAATCTTTTCACATGAGAAAACCCTCCTTTGTTGGGCAATCATAAGGTGCTACGTGCCTCAAACATACTCCTCACGCAGCCCTCAGGCAGCCATGAGGAAGAGGCACTGCATTTCCCTCTGATGGAGGAGGGAGACCTGGCTGACCTATGCTGAGTCACTCGCTCAGGCCCACAGAGCCAGAAGAGGGTAGAGCAGGGACCAAGGCCCAGTCTTGGCCCAACTGCTACACTGGCTTACTCAACGTCAGTTCTCTCCAAATTGGGAAAAGATCTCCATTTCTTAATTTGTAAGACCTAAACCACAGGTCAGCAATCTTTTTCTACAAAGGGTTGGGCAGTAAACATTTCAGGTTTTGGGAGCCACAGTCCCTGCTGCAACCACACAACTTTGTCATGGTGGTGCAGAGCAGCCATAAATAATATGTGGACAAATGGGCATGGCTGTGTATTAGGAAAACTTTATTTAAAAAAATAGGCAGTGGGCCAGATGTAGCTCATGGGCGTTAGTTTGCCAACCCCTGACCTAGGATTTATAAGAAATGGCCCTGGAACCAAAAACTCCTGGGTTTGAATCCCAGCTCTGCCATTTTCTAGCTGTGTGAACTTGGGCAGGTTTCTTAATTTTTCAGTGTCTCAGTTTTGTGCCAAGCATATTAGTTTGTTAACAAAATTAATTACTAATTGCTGTTAACAGTTAAAAATTAAGTTTATATGTGTAAAGCACTTACAGAAGTGTCTGACACATAGTAAACATTCAGTAAGTATTGATCATTATTACTATTCAGTTTATAGCAGAGGAATGCCTTGCCTGAGCTTACTGAACACTAGAATTGCCTAGTGCTAGAGCTGAAGAAACATGTTCTGGTCCAAATATCCAAAGCCATGACTAAGGGAGTCCTCCTGGGCATCAACACCATGAAACAGGCCCAGCACCGCGAGCCGGGAGGCAGCCTGCCACATACCTGTGCCATCAGGGGTGGCACACACGTAGGTGGGCAGCATCTTGACGGGGGCAATGGCGTGGGTCTCCTTGCTCAGACCTCGCTCCATTTCTACCTTCATCCTCTTCTTAACCTCCAGCAGCTGCTCACGGTTCAGCTTCAGAGACTCCAGGGTATTCTGGCGGGCTCTGTGTTGGTCAGCCAGCCGGTAGGCCACTGCTGTCACCATGGCTGCCCCCTTGCCACTGCCATCCTCGGAACGCAGGAAACGGACGTCGCAGTCGGGCACCAGGCGCCGAACCGTCTTGTGAAGACGCTTGGCGAAACTGCAGTCACCAAGACGGGGTAAGACACGGGTGTCCGCGGTTAGGGTCAATGGTGCAAAGGGCTCACCGCCTCAGCTCAAAGGCCGGGAGGCACCTGCAGGAGCAGATGCCACCCTGATCATCCTCTCCCCACTCTCCCAAGTCAGGGTCATCACTGTGTTAATTAAAGCTCAGCTATGCAACTGTGACCGCCCTGGCTGGGTGAAAGGAAGGACTGTTATAGGAAGTCACTACCCACCACACACAATCACAGTAAGTAATGTAGTAAGACCCTGTATCTCAGGCCGAACCCTTCCGAATCAGAATCTGCCTCTTAACAAGATCCTCAGGTGATTCATGTGCACTAGACTAGAAAACCAGGGAATGCTAGGCCTGAGACCTTCTGCATCAACCATTCAGTTAGTGAAGGCCCGTTGACCCGGCGCTCCTATTAGATAAAAATGATTAGATAATGAGTAAGTACAATAGAGAGATGGCCAGGTCCCAACTGAAATTTGAATATCTTGGACCCAAGGGATCCAAACATGGAGGGAAGGGCAGGATGAATTCAATACCCAGATCAGCCAGAGAGGCTGAACTAGGGTGTCCCCTGGCAGAAGACACAGTACCCGCAGAGCCCACCCAGAATCATGAGAGAGTCAAAGAAACAAGCACAGAGAAACCCTAACTCCTAAACAGGAGGGTGGCAGAAAGAGCACTCCCCCTCCCCCGCCCCCCACCGCCAGCCAGGGGGGCCCTGGATAGAGCTGCAGTCATCGAGAGCCTTCAGAGATGGCTTGAACCCCTGCCAGGGACACACCTTCCTGATCCTCACATGCCCAGCTGGGAGCTAATTCTACAGAGCTCCTCAACTCCGCGTCCCTCCCCACTGTGCCAGAATGCAAACCAGAGTTGGCTGGGCAGTCACTAGGGTCTCTCTCAGGCCTGTCAGTGCTCTCCAAGTGTTCTGGGGGCCCTGTCACTATGGGTCCCAGCACGCTGACTCACTGAGGGTGCTTCTTGTAGACAGAACCATCAACCCCAATGGTGGAGCGCAGCCTCTCCTCGCCCTTGTTCTCCTTGATGCGCCGCAGCACGGCTGCCAGGGTGGCTGCACACAAGCTGGCTGAGCGTGTGGACACGATCTGGCACACCCGGTGAGTGGCCACGCAGTCCTCCTGCGTCGGGTCTATGCCCAGCCGCACTAGCACCTCACGGGCCTTCCGGATGCCGTCCTTCTCCCTAAGAAACAGAAGGACAGTGTGTGGGCATGTGTCCAACCCACTGTGGCCAGGGGGAGGGGGTATGTCAGCTGACAAGGAAACCGTTCAGCTCCAGCCAATACCATCTCCCAGTGAGGGTAGAGAAAGGGGAAAACACAACAGACCCAACATGAGGCTCATCTCACACACACACATACATACACACACACACACACACACACACACACACACACACACCACACTGCTCAAGTGCCCCTTTTTCCCACTGAGAAAAACTAATATTTTTTATGGGTACATGATGTAAGGACAAGGCCTTGCTCTCATGGCTTCACACATCAAGGGGTGTGTGTGTGTGTGTGTGTGTGTGTGTGTGTGTGCATGCTGTGTTTGCTTGCCTAGGGGTAGACGGAACAGTGTCCCGTGGTGGAGCCCACCCCATTTTCTCTCTGTGAAGCAGCCAGCTCATTGCCTTTCACGAGGGAGCAGGCACTGCTCTAATCTATGCGAGAGACTGTGCTAGAGTCTGCTGCAGTGAGCTTAGCACTCTCCTCAGGGGAACTAAGTGCCTCACCAGTATACATCCTTCCATCCCCTCAGGGCTTAACAAGCAGGCACAATCCACTCAAGAGTTTCCATCTGAAGGTATAGGAAACTGTTTCACTTCTCCCTTTAGCACCCAAATCCCCACCTCTCCATCATTTGGTCCCTGAAACGACAGGACCAGCTCAAGCAACAAGTGGAAGTCTCTAAAACAGGAAAGTAGACCCAACTCTTTGGATACTGTTAACTGAAAAAACAAAAATCAGGCCACCCTCACTCCCAGCCATGTCGCTCTGGGAAATGCAGGCCTCAGATCTACCTATTGGAACTAAATGGGTAAATTTTAGAGCAGGGCTCTAAACAGGGACCTCTCCTTCTGTTATGAAGAAGGTGTCAAGAGAGAGCCTTTTTGGAGAATCACCAACAGAGAAATAAATGTCAGAGCTTCTGAAGGGAAAGAAAGTAGATGCATAGGAGTCATCAGGGGGCTCCCTGAGAGCCTCCAGCATTCAGCCCGGCCCGACTCCCACCCATGCAACACCATGAGCCACTTAGGTAGTGCACAAGAGTGGAGACTATCTGGAAAGTGAAGTCAAGCTACAAGCCCGCCATGGCCCGTGTTGAGCAAGGCCCTCCTGCTGTCCAAATCTGAAGGGTCAAGGGTCAGTGCCCCTTCCTCATTCCCCAACAGCCTGTCCACTCTTCTGGGGATCCAGTGAACAGAGAGAGAAGGACCAGGAAGCTTACCCTTCAATATCTGAAACGTCTTTGGTCTCAAAGTGGCCAGTGGCGAGGAGCCCTGGGCTGAGCTTCCCCCCAAAAAGCAGCTCCTCCTTGGCCATCTTCACCAGGATAAGTCTCACCAGTTCACCCATATACATCCCACTGATCATCTTCTCAAATCTGCAGGGAGATACAGACCAAACAATAAGTACATGTAAGCGGAGGCACAATGACATGTTAACTTGATGGCGCTGCTAGGAGTAAGATGTGCAGACAGGTGACAGCTCAGGGGAGGCTGCAGGATCAGGGACGTCTGGGCCATCTCTGTAGGCCGGGGGGGCCTTGAACTATGGAGAAAAAAGGCCTTTAGCAGCCAAACTAAACATCCAGGGGATGTGCGACATATTCTGGGACAGCCTGAATTTTAAATAAAGTAAGTTACATGCAGTAAAAGTGACTTTACATTTTTTTTTCTCTAGCCAGGAAATACTTTTCTAAGATGAAACTTTGTATAGAACCTCAATATTTATATACAAAAGGAAAAAAAGGTCAATAGATTAAATCAGGGGTGCAGGCCCAGCAACTCAACGTCTCATACTGTCCTCCTTTTGCAAGATCATTTGTGGATTTCTGGAAAACAACCCACAACCCCAGGGGTGGGGTGATGGGCAGGTTGAGCCAGATTAGGAGCTTTAAATGTCAGATGGTCTGGGAATCTGGGAGTGGGACATTTTGGAAGTCTCTGAGCAGGGAGGGAACCAGATAAACGCATGTTTTAGAAAGGCAGAGGCCCGCCCCCAAGCAATCGGCTAACTTTTTTTTTCAACACTAGGTGATGCTGTTTTCTTTAGAAGCCAGTCTTTCCGGCTCAAATTGTGTCAGAGAAACTGAAGCTTCACCATTCTTTGTGGCAAAGAAGGCCCTTCCTTGGCATCTAATGATCCGGAGCCCAGAGAGGTGGCCCCCAGGGCCAGCAGACACTAACTAAGCTGGGCTCTAGTGAGGAAACCCAGAGCAAGAGTGTGGAAGGGACTCTGAAGTCACCTGGTACAACCCACCTGGTACGGCCATCAGGAAGTGACTGGCTGAAGACCCAGGACAAGGTACGTAGAGCAGAACTGGAGCTAAGTGCAGAGCTCACAACATTGTTTGAGCAGAGGATTCAAGCACCAGCACAGGCACACTGCCTGGGGAGGCAGCCTGGCTCTAACACTAAGGACCTCGTGTGTCTGTCTGCCTCGACACCTTTTCCAAAATAGCTAGGAGATAGAGATACGGGAGGGGTCCAGTGGGGCTCCGAAGTGTGAGTGATTTATAAAAGCTTTCACTCCAGCTTTTTAAAAACACTTTGTTTCAGTCAACATTTAGAAAAATATTTGTTTAGGGGTGCCAGGGTGGCTCAGTCGGTTAAACACCCGACTTCAGCTCTGGTCATGATCTCACGGTTCGTGGGTTTGAACCCCGGGTCGGCTCTGTGCTGACAGCTCGGAGCCTGGAGCCTGCTTCGGATTCTGTGTCTCCCTCTCTCTCTGCCCCTCCCTCACTTGTGCGTGCACACGCGCTCTCTCTCTCTCAAAAATAAATAAACTTTAAAAAAAAAAAAAGAAAAAGATTTGTTTAGAAACACATAAAGAGTGAGAAAAGTTCCTACTGGAGCCCAATAATGACCTCAGGGCTACCTTAGCTGACATTCTGGTAGGTTAGCCCAACCTTTGATTTGTCTAAGTCTGAGACAGTGGTGTGCTCCCAAGGCCGGGCTGGCAATTCTGTCTTCTGACCCTTTAAAGGGCATATGGCTCCTCAGAATGGCTTGGGTGTGCCTTGTTCTTAGAGGCAGACTTTGAATAAATGACTTTTGGGTCCATAAATTTTCACCGGCCATGGCAGACACAGCCAGTGTGTGCCTATGAAAATTGCAAGTAAGTGGACTCATGCTTGGATACATGGGAGAAGCTTATGAGTTAAATAAACCACGCTTTGAAGAAGTAAGGACTCTCCCTGTAAAGAAAAAGGGTCCTTGGGGCGCCTGGGTGGCTCAGTCGGTTAAGCGTCCGACTTCAGCCAGGTCACGATCTCGCGGCCCGTGAGTTCGAGCCCCGCGTCGGGCTCTGGGCTGATGGCTCAGAGCCTGGAGCCTGTTTCCCATTCTGTGTCTCCCTCTCTCTCTGCCCCTCCCCCGTTCATGCTCTGTCTCTCTCTGTCCCAAAAATAAATAAACGTTGGAAAAAAAAAAAATTAAAAAAAAAAGAAAAAAAGAAAAAGGGTCCCCGTTGCCGAGCTCGCTTATAGAATTGGGCTTTCCTCCCCAAGCAGAGATCTATGCCAGCGGCTTTCCTGCAATAGTCATAGCAACATAGCATAGACCAGAGGGGGCCTGAATTGCTCAAAACATTTTGTAATTGCCTTCGGAGTTTACAGCAATCCCTGTTTCAAGATTGCTAATAGGGGACATTGGGCCAATGTTGGTGTAATAATGGGAGTGAAATAATATTTCGTAACAGTCAAAAGAAACTAAAAATCAAGTCTAGCCAGGCTGGAGAGTATAACACTCAGGGTGCAAAATGTTGGAGGCCCTCCTGGTCCTGTCCACCCAAGAATGCCTGCTGAGCCACAGGTCTAGGAAGCGGCCAAGGAGGCTCCTTAGCTGGCTTTTCCACAGGCCTTGGGTTTGCCTAGAGCTGGGACCGGAGACCCTAGGTCTCCATGGGGCCCAGCTCAGCCCGCAGGCAACTCTACCATATGTCTGAGTTCAGAGCCTCAGCCAGTGTTGAGGAGACAACCGTCTGGCCTCCTACTCTGGGCAATGGCAGAGGTGGAAGCTATGACAACAGCATTCAGAGACCCTCCCCCTGGCCACCTCAACATGACTTTTCTTCTGTGACTCACAGACTGTTACTATGGACAACTTACAAATTTAAGGTGGCAGAAAGAAGAGCAGGGCCAACACTTAGAAAAGGACCTTCTAAAATGAAAGCTCTAAAGGATGTAGACAAATTATAACCTACACTCTGGTTTGTCTGCTTGTTTTATCTGTTTTAGAGCCCTCTCAGCAATTTATAGTCACAATGCTTGTGATGAGCACACCATTCCCATAACCAGTGGCTGCCCCAGCAACCTTTTGGGGATATAAGACTAAAGCAAAAGTGAGAACCACCCCCACCCCAGCCTTGGCCGGATCCCACCTCAGCTCCTGAGCCCACACACCCCCCACAAGCCCGCCACACACAAGGGGTGCTGCTCACAGTTGCTTCCCAGGGTTCAGGGAGCCCATGTCGATCTCCTGATCAAACTCAGTGCGGAAGTCATCAAGTGTGCCGTCGTCCCCAAAGGCCCCCCACTCCATGTTGATACACATCCGCCCCTCGTCGCCCTCCACCATGTCAATGTGGCGCATCTCTTCCATGTAGCAGGCATTGCTGCCCGTGCCTGGCCAAAACAAGGGACTGCTCAGCACCCACCTACACCAGCCTCTCTCCAGCCCCCAGCTCCCTCTTACTCCCCCATCTTGAGACCACCTAGGGTGGTTGGGATTCCCCAGTGCAGGCTCCTGGAGTATCCCAACATGGTCCAGTCCACAACCACCTCCAACCCACAAATCCTGGCTCAGCCCTCTGAAGTGACTGTACCACTCTCTTCTAATATGAATTACAAAGAGTCATGCAGGCCATGGAGCCCTCCTCCCTTTCCAGCCCCCACACCCATTGTTCACTCACCCACAATGAGACCAATCTCACAATTCTGGTCATCATAACCACAGGTCATCATGGTCCCAACTGTGTCATTCACCACGGCCACAATATCAATATCAAAGTCCTACAGGGATAAAAGCGGAGCTCTGACCTTCACCATCACAGAAAGGTTGCAATTGTGAAGATGGAGATAAAGAGCAGCAAGGCACAGAACTCAAGTGCATTAGGGCTGCCTCCTTACTGACCCTACTTGAAGCCAAAGAAGGTTAGAGCTGGGAATTGGGCTCAGATGCAGTCTGACAGCAGCAACTCACTCCCCACCCTGCATGTCCTCACCATGGAAGCCACCGCCCTGCAGTCTAGTTTACAGACACCACTGCACTCACAAGAGCCCACTTTGTCATTGTTGTCCCCTTCTCCTTCTCTCTCTTCTCTCTCTCCCTCCCTCCCTCCTAACTTCTGTGACCAGGCCTTTATCTTGTTCTCTCTCTGCCTCATTCCATCCTAATGCCAACATCATCCCAACCTTCTTAATTGAAAATGATATTCAAGTCTTCTTCAGGTTAAAGACTGAAGGGTTTTTCCTGTACTGAGGCTAAGATTATTTATCCATCGTGATAATCTGAAGACCCAGAAGCATCTGATTATATGTAAGATTATCAGTGTGGCAATCATTTTGCAGTATATGGATGCCAAGTCATTATGAGGTATGTCTTAAATTTAGCTGTATGTAAACTATATCTCAATAAAACTGGAAAAAAATTAAATCTTATTAGGTAAACCTAGCAGAGAAGGAAGAGAAAACCTCTCCTTAAGAACCACAAAAAGGTTCTCATGCTGATTTGGGAACAGACTAGGAAAGATTTCAGAGTGGACCCATAAGAATGTAAAGAGCTTCCAGACCCCAAGCTCCTGCCTCCCCAACTCACCCCTCTCCTCTGGATGGCCTTCCGGATCAGAGTAACCACGTCTTTGCCTTCCACGCCACTGGACTTGAACCCCTTGGTCCAGGACACCAGGAAACTCTGGAAAAGGACCAAGGAATGAACACTGACCACACTACTCAAACAGCCATTAGTGAGTGGAGACCTCTGCCATGGAGCTAAGCTAAATTACAACCGTGCTTAAATATTTGTACTGCTTCCTGACTAGCCTAGGAAAAAGAAACTGGGGCCTCATCAAAGACCCAGAAAGAAGATTAAATGAATGATTCCTTCATGACCTACTGCCCCCAAGAACTGAAAAGAACAGGCTACAGAAATGCCAAAATCAGATACTCTCATCATTAACTCCCCAGGCATCTTTCTTCCAAGGATCTTTATTATGATACTCTAGATCAAAGGAGTTCCTAATTTCTCATTCCTGTTTCCCTACAAGGGATAAAGATAATGTACTTCATATTGTTCTTTGAGGGAAGAGTGATAAAGACCCTCCCCCCCGCACTTCTGATACTTCACCATCCCCCCCCCCCCCCCAGACCTACATACACTCACCCAGAAGGACAGAACTCTTAATACTCAAACCTCATCCAAACAACCATCAGAGCCGCCTCTAAAACCACAGCAGCAACTGGCTCAAAGTTCATCCCAGACCTCCCAGCCCAATGAATGAAGCAACAAGGGTCTAAAGAACTCATCTTACCTCATCTAGCTTCGTTTGGACACAGGGGAATGAGAAAGTAAAACCCAATGGGAGCTTCTTGTCTTTGATTTGTAGCTTATCCATGAAGTTAGCCAGGCATTCAGCAATGTGGTCAAACAGCTAAGGGCACACAACACAAGAAGATGAGAAGGGAGGGAGAATAACATGGAGATTAAAAGCATACATACACATTGGGCTCAGCAAGGAACTAGCTGAATGTGTGCAAGATACGTATCCCTTCTGAAGTCTTAATTTGCTCACCTATAGAATGAGGGTGACAACTGTACCTGCCCTCAGCGTTACCACAGGGATTAAATGAGTCACACATATAAGGACTTCACAGCAGTTAGTGCTGATTAAATACTGTCTTCCACTCAAACTATTTATCCAAACCACTGTCAAAATAACCCTGTGAGGCAGGGGAAATCATAGCTAAAGCTAGTCAGAAAGTCATCACATACCCTGGGAACAGAACATCCTTTGGTGGCTCTGCCAGAACACTCCTTGTCATGGGTGCACAGCTGACTGTCTCAGAAAGGACAGCCCATCTTACTGCCAAGAAGTATTCTAGCATCCCTGTCTCTTGTGACTGGGGAGGGAATGGGACATTCTCTGGTTGGCATTCATAGAATGAACTTAACAAAATAATAATAATAATAATAATAATAATAATAATAACAACAACAATAACCCATATTTTTCTTCCATTCTAGAAAAGTAATTTCCTAGGAACATTTCAAAGAAGTATCTTTGTTTTTTAACTTCAAAATGAAAAACCCAGTAAGTCCATGAAGAGCACTGAAGAATGTATAGGGTTTTATGGATGGGCAGCCTCACAACTGTGACCATGCCAAGCAGGACCCACAGCTTCTAAGAAAAAGCTGTATTTACAATTATCCAGGCTTTCGATCAGTCCCAAGGCCCATAGCCCCATAGCTTCCTTCCTGCCCACTGAGCATCCTCAAAGAGAGGCAGTGACTCCCTCCAGATGCTTAGAGGCTGAGGCCAGGGGCATTCTGGTACAAAAAAGTAAGCAGAGGCCATAGAGACTAAATAGGTGCCACGGGCCAGGTTGACCAGATGGCAAAATCTAAAAGCCAAGGGGGATGGATGAAAATATACCTTTTCTTTTCCAGACAGAAGCAAGGAAGATCCCACTAAATCAGAGGTTCCCAAAATGTGGTCCTAGACCAGCAACAACACCACCATCATACTCTAAATGTAAATTCTGAAGCCCAAACCTAAACCTACTGAATCAAAAACTGCAGGGGTGAGGCCCTCCAGGTAATCCTGAAGCAGGTTTGAGAACCACTGCCCTAAACCCCAAAAAGTATTTGCATTTACAAAGGAATTAAGAGGTTGCAGGTGGCAGGGTAGGCTGAGAGGCCCACTGGCTCCCCAGATGTCTGGGGTATGCTCAGTGGGAGTGATCCAGGAAGACAGGCCAACCCCATCTAGAAGGTGGCCAGCTCTAACAATGTCCTGCATTGATCCTGCCCCTCTGTCTAATCACATGCAAAATTAACCTCAGCTGATGCTGAAACTCTCAATCTCCAAACCAAAACATTCTCAAGAGCAAAAAGATTGGGCAATGACAAAGCTCTCTCATGAAGAGGATCACCAATGCACAAGTGCTAATTACCTTGAGCAGAAGCCAAGTATTTTAATATGACATAGGGTTTTTAGATAGATACTCAACAAGTTCTGATTTTCTGTTGGGAAGTTGATCAGAGACAAAATTTACAAATCACCAACTCCCAGCACCTTCTTCCTGGTACTCTAGTCATCAGAGATGAAGAGGGGGAGCTTTAGGAGGGGGGAAAAGCAAAATGGTTTCCCTCATCCAGCCCCGATCCACTGCTCCCTTTCCAACTGTGTTGCCAACGAGGAAAGGCAGTGAAGAGGCACTAAATTATATGCTGCCTGATACAGTAGCCACTAGCCACATGTTATCTTAATCACTTAAAATGTTAAAAAATTTAATAGTTACTTCTTGAGTCACAACACTAGCCATATTTCAAGTGCTCAATGCCACTAGTAGCTAGCTAGTGGCTTCGATATTGCACAGGGCAGAATCAGAACAGTTCTACCATTGCAAAAAGTTCTACTAGACAGTACTTGGTTAAGCAAGAAAGAGCAGACCATCAGCTTCCTTAATTGGAAGACTATCTCCTTTTCTATTAGCTGATGATCTAAGGATAAGATACTGGGAGAAAGAGCTAATACCTTCCTGCCATAAAAAGTCTCAAAGGGCATCATTTCATAAGGTTAGAATGGTTTCCTTTTCCTTATTGGTCTCAGAATCTGTTCACTCCCCTTCCCATAAGATACACTTTAAAAATCTAAAGTGGCCACTATTACAATTTGCAATTCACTGCTCTCAAGTGCAAGTTCATGTGCCTGAAGACAGATTTTATCCAGGAACCCACACTGTCCAGGTTCACAGATCCTCAGAAACCTTTGCAAGTTTAGGGTTTGGTGATTTGGTCTTGGTTTTAATGAAACTTTACGTTTAAAATCCATTTGTTCTCCTCCCAATTAAAAGACTGATACCTACCATCCAAAAAAAAAAGGCAAAGGAAAATATAGGGAGGAAAAAAAGCACCAGCAATTCCACCACTAAAATATCCACTATAAATTTCGTTCCAATTTTCTTACCAACTGGTTTCTGCTTTAGGCATATAGTATTCTTTCCCTTCCTTAGGGTGAAACAAACACCTATATTTTCTTCTAATTTTCTTCGGTTTCATTTTTATTTAGCACTTTTCCATTGATTCAAAACTTTTGAAATATCACAATAGCTTTATGTTTCTTCCCGGTGGATCTCAGATTTTTTTTTTTTTTTTTTTTTCAAATTTGGACTAAACATTGTCTGTATGTCCTGGAGCTATGTGAGAGCTCAAATCTCAGTCTCAAGGACTTTGCCTCCCTTGTCCAACCCCAGCATTAAAACAAGGAAAGCAGATTTACCCTCAGAGCTGTACCCAGGGACAAATAAAGAGTCTAAAAGTATCTCCCCCACATGATCTACTTGTGGTCTGAAATTTCCTTCTGAGGAGGTGGCCCAGTGTGGTGAGAACCATACACTAGGCCCCACCTCTTCTAAACTCTAAGGCCTAAGAAAAGGTGACCACACTGGAAGGGCATCTTATTGGATTTCATGTCCTCCATTCACTCTTTTATTGCGTACACACTGGGTAGAAAATACAACAGGAATAACCACTGCTCAAGCTGAGAGTGATCCCTATAGCAGTGCTATCATCCAGGAATGTCTTCAGTGATTGGACTGAGAGAAGTTGAAGGAGCAGGAAGAACACCCCAAGGAAGGTTCTTGCAGAGCAGCTGAAAGGGGAGACCAGGTTCCCTGGACACCCAAGAGCAGAGAATAATGCTGGACCCGTGGCTGATACCCACCACCTGGCCAGATACTTCTGGTGTGGTGGCAGTGAGAGTCCCCTCTCTAGAAGGGATCCCCTGGGGGAACTCTTGGGAGGGACAGCCCCCAAAGGGCCTGCCCCACAAGATTTCTTGTCTGTAGGAGCACCAGCCCCTTCAGGGGGCACCTCCTACTCTGGAAGCAGGGCAGGTGGTCGGGATCTAGGACCACCATGTTGCCTAATTCAAGGAAGCACCACTCACATGGACCACATCGTGTGGCCTACCAAGTGGACAGAGCCCCCTAGAGTTGTGCAGATGCAGGTTCTAATGTCATCAATCGGGCTTTGTGTTGTGCCTCTGGCCCCAACCACCCCTATGATCTAAAGCCAAGTCATTCACTCAATCTTTTAAAACGCAATTCCACATCTATAAAGCAGATTACATGAACACTCAGCCTCACAGGGCCAGCATGAGGACAAAAAGAGGAAATGCATACAAAAAGCTTTTGCTCAGCCTGACACACAATGGGTCATCATGTGTCAGCTCCTCCTCCTCCTCCTGACAGTCACTCATCCACTTCAACCCACTTATGACCTTTTGTGAGGGGTGGGGTGTGTGACCTGGTGGTCCAGCTGTGCTGTAAGCCCCGGAGGGGAGAGGCCAGGACTTTAATTCCCAGCAAGGATCACTGCACAATGCACAGTAGAAGCTCAATATATGTTTGGAGACTATCAGTGGCAATTCCATCCTTGCTCCTTTTTTTCTGGCTGTTACTGAGAGGATTCTTTCTTGGATTTCACATTTCTTCTGCATTCACTCCTTTGATTGTTTAGATGCTCTAGAAGCCACAAAGATATGGGGATGACCAAGCAGGATTTGGGGCAATATGTCCACTGCAGTGCCAGGTGGGACAGACTGGATTTTGATGCTTTCTCAATAGGCTTTCATCCCTGTGTGCAAAACCTCTTCTGTGTTAGACAGTCAAGAAGAGAAAGAGCAAATAACCACAAAGGTAAAGGGCCAACTTCCATTTTCATGTGATGCTATGGTAGCAAGTATACACCAAAGAGGGCTGCAGAATGACCACAGTGGCAGGTGGCGGTGTCAAACCACAACTGTGTCTTCTGACTTGCTATTCAGCGGCACCACTGCCAATCACAGGCGTCCGGCAGCGTGAGCCCAGCGTCCTGACAGCAGACTTTCATCGGTAACCAGCCCACGCAAGCAGACCTCAAAAGACATGGCAAATCAAAACACCACCTGCTATGGTACATCCGGACCCCGGGGCCTCATTCACATGTTCCCTGCTCTCTGGCCCGCATGCACCTCTCCTGATGGAGGCGCCCCACTCAACCTCCAGGCATAGAAAGGGATCACCAGGCAGACATACGCCAGGAAACCTGAACCTTAGTCAGGGTCTCCTTCCCCCAGACAGAGGAAGAATAGAGTCTGCTCCCGTGGGGCCCAGATCCCAGTGGCCGCTCTGAGAGAAGGGTCATACCTGGGTGCCGCTGCCTCGCATGAGGTCCTCAGGGATGGCATAGATCTGGTTCTCCATCTCGACCTTCTGGAGCCCATTGTCTGTTACTCTTACACGAAGCACACGGAAGTTGGTCCCCCCAAGGTCCAGAGCCAGAAACTCTCCATGTTCTATAGAGAGAGGAAAGGCCACTATTAGTTTAGGAAAGACAAGATCTTCACAGAGACCAAGACTCAAAACCCATGAGTCCCTCCATAAACACTGGTCATCTCCCAGTGATGGAGTGGCCAAGGGGTCTTACTTTTTTCCATAAACGATCTGATTCTTTTTCTTAATGCACCTTTATATTACTTTTAGAATTCACACAATGAGGGGTGCCTGGGTGGATCAGTCGGTTAGGTGTCTGACTTCGGCTCAGGTTGGGATCTCGAGGTTCGAGAGTTCAAGCCCCGCATCAGGCTCCATGTTGACAGCTCAGAGCCTGGAGCCTGCTTGGATTCTGTGTCTCCCTTTCTCTCTGAGCCTCCTCCACTTGCGCTCTGTCTCTCTCTCTCTCTCTCTCTCAAAAATAAAATAAACATTAAAAAATAAAAAATAAAAATTCACACAATGACACAGCCTCACATCCAATGATAGGGTACCCACTCCCTCACAAGAGCTAACTATTTCCCAGGGACTTTCAGCCAGGTCCCCATCAAGCTCAAGGGGCCCATCAAGCTCCGTACCAGGAGTCCACGCCTCAGTTTTGCTCTTTGTGCCCCAGGACACCCAGCACACTGCTATAGGCCTATGGGCCCCTGGGTCTTCAGCCAAATTGTGGTCCCCATACAAAATTTACTTTTTAACGTTTGAATACAATGATAGCAATATCCTATATGGCAGGATAAGAGGGTCATGTGATGACGCAAATGGAATCCAATGGCTATAAATTAAGAGGCCTAGCAAACCAGCCAATCAAGTGCCCCCCAAAAAGATCCCAGGCTTATTAGAATGTGAGAGAATGCTGACCCAAGGGTATGTAAGACAAGAGTCAGGCCACTCAGCTGATCCACGCAGGCAGGCTACAGAGCGGGGATAAAGGGGGGACAGGGAGACTCCACAAACACAAGTGGGTCAAGATCTTCAGGTGTCACCAGGAAGGCACAGTCCCTCCTCCCCAGGAAACGAGCAGTGTCGACAGGAAACATCCAGATTCCAGACAATAATACAGCTGGTTGCAGGGACACGCTCCATTGTATGGCACAGAACAAAAGTGCTGAAGAGGCGCGGAGGCCAGAGCCAGGGCTGGGGGCTGGCAGGGCAGGCAAGGGCTGGGGGAGGTGGGCTCACTCCCTCAGCAGCCTCTCCCACAAGCAGTGGTTCCACCAGTCTTCCACTGCCCTGCCCCACACCTTCTCGAAGGAAACAGAATTATTTCCTAGGGAATTCACTTATTGGCATATTTGTCAACACTCAGCCCATTTCCAGGTAGGTGACAGCCACTTAAGTACAGCAGAATGGATTGGGAGGGGCAGGGAAAAGCTCTGACTGAATGAGCCAACATGGATCCATTCTGTGCCCAGGCCCTCTCAGCAGCAATAACTGTTTGGACCTGAGAAAAGCTACTTCTGCCCGGCTCCCTGAGGACACAACCCACAGCCTAAGAGCACACAACTGTGGTCTGGGAGTAGCAACATACAGAGCCTGGCTCTGGAGCCCACGTTACCTGTGGTTACCTGTGTTAGAACTCTGGCCATGTTGGCCATGGCAAGTCCCTGAGCTTCAACTGCCTCATCTCTGAAATGGGAACATCATAGTTCAGGTGGTTGTTATGAGGGGAAAAACTAGACACTGTGCCTTAAACACCCAGCACAGTGCCGAGAACTTAGGACACACTCCATAAGTACTAGAAACTCTCCATCCAGGACTCCACACACTGCCCAACCCCCACACTGGCGTCCCCCAGGCCCACTGTTAGGGCTGCCTCTCAGACTGAAAAGCTAAATCACCCTCACCAGCAGGGACAGAAGGAACCTGTCCAAGAAAAGCCATTGGAACCTGCCCCAGTGACTTCAGCATTCCTCCTCTGGGGCGCTACTTTTCAGTCCCCTCTCTGGCATCTGGAGAGCCTCCCAACCCCACCAGCTACAGCTGTTAAATAGCTGGGGCAACATCAACCCCACCTGGGGTGACTCTGCCCCTCTCGTGGCCATGGGCGACTTTTCCAGGCACTCCAGTTCTGAGCCTCCCCTGGTAGTGGGAACCCAGCCAGACTGCAGGAAAAGCTATGTGGTGGTTGTCATGGGGGATGAAAAGGAAAATCAAAGATGAACTGCCTGCATCAGCACTCTGTAGCCTAGGATGCATGCAATGCGCTGAATCGGCGACCACGGGGGTCATGATTCAAGGCCAGCCCAGCCTCCGTTCCCAGGAAGGAATGTCATCCCTTGCTTTCTTTTCAGACTCTGCCGGAACAGACATTCCTCTGCATCCCTCCTCCCCGGCACCCCTTCTGCAAACACATGGGATCACAACTACCACAGCCAAGGACTGTACTCCTTTCAGGGTCTAATGTCTCTGAGGCAGACCCAGCACCAGGACTCCTGGAGCTAAATCCTAAGGTGACCTCGTGGGACAGTGGACAGACCCTTCCTAGTGCTCACCCCACACCATGTGTGAGAGGCTCCCACAGAGCAGTGGTGAAGGGCTGGGCCTTCAGAGATGGGCAGACAGGCTTTGTTTTGAATTCCAGCTCAGCTTCCTCACTACCTATGTGGCCTCTGAGCATGTCACCTCACCTACAGAACATGGCCCCTAATGCTGACTTCTCCCAGGGGTTGTGAGGCAGACTTGAAATACCAAACACACTATGCACAAATATGTAGGTTCACAGTAAACCATCAATAAAACTACTGTTCTATTCTTTTGTTGATTATGTAGTTCTTCTCAGGCCCTCCAATCCCTACCTACACCTACTCGAGTGGCTCAAGTCCCACCTCCACCGTGAACCTTCTAGGACATTCCAGAAGCCGAGAGCAGACAGAGGAGTGTATGATGGAGCATGAAGGAGCATCACATCTATGGGCCTGGGACCGTCAGACTAGACAGGGTGGGGGTGGGAGCAAGGCTCTAGGGCCGGAAAACATGCCCACAGTAGGTTTCTTAAAGTGCACAGCCATGTGACAGAGGACCCAATAAGGTCCAGAGAAATCATTCTGCTGAATTATAGCTGGTAACATATTTGAGGCAACATATTAAGAAAACATCTCCTATTGCATTTGCTCCTTGATGGTTCATTTGTTAAACAAAATGTCTGAATACCTACCGGTTTATATATGAGACCATCAGGTCAGAGGTAAGGTTTCTTTCATTGTTGAGCATGCTGTTATGTCTGGAAAGCAATTTAACTTTCTAAAAATAATAAAATATGAACATCTGATTTTTTTTCTAAAAAAGCTCAAACAGTACAAAAGTGGGAAAAACAAAAAGCAAATCTCTTTTCTTCTCCAAATAATCACTATTAATGTTTCTTGGGTGTCCTTAGGTACCTTTATTTTATAAAGACAGTGGAGGCTGTTAACAGACACATTCAAAGAAAGGGGTTGGAATTGCTGGTTCTAAGGATGTTGTGTTTTTAATTTGGAAGACATTGCCTACAAGTTCATGCCTAAAAGTTCTCAACAATTTCCACACAAACCAACAGCTAAGTTTTGTTCTCACCAGGGTCTCATGTTATGTGGCAATTAATCTTTGCCAACTTCTTTGGTCTAAGTGGTATCTCCTTTTTTAAACTTGGTTTCCTTCTTTTGTGTAAGGTTACACTTTTTGAATTGTTAACTGGCCTTTGGAATTCCTTGTTCTGTGAACTTTCTAGTCACATCTTTTGCCTTTTTTTAAAATACATTCATTATTTTCTTAATAGCCTAAAAGAACTCTTTGTATATTAAAGAAAATAGTTTTTTGGTTGTATATTTATAATTATTTTTTCCAGTTGGATATCTGTCTTTTCATTTTATTTGCGGCATTTTGGGCATGCAGAAACTTTTTAATTTTTATGTTGTCAAAGTATTTGTGGTTTCTGGGTTTTAGGTTTTGTCCATAGAAATTCTGAAGATTACAGTAGTAGCCCTCCCTTTCTAACACCCCCCAACTCCTCCTAAATGTGGCCACCACCGCTGCTAAAATAAAGGAAGTGAAGTTCCACTTGAGGTTTATTTGAAAGATCAAATTAATATTCTGTATTTCTTTGTTGTTTTTGTTGTTGTTGTTGTTGTTGTTGTTGTTGTTGAAGCTCCCCCACCCCATCCATCGCTCACAGTAGGCACATTGCTAGGGGCACCCAGCTGCTCGCCACATGGCCACCATTTTCGTGTAAATTGGCCCAGGTGGGAGAACCCCCTTCATAAAATTCAGCTGTGGAGAATGTGGGCATTGATCCCACTACTTCTCACATGCTAAGCAAGCACTCCACCATTTGAGCTAATTTCTCAGCTCCCGCTCTATTTTTTTTAAGGTGATTTTATAGCAAAATGAAGACAGAACCCCATCTTCATCTCTCTCGTCCCTGGGACAGAGTTCAGACTTCATCATTGGCATCTGGATGACTGTGGTAATGAAACAATGGAAAGGCAGAGGCAGGTATAAGGGAGATTGAGTTGACCGACAGCCCAACACGTAGGTGTTTTTAATGGAAGATAAACTAACATTTGTTAAGTGATGGTCACTTTGTTTATAAGCATTAGCTCATTACTTACCTCAGCAACCCTATGGGGCATTAAAATTCCAATTTTCCTGATGAGAAAACCAAGACTCAGGTCAAGTAACTGAAACCAAGATTCATAATTCAGGTCTGGTTCTCTAGCAAAGTTTTCTATTGTGATGAGCAAGGAGGTTCCTTCATGGGAAAGTTGTAAATCCTCAAATAAGGAATTCTTCTTTAATAATGCCAAAAGTATATAATGCCAGAGGTCACCAGCAACCTCCAAGCTGGCCTGGGTGTCAGAGGAAGTGATACTGTAGTTCATAAATTGAGTCATTTGATTAAGGTCACGCAGGGATAAATGACTGCTGGGTCCATCTGACCTCAGAGCCCGTGCCTATCCCACTGCACCATACCCATGTCTCTCGTTCCTGGAAGCTGAGGAGGACCTGGCACAGAATCCAGGATGAGGCAAATAAGCCTCAGAAAGCCTGAAAAAGAAAGCAAAGACACCCTAATCTTTTATCAGTGACTGCAGTCCATCTCCACCCCCCACCCCCAGGCCTACTGGATGGCCAAGTGCTCTCAGACTTGAATGGGAGCTGGCAGACACACATCCTCTGGCCAGAGGTGAAGCGTCCTTCTCCCCCAGGAGCCCAGAACCTTCCAAAGCTTGTTGATGCAGGCTTTTTTGTAGCCACAAGTTGCTGCCATCTCAGACAATCACATAGAAACTCTGTTCCCACCAGGCCCTCTCTGCTGAAGGTCCTCCTAATTAAAAGCATTTCCCTCCAAAACCAGACAAGAGAAGAGATACCAACCCTCTTCTGAAAGAAAACAAGGACTCAAAGAAGAGCTGCTGGCACCCAGTGAAGAGGAACTGGCAACAGGGGCATTAAGTCACACCACCCTCCAATCCCCATCAAATTGCCCAACAGTTAAGATCCGAGGTGTTCTGTCTGACAGAGTGTGTTTGCTGACTCATTTCCCATCCTGGACTACCATTCTGCCCACTTGCAGTGAGGCTCTTATCAAATACATAAGGTCAGCAAGATAAAAGGGTTTCAATTTCTCCTGGGAACTCACCTGTCTCAGGGAAAGGCTGAGGAAAACTAAAATGGCATTAGACTGGCCACCTGAACATGACAGTCCCCATCAGGTTGGTGGATCAGACACCAGAATGTGTCGGAGCAGGCCGTAACTCCCTCATTGTTAACAGCACACAAATACGTGCCCTGTACCTGGCAATGTCCACACAATTTTTGAGGAACGAAAGGCAAGGGCCAACTGAATTTTCCAACAGGATCTATTTTCAATCATTAAGTACTTGTCACTAATTAAAATAGCTCCACCACCTGTTCCTCCCAGCAGCACTTGCAGCACTGTGCCCACCAGTGCTCTAACAGTGACTTGCAAACAGCTTTGGTTTGGTTTTGTCTTTTGAAGCAACACTGACCTTCGTCAAAGGCAACTACATTCGTTTAGAAGGGGCAGTGCCTTTGGGGCGCCTGGGTGGCGCAGTCGGTTAAGCGTCCGACTTCAGCCAGGTCGCGATCTCACGGTCCGTGAGTTCGAGCCCCACGTCGGGCTCTGGGCTGATGGCTCAGAGCCTGGAGCCTGTTTCCGATTCTGTGTCTCCCTCTCTCTCTGCCCCTTCCCCATTCATGCTCTGTCTCTCTCTGTCCTAAAAATAAAAATTAAAAAAAAAAAAAAAAAAAAAAAAAAGAAGGGGCAGTGCCCTGCAGGGTTATGGTTGGAGCCAGAGCCCAGTCCCCTCACCCCAGAGCTTCCTCAGAACCACAAGCTCCAGAAGCCTCTTTCTGAATAAGCGGCTTTTACGCAGCATTCCCAGAGTTCTGGGATCCTTGAAGGTGGTGAAGTCTGGCCTCGGTGGTGAAGGAAGGCCAATCAAGGTACAACCTCACCCCCCACCTCCTCACTTCCAATTATATCTCTTTCCTCTACTTTCACTGTCTTAGATATGGGGTTCTACGTAAGATTTCATTTTGTTTAAGGTTGGGAATGGGGTCCACTACTAAAACCAACATTTTAAAAATCACTGTGTTGAGAGTCAAACACTGAAAATCTATTCTAGGCCCTGCCAACAAAGTGCCTCCCAGTCTGCAATTAGCTATTTCAACACTGGGCACTGAACACAACACTCACTGCTTCTCGGCTACCTGGTGCTGTGTGCAACCCAGTACCTGACCGGACGGGGAGAAAGGAAGTAGTTAGATGCACTGTGGCTAGTACATGGTAGGAGCACCAATAAGAAGGAATGATTGGTTGCTTGGACAAGGACGGCTTCTTGGGAAGCAACACAAGACAGCCAGGTCTGAGAGGATGGGATGAAGTTGCCAGACATGGAAAGGGGGACACACATAAGGGTGCGGAAGTTGACGGTGTGTTAGGGAATGGCACATCAGGAGTGGTTGCAACGTAGGGATCCTACAGCATGGCTACATACATGTAGCAAATGCCAATGCCAAGAACGCCAGATTTTAAGCACAGGGTTAGCTTTGTTTTCAAGAGGTCTTCAGTAGCACTGTGGATGACGGGTCTAGAACCAGAGCTGGTGAGGAGGATGCCACAAGACTCTTGGGCCAAGCAATGATGAAGCCCTGGTTTCCAGGACTATGTACAATAGTCAACCACCTCTGTTTGCTCAAGATTGACATGGGACTTTTAGTGCTAAAACTGGGAGCGTGCCAGGCACACCAGGATGGCTGGTCACCCCAGGGCCATGTTATATCCAACCATAAGGTCATCCCCTCTTGTCATCTAATGCCAGACACATGCAGCCTTGAACCATGAGGTAGGTCAAAGACACATATCCACACTTTCACATCCAGTCCCTGAAATGGCCCTTTCATAATTCAATGCCCCAAAAGGGAGTAGCTCCTGCCTGCCCTGACATAGCAAGAACACCTCCAGGGGCCCCAGATGACTGCACTGAACATTCAATCTTCTTCCATGGAGTAGCCCTGGGTTGGAGATCCTGTTTATTCTTTAGTTTTCAAGGGCCTGCTAGCATACTGCAATAGACTGCTCTAAGAATGTATGGCATGGTCTCCAACCCAGGTCCTGGATAGGTAATCCAGCAAAACTATCTTTGGCAGACACAGGTTTTGAGGCATGTTATTTCCCATGTACTTGGAACCACCACAGCCACTACCACATCTGGCAGCCTTTTTTTAAGCCCCAAGATCCCTGCTACCCCATTACCATACAATGCTGGACCCCACTCAATAGCTCAGAAATAAAGTAACTCCATGTTATTAAAGGTATCAAATGACACAGTCAATGCTGGGTCTACAGCAATCAAGGAATGGGGTAATCTGATCTTCTACGCCATTGGTCTTCTAATCATTTAAGCAATAAGATGCCAAATGCCAAAATGTAAAACTGGAGAAAAACAGAGCTTCACCAATTGAAGGAAAGGGGCTGGAGGACATAAACACATTAGGTGCCCCCCAAACCTCCCAGAACACCACCGGAAAGCACCATCCTCGTGTTTTGATACTCAGGAAACGTTTCTTAAGTTCGAAATATGTTCCAGTCACAGAAGTGTTGCATTCACTCCATAGATGTGAAACCACCCTTCAAAGGATTAAAATATGTTTCAATACTTTGTAGGCTCTGAGTGTGTTAAGGTTTTCAGGCAGGCAGACCAGGGGTTCAAATCCGGTTTTAATGTATATTAGTCATACAATTTCAAGTAAATTATTAGAAACCTGACACTCGAGTTTCATCATCTGTTAAAATGGAATAGCAATAACCTTCTCTCTAGCCAGCACCACCTCTCCACTCCCCAAGGCACAGGGGTGTGCACGTGCACACACACACACACACACACACACACACACACACACACAGTTTTGGGCCAAGATTCAATGCAATGAACGTGTGAGGTGTTTGGCACAATGCCGGCCACATGTAAATGTTTAATAAACTCTAGCTACTATATTATATGAAGGCCTCTTATCAATACAATCTTTGGCTTATTCCAGGCACCATAAAAATCCACTAACTTGTGTTGTGTGCTGGTTGATCTGACTCCACTGCACGCCTGTTGATATAATGCTGAGCAACCAAGATAAGGACTCCTTTCGGGTTTTAACAGCCTCTGTGCAACCTATTAGCAGCCTAGTTTTTATCATATCATGTGCTTGCATTACATGACTGAGTATCATTCTATAATCATTTCATCTGTGTAAGCCTTACCTCTCCAAGGACGATTTTCACTTTTCAGAGGCAGGGCACAAGGCAGCTTAGCACAGTACTGCCTCACAGAGGACCAGACTCGGTGGGGACTCTTTGGAGCCAAACTGAAGAGGTAGAACTGAGTTACTAGGAGAATGAATGCACTGTGCTAGCAGGGGGTGGAGGGTGAAGGTGGCAGATAAGCATAAAATGCACTGCTTGGGATATGCCTAAGTACCTAAACATTGGCACACAGCTGGCTGGCTTAAAATCAAACCCTTCCATTTGCTCCCTATGTGACTTTGGGCAAGTTGGCTAATCAAACAAATCTGGTTTCTTTTTCCATATAATGGGGTTCATAGTGCCTCCCACTGGGTCACTGTCAGAATTAATGGGATTGCTCAAATACAGTGCTCAGCACAGTAGTTGGCATTTAATAAGCCTACAGTTGTAGTATCACCATCACCATCATCATCATCATCATCATCATCATCATCATCATCATACCCTACTCTCCAAGGAGTTCATTCTGGCTAGATAGTAAAGATGTAGTCACCTGTGAAAATAATTAACAATTTAGGGAAGTGGGGAATTATCAGATGATCAATACAGCAAAGCCTTCAACTCACTCTGCCTTACAAGGCATTTTTATATCTAAACAATCTTGCCTAACAAGAGGGTGATAAAAACACTACAAAGATATTTTATTTCTAAATTAGGACTTGCATCTGAAAAATTCGTAGATTCTCGTGTGGGTTGTACTTGAGCTTCTTATTTTGACGGTACAAAGCCAACCCGTATTTACGATGTATTTACAAAGATGCTAGTCCAATTTGCTCTAGAAACTTTTGTTCAGCAACATGAGCTGATGTAAATTATGAACCTAATGGGCATGGAGTGAGGACTACATCTGCTTAAATCTTTAAACCCAAACTCTTCACCTCTGCCATTCACTGGCCATGTGTGACCTTGGCAATCACCAACCTTCTTTTAGCCTCAGTTGCCTTATTTTTAAATTGGAATGTCTCTCTGACAGAGTTTGCATGGAGAATAAAACTGATTATTTATGTGAATAGCCTATCACAGACATTGTGGATACTCATTAAATGGTATCAATTATTCTTACGTTAACTCTTAAGATGGAACGGTCCTCTGAAAGCCACATCCCTGTGATGTATGCAGTAGGCCCCCCGACAGGACTGCGGGTGGGGCTGCACCACAACACAAGCACAGCCGTAGTTTAGGTTAGGGCTGCCTCCAGAGAGGTCAGAGATGATGGGGTCCCTGGCAGATACAAATGAATGCTTTCTTTATTCAATGCTGTACTGCAAAACACAAAAGAAGGGAGGGGAAGGGTATAGAAAACAAATATTGGTAAGGATAAGGGAAAAGCAGAACTCTCACATTGTTGGTAGGAGTGTAAAATATAAAATGGAATGGGGTTCAACCACTTTGGGGAAGGTCTTGCAGTTTCTTAAATATACACCAAACTTTACGACCCAGAAATCCCACTGCTAGTTTTTGACCTAAGAAAATGAAAACGTGAGTCCACAAAGAGGCTCGTGCAAAAATGCCCACAGCTGCTTTAGTTCTAATAGGCGAAACCTGGAAACAGCCCAGGTGTCCATCAGTATGCATGTCGTATAGGATTCCAATCATACCATGAAGTCAGCAACCAAAAGGAATGAAATACTGATCTACACAACATGGATAAAGCCGACATTATAATGGATAAATGAAGCCTTGCACAAAGAGTAAATACCGAATGGCTACATTTATGGAGAGTTGTTCAACAGGCAAAACTAATACACATGGAAAATTTTAACATTATTGCTTCTGGGGTCAAGGACAGGGATTGCCTGGGAAGGAACATGAGGGAACTTTCTGGGCTGATGGTAATGTCCACTATCTCAGTGGAGGTTGTATTAGATATATACACTGTATTACAAGTATTATGTATTTGTCAACTCATCAGATGATACTTACAATTTGTCATTTCATCGTATGTAAATTTTACATTAAAAACAACAAATATTGAAATCTAGTTAGTAATGTGCATATTGAAGTTTTAGGGTTGAAATAAACTGATTTCTGTCATTTACTTTGCAAATGCATCAAATAAAACAAGAGGGACTGATGGGTTAGGACTGAGGAGTTTGGTAAGGCAAATCTAGTAAAATACCAACATAGAAGTATCTAGATAGTCCGTATATAGATGTCTGTTATAGAAATCTTTCAACTATTTATGGGAGGTGGGGGTGAGGAGGGGGAAGGAGAGGCAGAGGAAGAGAGAGAATTTTTTTTATATACCCTGACTGACAGTCATGTGAATAAGATATTCTTGGCCCATCTACATATATTTCATCTTTATCTGTGCCAACTATGTTTCTTTGCATTGCATGGTCCACACAATCTATAAAGTGTAGATGTTTTAGTATCAGTCCCCACGGGCTCATTGGCCACTGGCATTCCCTTCCTTCTCACACAGAATTCAAACCATGACTTGGAGGTTCATTTTTCTTCAGGGTTAATGGAGACCTCCATCATAAATGGATGGCCTGAAACTTCCTGAAGTCTCTCCCACACTTTCTACCATGAGTTTCACTACCATTAGACAGCTCGGGCCCATACAAACAAGAGTTGGAACCTGGTCCTCGCTCCAAAATGCAGGGCCCTCTCTCAGTGAACTTGGTGCTGGCCATGCCTCACAGAGGTGGGTTGTGGCCACACAGAATCGTGTTTACAGAACATGAGACGGTCACATATCCAATTCCCCCTTAATTCATGGATCACCAACCCCCTGATGGTTCTTTTTACAAGTGAGAAAATGGAGGACCAGGGCACACACTGCTCTAACCTGTTCTAAGCTGCTCTAAAGCACACAGCTTGAATTCAACCCCATTTAAACTAGAATTCTATCCTCACCCCTCATGACACACTGCCCTGAAACCACCTCCCTCCCCACCAAGTAGTCAATTTTACAAATGCCAGTCTAGGACAAGACTGGGTGAGGAGCCTTTAAGGCAGTAGCTTTCAAACTGCAAGCTGGAAAAAACTCAGCAGCTCCTGACTAGCAGCTTTTTTTAAAGAATGGACTGCAATGTATCTGACTACATCACACTTAACAATAGACATTGGCCCCTGAAACTTGTTCCAGCTGTACATAAATAATTATACATATGTGTTTCTTGGTATGAGCCTGTAGTCCAGAAAAGTTAGACAGCCACTGACTTAAAGATTAGGTCCTTCTAGATCAGAGATTTAGATCCCAGGTTTAATCACCCAGATTCAAAAAATAATACTGGCAAGGAACAGGCTGTGGAAGGACATTGTGGAAAAGTCATCACTTGAGTAAAGCCCCTAGCCTTCTGTGGGAGAGACACATAACCACCAGTAGCAGCAACAGAACCCAGGCTGTGTCCTGGGCCAGGAAGCAAACACAGCAGCAAGGCCCCATGGGCTGTGTGACCAATCTAGGGGAGAGGCAGAGATCCCTATAAACAACTGACCCCAAGGTCTCCCCTCTCAGCCCTTCACTGGGGTGCCAATAACAAAGCAGAAATTTCATTGTTTAAATATTTTTTTAACGTTTATTTATTTCTAAGAGAGAGAAAGAGAAAGCATGAGCGGGGGAGAGGCAGACATAGAGGAAGACACAGAATCTGAAGCAGGCTCCAGGCTCTGAGCTGTCAGCACAGAGCCTGACGTGGGGCTCAAACTCACGAACCATGAGATCATGTGAGCTGAAGTCGACGCTTAACCAACTGAGCCACCCAGGCACCCCCAGAAATTTCATTTTTGATAGGCTTTACCTACTGAAGAAGTCAGTCCTTAATGCCACATTCTATAACTCTGAGCCAGCACTAACAAAGCATAAAACCTTGATGTTGACCATTTTAAATTGCATTCTCTCATGTTCCCCTCCCCAATTTCATTTTCCTTTCTTGATTTCCAAAAGCAACCCCTATCATTCATCTTGTGTATATATTCCATATTACAGCCTAATAATTTCATGATGTGTGTCTGTCCATAAGCAATGCACGACATTGAGGGATTTTTTTTAAGTTACATCCAACTAGGAGGAGGTATGTGTCCTTCCCCAATGTTTCACTCACCGTTTTTTAGAAGTATCTGTATTAATATATGTTCATTTATGTAACATGCCACATAGTTATTCTATCCACAGGGATATTCCATAAACTGTTTCCAATATGCTGTCATTATAAGCAACAGTATTAGGAACATTCTTGAACATGCCTCCTTGGGTTCATATGGAAGTCTGTTCAAGTGACAATATAGTTGGACATAGTATTACTGAGTTATCAAATACACATACCTTCAACTTGACTAGTTATTGCCAACCTCGTGTACCAGGAAAACTACTATTAATAGTTCAGTGTGCGCCCTTGGGACTTTATGTACCTGTACACACACACATAAATATATGTGAGTTTACAGAGTATGAATATAGGTTAAGTCTATCTCATGCTTTATAATGGGTGCAAAGGACTATTTTCTGCATGAATTGACCAGAGCCCAACTGATGGACACTAAGGGGTTTTCCCCAATCACACTATTTCAGAGAACTTTTTTTGCGCATCGATAACTAGCACACTGGTTCTAGTACAAATGTAGAACAGATTGGGACTGCCAGATCCACCACTTAATTTTACAAAGGAGAAAAAGCCGAGTCCTGGAGAGCTAAGGTGAGGAGCTGGCCCAAGGACCCCAGCAAGTGAGAAACGAAGGGGCTGAGGGCTGGGGTTCCTACAGTCTGGTCTACAGCACTCTTAGGCGGAACTTGCTTCTGCTTAAGTGAATAAAACATTCCAATACACGTCATCCCCATTTACCCTGTAGAGTTTGACACTATCAAGAGGCACTCTGTGTATCACAAAAGTCACATAAAATCTCCATTTCCGTGTGGAAAGGAGGTCAGGCAAAAAGGATCTTGCCCTAGATCCTTCTGCTCCAGAAGGCTGCGAGAGTCAGCCTCTGACTCTTATCCTCAGTCCAGGCACCTCATGTTCACGGAGGCTAAGTACATGCTTGCTCCTTCGGCCTGGCACGCAGACGGGACTCCCAGGACTCCAGCCTGAGGTCAGGGAAGAAGAGTCAGTGACCACATAGCACAGTAATCGATGCAAACTCTGAGGCAGAGGGAGGTGTCCAGGTCTCCAACCTCAGGAAAGCAGTGAGAATTTTAAATGCCGGTCTCAAACCTAGTTCTCCTCAGCAAATTTATTCACCTACTTATACTTAAGCCAGACATCCAGCCCCAACCACATTTCAAACAATTTCAGCTGCGCTTGTGTTCTCTGGTGCTGAGTGCACAGGCTCACGCGTGCACGCACACACACAATGGGCTGGGTGCAGTCTTGATGCCTGACCTTTGGCATATATGAGTTTGAATCCTGACTCAGCCTCTCATTAGCTGTGTGACCTTAGGCAAGTTATTTGACCATCCAAGCATCAAATTCCTCCTCTTAAAAAAAAAAAAAAAAAAAAAGTAGACAAAATTTGGACTTACCTTATAGGGTTTTATCAAAAGTAAATGAGTTACTGCATGTAGGTGCTCAGAAAAGCTCTTAACCCACAAAAATTTAGTAAATATTCAGGGTACTTGCCTTGTGGTGGTATCTGAAATAAAACAATGTCCCTGGCCTGAAGGAGCTAGTAAATTTATCAGAATGTCAAATAAAACAATAGAAGCGGGTGTGGCTGCAGGTCAGAGGGAGTGGCAGGTACAGTAAACAGTGCCAATCTGGACGGTATACGAGGGATACCCAAGAACTGGAGGAGGCCACTCACCTCAAGGAACTCATGGAAGGGCTGAGACATATACTCAGAACAACCCTGAACAAGGTCACACCCTCGGTGCCGGGTCCAGGCTGAGTCCCAGGGCAAACATACTTGTTTTACAAATCGTAGGAAGGTACAAAGTCTTGTCAGACAAACCAGGCCCCCAGAGGCTCTCAGGCAGGTTAGCCTCAACGGCCCACATGGGATAGAAAATCTGAAGGCATATGGCACATGGATAAGCCTCTCCTCCCTCAGGCTCTCGGGAATCTGTGCTTGCTGGTTCCTCCACTGCCCTGGCAGCTGCCCCTGGGGCTCTTTCTCCCAACCCTCCACGTGTGGGTAGTTATCCTACACTGCTCACCCCTCGCGGCCCCCACAGGTACCTCATCCCTAAAACGAACGGATACTGTGAGCAGTAAGTGAAACAAGCTGTGTGAATGTGCTGATACAACTGAGTCGCGTCCCCTCTCTGAGGATGTTGCAGCCCCTAGACAGCAGGGTTCGACATCCCAGCATCACCTCCGAGTCCTCTGTGTCTGCCCAGCACATCCCACCAGGGCCACACTCTGTCTCTACCAGCTGCCCGTCATCCACTGCTGCTGCTGCCGTTCTGCCCACACCCCACGAGAACTTGGTTACTCCCTAGTGCTCACTGAAGAAAGACTCACGGTTTCAGGTGTGCACGCAAGGCTTTCTGTGATCTAGCCCAACCTACCTTCCAACTTCTACCTTCACCATAATCTTTTACTCTGGTTTCCTGGATGCTGCATCATGAAAGCTAGGGTCTATATCCAAATAAGGGGATTAAACAAAGCCTGGCGGGGTCATGCGCACACCTTCAGAGCCCTTAATACCTTAAGCTGCACCGTGGCTCTTCACGTTGTCCCAAGTGTATGTGGACCTCAAGTATTCTTTTCTCACAGAGTTCAAGAAACAATCTAGGACAATCTGTACTGTACTGTTTCTCCAGCAAGGCTGTGGAATGTGCCATGTAGAGTGACTGCCCTGGCCCATGGCTGTGACCCCCTTAAATGTGTTTGTCCTCCATCACCCTGAGGACAGAGTGTGCCAATCAGCCTGTCTCAGCACATGGACAGGAAACAAATGGTTGCCTGCTTGCCCCATTTTCCTGTCTATCCCACCCTACAGACTTCACTAAATTTCCTGTATGCTTAACCTAGCCAGGGCTAGTTTCTGATGGGTGAAATCAAAGAACCTTCACTGATACATCGCTCTTTGGGACCCTGAGCCAGGCCACCCAAATCTTCCCCAAGCAATGGACCACCCAGAGCCAACACCCCCTACCCCAGGGCAGTACCTGTCCCATCTGGAGTAGACCTCACAAAGGTGGGCAGCATTTTCACTGAAGCAGTGGGGTGGGTGGTGGCTCCAAGCCCTTTTTCCATCTCCTTGCGGAACCGCTGAGAGATCTCCAGAAGGTTCTCATCAGAAAGACGCATGTGGTAGAGATACTGGTCGACCTGCAAAGGGGGAAACAAGAGTACAGACCTGTAGTTTAAATCAGTTGGTACAGCCATCTATGTGGTAGAACATCACTCAGTCCTTCGAAAGAATAAAGTCTATTATGTACAGAAAATTATTATTAAAGACCATTTACTTGGAATCTATTTGACAAGACTGTTAAAAAAAATACTAAACTCAAATTTCTCAAATGAAAAAAATAGGTTTAACTTTATTTCTGGAGAGTGGTGAAGTTGAGGGGAAAGGCACACTGGGGAAGAGGAAGAGTTCTTTCCAGAAAGGCTGAGTTTAAAGGTCTGTGACAATATCCTGGGAGCTGGGGTTCTTTACTGACCCCCACACACCTCAAGGCCAGTCCTGGCAATCCTATTATCCCCCACCCTAGGCCGAGCAGCCGGCTCCTCTTGCCTCACTTACACAATCCCCAATTCTGCCTTTACCTCTTTCATCTAATTTCTACCCCTAGCCAGACTCTAACCATTCCCCTGCTTAAACCTTCCAGTGGCTTCCGATGAGAACCAAACCTGAAATCCTTCCAAGGCCCCACATGATCTGGCCTCTCGCCACCTCCTAAGCTCATCGCATGTCTCTGCACTCCTTGTGCAAACCCTACCTACCCTTGGTTCAGTCCTTCCCTGCCTCGGAACCCATGCACAGGGGCCCTCACAGCTCTTTGTTCCATCCCATTTCTTCAGCCCCCTCCAGACCTCTCTCCATGGAGGCCTCCCATCCTTCTAATGAAACAGTCAGGCCTCCCATTATTCCAAAAACTCAGAGTTTTCCCTTCACAACACCATCCATAATATGAATTTCTTGGTGTCCAAACCATAAGCACCAAGGCCAAGAAGAACCACATCTGTGTGTTCACCCCTGCATCCCTGGCATGTGGCTGACACAGAATAGAGCCTCTACATAAATAGCAACACAAGCTCTCCTGTCCTCAGAGGCAGAGACAGCTCTCCCTATTTATGTCATTGATCTTATTCCCAACATAAAGCTACATGTACTTGATTTACTACTCAAAGAGGCATTAGGAGTCCCTCTCACAGTTTCCTCCTTGGAAGTTCTAGTCTGCCTTGGCCATGGTTGGTCCCAGTTTTCTCCTATCAGGAAAAGGTCTGATAGACTTCCATCCAAGGAGGCACACAAGTTTCCGCAATACCCTTATCCTCAGCAGCAGTGTCCAGGACAGGTGACACTGCTGGCCATGGAAGGGTAGACCAGACACAAGGTTACGGTCCTCTCAGCATCATCAGCAAACTGAGAGACTTCAAGCAACCCTGCTATTCCCTGCTCTGAAATGTCAGGGTCCCCAAGGGCAAAGCTTGGCTGATGACCACTGCCTCTGTTATTCCTGTGGGAGACAAGTAAGCACCCGCCTGCCCCTGCCCTTGCTCAACTTTGACAAAGAAGCACACATTTTTATAATCAGAGTTTCCAGACAAATGTGCTTGTTAGCATTATAGCCTGTTACAGTTTCCAGCCTTTTTTGTTGGGCCGTCTAGAATTTCTTTTTTAACCAAACTTGCAGCCTAAGATTTCCAGAGGAACAGCAAAAGGTGCTTAATCCTTTGAGAAAAGAACTCAGTCTGTTCAGCAGAGACAGTCCCCCTACTCACATCTTCTCTATTCCAGGCTGTATCCTAACTCCCTATGGGGTCTGGGGCACATCCTCCCCTTTGGGCCTCTTTCTGCCCCTGTAGAACAAAAAGATTGGCCCTCCTTGGATCATTTCAAATATCCTGCTCAAGACTCATCTTTGATCATTCTTCAAAAATCCCAAAAGGTGAAAAATTAAAAATAAATAAAATCCCCAAAGGTGAAAGATCAGAGTGTGGAGTAAAACGCTAAAAATAGCCACAAGCCAGGCCAAGAGTCTCTGGTGAGTCAGCCCACCTTGCTCCACAACCACCGTGTGGTTAAAACACAACACTGAGACGCAACCCTTGCCTACACAGGGTGGGCAAGAGCAAGGTAGGAGTAGAGAAAAGCAGTCAGCCACTTCTCTCCCTCCCCAGCCAACAGAGAGGAACTGAGCTTGTCAGGCTGGGTTTCAAATTTGCAGAAATGAGGATTTCCCTGAACATGCTTGTGGCCAGCATTTATTGAAAAGCCACCACAGACTATCCAAGTGTATTGGTCTAAATCAGGAAGAACCCAATCGCCCATTCTGTTTGCTGACCTCAGGCCCCTGGCACGTCATTTGCCATGAGCCCACCATCAGCCTCAGCCTCTCAGGGCTGTGTGGACACCAGCCCCACCACTGATCCGGGTATCCTATAACACTGGACAGCCAAAGTGCTCCTGAGATACCTGGCCTCCCTCACAATGTTTGAGGCTCCCCAGGAGGTAAAAGGGCACAACCTCAGCCCTACACCATTCAAGTCCCCTCCCTGTTGGTGGGAGGCAAATCCCCGGTGACCCTGGGCCCAGGGCAACTTTAATCACCCCAGAGGCCTCCTGCTCCAGATACGGGGACACCTGGGCTGGCCCAGAACACTGCCTCCTGGCTGATAAAGCTAATGTACATAACCCAGGGCCACCAGACCACGGACCAACACCAGGCCATGTCCAAGAGCAGCCTGAGTAATAACAGTAAACCCATACGTGGCACAGACGCTGTTCTCAAGGTTTTACATTCATGAATTCATGTAACCCTCACAACAACCCTGTGAGGTAGGCAATGTTATCACCTCCACTCTACCAGAAAGGGATAGCAATGTGCCCAGTCACAGAGACGCAAAGGGCCAGGCTGGGACTAGACTATACTGGCCAAATGGCACTACAGTGCCATGCCCACTAAAAAGGCCATCTTCTATTCAGTCATCCCCTGATGCAGATACAAAGGTCAAACAGCAAAGAGCATGGCCAAGGGGAATGGTCTGGCAGATCAGAGGGCAGTAGAGGCAGCAGACATGTCTCTGGACATTGTCATGAGTTTGCCACATGATAAAACTGGAGCTCCCATATTACTACTTTTGCAAAGAGAGAAGTAGAGTGCCAGAAGCTTCACTGCGACCCACTCCCCTACTCCCCACCCCGCCCCGGCTGGCCCCACCGCCAGCACGGATGGCTCTGGGTGTTACAAAGGAAGCCAGCCAGGAAAGCAAAGCCTGTACTGCTTTATTAAGAGGCTGCATGGCCACGACCTCGGAGGGCGAGGTCATGTACACGAAAGAGCAAAGGTGGACTGGCCACAGTTCTACAGCGGCCATTGTTCATTTAACTTTGATGCTTCAGCTGTGACAGGCTGCTTGGAAATCCAGTCTATACTTCTCATCCTTAACCCTCAAAGACTAACAAGTAAACAGCCTTAATTCAAGTCACACTGCCTTTTACCTAAGAGTATAGTCATCTTTTGGTGTCCGGTGACAGACGAAAACAATGACGATGATTGTTACAGTAGCTAAACACGTACTGAATATTTCTTACCTGCCAGACACCATCCTACGACTTTACTGACTTGACTGCCATTGCCCTTTTGTAAAACTTCTACACCCCTGTTTTGTTTTGTTTTTTAATTTTTTTTCAACGTTTATTTATTTTTGCGGCAGAGAGAGACAGAGCATGAACGGGGGAGGGGCAGAGAGAGAGGGAGACACAGAATCTGAAACAGGCTCCAGGCTCTGAGCCATCAGCCCAGAGCCTGACGCGGGGCTCGAACTCCCGGACCGCAAGATCGTGACCTGGCTGAAGTCGGACGCTTAACCGACTGCGCCACCCAGGCGCCCCTCTACACCCCTGTTTTACAAGCCACTTGATGGTGAGGAGCAGAGCTAGGATTCAAACTGAGGTGCATCTGACTCTAAAGCCGTGCACTTGGGACCACCACCTGTACTTCACCTGTCCTGTGGTTTCTTGGATGACCCTGGGGTCTTGATTTCCTCTCTAACACATGAGACCAAAGAAAGGATATGGGACAGCTCTGAAAAATGCAACAAGAGCACCTTGGCCCGAACTTCCCCTTCTTCACAGCACAATGATATGGCCACCCTGAGTTTAGTAGGAAGGAATGCTTAATCGCCTAAAGTTACAGCTTCCTAAACACTCTGCGGGGCCCACCCAGCCTTGGCTGGCACTGCTGGGTTGGGTGAAGGGTGGCCGAGGGAAGCTAAGAGCCAGAAACAAGAAACAGCTTCCATACAAAGACGATTTTCCTAGATTGGGAAGAAAGTGAATGCAACTTTGCAAGATCCTGCCAACCTCTCCCACTGTGCAGCCAAAGGGAGGGAGCACCAGGCCCAAAATCACAGACAAAGTCATTTAAGAGGTATCAGATGGACGCAGGGCAGTAGGACTGCAACTAAAAAATACCCTTAAAAATGCCCTTGGGGCATCATGCGGTTTTTGTTGTTGTTGTTGTTGTTGTTGTTGTTGTTGTTTTGTCTAGTTTGTCAGGTTTGTCTCTCTTGCCCCAGCAACCATCAGGCCTAGGTTTGAATGCTTCCAAGCATGACAGGCTCAGTACTCTAAGGTGGTTAGCCGCTACTATTGGTCAGCCCTAGGTGTTAAAAAATGTTTCCTCAATTTGAGAGAAATCTACTTTCTGAGAACTTCTGTCTAGTCTCCATTCTACCACTTGGGATAAGAGTTCCCAAACTTGGCGACACATCAGCATGACTGACATGAGAAGCTTTTTAAAAACATTAAGAATTCCAGAGATTCATTCCAGACTGACCAAACTGACTGATACCTTTAGAAGTTCAAACATCTTCCCCTCTCCTTAGGCTGGTACCACCATGCCAATAATGTGAGAATGGTGGGCTATATTCCGGTCAACACTACCTAAGGTCATTTCTACCATTTTTCTACCTGCAGTCTTTGGAAGTCAGTAGTTAATAAGACATTAGGCCAAGTGTGAAATAATCCTGTGTTGATCCTGGGTGCTGGGAATTGGAAAGATTAAACCCTGTATACTTGTTGGAAACATTCAGGTGGTTGGAAACTATCAAAGCAGAATCACTCAGGCCAACCCTCATTTCATAGTTAGAGATGGTCTAGCCAAGCTGTGGCATCAGAAAAATCATTCAAATCCTGGCTGTAGCATATGTACAGGTATGTAACACTGGATGAGTCACTCTCTGAGACCCAGTTTCCTCCCTGTAAAACGGGATGAATGTGCCACACAGCAGTCACTGGCATAAATGACTTTATGATGGACCTAAAGCTCTATCTAACCGTTCTCTTTTTCTCCTAGACTCCCCACTGGCCAGTGGCACCGTCAGCAGATCAGTGACACTTCTTAACACTACCTTAGTCACATTCAGGGTTAACAAAAGGAGAGGCTGTTTCCCCAAATTGTTCCTTCTCTTTCTGTGGTAGATGTGTGACCTATCACACTGGGCTGCTTCTCTTTAAAACTCTAGCAGGGAGAAAGAGGGAAAGAAGAAACTGGGGAAACAGAGGCAGGCTGAAAGCAAAGCCTGGCTGAGGTATTAGAAGGCCACCTGCCTGCCTGGAGGCAAGCACGTGTGTTAAAGAAAAAGTGGTAACAGTTTAAAAAATTTTTAATGTCTATTTATTTTTGAGGGAAAGAGAGAGAGAGAGAGAGAGAGAGAGAGAGAGATACAGAGCACAGAGCACGGGCAGGGGAGGGGCAGAGAGAGAGGGAGACACAGAATCCTTAGCAGGCTCCAGGCTCTAAGCTGTCAGCACAGAGCCCAACGTGGGACTTGAACCCACAAACTGCAAGATCGTGACCCGAGCTGAAGTCAGATGCTTAACCAACTGAGCCACCCAGGCGCCCTGATAGCAGTTTTAAATGACATCTCTTTAGCAATCTTGAGACTAGAACTTCCTCATTGGGCAATTTTGGTCAGTTTCTTCTGCTAACACACCAGTCCAACATCCCTGTTTCCTCTAGAGGATTGTGAGTAGAGGCAGGAGAAGTTCTAAAGAGAAATTAATACCATACTCTTTATGAAATGAGGTAACACCCTAAATGAAAAGCCTGTCTTCTTCAGTGTCCACATTTTCCTCCAGACTAGCCCTAAAAGGAGGGGAAATTATGGCACAGCAATGATGCAGAGAATGGAGACAGCAGGTCACCCTCACAAAAGATCCACCAAAAAGTATGCAGTGTCCTGGGTGGAGGAGACACAGCCCCGGTCAGGCATGGGGAAGTCCTGAAAGGAAAGGCCTACAGGTGGAAGCCAGAAAGGGACCTTGGAAAGACTGAGGCCAAGGGGGCAGACTTGACCAAGGTCACACAGCTGAGACTACGATCTGAATCACCCAGACACCTTCTTCTATTGTCAAAAACAATAAATGACAATCCTGCTGCTGGTCCACAAGGGCCCATGTCATCTTGCAGGCCAATTCCAACTGAATGGCTGGTGGCCACTGACTACATCCTAAAGCCGCCCTGTCTGATCCCAGTGGGAAAACAGTCCTGACCAAACTGGTCAGATCCAGAAGACAACAATATTCTAATTTTGGCAGTTGATTATACAAAGTATTACAAATCCTAAGTTGAATACCTTAAGAGGTTTCAAAGGGAAGTGTGGAAGAAACCTTAAATTTCAACATCTGTCTCTGTAAGATTTGTATCATTCAACCCCAGAACTCTGGCCATTGCTTCAACCCCAGTTTCTCCCATTGTATAGCCTGTGATGAAAACCAGTTACATGCAAAGCACTACAGTGTACAGGAACATGATTTTAAAAGAAATCAGGGGCGCCTGGGTGGCTTGGTCAGTTAAGCGTCCGACTTCAGCTCAGGTCATGATCTCACAGTTCGTTGAGTTCGAGCCCCACGTCAGGGTCTGTGCTGCCAGCTCAGAGACTGGAGCTTGCTTTGGATTCTGTGTCTCCCTCTCTTTCTGCCCCTCCCCAACTAATGTTCTGTCTCTCTCTTTCTCAAAAATGAATAAAAAATTTTAAAAAATAAATTAATTAATAGAAGAAATCAATTCTGGAAATGAATAGTAATGATGGTTGTACGACAACGTGAATGTACTGAATGCCATTGAATGATACATTACATATATACACACACAAACAAAAATTTTTTTAAAAGAACTCAAGATTCCTATTCTCTAAGACTTTACAAGATAGCACAGAACTCAAATCGTATTTTAGACCCAACAAATGAATGTCTCTGAAATGAATGGAGGATGGATCCCAGTAGATAACAAAGGGAGCACAATGCAAGGCAGCCCCAGAAGTGTCACAGGTGTGAGTAAGTGGCCAGTGACACTGGCATGCAGGGGAGACTGTTCTGGGCTAAGAACATATATCCAACATACATTTCAGTGGATAGATGTTGACCTGGAGAGTAGGGATATTATGTGAAAAGGCTCAGAAGGTGTGGGCCAAGATCTTGGAAAGACATTATGAATTCTAGGACCAGAAAACTACTCACCTCACTGTATTACATTAACTCCCTACTACAATGTCTTCATATTAGTATGATTTAAACCTACCACTTTTAGGGGCGCCTGGGTGGCGCAGTCGGTTGGGCGTCCGACTTCAGCCAGGTCACGATCTCGCAGCCCGTGAGTTCGAGCCCCGCGTCGGGCTCTGGGCTGATGGCTCAGAGCCTGGAGCCTGTTTCCGATTCTGTGTCTCCCTCTCTCTCTGCCCCTCCCCCGTTCATGCTCTGTCTCTCTCTGGCCCAAAAATAAATAAACGTTGAAAAAAAAAAAATTTAAACCTACCACTTTTAGTCATGGGATCACAGGAAGGAAGGATCATAAAAGTCACCCCACTGTGTAAAGTTGCTGTGTTATTTACTGACCATTTACATTTCTGTAGGGTTTGGTGCCAGGAGAAAGTCTGGCTGCCCAGAGTCACTGTTTCCTGCCACAGGCCAGTGAAATGAAAACAACTGCTTCAAGGACAGCTGTCCTTTTTGCCCAGACTGCCGGGAAACTCAGAGCTCTGCTCTCCACTCCAGTGAACCGTCCCTGGTTCCATACGTGTTGGTATTCACCCTTGTCTATTCCTTTTACTGAAAGCTGAACTAGATCACCTAATCCTTTTAGTAAGCAGAAATAATAAATAATACATGATCAAACAAATGCTCATCAGCCATCCCTACAGAACACATCCTCTTCAACAGAAGTGTGAATTCAAATGAATAAACTGGATAAGAAAGCAACTCCACAAGCATGTAACGTCAGGGCCACCCGGAAGCACTGCTGGACATTCTGTCCCCAGGCTCCAGGAGGTGCTGGAGGGACAGCAGCTGACTGCTACTCTTTAGCCTCTTCCAGACCCCAAGCAGACCAACTGATTGAATTTTAACTTTCCTAGCACTCACGTTCTTGTCCCAAAGATATAATCAGGCCATCTACACAGATGACCTGTATATTTGTATATATACAAGTTTCTGAAAACAAATTTCAGAAAGTCTGCACCCTCTTGAAGGGCTCTGACTGGTCTCATCTGCTTTAAATCAGACAGTTGAAACAGGGTTGGGGGTAGAGGAGAAGGGATACTATACAGCAATTGTTAAGAACCACCACCTACCCACTGGGTGTTATACGTAAGTGATGAATCACTAAATTCTATTCCTGACATCATTATCACACTATATGTTAACTAACTTGAATTTAAATTAAAAAAATCAAAAACAAAAAACACCACCTACCACACATATAGCAACATACATAGATGAATCTCACAATATAAGGTTGGGTGAAAGAGAGGTGCCTGGGTGGTTCAGTCGGTTAAGCATCCAACTTCAGCTTAGGTCATCATCTCTCGGTTCTCGGGTTTGGGCCCATGTCAGGCTCTGTGCTGACTGCTCAGAGCCTGGAGCCTGCTTCAGATTCTGTGTCTCCCTCTCTCTCTCTGCCCCTCCCCAACTCGAGCTCTCTCTCTCTCTTTCTCAAAAATAAACATTTAAAAAATTTTTTGTAATAAGAAATAAAAAAATAATAAAGTTGGGCGAAAGAAGCTAGACACTGAAAGGGACATACCTTATGAGTCCATTTATATGAAGTACAGAAACAGATCTATGCTGACAGAAGGTAGGACAGTGATTACACTTAGTGCTGGTAATGATCGGTTACTGTATCTGGGTGGTGGTTACCTGGTGTTTTCAGTTTCTTTTGTATATTATACTATAATTTTAAAATACAGGAGGAATAAAGGTCAAGGCCCTGGTCTACCCCCTACTCATGGTCAAGAGGGCCCAAGAAGATCAAAGAAGTCTGTAAGAGGTCAGACCAGAGGGGGGAGCCATAATCTAAATGCAGCCACACACAGCCTTCCAGTGACTCTACATGCTGACACAGGCTTGCAACTTAGTTTCAAAAGAATTTATTTTTGCATTATTCCTTTGCCGGTGTTACCTCAAATCTTTGACAAGGAAACCAAGGCTTGGAGAAGCTTCCCCAAACCACAGGCCAAGTCCCTAGCAGGCCCTACAACATCCAGTGGTCAGCTGAGTGCCCTAACCTAGGGCACAGGTGTGCCCATCCTGGGAAACCCAGGTAACTACTGTCAGTGACCTCATTAATAATAATGCCTTCACAAACTTCTCCTGGGAGGACCGAGGCTGTGCAAAGAGCAGCAAGTTTATCCTGTAATGTTGCCAAGCCAAAGCCAGATGTTTCTGATAAAAAAAGAAAAGAAAAGAAAAGAGAAGAGAAGAGAAGAGAAGAGAAGAGAAGAGAAGAGAAGAGAAAAGAAAAGAAAAGAAAAGAAAAGAAAAGAAAAGAAAAGAAAAGAAAAGAAAAAAGAAAAGAAAAAAGAAAAGAAAAAAAGATAAACTGAGGAGGCAAAGACACAGCAGATCCTGGATTCTTTAAGTCTCCTTCCTCTGAAAGGCAGCCAACCAAAAGTAACAGATCTGCCAAAACACTTTCTTCAGGATGGGACAAGGCAGAACCTCACTGGGGCCACCATGCCACCTCAGGGAGATTCCAGCTGACGCACGACGCACTCACAAGCCTGGGGCGCCAGGCTAAGTGTGGAGCTGACCTAGAGGCTTATAGGCCACTCCTCCGGGATCCTGCTGCACCTCCGTGAGTCACAGGGTTTCCTGTTCTTCCAGTTCTTGCCTCAGCTGCCTGGAGTTACAGCCAGACAGACCTCAGGCAACAGCACCCATCAGGGGTCCAGGAGATGGGATTTGGGACATGGATGGGACCTTCCTGTCCTCAGACATTCTGTTCCAGCTGTTGGGCAGCATGGTGATGATATGTCCCAGGTGTACATGACCCTGGCACAGTTATTTACACACATTAATTGAGTGCTAAATGGAGTGTGCTAGGGGCAGAGGATGCCAGGGGAAAGGAGACCCCAGTATTTGCCTGCAAGGGGTTCAGTCTATTGGTAGGAGGCAAATATGTCAGCAAGTAATTACAAACTGAAAGTAAGGGCAGATAGTGGGCAGTTCCTTTCACCGTAATAAAATACAGATTTACAATCCCTTAAATCATGCACACATCAATAGAATTCTAAGGAGTGCCTCAAAAAGGTTACAAAGGTATACATGTTGACCCCACACCTAGAATGTTCTCCTCCTCTGGTCTAACAAACTCCCACTTGACCTTCAGGGCCCAGAACAAATGGCATCTCCCCAAATTCCCAGCTGCCAAAACACTTTTGGTACCTTGTGTCTTTCCACCCTCGCTGGTCCCAGAGGACTAAGGGCACTCACACAGGTTCCCAACTTCACACTTGTGATGCCAACAGTTATCTCAGTACTGAGATACACTAGGTGTTCAAATCATATGTCACAGTCACATACAAGGGGCTACAGTGTGCCGAAGCAGTAGGAGAGTAACCTGGGTAAAGGGGAGAGCTAGCCATTCTAGAATACCTAGGGGCTCAGAGCCTAACCCTGTTTTTCACCTGAGCCCTGACGGCACATGACCCTGGCAGTAGCATGGTTTCCTCTACAGCTACCTGGCTGCCCTGGTTAGTCCCCCAGGTCCCCGAAGTGTCAGATTCTGCCTTCCCTGGATAGCCCCATGCCAGGGACCTGAGTCTACCCCTGAGCCTCGTGTCTGAACGACCTACTCCTGCCTGCTGCCAGGTGTCCACCTGCTGCACTGAGCCCCTGTGGATCTGTCCCTGCGCACCATGTCCTGCCCCAGACCTTCCCAGTCTGCCCGCCCACCCCACAATCACAGCCACCACGGACAGGGCAACCATATGTCCAGTTAGCCTAGAACGAGCTCAGTTTACACTGAGGTAGCAGCGTAAGTATTAACAGTGTCCCCTTTTACCCAAAGTGGCCCAGTTTGGACAATAAATTATAGGGTTACTCTAGGTACAGGCCGCAAGGCAAATCCTGCCTCTGTTCTTGAGGAGCCCACGCCTGACTGATGGGAAGAGCTCATGCTGCACAACTGGTGCCAAAAGGGAAACAGGGACCAAGAAACTGGGTTCTTGCTCTGGGGCTTGTCCTATATAAACTTGGGCTGGTCACTCGGTACACAGCACCTGGTTTCCTCATCTATAAAATGAAGAACTGGAACTAGATGATCCAAAGGTCCCAAATGACACCTGACTCACAGCCCCATGAAACTGAAACACAAGTGGCCATCTCCAGTTGTGTTTAAGGGCTGGGCTTAAGGGTCTGGGTTCTGGGGTCAGGCTGCCTGGGTTTGAATTCTGGCTGGCCCTTGAACAAGGAAGGTGCTGTCCCTTTCTGTACCCTACTGTCTTTATCTGAACAATAGGTAATAATAATGTCTACCTGAGAGGGCTGCTTCAGGATGGCCTGAGTGTGAGTGCATAGACAAAGCCCAGCACTTAGAAATGTTTGTTATTTTAAGAGCTTTAGGTATTGATGGAGGAACTGATGAGACGTGGCTAGAAAGCTTCCCTGGAAGGGATTGAGACAGGAAAATTTGGGAGGAAGCAGGAGGAGGAAGTCTCTCAAATGGGAAAAAGGAAAAGTGTAGCTTCACATGCCCTCATTTAACCCTGATGGCTTATCTGTCTTAACTCCTCTATCAGACAATATGAGATGCCAGAAGGAAGAGTCTGGGAACAAGGCCTTTGAAGCACATGAACCACCTCCAGGGTGGAGTCACTGAGCTAAGGTGAGAAGAGGCAGGAAGGCTGGATGGGTGGGCACCAAGGACCAAGGTCTCAGCCCTGACTCACTCTCTTGGTTAACTCCAAGGTAAGTTTTAACCAAGGTCACTCCTAGGAAGGAACATCAAGGAAATGCTTAGAGACCCATAGACAAAAGTGCAAAAAGCATGGCCACCCTTAAAAGAGAGCAGCATTTCAGGGCAACAAAGCCAAGACTCCCAACTGGGTTTGGACAAGACAAAGCCTATACAGGGATCGGGGAAGGCAAGTGTGGGTTCCACAAAGAAGGTTGCCTTGGGCTTTGTCAAGAAAGGGCCCTGGGTACCCAAGTGTCAGGAAGGGCCACATTAGACAGCCCAGAGTCTGTATATGAGGGGCAAAGAGCTCTCTGCTGAGACCCAAGATGGCCACAGATCCTCTACCCGATGTGCCAAAATAACATGAGATTGATGGTTCCTTTCAGTGAAACTCCAGGGATCAGTGGGACCAAAACCTACCATGACTCAACAGCCCAGGGCATCCCCCACCCCAAGCGGCTTCCCAGTGGGAAGTCAGAGTCTGGGGCAGATGTAAGGAAGGGTAAACAAGCATCTCATTGGCCAACTGCAGCATAAGTGGTCTCAGCAACTGCCCTGGGAGCCTCTGACCTTTGGGGGAGGGACTAAAGAGGAGGGGACTAGGTTTCTACAGTGAAAAGGGTGGAACTGATGCTGTGATCAGTCATGCCTTTCACGGAGGATGCTTCAAGCTGTGGTACACCAGTGGCCATGGCATCCCCGAGACCCTCCAGTGGAGATGCTACTTCCCAGAGGAAAGCAAGTTAGACAAAGAACTTAAGGATGGTTCTCCTATGCCCAGGAAAGACACAGTTTTAGATGGCAGAGAGGGCAGGTGAGGATGCTTCCTTAGTCCTCATATTTAGGAACTTCCTATCCTTCTGCCCTCCCTATCTTCTACTCCAACCCGACATCTGACAGAAAGCACCAATGTTCCAGAATCCATATGCCCTAAAAGCCCTCGGGGAAAAAAGAAAAAGGGCCTCTTTTGCTCCTGCCCAGATGACAGCACAATAGGATATCTAAGAGTGTGGTACTATATGCTTGTAGTTCTCTATGTACTAATATTTAAAACATGAAGAACTGACTATGTGTCAGGCACAGCTCCAAGAGCTTCCTATATATGAACTCTCTTTAATCCCTACAATAACCCTATTAAGGCATTAATTCCAAAACTCTCCATTTTACAAGAGGAAGAAACAGTGCCCTACAAAGGTTAAATTAACTGGCCCAAGTTCACAAAGCTGGTTACATAAGCCAGGACTCAACCCTAGGAGACTGGCTCTATCACTCACCACACAGCTTCTCCCAATATGACTGCTGGACTGGCCCTTGGTGGGTATCACTGGCCTCTCTCTTCTGCCCCCAGCTATAGTAGCTCCTTTACTCATGTTCTGTCAGCTCATCCGCCTGCTTTGTTCAGAAGCCTGATGGATGCCTGGCCTCCATGAAAATCCCAGCAACAACCAGGGTGAGATTCTCTTGTGGATAACTGAGCAGACTTCTCTCCCATGGGCTTCCTGGAGTGCTTACATTGCCCACATTCTTCTGGTTAAATACAGAAAAACAGTAACCCAGGTAACCTACCCATTATCCAGGGGTCATGGACATCTGCTGACTGCCATGGTCTGCAGACTTCACCTCAAATTCAACTTTTGTAAAAGACCACTTCCTACCATGACTGTCCCATGTCCTGGCACCCTGAGAGCTGACAGCCAAGGTCCTAGTTACAGATGCTATTAAGTAGCTCTATGACCATGAACAATGCGCTATAAAACTGAAGGAGGGGATGAACTATGCTCTTCTAACACAGCTTCTCAACCTACAGATATCTGGGGCCAAAAAAGTCTTTGTTGCAAGGGGACTGTCCTGTGTGTTGTAGGATTGAGCACCTCCCTTGCTTCTACCTACTAGATGCAATAACGTATCCTCACCCACCTAACCTGTGACAGACAAAAATGTCTCCAAACATTACCAAAGTCCACTGGAGGGCAAAATCACCAATAGTTGAAAACTATGGTTCCAAAGAAGTAGTAACAAAAACAAAACCAAACAAAGAAACAAATAAAACACAGGCTTTGCCCCTGTCAACTTGGGTACAGTGGGAATCCTTGCTCTTTACTATAGATTGGGATCACCCCTCACAAAAGACTGCATGGCCCAAAATGCCAACAGCACTTCAGTTGAAAGACCTGCTTGAGAAGCAAGCAGAAACAACCACTCCAGTACAAGAAAGCATAGCCTGTGATCTGTGGTGTGCGATATTAAGACTCAGCCAATGAACTCTGGGATCTGATCTGTTCAACCCCCAGCCCCCCACTGCTTTGGAAAGGAAAAGACAGACAACACACAGTGTTGGAAAACAAACCAAACTTGCTGACTGCAAAACTCAACAATGATAATGAGGAACCCATTATCTAGAGTTGTCTTTTAAAGAAGTATCTGAACAAAGGAAGCCAGTTTTCTGGGGTTCCTGAGGTCTTTTAGTACATCAGATCTCCTTACTCTGGCTGCCAGATTTTGAGAAAACTGTTGCAGTTTGTGTTGTTTTGATTCTCCTTGGAAAAGGGCCCCTAACTGCTCTCACCCTCCTCACAGTGCTGGAAAAGTTCAACTTTGAAAAGTGATGTTAAAAAAAAAAAAAAAGTTGGCTTTATCTGAGGAGCCTCAAAGGGAATTTTAATTAGTTCAATGGTAAAGAAAAGTGCTTCCCAGAGCTCTCTGAAATAGAAATTTGGTGATACAAAAAAAAATGGATGATTAGCAAAAGTTACAAAATATTCCTACCACCATCAACTGCTCCTGAGCAGGGAAGAGACAGTATTAGGATGCTAAGTAGTACATACAAGCTGAACAAACGCAAAACTGTACCTGTCAATGTCAGTTAACTCAGCCAAAACTAATCTCAGTAAGGTTGTGATCAGTACTGAACTCCTGGTATTTTAACCCCTTATCTGAAGATTAGTGGCACATAGCAGGTGCTCAAGGCATACCCATCAAGGTTCTCTGGAGGTCTCTAACTCTTCACCCCATGGTAAGGCACCCTCTCTTCACTACTAACTTATCTCACCAGACAAGTGAAAGGGGTCTTAGTTTCAGTTTCCCACGTAGTAGCCAGAGGGCTTGGTACCCACAATAAGTTCTCAGAAAACATTAAAACTCTTGCCTATCTTGACTCTTAGGGGCTCTGCTGAATTTTCGCTTCCAAGATATTCCTCCCACTCTTAAGTCCAGAGTTGAAAGCCACCCTTCACTCACACAGAAAGAAGCCCGAATGAGCTATCTATATTCCATAACTGGAGTGAAAATATGTCACCAGTCTGTGCATGTTAAATAATTTGGCCAATGGCTAAAGGCAGGCATGCACACTTCATTTCACTTCCATGGTTAAAACTGATCCTCATTCCCAAGCGGCAAAAACCCTGTATCTTGAATATTAACTATACCGCAATTAATAAAAAGAATCCTCTATCTCTCCACAGACAGAGCATAAAGCCTTGATTGCTGGAAGACAGGAAACACCCTTACCCTCTGCCTTTTTCCCCGTGTCCCCCAAGCCCCCCCACCTTTTCTCAGGATCAACCTTGGGCCTTGACGAAGGAAGAGCCCACTGCCTTTCTCTCTTAATGTCTCCCCATCCACCCATCCCTTCAGCCCAGGACTAGCCATCCTCCAATCTGCTTCTCACCCTCCTCCCCTTCCCACAGCCCTTGCTGAGCTGCTGTCTCCAGGAAGGTCCCCTCCCTCATCCTCACACTCATTGAGTACATCAGTAGCCAGAAACTGTGGCTACAAAGATGAACAGCCAGGATTCTCCCTGTCCTGAGGAGGGAACTGGAACTGAAAACTACCAACTCTGATGCATAGTGGGATGATAAAAATGCCATGATAAGGAAAAAGCACCTAGTGTGAAGAGTGTGGCATTCAAAGGAATGGCCAGGCAAGTCCTTGGGGAGTGAAGATACAGAATATGAAGGAGTCAGGGGCATTCAGCATGCGGTGTTAAAAGGCTTCTGAAATGTTCCAATCTGGCTCCAGAAAGAGAGTGGAAACAGAGAAACCCTAGGAGGCCTCTGAAGTAAGCCAGACACCGGTTGACAAATGTGTAGCAATCAGAAAGGAAAGTCAATGAAATGAGTCCAAAGCTCCCAGCCAGAATGGCCAGAGGGTACTGGTGCCATTAATGCAACCAAGAGAAGAGCTAGTTGCATTTCTGGGCATGCTAAGTGAGGGTGCTGCCAGCATCCAAGAGTGAATGCAGACACAGGCTAGGATGGAGTCCAATATTGTTACCAGAAGCAGGTGAACATGGTCAAGACCATGGGACTCTGGAGCCCAACTGCATGGCTTTAATTCCCACGTTTTACAAAAAAGCTAGTGACCCTGGACAAGTTACTATGCCTTCGTTCCTCACCAATAAAACAGGAATGCTGTCAATAACTGCATCTACTTTGTGAGGTTGTTATGAATGTTAATAAGCTAACAAATGTAAAGAGCTTAAACCAGTGCCTGGTACACAGTAGATGCTATAAGTATTTGCTCTTGAGTTTCAAAGCATTAATCGGCAAAAGTGAGCAAACGACGCTTACTCTCCTCCTAATGGTACAAAACATTGGGCTTGTCCATCAGGATACAAATTGGAGGCGGGGGGTGGGGGAAGGGAGGTGGGTGACAGTTCTGGGCAGGTGAATCTATGTTTTCCATGCCTCAGACCACAACCCAGAATATGTAAGATAATGGGGATTTCAGAAGAGTCCAAATCAAGACCTTTTCAAAAGACTCTAAAATTAAACTCAAGCTTCATCCTTCTTTCCTAACTCATCCTTGTAGCAGCAACTTGAAAAGATGCTTCCAAAATATTCTGATTCTCTTCCTACTTCCTATCTAATTGCAGCTGGAATCAAACAGCTTTGCTCACCTAAGCCAGGAGGCCAAGCTCCAGGTTCTGACACCTGGTAAGTTAAGGGCCTGACTCTATTCTGCCCCCATTGGTAATTTAGAGGAAATACACCTGTCTCCCCCCAGATACTTCACAGGGTAAAAGAAGTTGTGAGTGTAGATAAGAGTAACCTACAAGAAAGACATTTCTACATTACTGTGCTTAATCATCACAACTCTATAAAGTGGACAGGACCACTGCTGTCATTCCCCTTTTACCAAGAGAAACCAGGGGCACCTGGATGGCTCAGTCAGTTAAAGCTTCCAACTCTTTATTTTGGCTCAGGTCATGATGTCAGGCTCCGCACTGAGCGTGGAGCCTGCTGAAGACACAAAAAGAAATCAGCAGGCCAAAGAGGCAAAGTGACTTGCTCAGGTCCTGAGGTTAATAAACCATAAAACAGAGATTAGAACTCATTTCCAGATACCCTGGCTAGTAATCTCTCCACTCTGGGACCAAAGAGATGGCCCCCAATCCATTCTATGACACGGTTCAGGTCTTAGCCTCCCTCCCCTGGAGTAGGAGACAATTTGTAAAAGAATTAAAATGTCCTGGTCTGATATTCACACATCCGAGAAGACCTCCCCTGGATTAATAATCCTCCAGCTTCCTGCTTTAGAATTTGCCAAGGGATGAGTCTTCCCCAAGGGTTAACTCACTTCTTGGGCAGAGAAGCCGAAAGAAGTTGCCAAGATCCTGCCGGCTCACAGACACATTCTTAAATAAACTGCATTAAAGTGCAGAGCAGAGCTACATCCCAGGAATGAGAGAGCAACAGCCGTTTTATAAGCAGAGTAAAACTCAACTAAACCAGCCTCCCGCTGCTTGCTACTCCAGTCTGAGGCTGAGTATGGCCATGTTTTATATGGGGGTTCATGTGTCTCTGCTCTGAAAGCACCATAATGGCAGCCCACCTTTGCTCTCACAATACCCAGAATGGGAGTAAGAGCAGGTCCCCGCACCGAATTTATGTCAAGACATTCTCCCAAAATTGTGTTCCCTGTAAGACACAGAAGCTTCAAGTATGCAATTGAGCAACGCTGTCATTGCCTCACAGGTCTGGACACCCCTACCTCCGCCTCAGCCCATCCCCTCTTCTCAAGTCCTAGCTGAGGTGCATGGTCAGGTGCCAATCCAGAAATTCCCAGGATTTCAGAAACTCAATTCTCCCTAGAGTGATTGCACCTTGGGCCGGGCCCCACCCCCACCCCATATCCCGAAGCACCTAGAGTTTGGTCCCGGCGGGGCCAGAAGCTCTTTCTTATGGAAATGACCTGGCGAGAGACCGGGGGGGGGGGGGGGGGGGGGGGGGGGGGGGGGGAGAAAAGAGAGAGAATATGAACCTGCCGAGAACTAGGTAGGCAGACCTGTCGGAGCCTAAGGCAGGAATAAGCTCGTTTACATAACAAAAACTTTTCTTAAAAAGACGGAAAAGGGGGGGGGGGGCGGGGAGATCCTCCTCGAGCAAGTTTTAGGAGCACCAGAAGTATCAACCAAAGTTGGCCCTCTTCTTGGAGGCGGGCCTCGGCCACTCCAGGCCTGGCGGTCCAGAGGCCGATCGGTGGGGGATGTACGCCCCTCGCGGGGCCTCAGTTCCGGGCGCCTCAGTTCCGGGGAGGGGGTGCGGCGGGCGGAGTTACTTGGCCCCGGTCCCAACTCCCTCTGGCGGGGGAGGGGGCCTCTCCCCAAGCCCACCTGCGCGAGGCCATGAGGAACGCCGAGGGGAACTGCACGTCCCCAAGACGCGCTCGTTCGGCGCGGGAGCCCCCTGGCAGTCCCACGTGGCAGAGGAGCCTCCCCCACCGCAGCCAAGATTCTCCACACGTGCTCTCGCCGGAACTCCGGCGGCCAAAGGGGGGCTCCACCCATGTGGACTCCGCAGTCTCAGACTACGTGCTGGCTGACCCGCCCCTCCAGCGGAAAAAAAAAAAAGAAAAGAAAAAAGCGCGAGCGCGCGCAGGGTGTCAGGAAGGCGGAGAGCCGCGCGGAGCGCGAGCCCAGGCGCCTCGCACGCGCGCACACGCCTGCCGGTGCCTAGCGGACGTGGCTCCTCGCGCCCTGGAGTTTCCCGGCAGCCCTGACTTTTTCCGCACCCACGGCCCCGAATGGGGTGGAAGCGGTCCCCCGCAGGGTCAAGACGGAGAGTCCGCGGCCGGCCGGGGACCGCACAACTTTGTCAGAAGCGAGCCAGCCGCCCCTGCACGCGCTTGCCTACCTTCTGCACTTGGTCATGGTTGAGCTCCGTGAAGAAGTAGGCGAGCAGATGTGAGGCGATCATCCTGCCGCGGCCCGTCGGCGCCGAGTTGGGAAACCGAGGCTGGAGCGCGTGCGGGGGCGGAGGGCAGCGCGGTCCGACCGCTTTGTATCCGGGCTTGGCGGCCCGGCCGGGAGCAGTGAATCCGGGCGGCACAAAAAGAAGGCGATGGCACGCCTGGCGGGAGAGTCTAGGGTCTCCAGAAACAGGTTTTGGGAGTCCGAATTCCCAGAAGGCGCCCAAAAATCACTCCTGGCGACGTGTCGGGGTGGCCCCGCCGCCAAGGCGCTAACTTCACCACAGAATCACCAAAGGCTCAACTTGGGAAGAATCTCAGTCCGGCCTCACTTGAGCGAGCGGACCTCTCCGGCTCAACACGCGTGCTGCTCTTGCCCACGGATCTTCGCTTAATGACACGGCGGCGCTAGCGGCGGCCCGGGACTCCTGCTCCGGAGTTTCGTGCAACAATGTGGCTTATTGAGGGGCTGCCGGCTCGCGGGCCTCCCGGTCAGTGACGCGCGCACTCCCATTGGCTGCACGGGGAGGGTGTGTGCGCCCACGGGCCGCCCGCCGCCGCGGCTCAGCCAATCCGCGCCCGCGGCCCGCGGGCGCGGCCCCTCCGACACCCGAGCCGGCAAACTGGAGGGGCGCGCCCGGGGCAGGGGGCGGGGCCGGGCGGCAGGGATGGGACGTGTGGTCCGTGGCTAGAGGCTGGGGCGGAAAGGCGCATGAGCCACCGCCGCGTCAGGCTCAGCTATGGGTGGGGGGCGCGTGATCACAGATCCAGAGTGTGGGCCTACTGGAAAGACAGGTCACCCGGCCCGCACGTGCCTTGTTCGGGGAGAGAGACACCTCTGGTATCTCGGGGTCATGTGAGGGGCCCCCATTGCCGGGTCACATTTCTGAAGCATCTCAGTCCTCACCTGTTGTGGCTCAACAGGGAGCAACGGTGAAGCAAAATGAGGCACCGTAGCTGCTGCTCAGGCATCGCAAAACGGATAGGGTGTGTTTTTTACTAACCTCATTTTACAGATGAGAAGACTGAGGCACGAGCCGTTAAGAGACTTGCCCAAAGTCAGACAGCTAGTAAGTGGCAGATGCAGGAAGGAACCCACACCCGCCTGACTTTGAGGCCCAATTCTCTTCCCTAGTTTCCTATCCTACCTCTCTAAGGGGCCTGGGGAAAGAGAAAGCAGGAAAGGAGCTTTATCTGCATCTGTGGGACGGACGTGTGGGTGAAACTGGGTGGGTGATTCGTGTGTAACCGAATCCGTGTGGGGGGCGGGATGGGGTGGCTTACAGATGCTGAGAGGAGTGGGAGGTCATATACGCGGTGGCAGCTAGCGAGAATGAAATATAGGCTGCTGCAGACAGCAGATTGGTGCTTGTGGAGAATAGTGAGCCTGGGGTTGGAGAGGTAGCAAGGGAGGGGAGATGAAGGGCTTCCGTGTTGTACTGAGGAGTTTCTCCTTCTCCCAAAGAGTGGGGTGCTATCTGCAAAGTATGTATTATTGTAGTATTATGTAGGTATTAAATGTTCATGGTTGGAATACAGAGACAGAAATAACAAAAACATCCATGATCCATCCTCTCAGCAAAACTTCTTAAAAGCTATGTACCCTTGCCAACTTCAGGCCTGGGTCCCAAACTGCTTTTGTCATTCTCATCATAACGACCTGCATGTTGCCAAATCCTGTGTTCTTATCTCACTTCTACCCTTGTCTTACTGCACTTCTTGTGATACCTGTGCATAGTTGACCACATCCTCCAGATATCTGGACACACCTTCCTCTGTGGGAGTTCAGGAAGCTCCACCCTCCCGGTGTTCCTCCGGCTCCTCAGACCCTGTTTTCTCTACTGGTGAATGCTGGAATATTCCAGGGCTGTCCTCCACCCTCTGATCTGGTTATGCTCTCTCCCGGGGTGATCCCTCCCAGCCTCATGACTGTTACATTATCTACATGCTGGTAACTCACAGATATAAATCTATAGCTCTCCAGGAGCTCCAGACATTTCTCCAACAACCATTTGTCACCTCCACTGAATGACTTACATCTCACACTTAACATGTCCAAAGCCAAACACAACTATTTTCCCCTAATCTATGCCTTTCCCAGTTGTCTCAGCAAATGACATCACCATCCACCCTAAGTCATCCTTAATTCCTTCCTGCCACTCACCCTCATATCCAGTCAGTCCATCAGCAAGCAGTCAGTCTGACCCATAGAATAAACCCTGTAATTGATCGCTTCTCTCCATGTCCTTGGATACCTCCTAGCCAAGCCATCAACAACCCAGCCAGTGCCAACACTACATCAGCCAATTTTGTCACAGCTTCCATTTATGTCTGCCTCCATCATGACCCCTACACAGTCTTCTTACTCAGGGACCAGAGTGACCTGTTTAAAAGATAAACCATTCTGTGTCTCTCCCTCCCTGGCTCAAAGCCATCTAATGGATTCTAACCCTAGAATAAAATTCAAAATCCTGACAATGGTATGATAAAGCCCCCGGCTCCCTTTTCACCCCATCCCATACTACTTTCCCCAGCACACTGCCTGGCATTCACACGGGCATGTTGTCCTCAAAAATGCCAAACTCTTTTCCCATCCAAGGGCCTTTACTCTTTGTTTTTCTTCTATCTGGAATATCCTTCTCCAGATCTGTGTTTTAGCTGACTCTTGCTCCTCATTGAAGTTCAGCTTAAATATCACCTCTTCAGAGGACTTTCTCCTGACCAGTTTATCTCAAGTGGTTCCCCCAGTCACACTCACATGGTCCTGATGGATTTCCTATTGATTTTCTGTGTGTTCTTTCTTTCCTAACTAGACAGTGAGCTGTTAGAAGGCAAGACCTGTATCTATGTTGTTCCCTCATATCTGCAGTGCCTAGAATGGTTCCCAGCACATGGTGGGCACACAATAAATATTTGTTGAATATCTAAATGAATAGAAGAAATTTTAGAAATAACCATTGTTCATGTTTTATATAACAGTACACACATGCATACACAGAAAGGGTTTATAGTTTTAAATATTTATTTGTCTAATCTTTTCTACCTCTAGATCTTTCCTAGTTCACACACCCAACATCTCTCACCTGACTGAAACAGCCTCATAACTGGGCTTCCCTCTTTAGATATAGAAATACCAAAAAACAAAACAAAACAAAACAAAACAAAAAAACATAGGTTTAGACATCCAACAAAGCTTCATAGAGAAGTGATGTGATCAGATTTGCTTTTTTAGGCCAATAACTATCCTCCATGTGGGGGCCATGGGGGAGGAGGTTAGAGACCAGAGGCAGAAAGAGCCCTAAGCTGTAAGGTAGGACCAGGGCCTGAACCAAGGTGGGAGTGATACAAGGTAACAGGCTACAGGTTTAGATGTTTTAAAGTCTGAGGTAGAATTGATGCCCTTGGCTAGAAGTCGAGGATAAAGAGGAGGATGTCTGCTACCTGGAAATACTTGGAAACCCAATAGTCCAGTGTTATAAAACCTGTTAGCCCCAGGCAAGTGGGACTAAACCCAGTGGGTCAAGTCAGCTCTGATCCCTTCTCTATACACTAACTTTAGAGCCTCTTCTCAACTCCCCTCTCTGGTCCCACTTCATGTGGACCAGGTAATAATCACAGGGTGTCTCAAATACAAACTATCTCTTCTGAAGCCCACAATCCCAGGAGGTAGTTAAGGTAGGTATTGTTATAAGCCGCAATTTATACATGACAAACTAATGGTGGTTTGCTCACAAGGCTAAGACTTGTGTCTTTGACTTTTCTAGCTCCAAAATCCATGCCTTGAGTTTATGATTTATTAACTCTCAGACCCCTCTCTCTCTTTCTCTCTCTCCCCTTCTCACGCACACAGACACACACACATACACTCACAGACATTTTAGAATCAGGAGATATCCATTAATTTACACTCCACAGCTCCAAGAGAGAAATCAATCAGCAAATATTTATTAAGCAAACCCTTACAATGTTCAGGACAGCCTGTTCAATGCTGTAATAAATATAAAAGAAACACAAGACATGGTCCTTGCCCCTGAGGAATTAATTGTTTAATCAGAGATATAAAACCAACACATAAAACAATTAGTGCAGAATGGAAAGGTTGATTGCTGAGAGCTAAACATGTATGTGTTTCTATATGAGTTTCAGAAGAGGAAGAGACAGAGCTGCAATACAGAGACAGAGTCAGCCAAGGGTGGTATGATGGACACAAATGTCAGCTTTTATATCAGGCCTCACATAGGACTGACCCGAACCTGGCCATCAGCCTTTAGGGAGCCGTCCTGGGAAGGGACCTCTTTGCCAAAAGATCTCTATCTCCCAAATATTTCTTTTTCTTATTAGGATTTATCAAGTTTGCAGCAAGTTATAAGTGATGAGGTTATGCAGAGGATTTTAAGACTGAGGGTGGTCCTTCCCTGAATGTAAATACTTGGAACCTTGCATTGTGTTGTCTTTAACTTTGGGCCCTAATTATTTCCATAATCGCTTGTGTTTCATAGTTCATAGTTTCGTAGTTATAATGTATGAATTTGGGAGATTGGGGAAAAAAGGCATTGAAAGCAGTTAAAACAGAAAAATGTAAGCCACAAGATACACAACTACCTCATTTTATCAGTCAGATTTACAAAAAGAACCTAGTCAAGCTAGTTTAAGCAGAAAAATAGTTAACTGATGTATATTTAGCCCCTTTCAGGATCTTCTGGAGGGCCAGAGAATCAAGCTCTTGCCATTCAAGAGTGATGCCCAAATTATATCATCAGACTCTGCTAGTGGAAATGTTCTTGCTCTGGCCACTGGGCTCAGGCATCTCTGCCCACACCCCTGATGCTGGGCACAGGATTAGCCAGGACAGGCCACAGCCATCTTTGACAATTGAATGTCTGTCCCTCAGCATCCTTGCTAGAAGGAACTCTGCACAGCACCTCCTTTCTGGTGCAATTTGCATCCAAATTGACATCTTGCAGCTGGTTGTCAGAGCTTGAGCCACATGCCCATGCCCTAGCTGCAAGGGAAGCTGGGAAAGCAGCCCTGAGGGTCAGGAATCTTAACTTTGAGAAAAGGGCTGGATGGGCCCAAAGCTTTATAAACATCCACCACACCCAGCAGTCACTGAATATGCTACATGATAGAGTTTAGAGGACCCTTCGAGAAATTGGCTTCCTAAAAGTCCAAAATATATCAAAACAATTAAAAAATGGAACATCTGTACTGGACGGGAGTTAAACTAGATAGAAAATAGGTAGTAGGCCAAATGGCACCAGGAAAACAAGTATAAATAAATTGACACGTGCTGGATAATTGACCCTCTCCACACACATTCTGTAACTCAGTCCCTGCCCACAGATGTATTCAGTGTCCCAGCAAATAAGGAAAATAGGAAATATTGCCAGGAGGCCCCCCTCCAGTGCCATCCCAAACATGAGAGCTATGGAGTCTGATGCTCTCATCTTGAAAGCCATAGAGCTATATATCCCCCAAACAGTTTGAGAAGAGCATGGGGACATGCTGAGGCTCGCGTGACAACACTGTGTGGCCTTGGACCTTTCTGAGTCCCAGTTTCCTCATATGCAAAGTCGAAATCAAGAGATAGAATATGCAAAGACTCTAGTTCAGAAACTGATACACAGTAGATCCTGAATACCAGTTTCTTAAACACATCACTCATAATAATCAAGTCTTCTACGCAAGAAGAGTTCAATGATTAAAAAAATCCCAGGGGCGGGGCGCCAGGGTGGCTCAGTCAGTTGAGTGTCTGACTTTGGCTCAGGTCATGATCTCGCAGTTTGTGAGTTCAAGCCCCGCATTGGGCTCTGTGCTGACAGCTCAGAGTCTGGAGTCTGCTTCGAATTCTGTGTCTCCCTCTCTCTGCTCCTTCCCCGCTCATGCGCTCTCTCTCTCTGTCTCTCAAAAATGAATAAACGTTTAAATAAATAAATAAATAAATAAATATTCCAGAGGCACCTGGGTGGCTCAGTTGGTTAAGCATCCAACTTCGGCTCAGGTCATGATCTCATGTTTTATGAGTTCAAGCCCCACACCAGGCTCTGCCTGGACAGTGGGATTCTCGCTCTCCTTCTCTCTCTCTGCCCCTCTACCCCTCCTCTCTCTCTCTTTCTATCTCTCTCAAAATAAATAAGTAAATAAGTATTTTAAAGTAAATAAATAAATATTTTTAAAAATAAACAAACAAACATTAAAAAAACAAATCCAGACGTCAAGAATAGCGAATGCAGAGTCTCTGGGACATGGGAGAGATTGGTTTGTTCCAAATGGTATGTAGCACTCTGGTCTAAAGAGCTGATCTCAGTGGGGAATGACAGGAAGAAGGTTGGGCAGGTAGGCAAGGAGTGTTCCACAAAAAGGAAAATATTAGAATCCTGTTGGCACTCAAAGTCAGAGCACCTGGCCTAGAAGCAACATGGAGGACAGATGGTGAAGAGTGAGACCAGAGTCCTGAGGAAAGATGCTGAAAGCCTCTACGCTGTTTATGGCAAAAGGTTGGGGAAGTGAAAGAAGTGAGAAAAGTAAGAGGTAGCTCAAATAGAACATGAGAGATAACTGAATGCAAGGGGTGGGGACAAGAAAGACTCTAAAATGGCGATTCTCACTCTTGGCTGCTCTCTGGAAGAATGGTATACTGAGGGGTGGGGGCCGTTGGCCCTGGGGACAGACAACAAGGGGTACCTTGCTGTAGAGAGTGTATAAATAATAATAAACCTTTAGCCTGTCTGGGTTTTTATTATCTCCATGGGCTGGCAATTCTAAACAATGGCAGTGACAAAGTATGCCTTCCTGATTACAGCTAACCGCCCTCCCTGCAACCCCTCTTCCTGCCCTTATATATCCACTCTATTGGAATCATCTGGAGAGCTTTTACAAATCCTGATGCCATGTAAACAATCAACAGATGTTAATGGCAACTTTTCCTCTGTCGTAATAGTAAGCAAAAAGGCAAAAAGTCTAGGATTTAAAATTACAAGGAATTCAGGATGCCTAGAACAGGTAGGGAGGCTTAATGTTGCTTCCCTGGATTTCAATTCCTCTGGTAAACTTGTAGCCTTTAAATGTGATCCAACTGAAAGTAATGGATTTTAAAAAAATAAACAGGCTGATTCTAGCATCATATGGAAACATAAACAAAACTATCCTCCAAATTCTGGAAACCACAGAAAGAAGCTTGTTCATTTGCTTTTTTAATGTCAGAGTAGTGAAGTCCTTCCTGAGAAAGGCTGAAAATCTAAATGTCATGAGAGAAAAGACCCATAAAAGAGTATCTATTGAGTAAAGTCAAAAGACAACCAAGACAAAAATACATATCAGATACAAAAGGCTTATTTTTCTACTGTATAAAGAGCTTCTTCAAATTAATAAGAAAAAGAAATAAAAATTAAAAAAAACCCTTGGGTAAAGAATACAGAGTTCACAGGAAAGGAATACATGGCTATTTGACATATGAAAAAAGTATAAACTTCACTCCAAATGGTGAAAATACACAGTTAAAACATACAGCTAGACCATTTTTTCACCCGTCAGCTTGGCAAAAATCAAATAATGATAATACACCTTACCATGAGGAAAGAGATGCTGTTTCACCCAGCACATTATTAATGGAAAAACACGGCCTCCATAAGGTCTCCTTGACACTCTCCAACTGCAAGTACACCTGCCCATTGACCCTGAGAGCCCATTTTTCTTACAACTATACCTACACATTCTGTGTAAGGTTATTCACTGGGGCATCATTTGTCAAAACAAGACTAGGACCAACTTAAATCCTATCATTTGAAGACTGGTTAAGTAGAGTAAAGCACATCCGGATAATAGAATAACTTGGCTTCACATTAAGAAAAGAAAAAGATACTCCCTAAGTATTAAAATGGAATAATCTGTAAGATACAGTTAAGTCAAAATGGAAGATGTAGAAAAGTGTGCATACAAAGTCCTTTCAGATAAAAAGGAATAGGAAATAAAATAAACATATTATCTGTGTTAGTTCTAAACTATCCTCTAGGTAGAGGAACTGAATGACTGGAAGACAAGCATGGGAGAAGACTGTATTGTGTAGTAGTCATCTGTACCGAGTACAAATATTCACAAAAAAATGGGATGAAATTAAGAAAAGAATCTACTGGGAAACTAAAGGGACCCCATGAGGGGCACCTGGGTGGCTCAGTTGGTTGCGTGTCCTATTCTTGATCTCGGTGCAGGTCATGATCTCTTGGGTTCATGGGATGGAGCCCCGTATCAGCCTCTATGCTGACAGTGTAGAGCCTGCTTGGGATTCTCTGTCTCTGTCTCTCTCTCTTTCTCTCTCAAAATAAATACATAAACCTTAAAAAAAATAAAATAAAGGGACATCATGAAAAACTGCTTTCTTTTCTCCTTTTCCTGATTCTGTTCTTCCTAGGACCTGCACCCCTGCCTTACACACACCTTATGAAACAGGTAATGTATGTCCTCCTTGTAAACATCAAAGGGTTAATGATTTCTTTGGAGGCTTCCAGCACAATAGATAACATCTAAGGAGTGACCAGGCAGGGTTGTCAGGAACATTTTCCTAGACCACTGACTCACCAAGACCCCTGGCTCCAGAGCATAAGTGACTTATAGAGGACACCTAACTACTCATCTGTGTCCCTGGATACCTGAGAAGACACACAAACTGGACCACAGTCCTCAATAAAAACCCCAGACCAAAGCAGAGATGAGACTCACTCTCCTTTCTGAGTCTCCCAGATGTCCTGTCTGCATCAGCTCTCTCTATGTATTCAATAAACTCTGCTCTCACTTCCTCTTGGCTTGAGTTTGATTTCTATCCTGCATGAAGCCAAGGACCCTCTTGGCTGGTTCTGTGAGACTGCACTCTAGGTCCTCAGACCCAACCAGCCTGCATCAAAGTCAAAACAATAGAGTAAAAATGACATGGGGTGAGACACCTGAACCCACCAAAAAATTAAAAATTTTAACTTAAAAAAATAATGCCCAGGCCACACCCTAGTCCAATTATATCAGGATGTCCGGGGGTGGCACCCAGGCATCAGTATTTTTTAAAGCTCCCCAGGTGATTCCAATGTGCAGCCAATCCAAAAACCATGACTGCATCGTGGCTCTGGGTATTTTAGTCTCAGTGCTTGGAACATCTCCTGAACCTATATCAGTTTTGCATCTAAATCTGACTCCTCCACCTACTAAGCACTATCTCTTTGCACTTACTTCTCTGATCTTTTTATCTGTTCCTTCCTGGCCCCGTGGTATCTGGTCCTTATCTTTATAGATGCCTCATTTCTTCCCCTCTAGACAGTAGGAGCTCAGTTTTCTTCTTATTAACTTGCCAAAACCCAATTAAATTCCTAACCTCCTGTCACTTCAGTGATGGGTAATGTATTACTTTTAAGAGAGCCCTTGTCCCAGCAGGAATGAGTGAGGGCCCTACCTCTCTCTCTGCCAGTTGGATGGTTTCAGGTGCAAGGAACAGAACACTCTGACTCCAACAAAAACATATTTGTTGGTCAAATGAAAAGCCACCCCAATGGTGGACTGGACTCCTGGCTGGGTGCATCAGGGCTCTGGCCATACTTCTCTGAGAATCTCTTGGCTCTGCCTCACCGCCTGAGTTGGCTTCATCTTCATGCTGGTAGTAAGATGGCTACAAACATGTCCGGGTTTCAGCCACAAACTACAAGATCCAGAGAAAGGGAAAGGGCCTATCTCCTCTTGGGTCTTTTTTGTAAGGAAGAAAACATTTCCTCAACCCACCACCCTCAGCAGCTTTCCTTCCCCCAATCTCATTAGCCAAATGGTCACATACCCATTTTTTTTTTAAGTTTATTTATTTGGAGAGAGAGAGCATAAGCAGGGGAGGGACAGAAAGAAGGAGAGAGAGAATCTCAAGCAGGCTCTGTGCTAACAGCGGGGCTTGATCCCACAAACTAAGATCATGACTGGAGCCAAAACCAAGAGTCAGATGCTTAACCAAATGAGCCATCCAGGCGCCTGGTTACACACCCACTCTTACACTAGTTATCTAGAAAGAAGAATAGGATTATCATGGTTAGCTCACACCAGTGGTTCTCAATTAGGGGTGGTTTTTCCTCCCAGGAGATATTTGACAAGGTGTGGAGACACTTTTGCTTATATCAACTGTAGTCAGGGTGCTACTGGCAGAAATGCTGCTCGACATCCTATAACACACACATGACAGCCCTCACAACAAAGAATTACCAGGCTCAAATGTCAGTATTGCCAGGACTGAAACAGCCTGGCTGAGACTAATCAGGGCCCAGCCCTAGAGCTGAGGATGGGGTCCCCTTCCCTTAGTCATCTGATGGCTCACAAACAATATCAGGGTTTTTTTTAGGGAGAAGAAAGGATGTGCTAGGCAGCTAACAATCTTCCTTACATTGCTGCTTCATAGGTATTGGGGTCGAGCATAGATTTCCTGCATTATATTAGCTTCAGGTGCACAACATAATGATTCAATATTTGTGTATATCGCAAAAAAAAATGATCATCACAATAAGTTTAGTTAACACCCACCACCACACAGTTTCTTCCCTTGTGATGAGATCTACTCTCTTAGCAACTTTCAAAATATAATACAATATTATTAAGTATTTCACCGTGCTGTTTATTACATCCTCATGATATTTATTTTATAACTGGAAGTCTGTACCTTTTGACTTTCTTCACCCTTTTCACCCACTGCCATATACCCCTAACATTCTTGATTTAATATGCATGTTTCTGCAGAACTAGAAGGCTAGGCACTCAAAATGGCCACAGGATACTTGCTCACTGGCCAATCGAAGAACATTCTAAATGAACTTTTCTAAATCTTTTCAGATGGATTTTAGCAATCAGGAAAAATGTGAGGCTGGCTGCTCCCTTTCACAACATTGGTTGGTATCTGAAGGAGACATGGGAGTTCAGGGAGTCAAGATTAAAGTATCAGCTAAAATACCCAGAAGAACAATATATCCCTGTTCTTTGTTTTTTGCTGAGACAATTATTTATCCAATATCTCTTTGGCTTGAAAACAAAACCATTAATTACAAAGACCAACTTTTTAGAGCAAAGAGCAGGGTTGACATGCCATCCCAAGAACCGTATATATGTGTGTAGATTTCCGATTACTAAGCCTCTGGAAATATACTGAGAACTAATTCATGCCCATGGAATGGGCACAGACTTCTGGTGTCATCAGGACTCAGTCACCCTCCAGTGGACAGCAGCAGGTCTGCATGCCAACATAACTATCCCAGAGTTCTCTTCTGAAACTTAAAGTCAGGTTAATTCACCCTATGTCTCACATCCCTATAAGTTAGTCACTACCTGTGGTAATCATTAATTCTAGCCACCCAATATTTCTAGTTCTCCCTCTAAGTCCATGATAGGATGGACTTGCACAATCCTGTCCCTTTAAATTTAGATGTGGTCACGTGACTTGCTTTGGTCAATGAAAACTCCAACAAGACCACACACACAAAAGAATTGAGCTTTGGCTATCATGGAAGCACAGACACACAGCCTCTGTCATCCTGGATCCCTAAATGAGGATGACATGGAGCAGATTCCACATCAACCTATAATGGACAAGTAGTATAAGCAAGAAATAACCTTTGTAGCTTTCAGCCGCTTAGATTTGGGGTCATTTGTTGAAGCAGGATAGCCTATTGTATACTGACTGATACAATTCCCCACATGTTGACCCCGTCCAGTCATTTGTGTCCTCCATCTCCTCCCTGTATTTCTCGAACCAAACTTTCTATTTCTCTTTTCACATCCCAATACAGTGTGCCTTCTGGAGCCCCAGATTTGCACCAAACAAATTACCCTGCATCCTTAGCTTCTCCACAGAGTGTGCCCTTCACCTCTGGGCCTTACCTGAACCCTGGCTCTCCTCTAGAGGCCTCTCCTCTCCCACACCTCAGACCTGAGGGTTGGGAGGTGATATTGGTATTCCCAGTGTCAATGCTGCTTTTATCCTTAAGAAAAAGGTCCATTCCTGTAAGACTCATGGCCACCAGCTGGATCACCCCAGGCCTTTTCACATTTCATTGTGAAATTCACATCCTGGTCACTCCTCCTCTTTCACTGCCCTTTTGGGTGCCTGGATCATAGTTTTCCTCTCTTCTCCAAGTCCTACAGAATCCTGGGAGACTTCAGTGACCCTAGGGACAATTACAAAATGCCCTAGCCTCACCAGCTTCCTGACTTTTCCAACTCCAGTGGTCTCCACCCTCTTTGTGCTCTGAGGTTACATCCTAAACCTTGTCACCACTGAGGACTGCTTCCACTCTGCGGTCAAAGCTGTGATGGCCACCGTGGAGGGACAGTGAGGTGGCTCAGGAGGTTGAACTGCACTGGATCCGAAGCAACCTTCCACTTCCCAAACAATGTCCTAGAGCAGAGGTTCTCAAAATTTAATGATTTAGTCTAATCACCTGGGGATCCTGTGAAAAGTCAGACTCTGATTAAGTGGATCTGGTGTCAGACCTGAGTTTCTGCATTTCTGACTAGCTGCCAGGCAATGGCCATGCCCCTGGACCTCACTGTGAGTCACATGAGTGAAGTGTCCATGAGATGTGGCTGTCCTGTGCTTCCTAATCTTCCTCTGAGAAGAGCCCGCCACTGCCTCTCCGAGCTCTCTCAGTCCCCTTGGAACCTACCCAACAACCCGAGCCCTGTCTCAGGGAGTCCACACAACTATGAGTTCTGCCTGGAGTCTTACATTTTGACTTTTAAGTTTTTAAAGGATCTCAAATGCAAATGGTTCACTGATCTTCACTGCATAGCACACTCTCATCAGCCCATTAAATGCCCCTCTACTCGTGGTTTATTTCTTTTTGTTTTCATTTTTTGTAACCCTTCAACCTTGATACTGATTTCTTTTTCTTCCCCAATCCTTGTCATAAGTCAGCACTCTAATATGTTTGACATAGGTCCTTAAATATGCATGCATTCAACCTTGTAAAATGAGTCTTGTATGCTTATGTTTTTAAATCACAAAAATGATAAGCAACTTATCAAAAAAAGAGAGAAAGAAACAGGAAAAAAACAAAATAAAAGAGCTTCCTATAAGGTCTTATGGTGTGGCTTCTCCTGAGGAGGTGGCTGACATTTATGTCCCTCTTATTTATATAGGAAAATAAAGCATCCCTTATTATTTGAACCAGCCCCAGTTCTTGCAACCAAAATAACCTAAGGAACACCTTACTTCATGGGGGTGGTTGTGAGGCTTAACTGAGAACAAAATGTGGCGTCTAGACTTCCCAGGCCCGTTGCCCCTTAATGTCAGAACCTCTTTTGTTATAGTTGGCAATGGACTAAATAAAGAGTGATTTAGGCCAGGATTAAGGATTCAGTCTCCATATGGCCCAGTTAGTTTTGCCAGATATGAATAACACCCCTAACACTAGCCTAAAATATTGTTGCAACCCCTTTGACATAAAGATAGAAGTAAAAAGGCTTAAAACACGCAGCCAGACTTGATTAGACAGACAGACCCCAGTGGGCAAAGTAAAAAGCCCAGAAACAGACCCAGAGACATCGAAGGGTGTCATATGCTAAGGGTGGTTTTTCAAATTAGCAAGGAAAAGATGGATTAACTAGTAAATGTTCAACATCAGGGTGACCATCTGGGCAGACAAATTAATATGGATTCTTATCTTACTGCTTATAGCAAAATAAATTCCAGATGAAGCAAAGATTTATATGTTAAAAAATTAAATTATTAGAAAAAAATCTTGGGAAAATTTTTGTGATAATCACCAATTAAAGCTTAAAAGCATCACACAAAAAACCAGATACCTCAAAAGAAAGATGGATTTAGGTACATTAAAAAAATTTTAATTCCTCAAGACAAACCCACCATAAATAAACTTCCTTAGAACATAAATAATAAATCACAAATCAATAAGAAAAAGACCATCCTCCTATTTGAAAAAAAAAGGAGGGGGCAAGAATATGAAGAGTTCATAGAAAAAATACATAAGTCCTCTAAATATATGAAAAAATACTTGAGATCACTTACAAAAAGAAAAATGATAATCACAATGGCAATGCATTCTTCAACTCACAGACTGACAACATTGCAAGATATAGAAACTAAGCTGACAAAGATGTATGGAAAGAGGTGTCTTCACCAATTTCTCCAGAGGATCATTTGAAAACCTTTATCAAATTAAAAATGTCCTTTGACTTTTAGGAATGTGTTCACAAATATATTTGAATATATGTGACATCATATGTGTATTTTATTAATGTAAATTATGATTTGTCCAAGTAATGGAAAACTACACAGCTATAAAAAGTGGTGGAGATTTTGGATTATTGATGTAGAACACGGCACTTAGAGAAGAGAGCAAGATACAGAACAATGTAGAGTGGGGGTAGGAGGAGAGTGAAAACACATGCCTGCTTGTAAGTGCATGTAAGATCTCCAGGAGGCTAAGAAAGAAACTTAGAGGGAAGTGGGGCAGTGCAGACATGGGAGGGAAACTTAACATTTGTGTTTACCTTTCATACCAATTCAATTTTATAGCATGGGCACCATTATAAAATGTAATAAAATTTTAAATAACAATAACAAATAAATATATCAAATGCTACGTTTTTTCAGCAGAAATGTTTTGGTTCTAACATCTGTTGACTATATATACAAACAAATAAAAAAGGAAGTTTAAAAGGAAGTAGAAAGAAACTGTAGAGAAAGGGTCTGTTTTAAACCAGAAATTTGGTTTTTCTAGGTATTTACTAATGAAGTAATGTTCTCAAACCACAGGAGCATGAGGAGTGGCTCTCCCTCCCTCCTGAGAGATCGCTATGTGTAGCCTCTGAGAGAAGGTGTCAGATTGCCAACATGACACAGGGATCAGTGAGAGTCCGTGCTGATTAGTGGGGGCAGGCAGACAGCAGGGGCTCTCTAGCCAAGATAATTGGCTAGACCAAAGGGAAAGATGGGAGCATAGAGGCTGTCGACTCAACAACAAGTCAAGGTCCAGAATGCCTGAGACCCCCATGGAATATAGTTTACTGAAAAGAAAGGGTAGCCTTCTGGGGCATTGAGAAGGGAGCACCAAAAAAAAAAAAAAAAAAAAAAAAAGATAAAAAGATAAAAAGCAGAGGCAGAACACAGTGGCTTGAGAAGGCAAAGAATATCAGGGTTTGGAGTGGGGGCGTAAGGAGTGGGTGAAAAGGCAAGGGTTCAATGTGACTGAGGCAGAGACTACTGATCTCTCTTCATTTTGTGTGTTTGATGATCATGTCATGAGATAAAGCCTTCAACTAGCACTGCATAGCTTGAGGTCACATTCAGGGTAATGATAGCATGTTAATATTTATCCCCACTTAGAAAACGATCAGCACACAGTTCTAAGAGCTTTCAGGGATAGGACTCTCAGAGCAGCACTCAGCATACCGTGCCCTCTAGCTTCAAGCTTCCCTCAGTATTGGTGCCGTGCTGCTGCTTGATTTGTCTTTACCCAGCCCCCTATCACCCTGTGCCACTTTCCCTATAGACTTGCATTCATTCATTCATTCATTCATTCATTCATTCATTCATTTATTCATTCAACATCAAGCACTGTATCAAGCCCAAAGAGATAGTGGTTAACATGACAAACATGATCCCTACCTTCATGGAGCTTACAGTTTGGGGAGGAAATGCAAAATCCGAATAAGTATGTGATACAAATTATGACATATGCTATGAGGGTAAAAAATGTGCTCTGAGAGTGAGAAGCTGGCAGCCCAATATAATTGTGTGGTCAGGAAAGAGGGCTGCCTTGATGTACAGTTCTAGAGGACATTGCACATGGAAAACACTGGCATCCCCAGATATCAACCAGGCAGACTGGGACCAAAAAGCCTTGCAGGAGAGGGGAAAGCATACTCACTGGCATGAGAATAGGAAACATTTTGGCAAGCACAAGCCACTGCAAGAAGTACTGATAAGGACAGCATAGAGGAAGGGGGGCATGAGATGAGCCTCAGATTCATGGAGAATATGGGAGACCATGAGAGGAAAGTGGAATTTTTATTCTAAATTGAGTGGGAAGACTCTAAAGAATACTAAGCATATGAGTGACATGGTTCAATGTATATGGTTTGTAAGCCACTCTGGCTACCATCTGGAGCATGGGTTGGAAAAGAGTAGAAGTGGGTACCCAGTTAGGGGGCCATTGAGTCAACCAGGCCAACAATGAAAGTGGCTTGGTCAAAGATGACAGCTGCAGAAAGAGAGACAAATAGATGGAGTAGAGAGACGTTTTGGAGATAGAAGTGAGAACACTTGCTAGTAGTCTGGATGTGAGAGGCGAAGAATGACTCCAGGTTTCTCACTTAAGCAAATTGGCAGTACCACTTATTGAGACAGGGGAACATGGGGAAGAGTGGATTAGTGGGTAGATCCCGAGTTCCATTTTGGACACGCTAAACTGAAATAATTATGGTAATCTAAGTAGAGATGGCAAGTAGCCAGTTTGATGAGTTTGTGTTCATATCAGAAATATTGTTGGAGATACATTTGGGAGTTGTTAGCATAAGGTTGCATTTATTTTATTTTTAAAATAAGTTTATTAATTTTTGAGAGAGAGAGTGTGCTAGTAGGGGAGGAGCAGAGAGAGGGAGACAGAGGATCTGAAGCAGGCTCTGCACTCACAGACCATGAGATCATGACCTGAACCAAAGTCAGACACTTAACCAACTGAGCCACTCAGGTACCCCAATATAAGGTTGCATTTAAAGCCTTGGGAAAGGGTGAGATCCTCTAGTGAGGGAGTATGCACAAAGGAGTTTTATTTTCTAATGTGCTTGAAAATTTTTCAAGGCCTCCCATACATTGAGGACCACACCACGTAGTTTTTCAGGAGCAGCTAGCAACAAGTCTTCACCTTTGTCTCTAACAGTGCAGACAGTGAAGCTAACTTCTCTCCTTACCAGCAGATGCTTGATCAACTCAGTATTTGTGGTGTCCTGGCTAGAGCATAATGCCTCATTCCCAGCATCTCTGCTCATTCACATGTAGGAATCCTTCATTTATTCCCTACCTCTGACTCTGGGTCTAGTCACACACTGATTAAAAGGCCTTTTAATTATCTTAGGACATGATATTACAGTACAAAATTTCAAGGATAGATCAGAAACAGAGATGATGGTACAAGGGAATGTGAGGGCATGCAAGATCTGTTTATCCTTAACTCTTTAGTTTTCCTGGGTTCCAGTGAATCCTGGACTTGGATGACCCATAGCTTTGCTTACCAAGGGTATGCCAGCATCCGTCTGTGGATATGACATTCATACTCTTCAATAGAGAGGATTTGTTTGAGTTGGTTTGTCACACCCAATATGGGTCCTGAGCTAAGTTTTTCTCTAGTCAACCTGCCATAAGTTGAGCTCCATGACATCCAATCTATACCTAGTTGCCTACAGTAATGGATAATGATCCCCATTGCAGCCAGTCACTGTGATGGAAATGAGGTTAGTTTCCCTCAGTGTACAGGCCTGAACCACTACAACAAATGCAGCCTCTGTTTGAGTCTTCCAGCCTCTGAAGGAGCTGAGGATATATGCTTTAGAGAACTGGCTTGAAGTAACTACAGTTCCAGGTCCCATCTTGCAGGCTATTGCCACAATTCATCCTCATCTGAAAGTGCCAAAGTATGAATCTTCAGTCTGGCTAGGTTATAAAGGAACAAGACTGGTGGTTAGAAGGACCTTTTAGGGGCACCTGGGTGGCTCAGTCGATTGAGCTTCCGACTTCAGCTCAGGTCATGATCTCACGGTCTGTGAGTTTGAGCCCCGCATCGGTGCTGACAGCTCAGAGCCTGGAGCCTACTTCGGATTCTGTGTCTCCCTCTCTCTCTGACCCTTCCCCGTTCACACTCTGTCTCTCTCAGTCTCAAAAATAAATAAACATTAAAAAATTTAAAAAAAAAAAGAAGGACCTTTTAAACCTAAACCTTCCTAAAGGAAGGTTATTCTCTTCAACTGCCTAATAGTGTCCAGGAGGAAAGAGATAGGGAGTGAAGGGATGTTGTCATCCCTCCAGGTCATCATTATCAGAGCCTTGTCATTTTAGGAAATAACTCTCCACAGTTTTCTGGCATTTCTGCATATCTTGGGGTCAGAGGACTACCTGACTTTATTTGAGACTATCTTTTCAAGGATGTTGGTATAGCAAACCACCTTGGAAGACAGAGATAATGTCTCCCTCTAGAGCACTGGCAAGTTTGTTTACTGTTTGGTGTAATAAAGATAGCATCTCCCTTCAGGGCAAAGTTCAGGTAGGCTTAGTGTCCGTTATAAAATATTCAAGTTCCCCAAACTTGGGATTCCTCTCTTATAATGTAGTCCCCTACCTGCGCAAGCATTACCTGGTCCTTTCATGTATTACCCTATGGAAACTGAGGTTTGAGGAACAAATGCACAAGTGATGTTACTTGAGTTACTGCTCTTGCTATAAGTAATAAGCTGTGCTTTATCTCTGACACAGGAATCTTGTGTCTTCTGCCAGCATCCATGAGGCAGGCTTATTAGTTTGCAGGTAAAGTAAAATCTCAAACCCTTCACAATTCTTGACAGTCAAGCACCCATGGTGTATGTAATAGGACTCAAGGCCAGTTGGATCTTCCAACTCCCCAACAGCCCAAGTGGAGGGATCCTTTTACTTCTGCAGATTGTCAGACTGCATGAACATAGTATTACAATTCTCATAAGACTCTAAATTTGAAAGTTTATTCCACAAATTCGTCAAAAAAGTCCCAGCACTGAACAAAGTTAGGGGTACAGGCAGGAATGACTATCTGTGACAGTGGTCACACAGCTGGACCAGATATTTTCTAAGTCTTGCTCCCTGGTGGCAGCCAAGAGCCTCATCCCACCACACCAAAACCCCTCCTTCCTCCATCCTGCCTGAGGTTGGGTTCTCCCCTCCCCTGCCTATTGTCTCTCCCTGCTAAGTTCTTCAAGTCCACCTTGTTGCCTTCATCTCTGCTGCCTCCCCCATAAGCCAGTATCTCTCTCTCTTTCTTTCTTTCTCTTTCTTTCTTTCTTTCTTTTAGAGAGAGAGCATGCACATGTGAGTGCATGCAAGCAGGGGAGAGGGGCAGAGAGGAAGAGAATCTCAAGCAAGCTCCATGCTCAGTGCAGAGCCTGACTCAGGACTTGATCCCACAACCCTGGGATCATGACCTGAGCTGCAATTGAGAGTTGGATGCTCAACCAACTGAGCCACCCAGGCACCCCTCATCATCTCTTTCTAACCCTGACCCCAGCTCTTCTGCCTTCTCCCCCTTCAGTCTGGATCCCCGTCACCTCCACCAGTGGCTTCCAAGACAGGCAAACCTGGTGGCTGCTTGTGTCTGCTTGATATGTTGGACTTCTGCTAAGATTATTTTAGTAAAAAGGGTTCTACTGCTTTACAACCTTTTGAAAAAAACGCTAGCTGAAAAGATAACACTTAAAACCTTTAGCTTATCACTCAAAGCCCTTCCTGATAGTGCCCTACTCCAATCCTCCCCCACCCTCAGAAGTCCTAATGTGAGCCACTGTTCCCACACCCATATCACCTGAAGTTGTTTGTTTGTTTGTTTGCTTGCTTGCTTGCTTTAACCATATCATTGTTCTGATCAAGACTCACTACCCACAAAATCTGGTCCAAACTACTTAAGTTTGTATTCATTGCTCTCCCTGTTCTGCCATGTGTCCTTCCTGACACAAACCCTCCCACAAACACATTCTTATCAGAATAAAAGTAACTTACCCATTTTTATTTTACTTCTTAATGTACATATCAATCTACCAACATTCTCTACCTTAGTCTTCCCAAGGAGTAAGGAAGGACTGGAAAGAAAAGGAACTGTGGGTCTCCTGATCTTTCCCTTTCCTTCTGCGTCATCATTTGCAGAATAAGTGGCTGGCTGATACAATAAGAAAGGATATGATTAGGGGTCCTTGACTGTTTTTGCTCCCTAAAGTACCTTCTTCCTGCATTTGAAGCAAGGTCTAGTGTAACAGGAAGTGTGGCCTGTGGGGCTATAAAAATCCCACTTATTCAGACACAGAAATAACAGACTTACCTAGTATTCATTTTAAGTCTCACAGAACTCCCACACATCATGTGTCCCCCAAATTCCTTTTTTTATGTGGCACTATGAGTGCAATACACATGGGGCAGTGAGGAATGGCAGACCCACACGTTGCATGTTCACATATTGGACTTCACTTGCTAAACACAAGTTCAAAGACAAAATTATTAAGAACTTCAAGATGGGGTACCTGGCTAGCTCATTCAGTAGAGCATGTGACTCTTGATCTCGGGGTTGGGAGTTCAAGACCCACATTGGATGTAAAGCCTGCTTAAAACAAAAACAAAACAAAAGCTTCAAGATAGCAACAGTAGAGCATTAAACCAATTGGGGGACTCTTCTGAGTGTGGAGCCCTGGGTGACTACCCAGGTCACACTGATGTCAGTGATGAGACAAAGTGGCATAATCAGATGGCATGATCCTCAAAAGAGTTGGTTTCTGGAGCCCCTGGCTGGCTCAGTCAGAAAAGCACACAACTCTTGATCTTGGGAATGTGAGTTTGAGACCCACATTAGAAACACAGATTACTTTTAAAAAATTTTTAGTGACATCTGGGTGGCTCGGTTGGTTAAGTGTCCGACTTTGGTTCAGGTCATGATGTCGAACTTCATGAGTTCAAGCCCCACCTCAGGCTCCCTGCTGTCAGTGCAGAGCCTGCTTCAGATCCTTTGTCTCCCTCTCTCTCTGCCCCTCCCCTGCTTGTGCTGTCTCTGTCTCTGTCTCTCTCAAAAATAAATAAACATAAAAAAAATTACAAAACATAAGAGACTCTTAAGTATAGAGAACAAACTGAGGGTTGCTGGAGGGGTTGTTGGTGGGTGACTTGGCTAAATGGGTAAGGGGCATTAAGGAAGACACTCGTCGGGATGAGGACTGGGTGTTATACATAGGGGATGAATCACTGGAATCTAAAATTCCTGTGAAATAGTTATTGCACTATATGGTAACTAACTTGGATGTAAATTAAAATTTTTTTTTAATTTTAATAAAAATAAATAAAAAAAGAGTTGGTTTCTGAAAAACAAAGGAGACAATGGAGGAGTGATATGTTAGGAAAGAGTTTGAAGAACAGTGATAACTTCTGCTTCCTGGTAAATACCCCCAGGAATGCCAGATAATACAGTACATTCTCTGTAAGATACAAAATTTAAAATAGATCTATTAAATCAATCATGAGATCAGGGAACTTTGAGTCCAGATATAGGGTAGATCAACTGCATAAAGTTTTCCAGGATGACACAGAACTTGAACTGGGCGAAAACACTGTGACCTGAGTTTCTAGGACCTCGAGGACTAGGCAGAAGATCCATAGAGCACGCAGGAAAAACAGGTTGGTACTTCGCCAAATGACAGAGAGTTCCAGACAAGACAGAGGAAAATTTGGGGGCAAAAGCAGCAAAACACTAGAAGAATTCTGACAACCTGCCTCCACCGCCTAAATGGGAATTGGTCAATGAACAGCCCAGTGCTCTCCAGAAAGAACCAGATATCAGGGAAGCATGGGAAGGTTTTTGTTTGTTTTTAAAGAGATTTTGGCCATAAGGAGGTTTGTTTACCATAACTAAGGGTTCCAGAGATATGTTGGAATGGGACTTGAATTCTGAGTCTAACAGACATCTGAGGCTTGATTGGACTAGTTAGGCTCGAGTCCAAAGAGAAATCGTGCTGTTGGACATGCCTTGACCCACACAAGCAAAGACTTGGTGAGGCTCTGTGAACTCTCGTAGGTATCTCCTAACCAGTCTTCCTGCCACCAGTCCCACTGCATGCTCATCCACCAACTAGTTTCCTACCAGTTATTGTCTTCCTGAAATACAATCCCCAGTACCTTTGCATGACTCACAAGGCCCATCTCAATGCAGCCACCCATCCTTCCATCCAGCCTCAGTGCCTGCCACTGACTAGTCAGCCCTGTAGGACAGCAGAGGATTGGCTTTCCCAAACAAGCCGGTGCCTCCATACCTACCTGCTTTGTCTCTCATAAATCCTGCCTAGAATGCTCTTCTCTTTACGCTGCCAGGTGAGAATCTACTGATGTACTAGAAAATTGGCTCTCTTAAAAATAAATAAGGCCTGACTTGTACCTTTTCCTGATTTCTGTAGTATAAATACTCCCACCATGGCTGATTGCAAGCTACCCACATGAGTTCACTGAAAAGGAAATTGAGACGAGATGGGCATATTCTTTTCTTGGGAGCCAGGATGAATTGCTCCAACACACCACTGTACCTGAGCAGATCACCTTCCTTGCTTAAAAATTCCTCTCAGCAAAGTCTGCACACTGGATCATCATTAAACAAAACAAATATACAAGCTAAATCTGTACATAGAATGCACTGGAAGGATATACTCTAAAGTAGTCACCAATGTTAGCTTTAGGTAGCAGAAGCATGGGAGATTTTATTCTTTGGCAAGTTGAATAATGCCTGCCTCCCCAATTCGTGTCTATCCAAAACCTCAGAATGAGACCTTATTTGGAAAAAAGGTCTTGGCAGATGTAAATAGTTAAGGATCTTGAGATGAAATCATCCTGGGTTTAGGGTAGGCCAAAGAGATAGAGACAGAGACACAAAGTCAAAGGTCATGCGAATAGAGGCAGAGAGATTGGAGTGACACATCTACAAGCCAACAAAAGCCAAGCCTTGCAGGCAACAAGGAGACTTGGGAAGGCTTGGTGAAAGGCATCGGACAGTTTCTTCCTCAGCGACTCCAGAAGGAGCCAAACCTTCCCACACCTTGAATTCAGACTTCTGGCTTTCCTGAACTATGAGAATTAATTTCTATTGCTTTAGGCTCCCCAGTTTGTGGTAATTTGTAATGACTTCCCTAGGAAACTAATCCAGTCCCATGTTTCAAATTTTTCTGTATCAATTATATATAACTCTTTTAAATTGAAAATAAAAGTTTTATAGTTCTCCTTTTGCCTACCTGTTAAATTTTGTGTTCTTATCTGCCTACCCCTCCTCACCTCAGAATTAACTCTTACTGTTTTCGTGCAAAGTGTCATTTTGCAGTTCTAATATGCCATGTCTTTACATGTTTTGGCCCCCAGGGCTGTCTTCATGAGCACGTGGACCAGTGTCATCACACAAGTTTCCACACTCAGAGGGCCCTGTGCTTGGAGTGTAATGCTCTATAAGTGCTGCCTTAAATTTTTTAATTGTCTCTGAATTTATAAGGGAAGCCAAATGGGGCAATGAAAAGTACGCCAGGGGCTTAGAGCCTCAGTTCATGTGTGATCCCACCTCTCTGACCACCTGCTCTCTGCCCCTCGGGTCTGATATCCCCCTTCCCACTCCATGGCAGCTGCTACTCTCTGCCTGGGTGACAACTGAGTCATTCCTCCATTGCCCCCCATCCTCGGCCAGGGCCCAGGTGCATAATCCCTTCAGGACATGGAAGCAGCCTTCCCTGCCCTGGGCTGGGTTTTGGCAGGTAACTCAGTGGGGGTCTCTCACCTATCCTTGATCCAGGATTCAAACATGGCCCTGTGCAGAGATCACAGTCTCTTGAGAGTGGGGGGAGGGGGTCACCATCACACATGGGGTGGGCCAGTGAGCCCATGGGAAGGAAAGACTGATTTCCCAGCTCGCTAGCCAGACCTCACATTCTCACTTTGCACCAAGATCTGAAAACTATATAGCCTACCCCCCTGTTCCCTCTGTCTGGGATGCCCTTCCCCTCTTCTCCTCCTATTTAATACAAAATAATAGCAAAAATAATAATAGTATTATTTAATGAGCTTTTTATTATTTGCTAAGCACTTCATACTATAAGGAAGACAAGACATACAGAGATGGTTATAATACCAGGTAGTTTGGGAGTAAAGTAGGTATAGGTGAAGCAGAGATGCCTTCCAGGTGAGGGATCTGAGAGTCCAAAGTTTGGGACTGTCCCTGAGTGAGTCAGCACTTCAAAACACTGCTGGCCTCCTTGTTCTATGGGAGGCCAGGTGGGAGGCTACGTCCTTGGATAATGGGAACAAGCAGAGAACAGCCACAGAGTCTGGAGAACCATCAGGAAACACAATGTAACACCTCAGAACCAGATGACCCAGTGCCTTCTGAGGACCTCTTTTGGGTAACTTCTAGATCTTTTTAACTCAAAGAGAGAAGCAACTCATTTAAGCAAGCACTGTGAACCTGTTCCTCCCAGATGCTTCTCTGACGGTAAATAAGACCTTAACTAATCACTCAGAGCCAAGTCCTCACCTCACTGCTGCCATGCCAAGGAAAAGCACCTCTCTAGGGCTTAGACAACCAACCCAGGGGACCCGCACAAGAGGCTAATCGATAATCAAAGAAATTGGGTCTTTTTTGCTAGATCACTGGGGGCAGAGAGCCTTGTCCCAACTGGGACCACTTTAAACCAGTGGTTTTCAGGCTTCAACATGCACCAAAATCACCTGGCACGTCAATAAAACAGAGCTGGGCTCTATCCCCAGAGTTTCTGATGTAATATATCTGGGGGATGGGACTAAGAATTTGCATTTCTAACAAGTTCCCAAGTGAGGTCAGTGCTGCTGGTCTGGGGAGCACACTTTGAGACTGACAGCTTTAAACTGGGAGCAAAACAGTATAGGGCCTTTGGCAAAATGATTCTACAAACACAGTCTCTTATCATCAGGCTCCTGCCCCATCTATGACTTCCCCACACACCCTGCCTTCCAGCCACACCTGACATCTTTTGGTTACCCAAACCCTCTTCACTATGTCAGATGTCTATGCCTTTGTTTCATAAAATGCAGAACCATATAGGGGCGCCTGGGTAACTCAGTCAGTTAAGTGTCCAACTCTTGATTTCAGTTCAGGTCATGATCCCACAGTTTGTGGGATCAAGTCCTGCGATGGACTCTAGGCTGAGAGTGTGGAGGGTGCTTGGGATTCTCTCTCTCTTCCTCTCTCTTCCCCTCCCCTGCTCACTCACTCTCTCTCACAATAAATAAATAAACATTAAAAGATGCAGAACCATATAAAAATACAGTGAGAATCAACTTAATTCTGTACCCAGAGATAACTGCCACAGACCTTTGGGTATGTCTGGTAAGAAAACAAAATTGAGTTGCCAGCAAGTTACTTTGGAGCAAATCTTACAAATAAATCTCTCAAGTGCCTGCTTGTAAATGCTCAAGCATAAGCAGTAGCACCATTGCCTCAGGAAAGGTGGTATAAGACATTCTCTCACTTCACAAGGATTGCCCTCCTAAATGAAGGTCTGCCAATTTTTGCAATAATGTCTTGTTCTTGTGTGGCATTTTACAAAACACTTCAGCATATGTTGTCTTATTTGGGTTAAGGATTTGCTGAGACAGTTCATGACTTGCTCAAGGTTTAACAAACAGAAGTCAAGACTGAAATTCTGGGGTGCCTGGGTGGCTCCATCAGTTAAGCATCTGACTTGGCACAGGTCATGATCTCATGATCATGGGATCAAGACCTGCATCCAGCTCTGCACTGAGCATGGAGTCTTGGGATTCTCTCTCCTTCTCTCTCTGCTTCCTCTCAAAATAAATAAACTTAAAAAAAAAAAAAAAAGACAAATTCTGGTCTTCTGGCTCCAGAATCTGCTCTTCCACGGTAACATTTCCTACCAAGGTCTCACAGTGGTGACCACAGCATGGTCGACCATTTCCTGGGGTGGTCTCTTGGCAACAACAGACACACTCTCTGCCACTTCTAGCAGTTTCTTCTCTAGTAGAAGTGCACCCTCCCCCACTCTGTCCCCACTGTCCCACTGCAGAGACTGCAGGGAGGTCAAAATCCTCACCTTCAAGACACTATCTCCTTGTCACCTCTGTGCCCTGTTGCCAGTCCCTCTCTCCTTCCCACCATTTTCCTCCTCACCTTGATAGGTGGTCACGATTAAACTACCAGGTAGCAAGGGGTGGTGGGAAATTATGGGGACCATCTGGCCCCAGGGACCCTGGAGCTGGAGGCCTGGAAGCCATCCCCCCACTCAGTGAGTAATCTGAGGCAAGAAACCTGTTTCTTTATCTGTACACTGTGGATAATTCTAAGGGTGTGACATTGAGGAAGCATGCAATAGATTTAAGCAACTCTCATTAGTATTTTTACAGACCAAGGAGAGAGGATAAGCTTGTGACAGGGGAGAGGCTTTGGAGTCACAGGGGAAAAATGGTCATGAAGGTAGTCAGAGCTAAAGATAACTGATTATCAGCAGGCCCTTAACACTCCCGAGGCGATTTGGGTCCAGGTGATCTGTGAAGGTGTCACAATGTCATACATTCTTCTCCCCGTTCTACTTATAAAATGTCCCTGCTCCCTTCCCCCAGCCTCCTCCCAGCAGACAGACACACAGATAGCACCTCGGCATGCACACACAGTACCTGCTGCTTCCTTGCTGCCAGAAATGATCCTCCTCTAGGTATACGCATGGCTCCTCACTTGCTTCCTGGAAGATTTTATTCAAGTGCTCCTTTGCACTTAGGCCTTCTTTGGCCACTTTGTCTAAAATAGCAAATGCTCTCACTGCCCCCACCATATACTGCCCATTTCTCTCCCCTGCTATTTCTCTTTAGCATGTTTCACCTTTTAAATACTACATATTTTATTTCTCATCTTAATGATTAAGTCCCCCTACAAGAATGTAAGCTCTATTAAGGCAAAAACTTTTGTCTATTTTGTTCACAGTTATTGGCACAGTGCTAAAAGAATGCCTGACCCGATAACCATTTGCTAAATAAATGAATAAATCATACAGTAATTTTTGTTCAACAGCTCATTCATTCCCCAACTGTTCTTTCTGTATTTTGCTATCAGCCGCTGGTTAAGAATCATGAAGTCAAGAGATGGCCCTACATTTCTATACACCTCACTTGCTGTTTGAGAAGCTCTCAGACAGGAGCAGCATCAGAGTCACCGGAGGGTGTGTTAAAACAGGTTCCTGAGCCCCACCCCACCCCAGAGTTTGTGATTCCGCAGGTCTGAGCAGGGCCTGAGGTTCTGCACTGCTGACAGCTTCCCAGGTGCCAATTCCAAGACCACACTGCAGTACAAGTGTCCAGGTCAGGAGTGAGACACAGTTCTTGGTCCCACTGAGCAGCAGTGACTATGTGTTTGGTCTCCTTCTAGCTTAGGACATCTTTCATCATTCTCCCTGCAGAATGGGCTTCCTCCCCACCCACCTTAGACCCCCATTTGAGCTTCCTTTGACATGTCCTAGAAGGTCCCAGAGGACATCGGGTGGCAATGACCTGCTTTAGTCTCTGGCTGAGCTGGCTCCCAGGCCCTCTGAGTGCTGTATCTCTGCCACTGTCACCAGCCTCTTCCACAGCCTCAGCTACACTTCTAATTTATCCCTTCTTCCCTTCCTTCTTTTCTTCTTCTTTCCCCTGCCTATGGCTTTTTAGTCACTAAAGTCCTGCTTGCATTACTAACATGCATTTGCCCACTGGGCTCTCCAGGTCCGTGGCTAGTTCAAGCCCAAAAGCAAGTGCAAGATGCACTGGTCTCAAATAGCAGCAGCGGGTTCCACCCCAGCCCCACTAAAGCAGCAGGAGACTGGAGGGAGGCTGATGGGGCAGCGCCTTCCCAGGGCCCAGTAGGAGCAAAGGCTGGAAGTAGAAGAAACAGGGGATGGATGGAAGCAACCCCAAAGGGAACTGGAAGAGAGTTTGTGATGGGGACCAGTGATACCAGAAGGTTATAGAAGGAATGAGGGAGTCAAATGGGTCAAAGGATTTTAATCCAAAAGACACACATAAAGAGTTGACTATGTGTAAGGCACAGCTTTAGAGCCTCACATTTATTAACTCTCTCTTTAATCCCTACAACAACCTTATCAAGGTGTTTTCACAGCAGGAAAGTTTTACTTTAAGTGCTAACCACCCCCCAACCATGAGACTCCACTCCCTACTCCGAGTGTCTGGCTTTGAGCCAGTGCCTTGAGCTCACTCCATCCCTCACAATTAGGAGAGGGATATCCTGAGGGGAAACTGCATTTTTCACTTTGCCCAGTAGAGACTCTGCCTTTCTGGGACATGTCCCGTCTGCCTCCCTCACTCAACAACTCCAACCTTAGCCCGTGTTGCTACTTAACACCAGCCTCCCCATCTGTGGACAGAAAGTCCTGGCTTCAAAGGGCACCTGCTTTTTACCTTACTTAGCAGTTGCCTGGCTTTGGAGCCAGGTGAGGTGTGAGCCGAGCACAACTCGTGTTTACAACTTGCAGATCTGTCGGTCCCATCAGAACCAATGGGGGGGACCCTAAAAAACTACCTGTTCCTGGACCCACCTCAAACCTCCTGAAGCCAAATCAGCAAAACTGGAGGGAGCTTGACAAAGCCCAGGGGGTGGAGTTCGGTGAGCCAGGGAAAGAGCAGGGCGAGACGAGGGAGATAGTCTACACATCCATCATGCAAGCTTTTGGCAAAGCCACTCTGTGACTGGCCATTGTTATCACAATAATGATAATAATAATAATGACAATGATAACTAACCATTTTTATTTTGTTTCAGCTATGAGGCTAAGTGCAATCTCCATCATTCTATAGCACTCAGCTTTCAGCCTTTATTAATCATATCTTGGCCTTTGAGATTGAAGCCAGAAAATCATAAAGGTCAGGGGCTCTGGGCAGTATTCATATATTTGGAATCTGTGACTTAAAGCCACCTCCAGGGTCAGAGTTGGTAGGAACAAATTCATAGAATATAAGATAGTTTTAAGCAAGTTAATTCTGGCATATTTTAGCCCCAATTCCATACCCTTTATTTTATTTACTTTAAATTATTGACACAAAACCACTTTGGGATGTGTAGCTGAATGCCCTCCTGCTACTGAGAATTGAAGGCAACATATTCTTGTCTATGCTGCTGATCTTTTACCAAGAGAGGTCTTACCAAATCAGCCCAATTCCTAATTATTGTCAGAGAGTATGACCCAAACAGAATCAACATTGTCATTTATGTGCACTCCTACACTTAGTTGGCTCATTTTCAATAATTGTATTCAGTAAGTTCTATCATTCAGTTACTCAGTGATTCTCAATCCAGGGCAATTTTGCCCCCCCGAGACACTTGACAATGTCCAGACATTTTTAGCTGTCACAATTGGGGAGAGGGGCAGAGGATGCTACCAGCATGTAGTATGTAGAGACCAGGGAAGCTACTAACATCCACAGTGAGCAGGACAGCCCCCACAACAAAGAATTATCTGGCCCAAAACGTAAAGAGTGCCAATGTGGAAAATCCTTGATTTACCTGGAAATACATTTTAAGATGACTGTATTTTGGGAGATTCAACAGGAGATTTCATTACTTAATATTATAAGTTCCCTGAGTTCTTTGTTGATGTTTTTTTAATGCTATATTAGGCAATTGGTCACATCTCTTTGAAGCTTTTCCAGACAAAATATGTTACAGTCATGCATTTGTGTGAAGAACATTGAAGCTTACTCCACCTACATGTGGAGACTGTCCTGGGCGGGTACTTCTCGGAGGGGAGTCTTGACTCCCCCTGTATGGCAGGCATATGGCCTGATTAGTAGCTTTAACTTTCATAGAAGAATGTCCTCTCTGTCCTCAGCTTGGCTCACAGAATCACCCTTAATCAGCTTCCCTATCTACACTCAAGATATTGCCCAAGAACATCCATGTGGCAGGGTCTGCTAATAATCCAACACAGACTCTCACTCTCTTCCACAACAGAGCGTCATTGCCAGACAAATGACAAAGCCACTGTCTTTCCCCCACACAACCCTTTGTGTCTAAATGTGGCGCAGTTGTGTGTGCCCCTTCTGGGCTGTTGTGGTTGAGAAGGAAGTGCACCATCATCTTGTCTTCCCCCATCTGCTGCCTGGGAGTGGAGCCACCAGGTGGATAAAGCTCAAGTCCCTGAGTCACCCTTTGGAAGAGAGCCGCCCACTCATTAGGAACACCTGCTTGGACAGTACAGTAGCAGAAAGACACTTCTGGTAAGCTGGAGACTTTGAAGGCTTTCTGTTATGGGAATCATAGTTAGCAGTATAGCAGTTATAGCTAGTGTTCTCCAAACTAACCTCAAACCCTTCACCTTTCACTTTCTTAATCAGTTAAAAATTACTCTTTACGGAGGATCATCTGAAGCAGAAGTCAGCAAACCATGACACATGAGTCAAACCCAAACTGCTGCCTGTTTTTGTACAGCTATAGGCAAGCTAAGAATTTTTACACATTTGAATGATTGAAAGAAAAAGGAACTCTAAAGAATAATAACATTTGGTGACACATGTACTTGATTGTTTTGTCATCAACCTGGCTGTGCTGGGAACTCTGTATCACAAAATTTCCTGACGATCTGGTCATGGGTCTCAGGGGCAGAAGCAGCAGCCATTGCCTCATCTCTTAGAAGAGGTGAGAGATACCCACAAAGGTACAGGCAGCTTTCCCACTCCGCGACCAGCTTCTCTTGTAGCTCTCTGTCTCTATTGCCAGCCCTGTGGACCAGTAGTGATGCCACCTCCCACCACCAGGCACCTTGCTTCAAACCCGCACAGCAATAACCACGCTGAACCAGACTCCTACACCAGCCCCCACCATGGGGTAACTCCAGCTTCAGGGTGTGCCCTGCCTCCAGATTTCCCTGCAAGTTTCAGCTCATCTACCAGCACTAGGGCTGGTTAGGAACTGTTCTGTGATACCTCAAATCCCCTTTCCAGGCTTGTGCTCTCCCAGTATCTCCCACAATTGGAAAAGACCTACTTTCTCCAAGGTCCTTACTCCACAATCTTCACCCTGTTCAACTTCCCTGATTGAGCCCAGACCAGTACAAGTGATGGAACATGTTTCATTACACGCAGAATTGTTAGTAAAGAACACTTCTCTATCCAAACTCCTAATTTCTGATCTTGGCTGCATGCGACACCGTTATTAATTGAAAATGTCTTCATTTCTAGACCCAGTCTGCAAAAGAATTTCTAATTATGCAAATTTCCAGTGCTGAGAAAAGTTTTCAAGCTTTGGGAAAACAGGAAGGCGTGGACTGTATTAGACATGGGTCTGCTGTGTGCCACTTTGAGCCACTTCCTTCTCCCCGCCCCCCACAAGACAGGTGGTGTGCCCAGCCCCCAAGTTTTTCCTTTCAAGGAAACAGAAGTTAGTGATTCCACTTGCTGTTTCAGACTAAAAACCACCCTGCTGATGCAATATTCCCAAATCTCCTCTCAGTCCCAGCAAACAGCAGCTGAATGGGGTCTTGGGTAACCTTGCCTTTATTGTATATTTCGAAAGATAATTGGAATTCAGTCATTAGTGATTAATTCTTTGGGACTATTCACAGTAATAAATACATCTGCTTTCAGAGTGTTTTAAAAAGACAAATGCTTCTCGGAGGGAGCCAAGATGGCAGAACAGCATGGAAGTCTCCCATCCATGAAATATGGCCAGAACAACACTAAACCATCCTGCACACCTAAAAAACTGATCTGAGGATTAACACAGCAATCTGCACAACCTGAACCACAGAATTCAGCAGAAAGAGAAAAAATTCATTTTTATTTTCAATTTTTATTAAAAATATTTTTCTTTAATATTTTTTACCAAATTTTTTACTTTTGTGTAAATTTTTTCAAATTCTATTTTAATTCCATCATTTTATTTTGGTCCACTACAGTGTATTCATTTTTTCAAATTTTCAAATGATTTCCTTTTTTTTTCTTTTACTCATTTTCATTTCTTTTCTTTTTCTTGAATACAGAAGGAGAAAAGCTCATTTTTATTTTTAATTTGTATTAAAAATATTTTCCTTAATTTTTTTCTACTATATTCTTTACTAGTGTGTATATTTTTTCAAATTCTATTTTACTTCTATCATTTCATTTTAGTCTACTACAGTGTATTCATTTTTTCAAATTTTCAAATGATATCCTTTTTTGTCTTTTTTTCCCCACTTTTTTCTCTAATCTACCAAGCAACTTTCAACACACAGACCAAAACACACCCAGATCGACCACCATTTATTAGGGTTTTTTTCTGTGTGTGTTTTTAATTTTTTAATTTTAATATTTTTTAATTTTAATTTTTTTAATTTTTATTTTCTCTACCTCATTAATTCCTTTTCTCCCTTCAAAATGATGACTTTAAGGAACTCACCCCAAAAGAAAGAGCACGAAGATGTGATAGCCAGGGATTTAACCAACACAGATACAAGTAAGATGTCTGAACTAGAATTTAGAATCACGATAATAAGAATACTAGCTGGAGCCGAAAATAGATTAGAATCCCTTTCTGTGGAGGTAAGAGAAGTAAAAACTAGTCAGGATGAAATAAAAAAATGCTATAACTGAGCTTCAATCACGGATGGATGCCGTGGCGGCAAGGATGGATAAAGCAGAACAGAGAATCAGTGATATCGAGGACAAACCATCAACAAGGCATATTATAGTCAAATTCACGAAATACTCAGGCAAGGAGAGAATCATGAAAGCAGCAAGGAAAAAAAAGTCCTTAACCTACAAGGGAACGCAGATCAGGTTTGCAGCAAACCTATCCACAGAAACTTGGCAGGCCAGAAAGGAGTAACAGGATATATTTGATGTCCTGAATCAGAAAAATATGCAGTCAAGAATTCTTTATCCAGCAAGGCTGTCGTTCAAAATAGAAGGAGAGATAAAAAGTATCCCAGACAAACAAAAATTAAAGGAGTTTGTGACCACTAAACCAGCCCTGCAAGAAATTTTAAGGGGGACTCTCTGAGGGTAGAAAACATGAAAAAATAAATAAATAAATAAACAAATAAATAAATAAATACCAAAAGCAACAAAGATTAGAAAGGACCAGAGAACACCACCAGAAACTCCAATTCTACAAGCACCATAATGGCAATAAATTCATATCTTTCAGTACTCACTCTAAACATCAATGGGCTCAATGCTCCAATCAAAACACATAGGTTAACAGAATGGATAAGTGGGGCACCTGGGTGGCGCAGTCGGTTAAGCGTCCGACTTCAGCCAGGTCACGATCTCGCACTCCGTGAGTTCGAGCCCCGCGTCAGGCTCTGGGCTGATGGCTCAGAGCCTGGAGCCTGTTTCCGATTCTGTGTCTCCTTCTCTCTCTGCCCCTCCCCCGTTCATGCTCTGTCTCTCTCTGTCCCAAAAATAAATAAACGTTGAAAAAAAAAATTAAAAAAAAAAAAAACAGAATGGATAAGAAAACAAGATCCATCTATATGCTGTTTACAAGAGACCCACTTAAGACCTAAAGACACGTTCAGATTGAAAGTAAGGCGATGGAGAACCACCTATCATGCTAATAATCAACAAAAGAAAGCCAGAGTAGCCATACTTACATCAGACAATCTAGACTTGAAAATAAAGACTGTATCAAGAGATGCAGAAGGGCATTATATCATAATCAAGGGGTCTATCCACCAAGAAGACCTAACAATTGTAAACATTTATGCTCCAAATGTGTGAGAACCCAAATATATAAATTAATCACAAACATAAAGAAACTCATTGATAGTACTACCATAATGGTAGGAGACTTCAACACACCACTTACAACAATGGACAGATCATCAAAACAGAATATTCAACAAAGAAACAATGGCTTTGAATGACACACTGGACCAGATGGACTTAACAGATATATTCAGAACATTTCATACTAAAGCAACAGAATACACATTCTTCTCCAGTGCACATGGAACATTCTCCAGAATAGACCACATACTGGGACACAAATCAGCTCTCAGCAAGTACAAAAAGATTGAGATCATACTGTGCATATTTTCAGACCATAACGCTATAAAACTTGAAATCAACCACAAGAAAAAATTTGAAAAGGTAACAAATACTTGGAGACTGAACACCATCCTACTAAAGAATGAATGGGCTAACCAAGAAGTTAAAGGGGAAATTAAAAAGTATATAGAAGCCAATGAAAATGATAACACCACAACCCAAAACCTCTGGGACATAGCAAAGGCAGTCATAAGAGGGAAGTATATAGCAATCTAGGCCTTCCTAAAGAAGGGAGAAAGGTCTCAGATACACAACCTAACCTTACACCTTAAAGAGGTGGAAAGAGAACAGCAAATAAAACAGAAAAACAGCATAAAACAGGAAGTAATAAAGATTAGGGTAGAAATCAATGCTATCGAAACCAAAAACAAAACAAAACAAAAAAAAACAAAAAAAACAGTAGAACAGATCAATGAAACCAGAAGCTGGTTCTTTGAAAGAATTAACAATATTGATAAACCCCTAGCCAGTTTTATCAAAAAGAAAGAGGAAAGGACCCAAACAAATAAAATCAAGAATAAAAGAGGAGAGATCACAACCAACACTGCATAAATAAAACAGTAATAAGAGAATATTCTGAGCAATTATACGCCAATAAAATGGGCAATCTGGAGGAAATGGACAAATTCCTAGAAACATATAAACTACCAAAACTGAAAGAGGAACAAATAGAAAATTTGAACAGACCTATAACCAGTAAGGAAATCAAATTAGTAAACAAAAATCTCCCCCAAAAAACAAGAGTCCAGGGCCAGATGGCTTTCCAGGGGAATTCTACCAAACATTGAAGGAAGAGTTAACACCTAAAATCTTGAAGCTGTTCCACAAAATAGAAATGGAAGGAAAGCTTCGAAACTCTTTCTAGGAAGCCAGCATTACCTGGATTCCAAAACCAGAGAGAGACACCACTAAAAAGGAGAACTATAGACAAATTTCCCTGGTTAACATGGATGGAAAAATCCTCAACAAGATATGAGTCAACCAGATCCAGCAATACATTAAAAAAAATTATTCACCACCATCAAGGGGACTTATACCTGGGATGCAAGCCTCGTTCAATATCTGCAAAACAATTCACGTGATTCCACATCAATAAAAGAAAGGACAAGCACCATATGATCCTCTCAACAGATGCAGAGAAAGTATTTGACAAAATACAGCATCCTTTCTTGATCAAAACCCTCAGGAAAGTAGGGATAGAAGGAGCATACACTGAGATCATAAAAGCCAGATATGAACAACCCAACACTAATATCATCCTCAATGGGGAAAAACTGAGAGCTTTCCCCCTAAGGTTAGAAACAAGACAGGGATGTCCACTCTCACCACTGTTACTCAACATAGTATTGGAAGTCTTAGCCTCTGCAATCAGACAACACAAAGAAATAAAAGGCATCCCAATTGGCCAGGAGAAGGTCAAACTTTCACTCTTCGCAGATGACATGATACTCTATATGGGAATCCCAAAAGATTCCACCAAAAAACTGCTAGAACTGACTCATGAATTCAGCAAAGTTGCAGGATATAAAATCAATTCACAGAAATTAGTTGCATTCCTATAAACCACCAATGAGGCAACAGAAAGAGAAATCAAGGAATCGATCCCATTTACAATTGCACCAAAAACCATAAAATACCTAGGAATAAATCTAACCAAAGAGGTGAAAATTCTATACTGAATTTTCTATAGTTTCTATAATATTCTACTGAAAACTATAGAAATCTCATGAAAGAAATTGAAGAAGACACCAAAAAATGGAAAAAGATTCCATGTTCCTGGATAGGAAGAACAAATATTGTTAAAATGTCAATAGTACCCAAAGCAATCTACATAGTCAATGCAATCCATATCAAAATAACACCAGCATTCCTCACAGAGCTAGAACAAATAATTCTAAAATTTGTATGGAACCAGAAAAGGTTCCCGAATATCCAAAGAAATCTTGAAAAAGAAAACCAAAGCAGGAGGCATCACAATCCCAGACTTCAAGCTATACTACAAAGCTGTAATCATCAAGACAGTATGGTACTGGCACAAGAACAGACACTCAGATCAATGGAACAGAATAGAGAAACCAGAAATGGGCCCACAAACGTATGGCCAACTAATCTTTGACAAAGCATGAAAGAATATCCAATGGAATAAAGATAGTCTCTTCAGCAAGTGGTGCTGGAAAAACTGGACAGTGACATACAGAAGAATGAACCTGGACCACTTTCCTACACCATACACAAAAATAAACTCAAAATGGATTAAAGACCTCAATGTAAGACAGGAAGCCATCAAAATCCTTGAGGAGAAAGCAGGCAAAAACCTCTTTGATCTTGGCCCCAGCAACTTCTTACTCAACACATCAGAGGCAAGGGAAACAAAAGCAAAAATGAACTACTGGGACCTCATCAAAATAAAAAGCTTCTGCACAGGGAAGGAAACAATCAGCAAAACTAAAAGGCAACCGACAGAATGGGAGAAGGTATTTGCAAACGACATATCAGATAAAGAGTTAGAATCCAAAATGTATAAAGAACTAATCGAACTCAACACCCAAAAAACATATAATCCAGTGAAGAAATGGGCAAAAGACATGAATAGACACTTCTCCAAAGAAGACATCTAGATGGCCAAGAACACATTAAAAAAATGCTCAACATCACTCATCATCAGGGAAATACAAATCAAAATCACAATGAGATACGTCCTTACACCTGTCAGAATGGCTAACATTAACAATTCAGGCAACAACAGATGTTGGCGAGGATGCGGAGAAAGAGGATCTCTTTTGCATGGTTGGTGGAAATGCAAACTGGTGCAGCCACTCTGGAAAACAGTATAGAGGTTCCTCAAAAAACTAAAAATAGAACTACCCTACAACCCAGCAATTGCACTACTGGATATCAATGGATACAGGTGTGTTGTTTCGAAGGGACGCATGCACCCCAATGTTTAAGCAGCAATATCAACAATAGCCAAAGTATGGAAAAACCCAAACGTCCATCGATGGATGAATGGATAAAGAAGATGTGGTATATATATACAATGGAGTATTAATCGGCAATCAAAAAGAATGAAATCTTGCCGTTTGCAACTACATGGATGGAACTGGAGGGTATTATGCTAAGTGAAATTAGTCAGAGAAAGACAAAAATCATATGACTTCACTCATATAAGGACTTTAAGAGACAAAACAGATGAACATAAGGGAAGGGAAACAAAATAATATAAAAACAGGGAGGGGGACAAAACAGAAGAGGCTCATAAATATGGAGAACAAACTGAGGGTTACTGGAGGGGTTGTGGGAGAGGGGATGGGATAAATGGGTAAGGGGAATTAAGGATCTACTCCTGAAATCATTGTTTCACTATATGCTAATTTGGATGTAAATTTAAAAAAATAAAATAAAATAGAAACCATTACATGCTAACAACAACAAAAAAAGACAAATGGTTCTCATAGAGATGATAATAATAGGAAGCCATCATCGAGCTCTCACTATGTACCAGAGACTGTTCTAGACACATCACAGATGCTAACTCACCTAAGCTACACAACAACTATTTGAAGGAGTTAGTTTTATAATCATCCCCCTTTTTTCAGATAAAAAAATTGAGGTACAGAGTGGTTAAGTAGCTTGCCCAAGCTCTCCCAACTCTCCTGTCAGTACCAGGACAGGAACCCCAGCAGTCTGGCTCTGGGTCTGTGTATTAACCAGCACACTGTATTGTATCTTTGCAGAGATAAATGGATTTGGCTTTATTTTATTTATTCATTCATTTAGTCCATAAATATTTATTGAGCACCTACTATGTGCTAGGTAGTTTGCTAGGCCCTATGGATATGGTGGTGAATGTACCCCCTCGCCCCCACCTACCCTGCCACCATGGATGTGGTCCTTGCCATCCTAGACCCATTTGTATCCTCATCCACTAGCCTTTGTATTGTCTGGGATTTCCAGCCTGAAGAATGCTTTGAAAAATAACAGTGTGCAAATAGCAATAATAACTATCATTCATGAAGTGCATTCTATGTGCTGGATCTTGTGTTTATTTCTGCAAGGACCTGCCTAGTTCCTCATGCAGTAACACCAACCACCCCACCCTGCCTTGCTTCAGCCAACCCTCCACACCCCACCACTGGAGCATTTAACCACCTTCCTGCCCAGGTCCAGCTCAGACCCACCCTAATTTCTGTGCTCAGTCTTGTGCTTGGTTTGGAGGAAGGAGAGGGATTGGGGCAGGACCCCTATTGGTCCTAGAAGTTGGAAGCTGTCATTATACTGGAATTAGGTTGAGTGACCCTTCCCTTTATCTTAAAAAAGACTGGAATATTTTTTAAGAAGGATTTTTGTTTTAAATATTTGCTGAGCACTTCTTTGAGGGGACTTTTAAAAATCTTGTTAGTGTTATCACTAGTTACCTGCACAACATCAAAACATGCTTGCAGACCTCAGAGTAAAAGAAAGGTTTTATCTCATATTCCCCCTTTTGCCCTACTACCTCTCTTAGCCTTGCCCTCATTTGCACCTGTTGTTGAGGAACATCAGTAGGGAATTAGGGATCCCTGGATTTGAGTTCTGACTCCTCCACTCTGTAAGTCATATAAGCTCAGGGAACAGTCTCACCTCTCAAGGCTTCAGCCTCTCATCTGAAAATTGGAAGGAGAGCACTGTGAGCATCAAACAACCCAAAGGAAACAGAGTGCTTTCCTCTGTGCCTGGTGCCTTGCACATGCTCAGTGAATTGATTAAAATGATTATCCCTTCTATGATCCTCAAGGATACTGCTCCAAGTTTCTTTCTAGGACTCTGAGGTCTGACTGTATCTTGTCAAGGTGTCCCCATTCCTCCTAGCCTATCTCATCTGGAGAACCACTTTAAGACACTGCTATAGAAACATAGGTGCCAGTGGAGGAAGACGGCAAGAACTAATCCCCTCAGCTTACACGGAGAAAACTGAGTCCCAGAAACAAGTTCTTTGCCTCAGGTCACACAGTGAGTTAAAATGCAGCTGGAATTGTAAGCCAGGTATCCTGATTCTCTTCTAGAACGTTTTGTTCTGAATAGTTCTCCACCTAGGTCTCTTTAGGGCAGCATTCCTTAATCCATGGGAAGAACTTTGGAAAGACTAGAACAAATCCATCAAGCATCCAGTGGTGCCATGCCCAAAGGCCCATACCCCAGATACTCTTCACTCTTTGTCCCCATTGTTGAACTCTCTTCTGAACCCTAGACTCATTGAGCTTGCTGACTATTGGACAACACCTGGATATCTCACAGGACTCTCAAAAAACAATTCAGAACTGAGGTCAAAATTTTCTCCCCCAAACACATTATTTCTCTTATATTCTCCACCTTGCTTAATGGATTCCTCATTCATCAAACTAGACCCCAGGGAGCACCCTCACTTCCTCTTCATCCTTGTCTACTCTTCTTCCCTCCACAGTTAATTTATGTTTTAGTCTGTCAGTTTGAGAGGGGTACACTAAGCAGTGTCCAGAGCCTGCTGTGTCCACATCCGGCTCTAGGCTAACCCCACCTGAGACCAGGTCCAAAAGCTGGTGCCAAGACTGTAAAAGGGAAATTGGTGCTTAAGGAACAAAGGCTCCCTTCTGCCTTGTCTCCAGCCAATCTGGATCCTGGGAGAAACTTGTTCAAACACTTTAAGGAAGACAGGTGTACAATTATGTGTTATCCAACATCTTAGCTAAATGTTTGGAAAGCCCAAATTAAAATTCTGGGATAGGATGCATTTATCTTCCAAACAGGAGAAGGCTAAGCTCCTCACCTAGTGTGCTTTATCCCTCCCTCCTTAGAGCCAAGTCCTCTTCTGGGTGGTCAATCCCCACAGGACTGAAACTGCCCATTAAAAGCCACTTGAAAATAGCTGCAACCACCAGTCTCTGGGAAAACCAGAGGCAACCAAGGGTCTGACCTGAGATTGGAAGAGTGGAGGACAGAATAAGACTGTATTAAAGGCAAAGAACTTTTGTTGTTGTTGTTGTTGTTGTTGTTGTTGTTAGGTAATTAAGTTCACTCCCTCTTTAACCTCCTGTGATATTGTCTGTTCTCACTACTCTCCAGAAACTATCCTTACCAAGTCACCACTGACCACCTGCTTGCCTATGGTGCTTTTTCCTTGCCACACTTCCAACTTGGGCTCCTGAGCCTTCACCACTGTCTAAGCCCCTTTTTCTTGAACTTAACCAGTTCTCATGGAAATACCCTTCCATGCGTTTGCTGTGTTTGCCAGTGTTTTCCAAGGACCAGTCCCTGGATCTCCATTTGTCTCTCTCTACAACTTCTCCCTCAAAGAGACCACCATTCTACCCTTATTAATCCCAACAATGTCTCTTCCATATGAACTATTCACAGGTACTACCATCACCTCCACCCAATTTCCTTGCCTTTCTCAAGAGCTGTGCCATCTTTTATCTTCCAAGATCAACACTGAGGGGTCGTCACTGCCTCTTCCCCCTCCTTTATCCTCCTTATTCAATCAAACCCCAAGTCTGTCCACTTGCCCAGCTAAACCTTCCTATTCCACTCTTGTTTCCATTGCCACCCCTGTAAAATGAGCCTTCAACAACACATGCTCACATAAAAACCTCAGCCTCCTAACTGGTCTCCATTAGTATAATTCTGAGTGCTGATTTTTGGCTCTATGAAGATGTTATATTTGGCTCTTAAACTCCCCTCAGACCCAAATAAGTCATTTGAGTCATTCTTATCACATCTTCTCTGGATTCAAAACTTTTTAAAACAGATACAGAGAATGACCTTACCTTCCATCAATCCCTATCCCAGTGATATGTTGGGATATGGGATTAATCCTCCTGTTGATAAAGACTCTAGACAAAATATTTTAATTGTTTTAAGGCACTAGAGAGCAGTTTTTGACTGTTTTTGACTCTCTTTAAGGCAAAAACTGGAGGGGATTTGACCTTTCAAAGAAGGAAAACACACAGGATTAGATCTGTATTTACTCAATCTTTTCCTTAAGTATTGTGTGTGTGGTAAATGGAAATAGAGCTCAAGCAGAAAACATCAGTCCTACTTAGCAAAGTCAGAGGTCAGAGCTTGGGACTACCATAGCAGCTGGACATTTAAGGGGGGAGATCTTGTAAAGGAAGGAGTCACAAAGGAGGAATCCCAAAATCTGTGTACAAATCCCCCTCAAACCCTTAGATGACTCTGAACTGGACGTGTTCAGGGAAAGAATCCAAGAAATCCAGCAGAAAGCAACAATTTAAAGCCTGAAAGTCCATGCAGAGATTTCAACAGCTGTCTAATACTAAGGCAACAGTCTGAAGTTAAATACCACCAATTTAGAGGTCCCTAGTTTTCCAGTGAAACCCCAGAAAGGCCATATCTTAGTAGTAAGAATTCTAAACCCTAGGATTAAGAGGAAAATAGCCCTGCTATAGCCAAATGATCCACCAGCAATTTAATTGCCATCGAGAACAAAACTCAACCCTGTTTGGAGTAAGATAGCTAAACTCAGAGTCTCCACAATGTAACATCCACAATATTGAATGTACAATAAAAAATTATTAGGCTTATGAAAAAGCAGGAAATTATAACTCATAATCAAGAGAAAATGAGAAAACAGTCAATAAAAACAGACATATTGGCAATCCATATATTGAAATTAATAGACAAGATTTTAAAATAACTACCATAGGGGTGCCTGGGTGGCTCAGTCAGCTAAGCGTCATCATCTCATTGCTCGTGAGTTCAAGCCCCGCATCAGGCTCTCTGCTGTCATCATGAAGCCTACTTAGGTTCCTGTCTCCCTCTCTCTCTTCCCCTCCCCAGCTTGTGCTTTCTCTCTGTCTCAAAAATAAAAATAAAAACATTAAGAAAAATTTTTTTAAAAATAAATAAAAATAAAATAACTACTATAAACATGTTAAATCACCTCTGGATGAATGAAATGAATGAAAGGATAGGAAGTTTCATGAGAGGTATAAAAATCCTAAAAAAAATAAACAAGTGGGGATTATAAAACTAAAATCTGTAATATCTTAAATGTTTTAAAAATGTATTGAATAAGATTAAGAGATTAGACAATGTAGAAGAAAATATTGGTGAATTTAGCAATAGATCAATTACAATTATCCAAACTGAATAATCACAAAGAGAAAAAACACTGAAAGAAATTAAAGTAACCTTAATGATTTGTGAAACGGTAAGAAATCTAACACAAAGGCTGGAATCCCAGAAAGAGATGAGAGAATTGAGCAGAAACAATGTTCTTTAAAGAAATATAGACCAAAATTGTTTCCAAATATTATTGAAAATATGAATTTATAGACCTAAGAAGTTCAGCAACACTTGCATAGGCCAAATACAAAGAAAAGTACATTACCACTTAAATTTTGAAAATCAAATAAAGAGAAAATATTTTTTACTTCATTTTTTTCAAATTTTTATTTGAATTCTGATTAATTAACATATAGAGTAATATTGGTTTCAGGAGTAGAATTTAGTAATTCATCATTTATATATAACACCCAGTGTTCAGCACAAGTGACTTCCTTAATACCCACCACCTATTTAGCCCATCCCCTACCCCTGCCCTCCAGCAACCCTCAATTTGTTCTCTATAGTTAAAAGTCTCTTATGTTTGCTTCCCTCTCTTTCTTTTTCCCTTCCCCTATGTTCATCTGTTTTGTTTCTTAAATTCCACATATGACTGAAATCATGGTATTTGTCTTTCTTTCACTGACTTATTTCACTTAGCATAATACACTCTAGCTCCATCCACGTCCTTGCAATATGACAAGATTTTATTCTTTTTGATGGCTGAGTAATATTCCATTGAATGCATATATCACATCTTCTTTATCCATTCATCTGTCAATGGACATTTGGGCTCTTTCCATAATTTGACTGTTGTTGATAGTGCTGCTATAATCATCAGGGTGCATGTGTCCCTTCAAATCAGTATTTTTGTATCCTTTGGGTAAACACCTAGTAGTGCAATTGCTGAGTCATAGGGTAGTTCTATTTTTAACTTTTGAGGAACCTCCATACTGTTTTCCAGAGTGGCTGCACCAGTTTGCACTCCCACTAACAGTGTAAGAGAGTTGCCCTTTGTCCACATCCTCACCAATATCTACTTTTTCCTGTGTTGCTCATTTTAGCCATTCTGACAGGTGTGAGGTGTATATACCACAACTTCTTTATCCATTCATCCATCAATGGACATTTGGGCTCTTTCCATAGTTTGTTTATTGTTGATAAAGCTGCTACAAACATTGGGGTGCATGTATCCTTTCAAATCAGTATTTTTGTGTCCTTTGGATAAATACCTAGTAGTGTAATTGCTGAGTCATAGGGAGGTTCTATTTTTAACTTTTTGAGGAATGCTGCATACTGTTTTCCAGTGTGGCTTCACCAGTTTTCATTCCCACCAACTGTGTAAGAGTGTTCCTCTTTCCCACATCCTTGTGAACGTCTGTTGTTTCCTGTGTTGTTAATTTTAGCCATTCTGATAGGTGTAAGGTGGTATCACATTGTGATTTTGATTTGTATCCACATATAAGGAATGTTAAAGAAAGTTCTTCAGGATGAAGGGATATTATACCATAATAAAATTCAAGTCTACAGAAAGTTATAAGGAGCATAAAAGATGTTAACTAAATGGGGAAATGTTTTTAGTCTACTTTTCTATCATCTGTTAAACTTTTAAAAGACAATTGACTGTTTAAAGCAAAAATAATCCATTATTAGGTATGTACCCTTGTGGAAGTAAAATATATAATTACATAAGACAAAAACAGAGAGGGAAGCAAACCATAAGAGACTCTTGAATACAGAGAACAAACTGAGGGTTGCTAGAGGGGTGGTCACTGGGGGCATGGGTTAGATGTGTGATGGGCATTAAGGAGGGCACTTTGTGGGATGAGCACTACGTGTTGTATCCAAGAGATGAATCACTGGGTTCTACCCTGAAACCAAGACACTGTATGTTAACTAACTTGAATTAAAATATATATACCATCCTCTTGGAATAATTTCCTCCTCTCTTTGTGTAGTTGATTCTTACTCATTCTTCAGATCTCAACACAGATATAATATCTTCAGGCAATTTCTCACTGACCTCCCTGCTTCTCCTCCCCCCATAATCACTCCCCATGTCTTTGTCCATGCCTGGGTGCCCTGCTCGGTTTCCTACTTCCTCTGGATAAGTCACCTCCACAGGCATGCCTTAGAACCCTAAAAGTGAGCCCACACAACCACTGCCAAGTTTATGGAATACATACCTACCCGTTTAATTTTCACCTGCCTACCAGGATATTCATCTCAACTGATTCAGATCTTCTTGATGCTGATTGATTGCTACTCTGAGCATCTCATCACTAACTGTGAGATTATTCCTGTCAAGGAAATCTTCTTTTCCTCAATCCATCCAGTCTGCTGGTCATGGCCAACTTTGTTTTGCTCCATCCTTTGGCCAATAAATGCCATTCTGTTTGCATATAACTGAGATTTGGAGGTGCCCATCCTTAGAAGCAGGAGAAGGGCAAGAAGATATATGGAGCCAGCCTGGGTTGAGAACCCTTCCTAAGTACTCCTATAGCACCCTCATAGCACTCATGACACCATACTGTAGTTCGCCTATAACGCTCTTCTTTATTGTAGCCCCAGTGCCCAACACAGAGTCTGGCTGCATATATGCATTCAATCAATATTTGTTGAATAAATAAATGAAAAATTGAAGAGTCAGAAAAGACCAGGATTTACTAAAGTCAAGGAAGGAAAGTTTCAGGAAAGCATTAGGAATCCCATTCTTTGCTTCCCTCTACACATCTTGCAACACTGGTGTGGCAGCTGGTAGGTGACAGGCACCCATGAGGGGCTATATGAATGCCTGTCCATTCCTGGTGCTAAAGTACAGCACTGAAGTTATGCCTACCTAAGAGGGTTTCAGAGAGGGTCATTTGGGTGTTTTTTGTTTTGGGTTTTTTTTTTTTTTGCACTAAAAGGCAATACATATGAGGTAGCTAGTATCACTGCCATAAAGGCCTGGGACTAATCAAATAACATACTCTTAGTATATTCTCTGCAATATTTGAGTGTACTTGACATTTCATCTAATCGAGTGATTCACAGCCTGGTGTGACTGCTCACAAGGTGCCTGTAACTGTCTCAAGTACATCAACAGACTCTTCAAATGAAATTAATTCACCTTAATACAGATTCCCAGGGCCCACCCCAGACATATTTAATAGGCATCCATGGACAGAGCCTAGAAATCTGCATTTTTAAATTAAGATCTCAGATCATTCTGAGGCAGCACTTGGGAATCGTCACTGTATTCCAGTCCTCCCATTTCCCAGATGAGCAGACACGGACCAGAAGAGTAAAAATGACTTGTCTGCAGTCATACTGTGACAGAATTAAGACCAGAATCCAGGCACGCTGACTCCTGTTCCAGTGCTCTCTCAACTGTAGAGCACTGCCACCAAGTCCCCAGACCCTTGCTCCAGGCTTCAGGAAAACTGAGCCATGCTTAATTACAGCAATCCTGCCATTCCTCGCCCATCCCTAAATGCCATGCAGTCTGTGGGGGCAGAGGGAGGCACAGGCAGTGGGTGTGGTGCAATGTGATCAGCTATGAGGGGCTTTGCCAGCGACAGTCACGGTGACAGACTGTGAACACCTGCATGAACCACCACCCCACTGGTCTGCTGGGAGCCCCACCACCCACCAGCTCTTTTCCTCCCCAGGCTCTATTCAACATTTCCCCACCTTATTTGCCAACAACCCCTCCTCAACTCCATAGCTTCCTAGATATAAGAAAAATGAGGAGAGACAGCTATGCATGTGTTTCCTTAGAATGAATGGCACAACAAAGGGCACCTAGAGGTTGTCAGTGGAAAGACTGCCTGGGCAGTTTCCATAGCAATGCCTCCATCCCTGCCCTAACAGCTACGTGCTGTCTGGCATGTGCACTGTCAGGTTCCTGGAGGGCACTTTTGTCCCTTGCTCACTCAGGGTTCAGAAGTGAGATTTCAATCCTGGTATCCAGATAATAATATACCAGACATTTATGGGACCTTGAACGAGTGGGAGCTGAAGGCACGCGTCTGCAGACCATCTAGGGAGGGGTGCAGAACTTGGACAACTTTACGTTCCTCCTCCTACCACAGGTCTTGACATGCAGCAGGTGCTTAAACACTGTTGGATGAACGGCCGAACAAAGGAGAGTTTCTCTGAGGCTTCAACAACCTCTTGTGCTCTTTGAGGTTAGAAAAAACCAGAGCAGGGCTTGCAGCAGAGCCCAGAGGGAGGAAGGGTAGACCCTCCCCAGTTATGGAGGGCACACAATGATCTCCAAAATGGCTTCTAAGAGTCTCCCCTCTTCACTCTTCACACATTGAGTGTCTGCTGGCCCCTCTGCAAGCCACCAGTACTAAGGAGATAGAAACAAAGTGTTACCCTTCTCTGGGGGGCGGGGCATGTGCTCCCCTCCTTCTGGAGAAACGTCTTCCCATACCACTCCTCAAAACAGGCGCGTGCGCGTGCGCGCGCACACACACACACACACACACACACACACACTTTGGGAGAGAGGTGTGTGGCAGTGGATCACTGAGAGTGGAGTTTGGAACACTAGTGATGAAAATGTTTTTAGGAAAGGGGAGAAAATACTTGGAGTCCTGCAAATGATTTGCCATCATAATCATAACCTGGAGCATATTGAAAAACTCATATATTAAATATCTTCCTTTGAGAGTAGTTTTCATATTTGACAACAGCAAACGAGTCTGGCAAACAAGAGAGGTAAATAAGCTGGATAATGCCTTTCAGGATAAAAGACTCCTTACAGCTTTAAGAAAGTGATGACGACTCTGGATTTGTTTGTTTTGGTTTCTGCGAGGCCAATGAATAATTAAGGAAACATTCCGTGAGTGTGTCCATGATTGGGCACCCTCTAGGGCCCTGGGGACCAGGAGCACTGGATGGGGATGGGACTCCTGCCCTGGGACAGAAAGGGGTCCCAGTCACTGGGAAGACAAAGAGGCAGCCACAAGATACAATTGCTCACCCTCTGCTCACAGGGCCTCGGACCTCATCTGCTCTGACACCCGCAATCTGCCTTCTTTATTTGCCACTGGCCCTCTGCTCAGTGTCCCAGGCCACTGAAAAATGCTGGAGAAAACTCAGACTGCCATCACTGGTGGCCTATGGGGCCCTCAAATCTGCCCACTGTTAGCCCCTGCACCTCCTCAATGTTCACTTGATTTCACACAAAAGCTACTTTGAGTTTTAATCACTGTCCTCAGGCCCCTGGGCCCCTCAGAAGCAGGAGATAACTTATCTCTTATTTTCCAGAGAAAATAGAGGCCCTGAGGCTAGAACTCTCTAGCCCCACCCCCACGCCCCTGGTTTCATCTCTTTAGGGACCAATCCTCCCATTATCTTGTCCATCTCTGGGAAGGAGGTGCAATACGTTTCTCCTGTCCAAAGTGGGGGGCCTCCCTCGTGATCCCAATTTCACTCCTTAGATAACTGTCCCTTGCAGTGTTTCTTTTCTGCCAATGTTATCTTGGTCACATGAACATGTCAAGCCTTCCCTCAGCTATTTAAAAACACAGGGTAGGGGTGCCTGGGTGGTTCAGTCAATTAAGCATCCAACTCTTGATTTCGGCTCAGGTCATGACCTCACCGTTTCTGAGATTGAGCCCTGCACGGGGCTCTGTAAGGACAGCATGGAACCTGCTTGGGATTCTCTCTCCCGCCCCCCTCTCTCTGCCTCTCCCTCTCTCACTTACTCTCTCTCTCAAAATAAATAAATAACCATTTAAAAATAAATAAATAGGGGCGCCTGGGTGGCTCAGTCTGTTAAGCATCTGACTTTGGCTCAGGTCATGATCTCATGGTTTGTGAGTTTGAGCCTTGCATCTGGCTTTGTGTTGACAGCTCGGAGCCTGGAGCCTGCTTCAGATTTCTGTGTGTCCTTCTCTCTCTGCCCCTCCCCCACTTGTGCTCTGTCTCTATCAAAAATAAATAAATGTAAAAAAATTTTGTTTAAATAAATAAATAAAAATAAATAAAAACACAGGGCAGACAATAACAAATCCTTGACCCTCTGAACCTTCCAGATACCATTTTGTATTGCTCTTTCCCTCCCCAGGAAAACTAAACTTTATGTAAAAAAGAAGAAATTCTTTTGGAGAGGTTAAACATTCACAGGTTTTTAAAATCAATATTTAAAAAGCACACAGGGGTGCCTGAGTGGCTCAATCAGCATCCAACTCTTGATCTTGGCTCTGTTCGGGTCATGATCTCCTAGTTTGTGGGTTCAAGCCCTGCATGGGGCTCTGCACTGACAGCAGGTCCTGCTTGGGATTCTCTACCCAACCCCACTGCCTCCTGTGCTCTTCCTCTCTCTCTCTCTCTCCCTCTCTCTCTCTCTCTCTCTCAAAATAAACAAATAAACTTGAAAAAATAAAAAGCACACTGAAAAATATCTTCTATCCCAGTCCTCTTCCTAGAAGCCACCTTTCTTACCATTCTCTTACATGCATAGAATTATGTCTGTTTTATATCCCTTCTCTTGTTTTACACTTGATGTTTCCACAGAAACAATCATTCCATATTAGCATATATAGATTGGCCTTATTTTAACACCCCACAGAGTACTCCAAAGTACACATAATGGACACATCAAAATTTATTTGACAAGTCTTCTATTGGCAGATGTTTAGATCTATCTTCTGCTATTTTCAACTAATATTGTGGTTTATATTGTACATATGCCATCTGGTATATGAATATTACTATAGAATAAATTCCTAGGTGTGCAATTATGGGATCAAAGTGTGTGCACACTGGGAATTTTGACTGATATTGTGAAACAGGCCCACCATAGTAGATATACCACTTTATATAATATTATTCCCACCAGCAAGGAATAAGAGTGACTTTTTCCTAAGACCCTTACCAACAACTGAGTTATCCAACTTTATTTTTTTGTCTTCTACAATCTGAGTGATAATGATATTTTAGTGTAGTTTTAATTTTATTTTCTCTTACAATTAGTAAGAATGGTCTTTTTTCATGTGTTTAAGAGTCACTTATATTTTCTTTCTTGTAAACTGTTCATATCTTTTACCCATTTTTACAGTGGTTTGCTCTTTTTCTTATTGATTTGCAGAAACTCCTTACATGTAAACCCCTTTTTATGATAGGTTACCTTATTCTTATCAATCTGTGGTTTATATTTTGATTGTGCCCATAATGTTTTTTGTAATGCAATTTTTATATTGTGGTAAAATATATATAACATAAATTTTGTTATTTTAACCATTTTAAAGTATACAGTTCAATGGCATTAAGCTCATTCACATTGTTGTGCAACCGTCTATCTCCAGAACTTTACATCTTCTCAAACTGAAACACCATACCTATTAAACAATAACACCCCACTATTGAATTTATCAGATTTTTCTTTCAGAACTTTCTAGTTTCTCTTTTTTCCCAGATTTTTAAAAAAATTTTTTAATGTTTATTTATTTTTGAGAGAGAGAGACAGAGCAGGAGTTGGAGAGGGGCAGGGAGAGAGGGAGACACAGAATCTGAAACAGGCTCCAGTCTCTGAGACGTCAGCACAGAGCCCGACGCGGGGCTCGAACTCATGAGTTATGGGATCATGACCTGAGCTGAAGTTAGACGCTTAACCAACTGAGCCACCTAGGCACCCCTATTTTTTTTTTAATCTATACATTTAGTCATACCTTCTCAACCCTGGCTGCATTCCAACCACCAGGGGAGCTTTCAAAACACTGTGTCTAGGGACACCTGGATGGTTCAGTTGGTTAAACATCAGACTCTTGATTTCCGCTCAGGTCATGATCTGGCAGTCTGTGGGTTCCAGCCTGGTGTCAGGCTCTGTGTACACAGCGTGGAACCTGCTTAGGATTCTCTCTGTCTGTCTGTCTGTCTGTCTCTCTCTCTTCCCATCCCCCAGTCACTCTCTTTCTCTCTCTCTCTCTCTCTCAAAAATAAATAAACATTAAAAAAAAAAATGCTGCGTCTAGGTTTTACCTCCAGAGAGGTAAAGTTAGAGTGAAGCCCAAACACTGGTAATTCTTAAATAAATTCCCCAGGTGATGCTAAAACTCAGCCAGCACTGAGAACCACTGTTTTTGAATATTTACAATTTTATCTTTTATATTTAAGTCTTTGACTCATCTGGAATTTTTAATTAATTTATTTATTTAAAGTAGGCTCCATGCTCAACATGGGGTTTGAACTCAGGACCCTGATATTAAGAGTCATGTGCTCTACCCACTGAGCCAGCCAGGCACCCCAGACTCATCTGGAACTTATACTAAGGTAAAGTGTGAAGTTAAAGTCAACCTCATTTTTTTTTTCTAGATTGGCGATTCAATTATCCCAATGCCATTTAATAAGTGTAATCTACCAAAACAGACTTCAGGAGAGAGAGAAATTCCTACCTCCACTACCTAGTATTTGGGTGATTTGACCCAACTTACTCAAACTCTCTGTACCTCAGTTTCTTCATCTGTAAAATGGGGGTAATAAGAACACCTCATAGAATTATTGCAAGGATTAAAAACGTTCATAAATATAAAGCCCTTGGAACAGTACCTGGGCCTTAGCAAAATAGTATATTAATATTTGCTACTATTATTTGTTTCCATTATGAACACATGCAGAGCCAACACATATATATATGTTGGAATGAATATATATATTATTATAAACTCTACCTTAAAAGAGTTTAGTTTAAGTAAAAAGGGGGTATAAAATGAACTCATCCAGATTAAAATCTGTATGCATTAAACAAGCACTGCTGGCACAAAAACAGACACATAGACCAATGGAATAGAATAGAAACCCCAGAACTAGACCCACAAATGTATGGCCAACTCATCTTTGACAAAGCAGGAAAGAACATCCAATGGAAAAAAGACAGTCCCTTTAACAAATGGTGCTGGGAGAACTGGACAGCAACATGCAGCAGGTTGAAATTAGACCACTTTCTCACACCATTCACAAAAATAAACTCAAAATGGATAAAGGACCTCAATGTGAGACAGGAAACCATCAAAACCCTAGAGGAGAAAGCAGGAAAAGACCTCTCTGACCTCAGGCGTAGCAATCTCTTACTCGACACATCCCCAAAGGCAAGGGAATTAAAAGCAAAAATGAATTACTGGGACCTTATGAAGATAAAAACCTTCTGCACAGCAAAGGAAACAACCAATAAAACTAAAAGGCAACCAACGGAATGGGAAAAGATATTCGCAAATGACATATCGGACAAAGGGCTAGTATCCAAAATCTATAAAGAGCTCACCAAACTCCACACCCGAAAAACAAATAACCCAGTGAAGAAATGGGCAGAAAACATGAATAGACACTTCTCTAAAGAAGACATCCGGATGGCCAACAGGCACATGAAAAGATGTTCAGCGTCGCGCCTTATCAGGGAAATACAAATCAAAACCACACTCAGGTATCACCTCACGCCAGTCAGAGTGGCCAAAATGAACAAATCAGGAGACTATAGATGCTGGAGAGGATGTGGAGAAACGGGAACCCTCTTGCACTATTGGTGGGAATGCAAATTGGTGCAGCCGCTCTGGAAAGCAGTGTGGAGGTTCCTCAGAAAATTAAAAATAGACCTACCCTATGACCCAGCAATAGCACTGCTAGGAATTTATCCAAGGGATACAGGAGTACTGATGCATAGGGGCACTTGTACCCCAATGTTCATAGCAGCACTCTCAACAATAGCCAAAATATGGAAAGAGCCTAAAAGTCCATCAACTGATGAATGGATAAAGAAATTGTGGTTGGGGCACCTGGGTGGCACAGTCGGTTAGGCGTCCGACTTCAGCCAGGTCACGATCTCCCGGTCCGTGAGTTCGAGCCCCGCGTCAGGCTCTGGGCTGATGGCTCAGAGCCTGGAGCCTGTTTCCGATTCTGTGTCTCCCTCTCTCTCTGCCCCTCCCCCGTTCATGCTCTGTCTCTCTCTGTCCCAAAAATAAATAAACGTTGAAAAAAAAATTAAAAAAAGAAATTGTGGTTTATATACACAATGGAGTACTACGTGGCAATGAGAAAAAATGAAATATGGCCTTTTGTAGCAACGTGGATGGAACTGGAGAGTGTGATGCTAAGTGAAATAAGCCACACAGAGAAAGACAGATACCATATGGTTTCACTCTTATGTGGATCCTGAGAAACTGAACAGGAACCCATGGGGGAGGGGAAGGAAAAAAAAAAAAGAGGTTAGAGGGGGAGAGAGCCAAAGCACAAGAGACTGTTAAAAACTGAGAACAAACTGAGGGTTGATGGGGGGTGGGAGGGAGGAGAGGGTAGGTGATGGGTATTGAGGAGGGCACCTTTTGGGATGAGCACTGGGTGTTGTATGGAAACCAATTTGACAATAAATTTCATATATAAAAAAAAATAAAAAAATAAATAAGCACTGCGAAGAAATATAGTAACATGTTAGCAGTGGTTATATTTAGATGAAGGCAGATCATGAATCTTTTTTTCATTCTTCCTTAGTCTTTCCTATATTTTTCAGATTGCCTACAGTGAGCAGGCATTGCTTATATTCAAGGATGGGGTGGTGGCAAAGAAGGTTTTAAAAATTGCTAAGTATGGTCTGTTGCTCTGGATTCCATCCCTCAGCACATTTGTTGCCCTGCCTGGTGTGGGTCAAAGAGCTTGTTCTCTATGTTGCATCCATGTCCTGGAGAGCTTTCAAGGGGGGTGATGGCCTAGATTAGAACTCTGCCTCCAGGCTGGCTTGAATAGCATTTTCTGCGTTATTCTAACCCAGCCGATAGCCCTTACGTCCAGTCTGCATTATGCTACCACTTTATCAACGAGGTCAGAAAGACCTTATCAAAAGCCTTGCAAAAGCTTCCATTTGTTCAGTCAACAGATATGGATTAAGTCTTTATTATGCTTAGGCCTTCTGTCTATTTCCTTAATAGATATTTTATTATAGATACAATATTAAGGAACTAGAAAGGTCAGGCTGACATATTTTATTTTTAAAAATCTCAGGCTGAATGTCAGTGATTGTTGCTTTCCCAGTCTCCCAAACTTTACTACTACCACGACTACTACTACTACTACTACTATTTATTTTAAATAATCTAGTCTAGAATCTTGTCTAGGACTGAAGCCAAACCCGGCCAGGAGTATTTGAGCAAACCACATTCTTCTCCCTTGAATATCCAAATGACTTCTGGACTTCTGTCATTACCCTAAAATGAGTCAAAGAGCATCACTGGGGCCATGCCTCTATCCTGCAAACCTTCCAGGAACTGGGATATAATTCCTTTATACTTAGAGACTATTTTTTATAAGTTTATTTATTTATTTAGAGAGAGAGTGTGAATGGAGAGAAGAGCAGGAGAGAGAGAGAGAATCCCAAGCAGGCTCTGAGTTGTCAGCACAGAGCCCCACATGGGCTCCATCACACAACTATGAGATCATGACCTGAGCTGAAATCAAGAGTCAGACGTTTAACCCACTGAGCCACCCAGGCACACCCAGAGTCTAAAACATGGTGAGAATAAAAAAATGCTGGAAACCCTTCCCTTCTCTTGGCACTAGTATGGGAGAAGATCACAGGGACTCCAGACACCTTTAAAGTGCTAGAGAAAATTTCTCCCACCTCACTCAAATTCTTTAAAGTATAAGCTTCCAAATGTCATCAAAAAACTTACTTTAAAAACAATATGAAAATAAAATCAGATCTGTTCTTTCCTAATGCACAAAGGAGCGCTATAAACTGGTAGGTGACAAATCAATACTTCAAAGAGCTGAATGGTAACACTGGAATGAACGGCAAGTGAATGGGTGAGCAGTACTCTGCACTAACAGATATGATAAATGGCAACTATAAGAAAGTACTTTAAACTGAGGGTTGATGGGGGGTGGGAGGGAGTGGAGGGTGGGTGATGGGTACTGAAGAGGGCACCTTTTGGGATGTGCACTGAGTGTTGTATGGAAACCAATTTGAAAATAAATTTCATGGGGCGCCTGGGTGGCGCAGTCGGTTGGGTGTCCGACTTCAGCCAGGTCACGATCTCGCGGTCTGTGAGTTCGAGCCCCGCGTCGGGCTCTGGGCTGATGGCTCAGAGCCTGGAGCCTGTTTCCGATTCTGTGTCTCCCTCTCTCTCTGCCCCTCCCCTGTTCATGCTCTGTCTCTCTCTGTCCCAAAAATAAATAAACGTTGAAAAAAAAACAAAAGAAAATAAATTTCATATATTAAAAAAAAAAAGAAAGTACTTTCTGTTTTAGAATTTAGAAGGGAATTAGATATATGACCCAAAGTTCTTTTTAAAGTGGCCCAGAGAGGGGCGCCTGGGTGGCACAGTCGGTTAAGCGTCCGACTTCAGCCAGGTCACGATCTCGTGGTCCGTGAGTTCGAGCCCCGCGTCAGGCTCTGGGCTGATGGCTCAGAGCCTGGAGCCTGTTTCCAATTCTGTGTCTCCCTCTCTCTCTGCCCCTCCCCCGTTCATGCTCTGTCTCTCTCTGTCCCAAAAATAAATAAAACGTTGAAAAAAATTAAAAAAAATAATAAAGTGGCCCAGAGACATTTAAAATAATGTTATCTTTAATATGGTGTCTCACTGCTGGCCCCCTTCCCAGCCTTTGTGCTTCAGCAGGTCTGGGATGTAGAAAATCTGACGGCTAAGAAACAGAAAGAAAAGGGTGAGGGGCACTCTTATGGGAGGGCCTGTGGCTTCTATCACTAGCTACACAAAGAGCAAAGGGGAAAAGCATGATAATAACATCTAACATGTGGGTGTGGTTCCAATGTGCTCTTTTTTTACTGCATCAATTCATTTAATCTTCCATCAAGCCAAGGAGATGAGTATTGGCATAGTCCTCACCACTATCAACACCACCACCATCATCATCTGCTTCTAACAGATGAGGACACTGATGAATAATTTAAAAGATTTGGACCCAAGAGTTTTGACTTCCATGGTAACATGCTTCACTCCACACTACAGACCTGCCTGAGAAACATCTGACCACTTGGCCATCCCTCACTAGAGTAGATGTTGGATGGTCTTTCCCCCACAACTTCTCAGCAATGCCTTATCCACAGTCATTTACATGGGGCCAATGATAAATGTGACTTCTCAGGTATCCACCATCTGCCCTGGACCTGGATGTCCTGACCCCATGAACACATGACAATCCAGAGGAGAACCCTCCCAGGCTGGGTGGGATGGTTTGGCAGATTGGGAACAAAGCCACACAAATCAATGCCACAAGCATTTTACATGCATTTTTAAATTTTTATTATTTATTTAAGAAAGAGAGAGCAAGTTAGGGAGGAGCAGAGAGAAAAGGAGAGGGAGAGAAAGGGCTTCAACCCAAGAGACTGAGCCAAAATCAGACACTTAACCAACTAAGCCACCCAGGCACCCCCTACATGCATTATTTTTAATCTCCAACATCCTCTAGGGTAAATTTTTATCATTTTCCTTATTTTATAGATGAAGAAAGTGTAGCTCAGAAAGGGTAAGTGCATTTAAAGCATTATCATGCCTTGGTGCCTTGGGTGTTCCACTCAAGCGTTCAGCACCACGTGCTACCCACAGAGATACTGGAACCACACTGGCCCTCTTGGGCCACCTTCCTTTCCCCCTCCCACCCAGCCCTGTGATAAGATGGCTATAAACGAGCAATCCACACCCACCCAGCCACCCTGAATTACCTCGGCCTCAGAGTGTGGTGTGGCCTCACAGTGTGAGTTTTGAGTCCTGGTTTTGCCATTTACAGCCCGTGGGACCCCAGCACATCCCATAGCCTCTCTGAGCTCAGTTTCCTCATCTATAGAATGGCAGTGAAAGGTAGCACTAATTTCTAGAGCTGTTGTGAGAATTAAACAAAAGAATGCATCTAAAGGAAGCACTGAAGAAATGGAAATTCATTCCTGAAGATCCCTTGTGCTGCCTCTGGCCGTGTTCCCACCATGCGTGTAGGGTAGGACTTGAGAGGCACTTCTTACGCCAACAAGTTTTGGGCAGTTTACAATGACAGGAGCCCTTTATTTTGGGTGCTCACTGGGCTTCCTAGGGTGGACAAGGGCCCAATGCTCACCTATGACTTCAAATCTGAGCTTCTAGGGGCCCTTGAGGATCTGCTAGGTGTGGGGGGTAAGGCAGGAGAAGAAGGTAGGGTGAGCAAGAGAGTAAATGAGGAACAATTTCTTTTGAGGAGAGCTTCATGACTTGTTAGTGTTATTTTTAACTTGAAAATCACTAACTTGCAACATCATTTCTTTGATGGAAAATGTGCTTCAAGTTCCAGACCACACACTTAGGATACAACCTATTCCTTCCACAGGTAACAGAAAAACATAATCAATGAGCCAGTGTCAAAAAGCTATGAGGGGTACTGGCACAGAACCTGGCCTCTCAACCCAGACATCAAAAACACTCCAAGTTCAAGGATAACTAATACTGTGACTTCTTTCTCCCTCAATTAACTAAATGCATCTATTCATTGAACAATGATTCAACCAGCCCTTGCTATGAGCCAGCAGCAGAGCCCAGCACAGGGGATACTGAGATGAACACGTTCCAGGCCCAGCCTTCCAGAAGCAATTAGCCTCCTGAGAGAGATGGATAGGGAAGCTGTGAGTTCCTCCAAGTGGGGCAGGAATTCAAAGACACAGGGGAAATCTCCAAGAAGAATGGCCAAGCTTCATAGGGAAGGTAATGCTAGACTGAGACTCAGAAGATGGGAGTGCGGTAATTTTAAAGCATGAAGCACAGTACCGCAAGATAGTAAGGCACAGGTGCCACACAGGTCCACTGGACACCTGCCACTCTAACTTCCTCTTCAGACTGAAAGTGCTATACCCACAAACCCCTAATGTGGCCAGCTGTGATAGTTGGTTTTCAACAAGATTGGGTATGTATGCATCAGACCCAAAGACTCAGGCTGGCTGGAATGTGCTATGAGGTATTCACTATAGGTGATATTAGTTAAATCAGCCAATCACCCTGGCTTCCTCTGGAATTTAAAAAGGAAGAATAGCACGCATTTGGCTAGTAAGTGAACAGAGTCGAGTTCAGAAAAGCAAAACACCACGCTAGACTAGGAACTGCACACTAAAGCTGCTCCTGTTCCTGCCCAAACTTTGAATTCTATTTCAAGTCTGTTCTGCATAACAAATCATCCCCCAAAACCTAGTGGCTTATTATAATCATCATCATTTGAGTTTTCATGAGTCAGGAATTTGGGAAGTGCTCAGCTGGGTGGTTCTGGCTCCAAGTCTCTCTGGCGGTTGTAGTCAGGTCACTAAGAGGTTGAACAATAGGGAGCTGGAGCACCCAAGGGCTGGCTCGGCACTTATCTCAGAACATCTCCATGTTGTCTCTCCCCATGAGCTAGTTTGGGCTTCCCCACATCATGGCAGCTCCAGGGCAGACTGTTTAGATGGCAGCTGAAGAAGTCAAGAGGGAGATTTCCAGAAGCTGAATCACCTTTTATGACCTAGCCTCAGAAGTCCTACAGTGTTACTCCCACATACACTCTTGGTTGAACTTGTCACAAAAGCCCAACCAGTTTTCAAACCCTCTACCTAATGGAAGGAATACAGAAAAATGTTGTCAACATATTTAGAATTTCCACACAGTCTCAGCTCAGCTGTCCAGTGAAACTCCATTTTCCCAAGGACTTAGATTAAGGCTAAAGTTGGCTCTCTGTTCCTTGCACATTAGACAGTTACAGTTAGCTCAGCAGGGCTGAAGCATAAAGTCTGAGGGGGAGCACAGGGAAGGATAAGCCTGGAGAAATAGGCAGGGGTCTTTCATGTCAGACTAGGGACTGAACTTTTTCCTGCTGGTGCCTACTCTTCCTTGCAGGACAAATGAGGACAGTAATGAGTGACTTTTGTAAGTAGGTGGCCTCTAGGGCAGAGACTGAAAATTGGTGATCCATGGCAGGAGACACACCGTACAATGTTCCTCAGACTAAGTTATTTCTTACAAAAATTCAGCATTTCTGGCTTCTCTAAAAAAAATTAGAAAATCCAACCACAGTGGGCACTCCTTGCACAGACACAGACCAGAAAAGAAAATAGCAGCTGTCCTCTAAATGGGGTGTGTGCTCTCCAAACTTCCTACATTTCCTATTGCACCACAGTTGTCTTCTTTCATTATTTATGTAATCTTCCTTGAGTTTGTGACCTCTCATCTCAGGCTTCCCGTGGGCAAGAGCTTTCATGGATCCAGACTAATAAATCCCCCTCTTATTTTTAATACTCCGCCATGAAATGCAGACATAATCTCTCTTCATTTAAAACATAATGTACTTAAACTTTGTAAACACTATATGCACACGTGTGTTTTCAACCATTTTTAAAGAGAAGCTTTGTGCTTCATCTCCCTTGCTGAACTGGATTTGGTCAATTTGGTTAGAACAAATAGAAACTATTGTATACCCGGTAAAGTGTAAATCAGGTACAAGGTGACACCCCTCCAGAAGTCACCTCAGGTGCATTTGTGAATCAGCATCCTGGCCTGGCATCAGGCCCATTAGCCCACAGGTGAGTTCAGCCAATGAAAACATGGAAATGCCCTGCTAAGGTGCAAGTCACTGAGTGATAAGTGACCTCACCTCACACGTCACAGGAAGTGGCTTATCATACTCCTTTTCAACTCTACAAATCCTACCCTTTCCTCAAGCCCCAAATCCAGTCCCAGCTCCTTCTGAAAGCCTTCCCAGATCACTCTAATTGTGCAGATAGGGCTTACTACTTCAGAGAGCCTCTATGGCTGGCTTTGTGCCTGTGTTTCCACGTTCCTTCAACCCAGTTCCTTCATCACAATGTCTCACATTCTATCAGACTCCCTTTTGGCACAGAGTCTGACTGGATCAAGGCTGAAAGTCTAGTTTGCCTGTCAGCCTGCTGCTCTGCTATAGCCTCTCTGGCTGGATCGGTTCTCCCAAAGCCTGTTCCTCCCCATGGGCTAGTTCTAGGGCTAGTACTGCACACCTCCCCACCACCAACCCCTGTTCTTCCAGAAATGCCTATTCCTGTTTCTGCCAGAGACATTGAAGCCAATGAGAGAGTGAAAAAATGCAAAGATCAAAAGAACAGAATCTTGGGAGGCAAAGAAATGACTGGAAACTCTAGTCAGGGGTTGGTTGGTATCTTCCTTCAAAATTGAAAATGAACCACTGAAGACACAATGGGCACATTAGCGGCCACAGTTAATCCATACCTGTGTTTCTGTTCATATGTATGTTTGGATTTGAGAAGAAGAGCTTCCCTGAAGGAAGAGTGCAACATGAGAAGGGGGACTATCTGAGGAAGCAAGCAGGGGAAGCACAAACATTAGGAATAAAAAGAAGACCAAGAGAGCAGTGAGGTTCCAGAACTGTTCATGAAAGGGGATCATGAGGGTGCAAGAGACTAGACACTTCTGGTGATTGGCCACTGTCAGTAGGCAGAATTGTATAAGGTGGCCTGACCCAAACATGTAAAAATCAAACACTATTGTAACTGCGGTGTATAGATGGGGCAGCAACAAGAGTTCACGTAATAGAAAACTTCATGCTTGGAATAAAATAGATGACTTAAATGCTGTAAGAAATGACAAAGATTTTATTCACTTATCTAATACATAATAAATATTGAATACTATCAGAGGCTTGATGAAGATTATAGAGACAATATGCTCAGTGAGATCAGATTAGATAACATCCAACATGGTGGTTGAATGCTGCCCATCTGTTGTCATTTGTGCATTAAATGACCCTGACACCTACTAAAGGCCTGCTAAGAGCCAGATGTTGAGGATGCAGGAATGAGTAAGAGAGACACAGTCCCTGACTTCATGGTAATTATGATCTAGGATTAGTTATCCACTACTGGAGGCAGTAGCATCTATATCCTCAAGGGGCATCTGGACATAGGGAGACACTCTTAGTTGCACATTAATTGAGGACCTCACTGGCATTTACCTGGTGGGGACCAGAAATACTAACCTGCTACACTGTACATCCTCTGACTAAAGACCAACAGCACCCCCATCAGGAAATACTGGTTGTGCAAGATATGACACATCATTTTTAGAGGCAGATTTTTTTCAAAATATCAGGACAAAGCACATAATGTTTATTTTCAAAGTTATACATTTTTCAAATTCCTTTACAGTGTTTCTATTTAAATCCCACTGAATGCTTGTCTTCTAAATGACACACTTTGGAAAATGCTAGAATACAAGAATACAAGTTAAGAGCAGACACTACTAGGTTTGAATCCCAACTCTTATCAGTTACTAGTTTGGACTATGATAAAGCTACTTGGTGTCTCTGAGCTTCCTAACATGAGGTAAATAATAGCTAATTCATTAATTTTTGTTGAATTGTGGAGAGGATGAAAGGCAGTGATGTCTATAAACTGCCTGGAAATCTAGATGCCAAACAGAGGTGGCCAGGGGCACCTGGGTGTTTCAGTCAGTTAAGTGTCTGACTCTTGATTTTGGCTCAGATCATGATCTCACAATTTGTGGGTTCGAGTCCCACATGGGTTTGAGCTCCACACTGACAGTGCACAGCCTGCTTGGGATTCTCTTCCTCTCCCTCCACCCCTCCCCTGCTCACACATGCACATGCATGCTCTCTCTCTCTTTCTCTAAACATATAAACTTAGAGAGAGAGAGAGAGAGAGAGAGAGAGAGAGAGAGAGAAAGAGAGAGAATGAGATGGCTAGTATAAACAACGTGGCCCAAGTAGTTTGGGTGTGGAAAAAAGATGATGTGATAGATGGAGAAAGAATTGAGGACAGGTGATGGCTTCTTGAACAATAAGGACACCTGAAGTACTAAAGGGCACAGAGGAATGAGAAGGGGAGAGGAAGGCCCAGCAGGTGAGGCTGGAGGACAAGTGGGGAAATTATCCAGGCCAGAAGACACACCTGGAAGGTGTTCTTCCAGTCTATTGCACATCCAAGGAGTGACTCATCTCCCACACAGATTCCCCTGAGCAAATAGGTCCCTCTTGATACTCACCCTACTTCCGTCCTTCATCTCCTTTGTATATCCAGTGCCACTCCCAGAGGAGACATACAAACCATTCTCTTGGTCTCATGTGGTCCTGCCTCAGATGATTCACCCACAGAAAGGCCCACTGGAGGATAAGGCAGTGTCTAGGCAAGGTCTAAACAAGCCTTTTGGCCTAGCTTCTCTGGACAAGTCATCTCAGGGCCCCATCAGTGTCTTGTGAAGTCAAGAGCAGGGACAACAGCAGGGAACCTAAGAGTGTGCTCCTTCTCTCTGAGGTTTTGCTTATCTGTTTGTTTGCTTGACATGTCAACTATATTGACAATATTTCTGCAAAGTTCCTTCAGATTACTTCTATTGGGCAGAAGTCTTTCTTTTAGCCAAAGAGTTCCCCCACTGGCCATGAGCAGTGTTCTCATGTTCTGGAGGTAACTCACGTGCCAGTTGCATAATATAGTGTAGTGTTTTAGGTGTGTAGTGGGGAGAGGAGGTAAAACCAAGGGAAAGACTCTGCTTCTCGACATTTATCCCCAGCAGGCCCTTGTAGGCTTTATAAATACTTGTTGGTTCTTCTTGCTTATTGTAGGAAGCACTAGATCTACAGTTCAAGTGTTGGTTTCACACACACTTTAATAAAAAGACAACATCCCAGCTGCTTTCTCTCCCCCTTTTGTCTCCTTACCCAAATAAAAATATTCAGAAACTGGGTAAGAGATGTCCCATTCTTAGTCTCACCCATGCTTTCCCTTCATTCCCACTACTCTATCCAGGTATTTCTCTGGAGCCAGCTGCTCTCCAAGAAGATGGACTTACAGCTGCCAGTCATGGTCAGTGGAGAACACCTCTGTCCTGTGCTTTTAGATGTCATCAAGCAGGTTTTCTTCTTTTGGTTTTGGTATCTGTCCTTGGCTAAATACTGAGCTCTCCAATTGGTCCCCTTGATCAGTGTATGTGGGGTAATTAAATTGTGGTGTTGTTTGACTTGTTTAGAAAAGAAAAAAGAAAAGTCATGCAACTCTTCTTTCTTTTCCTTATTCACACTCTAGAGTTGATGGTAAGGCAACATTACTTATAGAAGGAGCTTGGCCTTTCAGGAATAGTCCCTTCCACAAATGGTGCTGGGAAAACTGGAAATCCACATGCAAAAGTATAAAGTTGGATCCTTACACCATATACAAAAATTAACTCAAAATAGATTAGATATCTAAGCATAAGACTTAAAACTGTAAAACTCCTAGAAGAAAACATAGGGGGAAATCTTCATGACATAAGATTTGGCCTGGACTTCTTGGATATGACACCAGAAACATGGGCAACAGAAGCAAAAATAGACAAAGGTAGGGAGGCCTGGGTGGCTCAGTAGTTTAAGCTTCCAACTTTGGCTCAGTTCATGATCTCACAGCTCATGAGTTTGAGCCCCATGTTGGACTCTGTGCTGACAGCTCAGAACCTGGAGCCTGCTTCAGATTCAGTCTCCATCCTTCTCTGTCCCTCCCCAGCCCACACTGTCTCTCAAAAATAAATATTTTTAAAAATAGACAAATGTAACTCTATCAAATTTAAAAGCCTCTGTACATTAAAAGACAAAATCAACAGAGTGAAAAGGCAATCTCTGGAATGGGAGAAAATATTTGAAAGTCATATATCTAATAAGGAGTTAACATTCACAATGTATAAAGAACTACAATTCAGGGGTGCTTGGGTGGCTCGGTCGGTTAAGCATCTGACTTTAGCTCAGGTCATGATCTCACAGTTCATGGGTTTGAGCCCCATACTGGGCTCTGTGCTGGCAGCTAAGAGCCTGGAGCCTGCTTCAAATTCTATGGTTTATTCTCTCTCTACCCTTCCCTCACTTGTGCTTGTGCTCTCTCTCAAAAATAAATAAACATTAAAAATAAATAAATAAATAAATAAATAAATAAATAAATAAATAAAACAAATACAAACTATAATTCAACAACAGCAGAGAACAATGACCCAATTTTTAAAAATGGGCACAGGACCTTAATCCACATTTCTCCAAAGATGATATGCCAATGTCTAACAACCATATGAAAAGATGCTCAACACCATTAATCATTAAAGAGATGCAAATTAAGACCACCATGAGACCTCACCTTATACCCATAAAGATACTTGATGATTCCACTTCTGTGAGGTAGCTAACATAGTCATATTCATAGAAACAGAAAGTTGAGTCGTGATTGCTGGGGGCTGAGAAGAAAACGGGAAGCTATTGTCTCATGGGTATAGAGTTTCAGTTTTGCAAAATGACAAAGTTCTGGAGAAATGCTGTTGCACAATGTGAATGAATATACTTCACACTATTGAACTGCATACCTAGAAAATGGTTAAAATGTTAAGTACAATGTGTTGTTGTTGTTGTTGTTGCTGTTTTTTAAAAAGGAAGCTTGGCCTTTCATATTGATAAGATCTTCCCCCAAACCTGTCTTTCTATACAAAATTTCATCTTCCATTTGTACTATGGATTCAATATTCAGAGAGGCAGTAAATACTCTCTGTAGATAGAAGAATTATAATAGACTAGTAATGTCTATCCTGAAAGCAGAATGTTAAGTAGCAACAGGTATGCCATGTGTCTGTCATCCTTGGTCTATAACCAAGTAGATAATGGAATTGCTTTTCCCATTATTTTTAGGGTTATAGTTCAGCCCCTTCTTTCTGTCCCCGGAACTTATAATTACCTTTGAAAGAAATCTATTTTTATTTGGGTAATTATATCCCATATCTTCATACCACTCAACTTCTTAAATTCAGTCATGAGATATTTATTGAGCCCCAACTATGTGCCAAAAACTATTCTAGGACCCTGACAAAATAGCACTGAACAAGAAAGACAAGATCCCTCTCCTCATAGAAATTATTTCCTAGAGCAGGGAAGCAAATAATAAATAAACAACGATATAC